>NC_084598.1:14726000-15326000 GCF_033807715.1 Cololabis saira
AGGCAGTGCAGGTTCGAGTCCCCCCCCCCCCCCCCCCCCTTCTCTCTACCCGTTTCCTGTCTATCTACTTTCTCAATTAAGATCACTAGTGCCACAAAAACCTTTAAAAGAAAAAGTTTACAAAAAGATGTCCAGTGATGTAGACGGACAAAAAAACAAAAGCAAATTGTGGAACAGTGCTAAAGGCGATGGATCATCGGGTACAGTCTTGAAAAAGAAGCTATGAGCTCTTTTACATTGGAGGTTTTCACATAATAGCCTCCGCAGCTCAGCATCCGATTTCTGGCGGGGAACGTGACTGAACTCACGCTGCTGTTGTTTTCTTCCTCAGGTTCCAGGTGAACAAGAAGCCCAAGGTGTGGAGAGACTCGTTTCTGGTGGAGAGAGGGTAAATACATCCCATGATCGAACCCGAACCCGCCAGCTAAAATCAGCTGCTGTTTTAGGAAAACAACCTTTTATTCATAAGAAGTTAAAACTCTGTCACATATGGTGCTGGTTATTGATTCACTGTCAGCAAAGTCTGTGACATCATCAGTGAAAGATTGGTGCTTTTCTTTTAAATTCAGCATATGTTACCATGGCGATGTAACCAGGTTAAGGGACTTGCTGAGTCATTAATCTCACTTACACCAGTGTTCAGCGATGGCAGGTTGCACAACTACACACCTGGGTTTTATTCCCACTTACAACAACTACTTGTCTGATTAATCCATCTCACCGGCCCCCTCTCCATGGCAGTGGCGCCATGAGCCTTATGAGTATTGTAGATGTTAAATGGACTGCACTTACACAGTCTCAGTCACCATTCAGCATGTTTTTTGTTTTTCCTACGAGCCACAATCACCCAACCTCACTCGCATCCACACTATCGTAGTCCACGGAGGTCTGTGCAGACTTCCTTCTTCAAACTAATGAATTAGGGCTGGGCGATATGGACCAAAAGTCATATCTCGATATTTTCTAGCTAAATGGCGATACTCGATATATATCTCGATATTTTTTTCTGTGCCTTAATTGGGGTTTCCCCCAAAGCATTATAGCATAGCATCTCTGTTAGCTTCATTTTTTTCTGAGGCAAACCCTTAAAAAAACAGTCAGTTTTAATACAAAGCCTCGTGCCAAATGTCACACAGTTACCTTTATTAACAGAGGTCTGCACAATATCAAAATGTATAAAACAAATGAAATAAAAATAAACTGCCTGCATATATAGAATAAAAATGCTTCTTGAATAAAATAAAACAAATATCCCTTTCCTGCATAACAATTAAATTAAAATACACTGTGCAATTAATACAATGTAGACAGTAACAGGCAGACTTTTCCACTGAGGTTGGCAGTTGTGCAAATAACAAAACATTTGTGCAAATCTCAAATAAAACATTCAAGTCAATTTGTCACAAAATAAGCTATATCAAAATCATAAAAAAAAAATGTAAAAAAAAAAACAAAAAAAATATATATATTTTTTTAAATCGATATAAACGATATTGTCTCGTACCATATCGTGTTTGAAAATATATCGATACATATTAAAATCTCGATATATATCGCCCAGCCCTATAATGAATGCATGGGCGCAATTTCCACTGGGGACAGGGGGGACATGTCCCCCCCACTTTTCAAAATCGTGTTTTTGTCCCCCCCACTTCTTATAGTTTAAAAACTAACGGTAGGCTCAGCCTGTAATTGCGAATCATCAAGACACTCTCTGTGTGACGGCATCCCGCTCCCGCTCCCTCCTCCCCTCCCCGCTCCCCTCAGAGCTGCTCAAGGCTGATTTATGGTTCTGCGTTACACCAACGCAGAGCATACGACGTAGGTTACGCGGTACGCGCACCGCACAGTACGCGTCGCCGCGTAACCCACGCCGTAACCCTACGGCGTAAGTTCTGCGTCGATTTAACGCAGGACCATAAATCAGCCTTCACAGACAGACAGCCAGGACGCGGCAGCAGCAGAAATGAAGAGGAGCCGGCAGCTCAGTTTAAAATACATTTTTGCAGCGGGACAAAAAAGCAGCAGCACTGCTGTGTTGCAGGTAGGCTGTGCAGAGATGAGTAGCCAAATATTACTCAACTTAATATGTTGTAAATGGTTAGGTGATTTTGTTTTTTTTATAAGGAAAGGAAGGAATGAACATGATCTATTTTCATATTTCATAGGAGAAATATGTGGAGACAGGCGCAAGTGAAGAAGTGCAGGCAGGAACCCAACCAAGTTAGCCCAAAAGTGATTGTAGAACAGCATCTCAGCAACAAAACCTTAAGATCAAGAGAAATGGTGCTGTGAATTTCCTTGGCTCCATCATAAACAAGGAGTCAATGGAATCCTATGTTTTTTCTGTGGCCAAGCTTTTGAAAATGAATATTCAAGCCTGGCCAAGAACTATCCAGAGGCCTGTATATAAGCCTGTAATGCCTGTATACTGTCTTAAGGTAAGAGCTGATTTGTTATGTGGCATGTTAATGTTGTGTTGTGTCAAAAATAAAGGATGCCCAAAGAGAAAGAGGTCACAAGATTAAAGACTATTTTTTATCATTGTATAGCACTAAACAAAAATAATAATAAATACATATATCAGGAAAAAAAAGTTAAAAAGTGTCTAAAAAAGTAAATCCATATTAAAATTGTTTGATTGTTTGCATTCACACACACATAGTCTTACAAAGCCACACTGCACATCCACGCTACAGTTACATGCACAAATTTACCATTCCTACTTGTGTCCCCCCCACCTCTGAAACTAAAGTTTCGCCCTTGAATGAATGTAACGTGGGGCTCAGCCTCTTGTCCAAGGATTACAAGACCAGGAAATTGAGAGGCAGACTGCTCCTCTTTGTTTCTCATTTCTTCCTCATCTTTACGATGTTACAGCTCCGTTTTGGTGTGTTCGCAGGAAGCTGCTCCACCAGCGGGTGGAGGGGAAGGAAGTGTCGCAGGAGGAGAACTTCCTGCCCAAACACCAGCGAGTGAGAGACCTGTGCCAGAGAGCCGAGTACCAGACGGCCTGCCAGCAGACCGGACAGGTACGGGAGGCAGGAGGGGCGCTAATTCACTGAACTCCCACTTCCATGACAGGTCCAATTCATTTACAAGCAGCGTCATTAAATTTCACCTTCTCTCGGCTTCTTCTCCCTCGCTCCTTTTTTCACTTCCGACGCTGTTAATCTACTTCCAATCTAATTACTCGGACTGGAAGTATATTAACTTCACATTAGAAGGCGGAAGTCTTTTGCTCTTTGAAAAATGATTGAATGTGTTTAAGCATTGTGGTTCCGATCAAGATGGATCCCTCCCGGTTCTTCCCCACGAACCCCAGACCAGCAGCTCCGTCAGATGGAGCAGGACTTGTCTCCGGTCTGGTCCTCCTCGGGACTCTGGGGAACCAGACGTGTCTTCTCTCTATGAAACTGAATCTCTCATTTGCAGCTCGAACAATAAACTGGAGCTGCAGCTGGAGCGGGTTCTTCCGCAGCGTCATTCATCCCTGTGTGTGTGTTTAGAAGTGGCAGTGCGTGGAGGACGCCACGGGGAAGCTCCGGCTCTTCAAGTGCAAGAGCGATGGGGGAGGAGCCCCCACCTTCCAGAGGGGCGCGGCCGGCCGGCAGCGGCCGCTCAGCGTCAAGTCCCAGATGTACCTTCCCAACTCGGAGGACTGTGACTGCGACTTCCGAGACCTCCGACCTCTGAACACGCGTCCCTTCGCCATGAGACCGTTCAACAAGAAGCCCTTCTTCTCCAAGAAGAGTGAGTGTTACCGTTTTCTCCTGCAAGGGTCGCCGGCGGGCCGCAGACCGGAGCAGACGACCTCACGGTTCTGTGTTTTTTTTTAAAGCTACTTTAAAAAACACAGTGATGATTTCAAGCGCGTGTGTTCATCACTGAGAGGTGTTTACATCCATGCGTTCAGCAAAGGTTTAACAAAACAGAAGAAGGGCCTGTTAAACAGTATTGAGGATGACCTTGCAGCCTGCAGGGGTCCTGGGAGCCCTGGTACCGTCTCTGACACCAATATTGTGGTGTTGTGGTCATCCACACGTGCACGGTCTTTAGGTTAAAGCTGAGTTGGGAGAGCAGGACTTGAGGGGTGAAACGCTTGCAGCATCGGTCGTGTGGTCTAAAATGAACATACAAGATTCCTGCTGCTGACATAACTTGAGATTTGTGGTCAACATTGAACTCCATCATCGCGCACTTAAATTTGAATTCATTTTCTTTTTTTTCCAAGACCTGTCCATTAATTGTCCCTGATGCACAACCAGGGCGACAATCTCTGCCAAGAGGTGAATGATCCAGGTGCCATAAAGTAAAAACCCTGCCATGTTTCTGGATCAGCCTGTACATTTAGAACAGGGCTTTTCACTAACGACCATCTACCTGCAGAGGAGCCGGTTTAGTGATTTGTTGGAACAACTGCTGGACTGGATTTTTACTTTATGGCACCTGGATTATACACCTCTGCCTCTGCCTCACCTGATTTTGGTGTTTCGGATGAAAACAGACCCGTTTTTCAGCATTCATCTCCTCCAACATGCAGCCGTTTAGTGGCGTAACACTGGCCCCTAGTGTGTGAAGACAGAACTGCGCCACTGGTTTTTGAAAGCAGAAGTATGAGTCTGGTGGAAGTTGGAACAGTGTGGCGATAAACTCATCCTCACCCTGTGTTTTGTTTGTGTGTTAGAACTCAAAGCCCTGAAGAGTTACTCGAGGAACCGGTTCAGCCGCTCCCTGTCCATGACCAACGGTTACCCGGGTAACCACAGCCTGCCGGGCAGGGAGGGATGGGGTCAGCCAATCAGAGAGGAACCTGAGGACGAGTTCAGCGGGATGGGAGGAGTCACCAACGCCCTGGTCCCATCCAACTCCATCAAAGTGACACACAGGTGGGTGATGCTGGTTTCCTCTCCACGAGGTTCTTCTCAAGACACCAGTACCACGGTTTAAACACGTGAAGCGTCGCTGGGTCCAGCCCGTGGAAATCAGCTCTCGTTTCTTCATGTTCTGCTTCGCCTCCTCATTCTGCATCGCGCTCTGCTGATGTTAGATGACCGTCCATGACTTTTGCCTGATGTTTTATTGGACCTCCCCTGAAGTTATGCGGCGCCCCCAGGGGAGGCGTGGCTCCCTCTGAGTTACCCTGAGCTGCCTGTACTAGAGAACATCATTAGTCAGACATCAACGTAGTTTACATTCACCACAGTCACATTCTCGTTTTTACAAACATTTAAGCTCTGAGACTTTTAGGACAAAACCATTTAAGAGGTGACTCCCCAACGCCTTCCTTTCGGACTCCTTCGTGTGGACCAGCACACATCAGTGTTTATGTTACTATCGTGTGGAACACTTCAGTCCACTTATGGATGTGGTCAGAGTAGGGTTGCAAAATTCCGGGAATTTTCAAAGTTGGAAACTTTCCATGGGAATTAACGGGAATTAACGGGAATAAATAAGAAATTTACAGAATTGAAGGTTGGCCCTTAACAGGGAACTTAAATATAGTTGGGGGAAATATATTGTAGCATAGTCTTGGCTAAAACAACCAGATTTAATGCAAGTACACTCCTCAATCACATGCACACAGCACATTGCTTACTGCAGGGCTATTGAGGCCACACCCCCTACATGCACTGTTTATTCCTCCATCACATGCACAGGTGATTTCTTGAAGCCTGGAGGCCACACATTTGAGCTCAAAGCACAAGACTATTGAAGCCACACATTTGAGCCCACGGACTATATAAAGTCAAGTAAGTTTTGATAATATTATGGGGTAAATATATTTGATATATAATGGTATTAATGTTTAACTTGCAAATATTAAATAAAAATGTATTAACACAGTAGCTAGCTAGCTGGTAAGTTAGGTGCTAATGTTTGGATATGATACAGTTTGTTTAAATTACCCCCAATTTCCAGTTAATTCCCATAAATTCCCATAATTCCCATGGAAAGTTTCCAATTTGGAATATTTCCAAAATTCCCCAGCTTAACTTCCCATGGAAAGTTTCCGGAAAGTTTCCGGAAATTTACCGGAAATTTTCCACCCCTTTGCAACCCTAGGTCAGAGCATTCAGGTCTGAACACTTTCCAGTCATGCGCCCCACCTGTTGAGACCTGTTCATATTATGAAGAGAAAACCTTTTTGAATTGGGGTTTTTTTGGATTTGGACCCAGAAACCTGCCAGAAGTGAATAATAACTTGACATTTCTGCCTCCCAGAAAAACAAAGATAAGACCTGAGCATGTTCAGCTTGGGTGGCGGGAGGTCCGCAATGCCCACCTGAGCTTATTTGCATCGTTTCAGACAGGTGTCCTGAGGCTCCGTAGGTCTCGCGTAGGTATCTGGATTAGAGCTGGGTATCATCACTGACCTCCCGATACGATATGATTCCGATACACTAGGTCCCAAGACGATACGATTTCCGATACGATACGATTCGATATCGATATTCTGGTTACAATAAGGGAATAACATGATGCTTCCACGCGCCACGTCCGGCCAGAGAAACCCCACCCTACCTGGTGAAAAGAAGCAGCCTGTTTGGTCCTCAAGTAAGGAGGAGACTTGAGCTCAGTGCAGGGCCTCCCGGGGTTGGTAGATGGAGCAATGCCCAGGACTGACTTAGGTAGGAGCACTGGGTGATAAAATGGGGGAAAAAATCGGGATTAAAAAAAAAAAAAAAAAAAAATGTTTTTTTTTTTTTTTTTAATCGATACTTGGATTTATGTATCGATAATCGTTCCTACACATGCATATCGATAAAATATCGATAAATCGATATTTTTAACCCACCCCTAATCTGGATGGCGTTTGCATCAGCTCATCTTCTCGTCCTCTCGTCCATCCTCCACCTGTACGACTACCATGTCTCCTCTCCTCAGGCCACCGAGTACAGCGAAGAACAGGAACATCAGCACAGATGGGATGAGTCACTGACGGCCCAGATGGCTGCCGGGTCCTTCACAGCCCGTTGTTGAAGAACCGTGTTATTTAATAATCATTTACCAACAGGTTTTGAGGACAAACGTGTGAACTGAGCTTTTCCACGAGAAGACGAATGTGAGCGTCTGCTCTCAGCTGAATCTGTTCCCCCTCGTTTCCCTGCAGATGCTCCATCCTGTCCAACGCCACCGTGAAGTGTGACACGGGGGTGTATCAGTCTCTGCAGGCCTGGAAGGACCACAAGCTGCACATCGACCACGAGGTGAGGCCTGCTTGCTGTTCTGGGACAATCAGAACCACGGTCAAGAGCTGGGTCTCAGAGCTGTCGGTCATCATCTCTGGCCAACAACGGTCACCAGAAAACACAGAAACATTGTTCAGTTTTATGCTAATAAATCCAACACAAAAACATGTTTACGACCCAAGAACCAAACCAGTCAGATGTTCATTGTCAGAGCTGCAGCTGCCAACATCAGGATCGTATCGGAGCGGGGGGTTTGTCGGCCCCCGCTCTGTTTCAGGGCTGCTTGTGAGGAAGTTTACTCACTAGACAGATGGTGAGGAGGTGATGAAACCTTCACTGAATATGAGAAGGCCTCTGGGTTAGAAATCAAATAGAACTACTTACCCTGCCTTTAAATTAGGCCCCTTTTACCCTTTTTTTTTTTAAAGATTTTTTTGGGCTCTATTGGCCCTTTATTCAAGTTGCAGACAGGAAGGGGGTAGAGAGAGAGAATGGGGATGACATGCAGCAAATAAACAGATTGAAATGCCTGAATGACACGATACACCGCTACGAAAAAATGGCGGAAGCTCCGGCCGGCGGAGTTGTTGTTGTTGTTCCGGCCAGAGTTAGTTGTGGGCGTGGTTTCACGCATCGGAGGCCAACCGATGTAAATTGCATTTTGGTCATTTTGGCCACATCACACTGGATGGCTCATCCGGGCGGCTGTACAGACACTGCAGAATTTGGCTGCTTTCCTCCTTCTCTGAGTTGGCAGACCATTTTATATATGTTAAAGCAAGAAAAAACGTGTTTTTCATAATAGGTCCCCTTTAAATTAGAAAAGCAAACAACATTTCAGCTACTGGAAAAGCTGGGGATGCTGGGACCTTCCAGCCTGCACGCCGCATCTTCCTTGTTTTATTGCACACGTTAAAAAGTAAAAACACACAACTTTTAACTGGGATGGAGGAGAGCTGGCCCATTGACCCGGGGGGGCGGGGGGTTGGGCCCTATTCTGCCAGGTGTGTGTGTGTCTGATGTCACGGGGTCCTTAGGGGGCTTGTGCGGGGCCTGAGCAAGCCTCCAGGGGTGGATTAGGTGCTCGGTGCAGTTCCACTGGAACTGATGTCTGAACATGAACTTGCTTGTACGTGTGCATGTACAAGAGCGAGTCCGAAGCTGCAGAAATAAGGCGGCGCGCTACTGCATCCACGCTGGTCTCTGACGGTTTCTTTACAACTGAGCTTCTTCTCTCTCTTCCAGATCGAGACTCTTCAGACGAAGATCAAGAACCTGAGAGAGGTCAGAGGTCACCTAAAGAAGGCCCGCCCCCTGGAGTGTGACTGCAATAAATACCTGTAAGTAACGGCAGAACACCTGCAGGTTTCTGAGAGCAGATCCATGTGTGGTCCTACAGGTGATGTGTTTGTGTTCAGGTATAAATCCAAGCTGAAGAATAAACTCAGGTACAGAGAAGATGGAACTCTGCATCCCTTCAGGTCAGAGACTGTGGTTCTTGTTTAATCCAGATGTTACCAACAAGGAGTTCAGGGCTTGAGAAAATATATCTGGACCTTTAAATTAAAATGGAAAATTCAAGAAAACTGAAACAAGTACACCCTTTGATGATCTATCTTGCAGACACCCCTTCAGCAGCTACGTATATCTTGAAGTAGTTTCCTGTTGGACTTCATCAGTGTCTCACGTGGTTGTGGAGAAACTTTTGGATTAGTTTCTGTCCAGTAAATGCTAGAATCCATTTGTCTCGTTATCAGACCTGTATCATGTTTCAGTACCTAAAACCTTAAAAGTGACAAAGGGTGGACTTTTTTTCACATTTTCACATTTGTTTGGATCCGAGCAGGAAGGGCATGGCTCGGGACAAGAAAGCTTGGCTTCAGAAGGAGCAGAAGAGGAGGAAGAAGATGAGGAAGATGATCAAGAGGATCAGAAACAACGACACGTGTTCGATGCCCGGACTCACCTGCTTCACACATGACAACCAACACTGGCACACTGCGCCCTACTGGACATGTACGACACACACACACACACACACACACACACACACACACACACACTCCCACTCGTGCTTCTGTGTTTGTGAGGACCTCTGCTCACACGAGTACAGGAGGAGGCGGTAGAAATTAAGGCGTACCTGCACTTCTCCAGATAAACGATAAACCGCATCTGTTTAGAGGAAAAATACCACCCATGTTGCACTGTGTAAAATGCAAATAAAAATAATGCTTTACAAATATTATAAGTTAATTTCAATGTAGATGGACGATAAATCAGATGTTTAAAGTGAGGACATGTGCCATGTTATGATTAAAATGCAGTGATTTCTTTTACTGCATTTGTCTGTTTTTAATGCCACAAAATAACAATCAGTATTTATTTTTGGCCTTTTACCATGCACACAGAGATTTCTTCCAGATTATCAGAACTTCTGACCATCTTTAGCTCTCTTCCTCTCTCAGATGCTCTTTTGGTACCCCATCATGTGACTGACCTGTTGATAGCTAACCTAATTAGCTGTGCACGTGCCTCCAGCTGTTTCATTTTAACACCACTTACTTTTCCAGCATTTTGTTGTCCATGTCCCAACATTTTAGAGACGTGGTGGGACCATGAAATTCAAAATGAGCTAATACTTCTCATAAACTGGTAATATTTCTCACTTTCAACATTAGACATGCTCGCAATTGTGAATAAAATGTACGTTTATAAGGTTAGCCTCATTGCATTCAGGTTTCTTGACACATTCTTGACATGTTACATCATCCCAAGTTGGTTGAATTTGCAGTTTTTAACTGTAAAATCCACAGAGAATCTCACAGATTGTGCTTTAAATAAATGATATTTTGCTTATATTTGGGCTTTCTTGTGTGTTTCAGTGGGGCCGTTCTGCGCCTGCACCAGCGCCAACAACAACACTTACTGGTGTCTGAGGACCATCAACGAGACCCACAACTTCCTGTTCTGTGAGTTCGCTACTGGCTTCCTGGAGTACTTTGACCTCAACACAGACCCTTACCAGGTACACACACACGAACACACACACGAACACACGCACGAACACACGCACGAACACACGCACGAACACACGCACGAACACACGCACGAACACACGCAAGAACACACGCACGAACACACGCACGAACACACGCACGAACACACGCACGAACACACGCACGAACACACGCACGAACACACGCACGAACACACGCACGAAAACACGCACGAACACACGCACGAACACACGCACGAACACACGCACGAACACACGCACGAACACACGCACGAACACACGCACGAACACACGCACGAACACACGCACGAACACACGCACGAACACACGCACGCATGCGATTCCTCAAAGATGCACTCTGTAACCGGACCACTCCAGACCACATGGGGCAGCATAACACAGGAAGTTCATGTGACTAGCATCATAACTTTAGTATAAATGTTTGTTAGAAACCGAAGTGTCACATGGTTACAGATCTAGAGGACATGATGTCAGCTCAGCATCTTATGTCGTAGCTTAATTTACTAAGAAAACAACACCAGTGTTTTCCTTCATTTGAGTTCTTTTTTCCACTTCTTGTCTTCTATTGACTGTTTTTTGATGGCGAGACAGTACATTTGCTTTGAGATTCAGCCTAACGTAACCATCTTAAGGCTGCTTTCACACTACAGTGTGTAGTCCGTTCAGACTACAGGACTTGTCCTTTAATCAGGAGTCTTGGTTCTGAAAAGTCTGACTTGGTGACCCAGTGAGGTTTTATTCAACCCAACACAGGCAGGAATTGAAGCTTCGCTATGCACAAAACTCACACTTCTTGTTTGAAAATGAGGTGCAGGAGGAAACCGCAGTGAAGCTGTGCTATGATTTGTTCAGAACTCAAACAAAAGCAAAAAAGAAAATTAACGTGGGTAAACGAAGGGATGGAAAGTGTCAGCCACCTGAACAAGTTCCTTCATTGAACGTTTCCAGCGGTTCTAAATGACGGTAAATGACGTCAGCATATTTCTCATTGGCTGTTGCTCGGGTGGAGACTCGCCCTGACCACTTTAAAATCTCTGCTGTTGTTGGTCTGAATACACACAATCACACCTGCAGCACACCTTAAGGAAGACGTGCACCGGAGCAGTTTTGATCCTCGGACCTTTGTCTCTGCAGCTGATAAACGCCGTCAGCTCTCTAGATCGGACCGTTCTCAACCAGCTCCACGTCCAGCTGATGGAGCTGAGAGGCTGCCGGGGCCACAAGTACTGCAATCCTCGCACGCGCTCAGTGGACCTGGGTACGACACACACACAAGTGACACACCTGTCTTAACATGTCTTAAATGTGCAGGTGTCCCCTGTTGTGTCACCTGTTGTCCCTTCGACCATCTTTAACTCCTGTTAGGTTTGAAAAACATATCTTTTTATCCAGAACTCGTGGACTTGAATTAACCATCTAACCCTAACGATGTGTTCAAAGTTGCAGTCCCTCATCTTTCCAAAGAAATGCCACATCATCGTACATCGAGACCACTCGGTGACTTGTTTAAGGAGTTATTGGAGCGACTGTCATAGAGGTCCACGAATTCCACGTGATCAATACACCATGAATCTTTCACAGCACAAGGCAGATTGTGTCCTAGATCCGTACATTCAGGAAACAGCGATGTTTGATGTCTGCAGTTGCACATCCTAACCTGCACATGTTTCTATAGGACAAACTGCTGCAGCTGGTTTAAGGGTTCAAGTCCTCGCCCGTCCACGTTTGATGTAATTTCATAGATAACTGTAGCACGGTGTCCTGGAAATGGCAGCATGTATTAAGTGAAAGGCACTGGTCTTAGCACAGAGCCCTGTGAGACACCATGGCCAACTCTCATGTTGCTGCTGGTCAATATTGCAGATGTTTCATTTTGTTGTACAACACCAACTCACTGCCAAAGTTAATAAAGGCATTTTATGGATAAAATAAAGCAAGTTAAATGCAGTTCAGTTGAATACAGTACAATTCTATCCAATTCAGATTCTTATAATTGCAACTTCATAAACCAAACATAACAACAAGTAGGGGTGGGTATTGGGAAGGACCTCACGATACGATACGCATCACGATACTTGAGCCACGATACGATACACATTGCGATATCCCGATTATGCGATATCCCGATTATTATATTCTACATAGTTCACCGAAAAATTTAAAAATGCATTACACATCTTAAAATCCAAGTTGTATATATGTACATCAGATGATAGTGATGGATCTTAAAATCCGAGTTGCACGTTCATCAGATTATAGTGACAATTCATGGGTCAAAACAATGTTTTATTATAACTATACAAGCTAAAGTTACAACATATTTGTATATGTTTTTCATATTATTTACATCATATGAAATTAACATTAAATTTAGTATGAGGTTGCTTTAATTATGTGGCAAATGATAATAAACACAAGAAAGATGGAACTAAAACCAAGGACAGGCACAGTGATCAGTCAGTATAGATATAAATCCATAAATAAATAAACCTCTGTCCATTATTTTTCATTTTTTAAGGACAGGCAATTGTGTTATATAAAAAATAAATTATAAAATGAAATAAAACGTGAAATAAAACCTGAGCTTAGTGCAGGGCCCTCCCGGGGTTGGTAGAGAGTGGCAATGCCCAGGACTGTCACTTAGGTAGGAGCACTGGGTGATATAATGGGAAAAAGATCGGGGATAAAAATTAAAAAAAATATTGAATCGGCTGGAAAAGTATCACGATATATTGCCATATCGATATTTTTGCCCACCCCTAACAACAAGCCATCAAAAATGACATTTATTAGCCACCTCTTTCCAAACAACAACATAGAGGATGTCAGCCTCTCGAACCAAAACTGGGAGCTGGTTCCACAGGAGAGTACCCTGAATCCCTAAAGTTCTGCCATTTCACTTTTTTAGACGCGAGGAACCAGAGTACACCCACGGTCTGAGAACCAAACTTGCTGATAGTTTATAGTTGAGCAGCTTACTGGTTTCATGTGGGTTCGTGGACACTCACAACCGAGTATCACCAGGTATTTGTACCACCAGGTAGAAGTACATGGTGATACTACTACCACCAGCTACAGCTGAGTATCACCAGGTACTAGTACCACCACCAGGTACTATGTCTCAGCAGAGATCGCTTCCCAGTAAAAGCACCTGAAGGATGTTTTAGAATCACATTTCTCCTCTAATAAAGTTTATAATCATGCTTCAGGGGTTATGAAGTAGCGTTATATGAATCTAAGATGATGAAGAGTACTGCTCAGACGCCAATAATACTGATATTTTACACCGAAATACAAGAGTTGTAGGAGCAGGTGACTCATTTTACTGGTGAAAATCCTTCTTTGACGTTGTTAAGGTTTTCCTTCTTTAACAAACCGCTGAAACTCCACCCCCCCTGTGGTGACGGTGCTCTCAGCTGACCTCTGCCGACGGAGGTCATCCACCCACCAGCCTGTTTTCCTAGGAGTCGTTGCCTGTCGGTGAAACTGTCACACGTTGCCTTTGCTCATTAACCAATCAGATTGTCTCCTCAGCAGGAGGGCGGGCTCACAGCAGCTTTGATGACTACAGGTACACACATGAACACTCTCACACGCACACGTGATGTTTCCCTGCGCTGAATGTGGCATGACTTCCTGACGGAGCTGCTGGTGGCGGTGTAGAGGGTGTGTGTTCGTGTAACACCGCGTGTGTTTGTTGCATCAGGCTGTTTGAGAGGAAGAAGTGGCCGAGAGTCAGGAAACCGTCATCGTCTCGAACCCTGTGAGTCCGCTGCTCCTCGCCTGGCCTGCATGCTGCTGCCGCATCCACCCTCCCTCCGCCTGTTTGCTTGACTTCAACTCTTTTACTTCTAAATGCGTCCGCACTTGCCTGTGTTTTTTTATTTTTCCCCCCCACGCCCATGTCCAGCTGTTTTCCATCCAGACGTAGTGCAGGTAGCGTCTCGACTGTCCCCCGAACAGACGAGCTTAAAGTGCTCCAGTTAGGGCTGTTCGATTTTGCCCAAAAATAAAATCTCGATTTTTTTCTCTCAAAATCCGATTTTCGATTACGATTACGATTATTTTGTGAATTGACAAAAGGCAAAGAAATGATTTCAAATATGCTGTTTTTTTATTGAACATTTGCCCCATTGGGCTTTAAGTGCAAACTTTGCTCTTATTAAACCAAAAATGAATGAATAAAGTGCAAAACTCTGTAAAATAAGTTGAAAAAAAGTTTTAAAAAATATAATAAAATATAAAGTTTTATCTCTGAAAAAAAAAATCAGCAAATCAGCACTTGCAAACATACAGTAAAACAAGACATTTTCTAATTAAACTAAACTGGGTCTTTGCATGCTAAATAATAATGCAACCCATGAAGGAGGTAGAGGTGTGTAATGTCAGTCATTACATTTGCTGTTCACATTTGCAAGTTTTTTGCAAGGAACACGAGCCGGTCTACCGCCTCTGGCTTGAGGGATGCCCGGTGGCATGTTACAACGCCCCCTCCTACACTAAAGAGCCTCTCCGATGGGGCACTTGTCGCAGGTATTGAGAGGTATTTCCATCAATCATTAATATGGTATCAATCATTAATATGTGTGCAGACAAGGTTAAAAAAAAAATTTAAAAAAAAGAAAAAAAAAAGTGAAAAATCGATTTAACGATTTTCACGTTTTAACATCGTTCTAATTACATAATCGCGATTACGATTTAAAATCGATTAATCGAACAGCCCTAGCTCCAGTCAAACGTCCAGCTGTGAAAGGTCACATGATCTTCTCCTCTTTGACTTTCCAGGCCAGAAACGCGGTTTATGTTGTTGACAGATGCTGACAGATGTTTCACTCTACCGTCTGCCCAGGTTCCTCCCGATGAGCAGAGATCTTCAAAGTCCGCTGTGATTTGTTGCCGTGTTTATTTAAATATTGGATGAGGGTGAAAAAAGACCAGTCTGAGCAAACTCGTGTGGCGTTTTCTGAGCTGATATACGAAACCAGCGGCAGGAAATATGCCACCGACGACCCTAGGTGAGGGTTATGGTTCAGAATACGTCTGATCCGTTTAGTCTCACGCTGGACGTCACAGCATTTGTCCCGCACGTGACGCCGGCTTGTTCCTGGTCCTTCCACAGCGGCCGTTGGTCCAACAGTCCCATTAGTTTATTGTCTCAACTTCAGATCAGTCAGTTAAAGGAGCTTGAGGCCGGATTGTGGCAGGATTTATGAAAAAAATCCGTATACATTTTAAGTTTTCTAGTAATAATGTCAGTAATAATGTTCCAAGCCCAAACGAATGATTCCTCTAGTGTATCTCTCCGTTGCCTTGAACAGGCTGTGTGCTGCAAAATGTGCTGCAATTCGGCCCCGAATTTCCCGCGCTGTCCTGCGGATGTGACGTCACATGACGCTGCATGCAGGTTCTCCCCGTTCTCCCGTGCCGGCTTCACTGTTGGCTGCAGTACCCCCAACGGCCGTCGTGGTGAAGGGTGGCGCTAGAGAGTCTCATTTCTTAAAAGGAGCCTCATGCTCCTTTAACTCGAGCGGCCCGGAGCCACTGGCTCCCCGCCAAGGTTAGTCCTGCCTGTTTCCAGGTGGTTTCCAGCCTGTCAGGAGTTCCATTTCATGACCAAAGTCAGCTCAGTCCTTCACAAAAGGCATAGAACAAATATCAATAAAAACAGCATCCATCCGTCATCGGTACCCACTCAGCCATCTGAGGCAGCAGACCACCAACGGAGATATTCTTGTATATTAATCATGAAAACATTCAAGGATTTACTCAATGAATGGTCCAGCCTGAGAGCCGAACCAGAAGAGACAGATGAGACAGATGGGATGAGAGGAACTCGCCTCGCTTTGAGTCATGAGATGAAGGATCATGGAGGTCAGAATGTGATATCTTTGTCTCCTGTCACTAAATAGATGGTTTGAAAAAAGAGAAAACCACCTTCTGAAAGCAGCTCTGGATGAATAACTGGATCTGACTGCCCAGAGGTGAGATTAATCAGAGCAGAAAGTCGAAAAAAGTTACCTCACCCTTTCAGAAGAATATTACCTCCAGTGCAGAGCTGAAAATAATTATGCATGAAGACAAAAGGTTAAGAGGAGAGAAGCAAAACGGTCTCATGAAAAAAAGATAAAAGAGCCATGAGCGCAGACGAAAGACGAAACATCTCATTCCGTATTGATCTGGGTGAAGAACGGAGGTTCTGCTGCCGCTGGTCGTCTTCTCTTCTCATGAGAAGGTCCTATGATTGACTGACGGCTTTGATTTAACGTCCCAGCATTCATCTCCGATGGTGCCGTTGTTCTTTCTCTGCTGGGACGGCAAAAAAACGGTTAGGAAGGCTGGTGTCAGGGAAGTGCGTGGGAACCAAGAATCAGAACAGAACAATGTTGCTTATGGATCCGATGATGATAGTTATCGATCGACTGCACTTGTGTTAGAGCAGAGGGTGAAGTGCGATGGGTTTGAGACAGCTTGCCTTGCTAGTGGACTGGCGCAGGTAGACTCGCTGGTCCTTACTTGTGTAGGTCTTCACATAAGGAGGGCAACACAATGTCTATAAGACAGTTAGTTTAGCTAACAGTTCTGTTTCATCTTCATAAACCAGTGGTTCTCAAATGGGGGTACGCGTACCCCTGGGGGTATGTGAAGGCACTCCAGGGGGTACGTGAGATTTTAAAATATACATATATTTAAAAAGTAGCTAAAATAAATATTTCATAAATAATTGAGGAGAATATAAGTCTAAATTCATAAAATGAATTTTTTCTTCAGGAGTAGGCTATTCAACTTATTATCCTAAAACCGCAGAGTATCCCCCACACCAGGATGGTTCCACCTAACCTGTCAATCACCTGGCTTCACCTGTCAATCACTTGGACCAACGATGGAGTCGTGGTTGAAGCATAGCAGCAATATTTTTATGTTTAATAAATCAGTTACTGATGGCACAGTGCTCTGTTTTAGGTCTATTTTTTACAACCAAAAGTGCTTAGCGCTGGTTAGGGGGTACTTGGCTGAAAAAATATTTCACAGGGGGTACATCACTGAAAAAAGGTTGAGGACCACTGTCATAGACAAATACAGCTGCGTATCATCAGCGTAGTGACCAACATTGATTCTGGATTATACCTCCCAAGGGCTGCATGTAACTGATCCAGGATTTAGTTTACACTAACTATAGTCTTTACTATGCTAGGTTTATTGAATCTGACCTAATGAGGTACGTAAAACCCCCCCCCTCAGTACAGTTGTGATGGATGTGAATCCGAGCTGTGGAGACCAGTTTAACATGGAGGTCAGTGCAGACTGACTCCTTTCAGGAGCCAGCCCTTAGTAGTCAATACGAGTTTCTTTCTCTTCCTTTTTGCTGAATGTAGGATGTGGGCCGTTGAGTCAAACAGAAGCTGATTATCGTCCGCTCGAGGCCCCGCCCATAAACGAGAGATGAGACCAGGAGGTCTCCTCCCTGCATACTTTGTTTGAGATGTTGAGGTGCTTCTACGTGTCAGGTTCCTCAGTCTGGCCTGAGGGAATGCTGGGTAGTCATCGTCCAGTTTCACAGAGGAATGAAATCCAACTAATAGAGTCCTCCGTCCCCCGTGATCACAGCTGTAACTTTTCTTGTTTCAGATTGTTTCCATCAGCTTCTGCATGTTTCTGCCGCCACCGCCATGTTCCTCAGTCGTCTGTCTGCAAACACTCAAACTGCAACTCTGCTGCTGCTGCTGCAGTTGGTGTTAGTGCTGACTCCTGTCTGTATATGTGTGTGTGTGTGTGCGTGTGTGCGTGCGTGCGCGTACCTGTGTCCAGAGGTCCAATCTGGGACGGCTGGAAGGGCTAACCCTCTCGACTGGTTGAAGCTAGCGCCTGACTCCGCCCACAACAGCCTGAAGGAGGACGGCGTGGTCGCCGTGGAGACGGCGCCGATCGACCACCACGCCCCCACCTCCCCGGTCAGCCAACCAGCATCTGCAGCCTCTGTGACGTCGCTCAGCCCTCCCACCCTGCTGCTCAGGGAGGCGCGGCAGCGACAAGCCCCTCCGTCAGAAGCTCCACCAACCTCCTCCTCCTGCTGGTGCTCCGAGGAGGAGGAGGGCTCCGGGTGGAGGACCCCGAGGGAGGAGGAAGAGGAGGAGGGAGGGGAGAACCAGGAGGAGGAGGCAGAGGCGATGACGGGGAAGTTGTTGTTTTAAAATCCGTTTGAGAAAAGCAGATTAAAGTTTGACCGTCCAGGCGGCGCCTGCTGCCTCAGTTGCGTCCGACGTAAAAACTTTGTCATCAAATAACTTAATGACAGTTAAAAGCTTATTAAAAAAAGAACACCTGAATAAAACAGTTAAAGTTATTTTGCCACTCTGGTAGAACGAGTTTTAGTCTTTAACGTGAACGTCAAAGAGTTTCGGACACAATGTCTCCCGTCTGTCCAAGAACCACCGGCTGCTACTGTTTCTTTCTAAAACGTTTTTTTAATCATCATTATGGTATATTGTCATATTTTTACATAATTTAAGCAACATTACATCGATTTCTCATGATAAGAATCTGTTTTCATTGTTTTTAGTCCAAACAGAACTAATTTAGTAGCTGTAATGACATTAAATGCACCATAGCCATGTAAATATAAAAGTTTTTAGCTTCTATAAGATTTTTTGTCGCACGTTTGTATAATTGGATTTCTTGCAAACAATTATAAAAGCTACTGAAAACTTTCAAAAGAAACATTTTTCTTAATTTAGTTTTCTGGTAAAACTGAAAAAACTAAATCATAATATGAAGCTTATTATTGTTGTGCACTTTTTAAAAGAAAAAAAAGGTTTTAGCAGCAAGAAAACAAACAAAGTTACAGCCACTCAATGTAGCAGTACCAACCCTGACCACAAGGGGGCAGATGGGCGTCAGAGCCACCGCCGGAGCTCCGCTGGGGAATGGGAATGGTCCGTCACGTTACGAAACATGAAATATTATAACCACTTTGGACCATTAGAGGCGCGCTGCGTTGCGTCTTACATCAGGCCCTGACACCCGGGCCGGCTTATGAAATTCTGCCCCAGTGTGGTCAGAAGTGGTATTGTTACTCAAAGTGGCTCAATGTCTTGAAAAACTATAAAAAACGTTTGTTTTATTTACTGGCTGCGTTACCAACAGCTAGCTAGGAGGAGTCTGCAGACGTGCAGCCAGAACTGCAGAAGAAGAACGACCCACGAGGTGATTTAAAAGAATGTCGCTTCAGTCAAAATGGTTAACAGTAAACGTTTCAACGGTGGCTTTAGAAACATTCTAATGACAGCCGTGCGTGAACTCATCAGTGATTTAATTCCACACGTTGACATTTATTTGTGTAACTTTTTCTCCACCCACTTCTTCTCTCACATTCTAGTGTTAGCTCTTTTTTATTGTTTTTTACTACGGTTTTATTCAAAAATTAAAAGCTTGCGTTGAAATCAGCTGGACAGAAACCTTTTCCCATCATGCGTGGGGAGAAAAGTATTTTACCAGAAAAAGCTAAATAAAGAGATGGAAAAACAACTTCCTCCTCATCTTCCTCCTCCTCCTCCTGCTCCTCAGGTCGACTTCCCAGCAGCCTCATTCATATCACATTTACTTTTTCTTTGTTTTATTTTTAACCATTCGTAAAGACATTCAAGGACCCTTCAGGTTGTAGCTAAACTGAGACGGAAGCGCACATAAACTTCCATCACTGCTCATGAGGAGTACTGTCTGTTGGGGTTTTTCTTTCCTTCTCTAACTTAAATGTTGGTTACCATAGTGACCGATGGCTTTACTGACAGAGCTACAACTGTACTAACCAGACTACAGTACCCATGATGCCACAGGGCAGCTCAAAGACGAGAATGTTATGGAGTAACGTGTATATATACATATATATATACTGTATGTATGTATATATATATAACTTGATGTCTCATGAGCCTGTTACAAAGAACTAAACAATGATGTCATCAGGACCACAGCTTGTTGTTCAGTGATTGTAAAAAACGAGGAAATGGTTCGCAGAGACTAGTTTTTGTGTGTATTTTTCATAGAGCATCCACTCGCCTTCTTGCACATCTTCCTCCTCAGTTTTGTCTTCAGCTTCTTGTTTTCCACCCAAATCAAACCACAGAACATGTAAGATGTAATATGACTGGATTCACACAGGAAGTAAATATTTAGGATACAGATATAATAAGGGGGGATATTCACAAACGATCATCAGAGCTGGAAATAATCGATACCTGATCAACGCGTGTGCAGGATGTTTGCAGCTAACCTGGTTTGATTTCCTAGATTTCCCACAATGCCTTTGATGAACTGTCAAGCGTTTTTTTACACTTGTTTTACACTTGTTGTACCAGCTTCGTAACTGAACATTGAAAAAACAACTAGCAGGAGAAATAACTTTCAGTTTGCTACTTTAAATGTCCGTCAGACATTGGAACTGGAGTGGAACTGGACTCTTGCAGGATCATTGCAGGACTTGTAACCGAGTTGGCGGGTGGTTGGGACAGCTGCAGCATTAATGTATTTCATGATGGTTTACGAGGTCTGTGTTAAGACTCAGGCTGTTTTGGGATTCGTCAACGGAAGAAAGACCTGCGGAGCTCCTGAACCTGATGGACGGGTAATTCTGTCTGTTCTTGCTGTGATGAAAGTGTTGGGATTGACCTGAACTCCGGAGCCTCTGATGGAAGCTGGTATCGAGTGATTATCTTTCTGCTGCAGACGGGTCACGACCTTGCTGCTGATCAAAGGTCAGGAGATGGCTCGATACGACGACCCGGCTGTCTTTGGGGGGGGGTTCTACTTCCTGTGTGAAAGCAGTCAGTCTGTTATCTGTCAAGTTTCCATTCCTCTCTTTAAGCCCTCACTCTGTATTTACTCTGTGGTGCTACTTGATGTCCGATGCTGAATTCATGGTTTCCATGTCCACAAACCCATAAGACTCCGCAACCCCCACGGTTCTGTTCACGCTACCTTTCGGTTCAACTGCAACTTTCCATGAATGCACATTAAATAGTTCTGCTGGACACTGCAGACATGTAGATACCGATGAACCCTTTCAGAACAACCTTCCCTGCTGACCTTGAGCTCCTTCTGCTTCTCCGATGTTTCCGGGAGGCTCATCCAGGCCCACCACCCGCCATCTATGCTACTAAACTTTTCTGGACGCTCCAGGGACCAGACGCCCCTCACAGACCACTGCAGATGTCCACATCTGCGCCACACAGGGCTCATACACACCCGGAAACCATGAATGGGCTTTAACGATCCTGATTGTGTTTGAATGTATTTGTAAATGTTTAGCTGTATTATTTTAAATAATAAACCGAGGTGGTTTGGCTAAGATTGGAGAAACACACACACACGCACACACACACACAGAAGGACAAACTGCAACGCACTTTGAGTGGAGGGTGGACGGGCGGACCTGTGGAGTGTTCGTGGGGAGACGAGCAGCCGGTTAACACTGATCTAACATGCGTGTACAGTCACCACTGACCTGTGGACACTGATTGGTTTTAGTTTATGAATAAAGTGTTGAATGCCAAAATGTACCGAATGTATCAAAGTGTGTTTGTGTAAACCAGAGCACCGGTAACCCGGCCGAGACGCTCCTACCTGACTGTGTGTGACATTGTTGTTAAACACAACCACAGAGACGGAGGGATGGAGGTATGTGATGAAACCGAGCCTGCAGAGACATCCTCCTCCTGCAGAAGTTTGCTCCTTTGTGATCCAGTTTAGTGTTTCTGCCTAGGACCTGGTGAGGACGGCCCCCGGACACCTCCCAGTCTTCTGGTTGCCCCAAGCTTGACCAGCATGTTAGCAGGGTTTGTTGTGTACCATCAGGATTTCCAGTGGCACTCTCCATCCTGCTACATCGCCATGGTAACGCCCGCTGTACATCCAAATATTCAAATAATTCAGACTCTTCTTGTGATCGTAACTCCTGCTGAAACCGTTTTAAATAATCACTGGAACCAACCTGAAAGTTCTCGATGTAAACTGAAGAAACGCTGTCAGGCCGCGCATCTGGACGCTGATTTTATAAGACGTGTAATCAGAAAACGTGTTGATTCATTCTTTTCAGCTCTGAATCTGTTGGAAAGTTCATCTTGCACTTGCACCTGTTCAAAAAACCTATCTAATACCAGAGATTTGTGTTCGGTTAACAACCAGTGATGGAAGACGTTAGAGTTGTAGGACATGAACCATGGAAGCATTGTGGACTCTTGGACTGCAGCAGCTACGGAGACACGCCGTTGCTCAGGTATCTGAGGTTTGACTTGGACTTAAACATCGATGTGAGATGAGATAACTTGTCTTGGAGCAGAGTCTGTGGTTTAACCTGCAGCTGAAGCTCAGCGTCATCTCCGTTATGTCCTCAAAAAAGAAGAAAGAACCACTATTTTCCTGCCTGTTGGCTTCCACTTCATACAGCTTAGTCTTAACATAGCTCAGATTACTTTGTTTATTTTGAGTTTATGTTAAAACATCAGTTTCAATTTTATTTGAGGGAATACTAGCTTAGTTTTGAGGAGCACGGTCTCACTGCAGCGGCGTAGAAAAGAATCACGTGGGTTCCATCCTGGGACATCTTCTGTTTAACATACACACTCCTTCTGCCACAGATTATAAAGAACAACAAAATAAACAACTATAGCTATACAGATGACACGCAGATCTATATTACAATGTCACCAGGAGACCGAGGCCCTGTACAGGCTCTTGGTAAATGCATTGAGATTAATGACTGGATGTGCCACAACTTTCTCCAGCTAAACAAAATAAAAACTGAGGTAATTGTGTTTGGAGCCAAAGAGAAATTATTACTTCCCCACAGAGCTTCAACCTATACACCTAAAAACCACCAACCAGGCCAGAAATCTGGGTGTAGTGATGGACTCAGACCTAAATCTGGAAAAACATATTAAGGCAATAACAAAGTCAACCTACTATCACCTTAAGAATATATCAATGTTAAAAGACCTGATGTCTCAGCAAGACCTGCAGACACTAGTCCAGCATTCATCTTTAGTAGCTGGATTATTGTAACAGCATCTTTACAGTCCACCTTAAAACTCAGTGAGACAACTGCAGCTCATCCAGAACTCTGCTGCTCCAGTCCTCACTAAGACCAACAAAGTGGACCACATCAGTCCAGCTCGGAGGTCTTCACACTGGCTGCCTGTCCGTCAGAGGACTTTAAAGTTCTGATGCTGGTCTATAAAGCTCTGAATGGTCCAGGACCAGAATACATCAGGGACCTCCTGAGCCAGTATGGACCTCCCAGACCCCCCAGCTCATCTGGATCTGGTTTTTAATCAGTTCCCAGAGTCAGAACCAGACATGGAGAAGCTGCATTCAGCTTCTATGCTCCACATGTCTGGAACAAACTCCCAGAAAGCCTCAGATCAGCTGAGACACTCAGTTTATTTAAGACCAGGTTGAAGACTCACCTGTTCTCAGTTGCATCTGATGCTCAAAACCTGCAGTTTTACTTTTAAACTTGAGTTTAGAAACTGGATCATATTTTAACTCGTTTTATCTGTTCTTGATTCTTTTTGTTAAATTTTAAATCATGCTTTTTATTTCTGCTATGTGATGTTATGTCTCTGTGAAGCACTTTGAATCTCCTTGTTGCGGAATTGTACTACACTAATACACGTGCCTTGCCTTGTCTTGCCTTGCCTAAATACGGAAGAGAAAATGACAAGGCACTAAACGGAAATAAATCTTGCTGTCGAAGCACTAAACATTTACACCTCATTAGGGACCCTTCGAACTATAAATCCCAAATCTCCTTCAATAACTGATGCTCCATTTAGACCTTGCTGGTCCCACAAGGCCCTTACTCAAAAATAATAACACCTTTTATTAAATGTACCCAAATGTATGCTGAGTGGCTCCAAATCCGTCCTGAATGTGATCAGAGCTGGTGTTAGCGCTGGTCGCTAAGAGTCCGTCTGCTCGATCTGAACAGGGTCCGAGTTCATCCTTAGATCCAAAGAGACACAAACTGAGTTTGTCTTTCGTCCTCTACTCATGCAGAGCGTTGTCTCTGAAGAACAGACCGGCAGGAGAACACGTATTTATGGTTCATTATTTATTCAGCAGAAAAACAAACACACTCAACACGTGAAGCTTTAATGAATCAAACTCATGTGACAGATGGATCAAATGATCATCAAGGCTGTCAGGACGTCCTTTCATGTCTTCTCAGTTTGTGTAACTGAGCTTAACTTACAGGCCCTATCAGCCTGCTGTACTTGCACTGAGTATTTTCATTTCTGAGTCTGGACAGCAAATACAAGACTTGTTGAGACACCAAACGGGGTGGATTCACGACCGGCATCTAATTACCTTGGTAATATGTTGAGAAACGTAGATTCTTGTCCCTATTTTGAGAAGTAATATGTGCTAAAACAAGGGGGAGAAGCAGGTAAGTGTCAAACCGTTTCCTTTGAATCAAATCAAACCCACACATCTTCCACAGTTTTTGAAGAAACCTCAGTGGCTCGTTGGCGAAGGCAGGTGGAGAAAAGGTACCGAGTCTAAATCCAAATGTACACTAGGGGGTGCTATAATCTGCACATTTAGGCATTTTAGAGTTACCGTTGATAGAAAGTTCAAAGATCAAATTGCTTTTTTTTCCCCCTCGATGTTTCTCAAAATAACGATTTCATGAACAAGGGGGAGGAGACAAGTCAATCTGAGGCGTTTCTTCCAGCTGACGTGAAGTTTGCTGCGCGTGGTATCCAGACAGCACTGACGAAAACAAAGAAACGTGATTTCTGAAGCAGTTTCAGCATCATAGGTCGTTAGATGGGGAGAGGCCAGGGGGTTAACGGCTCTGTGACGTTCATTCAAGTCTGACACATTTAGTAAAATGACCCCTGTGGGGGCGTCGGTGAAGCCCTTCAACCACAAGCTCCTCCCCCAAACCTGCTTGGGCCATGATGATTACCACTATGAGTTATGCGTTTAGAAAGAAAATGCATATAAAGAAAATCCATATGAGTTTTGCGTTTTCTTTAAAATTGTCCTATTCTTCACACTTATTTTCACGACCTTCTTGTTATGAACGAACTGTCTAGAGAAAGGTGACCATCAGGAAGAAGTCCCATCAGATGAAGCCAGTCCCGCTACAGCCGGTACTATCCGTGTTCAGCGCTACAAACAGACATGACCACACAGAGGATTCCCATTATTAACATAACTGGAAGCTTCTACGACAACAGCACGCAGAGGTCAAACAAGGGGATGGTGAAGGACGATGCAGCTTCAGTCAGTCATCTGAAACGCAGACAGAACGTCACATTTACTTGGATTACAACTCTGAACCAATAACGCGCCTTCAGCGGGACTCACCAAGGATAACCTGCTGGTCTGTTCACGGGTTCGAATCCGCAGCTTAACGCTTGTTTCAGCGACGTCAGCTCGTTCCTCAGCCTCGTCCAGCTTGTGTTGGATCTTCCGGAAGTGCACGGCACTGCAGTCCACCTGCTCCTCCTGGTGGAGGAACAGAGGAATGACATGTTAATGACGAACTCAACGTCCAGACCTGGGGTCTCACTTATAAAACCCAGCTACAAATGCTCAGTGACAAGCAGGACTTGATTATCATTGCAGCGATAGAGCCTGTTGGTCAAAGCGTGAATCACGGCAACAAAGGAGGAAAAAATAAATAAAGGAAAGAAGTTTATCCCACAAAGAAACTGAACTGCTCGTGGGAGAGATGGAGGCGGGGAAAGAAACTCACAAATTGAAGAAAACGCTGCAGGTGGCAACATGTTGCGTTGCAGTTTAGCAAAACTGAAGAAAGAAGTGGTTGGACTTCAAGGTAAAGCAAAAAAAGAGACAGTTGGAAGAGCTCAGGTTCAGTCCGAAGCGCCAGCCATGTCATAGCTGATGATGGTAAAGACTGTAGAGCTGTGATGTGTAACAGAGTGGCACATCTGGTCGGGGAGGGGCCTGCGGCTCGGAGTAGGGCTGGGCAATATATCGAGTATACTCATGGTATCTCTCTGTGCGATGTACAAAATGACTATCGTGAATATTCGAGTATAAATTGTCACGCATTTGCTTTTAGCCGCGGGTATTAAATTACAGGTTTTTCGCACTCTCTCGTCTCGTCTCTCCTTCTCAGAGAAATAATACAAACGCACCTAGTTACATACGTCAGTCACGTGCGTGCATCATCATACGCCCCCGACCAGCTGCAGGTGTCGGCGCTGCTGTCCGGTCTGCCGCTGAGTTCCACCAATCTTTCCCAAACTCGGCTTGTTTGCGCCGTGAGCTCATCCGTGTGGTTGCTACGCGCGACGGACTCTCTTCAAAGCAAACTGGGATGGTTTAGTAAAGACGGGAGGGGATGTTTTCTCCTCGCACGAGAGCCGAGGAGCCGCTCAGTGCCCCGCCGAGCCTTTCTCTTCCAGAGCTGAGAAAAGTCACTTAAGTGTTGCTTAAATGTGGCCACATGAAATCAATCACTATCATCGAAACAAAGTCAAACAAGACTATATGACGTCATATTTCTAAAAGTAAATGAAAGTGATGCAAAGTAAAGGAGGAGAGGATGAAACATTGCAGTCCCTACACCTACATTAGTCTGAATATAAAGGTGCTGTAAAGGCCCCTCCTGCTCATCCTGGTAAAACCAGGTAAAACCAGGACCAGAACATGTTCTTAGCAGATGTTCTTCAGACGGGGAGTCAGAGAGATGCAACGTGCACTTTCTGTTTTAAAATGACACTTTTTATATTTTTGCCACTCACTGCTTAGTAACTGTTTATTAAATACAGTTTTGGTCAATTTGACTTAGTTGTGATATTCCCCTTTTTGCATGAAAGTTTAAAATAAGCATATATTAATGCAGTATGAACAAGAATGTTTTAATGTAGACATATAGAATCATCATACTGGTGTGATTGTAGGCATCAAAGTGTTAATTCAAGGCTAAGGCAAAATATCGAGATTTATATCGCGTATCGTGACATGGCCTAAAAATATCGAAATATTAGTAAAAGGCCATATCGCCCAGCCCAAGCTCGGAGTCCTCATAATGGGGCGGTGGGAGACCAGGAGGGACATGGGGGCTCATGGGGAACTCCACACACCGCAACGATATTGTAGACTTTTGTCAGGTGGTGGAAAAGTCTGCCACCAGCTAACGACCGCTAATGACCGCCAATGACATTCTAAAATGGTTAAGTTGTTAAATCAAACTACAAAGGATCCTGGATGAATAAATAGAGCTAATAATAAGTAAACATCTGTTCATTGCATCAGTAGTTTCCTAAACGTGTGCTACAGAACAAGCCAGGAGACTTCCTACGTGACCTGGTGGATGTAGTTCGTCCCACCACCTCGTCCCCAGTTCAGCTGGTGGGAGACAGAGAGATAAACGTCTGTGGTAACAACTCACCGCGCTCTCCGCTTGCCTCTTGTAGCTCTTAACTTTGGCCTGAAGCTTATTGATCAGCTCCTGCATCCTCAGCAAAGTCTTCCTGTCCTCCTCAGACTGCAGGAACACAGAGAACCAGTAAGAGCCCAGAACCGGCAGAACTCTGGCCGGCATGAGTCCAACGACCGGATCAGACCTGGTATGTCAGCTCTTTGACTCTCCTCTCGTAGAGCTGGACTCCTTTCTGGTACTCCTCGCTCCTCCTTTGCTCCAGCGTCAGCTCTGCCTGCAGCTCCTTCACCTGCACACAGTAGTTTTACTGGATAAAGATGATCGAAAAAGGAAAATATCAGCAGAATATGGTTCCACTTTCCAGATATTTGTACTACTAATGTTCAGGTAACAGAAAAACAAAACGGTTCTGTTTTTGTTGGGTAAGGGTCAGAACCCCAGGCAGGCCAGTCCAGTACCAGGTTACCCCTCAGCCCTTCTTCATGTTCAGAATGTGGTTTTGTTTGTCACTCAGGCCTCTCAAGCAGTTACTACCATCCATCCATCCATTCATCATTCTCTTTGCTATTGCCAGGTCTGATTTTCTACCAGCTGTCCAGTAATTAATCTCAATAAGAAACCTAGAGGTTCGCTTTCTGTCCAAAAAGTGGGCAAAAGGAGGTTGTACTCACCCTCGTCTCCAGTTTATGAAGTTGTTTCCTTCCTCCCTTCAGGGCCATTTGCTCCGTCTCGTCCAGTTTGATCTGAAGCTCTGCCAGAAACACACCAACTCTGTTTACACCCACATGAACAGAAACTGTGTTTTTCTCTCAGGGCTGGATCATGTCTCTTGGTTGACACGTCTGTGCAACATCGCGTGGACTTCAGGGGACAGTACCTCTGGATTGGGACTGGGTGCTGGTCTCCCTCTTTAAAAAAGGGAGACAGGAGGTTGTGCTCCAACTACGTAGGGATCAACACCCTCAGCCTCCCTGGTAAGGGCTGTTCTACTGTACTGTTCTGTACGGTACTGTACAGAAAAAGCCTGTCAGATTGTGATCCTTGGATAAAAGAGGAGCAGTGTGGATTTCGTCCTGGCCGTGGTACGGTGGACCAGCTCTACACCCAGTAGGGTCCTGGAGGGGGCATGGAAGTTTGCCCAAACAGTCTACATGTGTTTTGTGGACCTGGAGAAGACATTCGACCGTGTCCCTCTGGGACTCTAGTCGGGGTACTCTGGGAGTATGGGGTGCCCAAATCCCTTATAAAGGCTGTACGCACCCTGTACACCCAGTGTCAAAGCTTGGTCCGCATTGACACCGGTAAATCTGACTCGTTTCCAGTGTTGGTTGGTCTTTGCCAAGCCAACCCTTTGTCACAAATTTGGTTCACTACAGTGAAGGGGGTCTGGTTTGGTCACCTCAGGCTTCATGAGGCCAGGACCTGCAAATCTCACTGGAGCAGTTCACAGCTGAATGTGAAGCGGCAGAATGAGAATCAGCAACTCAGCAATCCTCAGCCATGGTCCTCAGCCAGAATTTCAATTCAATTTTATTTATATAGCGTCTATTACAACACAAGTTGTCTCTAGGATCTTTCTAGAGACCCAAAACATGACCCTCGAGCAATTATTACATAAACAGTGGCAAGAAAAACTCCCCTTTAGGAGGGAAGAAACCTGGATCAGGGCCTCATACGGGGGGACCCTCCTGCCGAAGGCCAGCTAGCCAGAGCAGGAAAAGAGAGATCAGAAAAAGAAAGGGGTGGAGTACCCTCTCCTGGTTGGGGATTAGATTCTACCCCAAGTGGAGGAGTTCAAGTATCCCAGGGTCTTGTTGACAAGTGAGGGAAGAACAGAGCAGGAGATTGACAGGCGCGTGGTGCGGCGTCCAAAGAGATTTGGTCTATTGTGGTGAGGAAATAGCTGAGCTGAAAGGTGAAGCTATCGATTTACCCGTCGGTTTATGTTACTATCCTCACCTATGGTCATGAGCTGTGGGTAATGGCCAAAAGAACAAGGTTGCAGATACAAGTTCATTTCATTAAGGCTGTGATCCTAAGTTTTAGGATCATCGAGATGGTCTAACAAAGGCTGTAGTGAAGTGTTGCTATCTGACCTGATGTGCCAACACAGTCTCACTCCTAACTCATCAAAAACCGACGCCTGGTTAGGAACCTTGAGCGACACCTACTGACGCAAAAGGTACCCATCTGCGTCTCTTTCAGACGCAAGTAAACTCCAATAGGGTCCAATGTAATCCCGTCTGCGGCTATATGTGACGCCAACCCAGTCTCACATAAAAACGTACCCTGCCTACGTTTCTCATTTTTTAGTGAAACAAATCAATATTTTGAGTTAGTTTCTGCATAAAACTGCATTTTGATTACATTTCTAACAAGAAATATATATTTTACTTTCATAATATTCACTCAGTGAATGTACATAGTCACACGTTTCCTCGTTGTTGGGAAGTTAAAACTGCGTTTTGATTACATTTCTAGCGAGAAATATATATTTTACTTTCATAATCACACGCTTCCTCGTTGTTGGGAAGTTGTTTCAGATCTCGCCAGAATAATGTGAAATCGCAACGTTTCAATAATGTGGAATTGCAACATTTTGGAGCTGGGATACGTGGTCGTGATATATACACGGATTATTACATTATTATGGCAAATGTCTTACACTTATATAGCGCTTTCCAGCTGTACTCCTACAGCCCCAAAGCGCTTTACTGTAGCTGTAGCATACAGTCTACAGTGTAAAGATATTTTGTTATTCACTGTATCAAACACTGTGGACAGGTCCAAAGACACCAAAACAGCAGGATTACCTGAGTCGACAGTTAAAAGAAGGTCATTAACAACTCTTAAAAGAGCAGTTTCTGTGCTGTGATGTTATTTAAAACCAGACTGAAACTTTTCATGAAAGTCATTGTTGAGTTAAAATGGCTGGAGTTAATTTAATAGCAACGTTGTCTCTCTTGACAGAGAAGGCAACTTCAAAACGCGCCGATAATTAGAAAGAACAACTGGGTCAAGATTACTCTTTTTCGTGAGAGGCTGCAGGACAGCATGTTTAAAACAGCTGGAGCACAACCTGATCTCAAAATGAGAAAACTCGCTGTCTGAAAAACATCTCCAAAGAGGCGTGAAGGAGGGCTCTCTCAAGGAAAAGAGCAAGGCTGTAATTGATGTACCAACTCCTGTAAAACAGGAAAAGTTACTGGTTCAAACTGCTCAAAAACAGCTGAGCATGATGATGGAGGGATACAAAGGTCAGAATCTCTCAATTTCATGAAATGAAGAGAAAAAGTCTTTCAATAAAAATCTGGATCTGGAATCAAAAACGTGTGGAACAGAACATGAGGCCTATGACTACTCAAGGAAACTATGTTGGACAGATGGACAGTCTCAACAGATTTAACAGCTTTCTGATTCTTGGACAAACAATAGCAAGAGTGTCCAGGGAGAAGTAGAGCTCGTCTTTCGTCCTTTTTGTCTTAACACGTCTGGACTCCTCTCTGAGGGGGCGGGTCCTGCCAGTTAACCTGGGCTGAGAGGGTGATCGGACCCGTTTTGTTTTAGCCAGAAAATCCAGAATGTCGGTGGAAGTGGAGATTAACAAGTTGGCGATCTCCTCAAAGTCCAGTTTGGTACAGAACTGCAGAAGCAGCAGACAAATGCACTGCAGTTGATGGATTTATCACGCGCGTATGACGCACAGAGCATGTGGAGTCCTCCCTCGCACTGGGGACCAGGGTGGTGATGAGGTGGACAGCGTAAAGGAGGGGAAATGTCCATCTACATCAGCTACAGCTCAAAGCTGCTGTAAAAATCTAATTCAATCCATACACAGTTAAAATTAGATTGAAAAACAGACGTCAGACCTCCGCTTGGCCAGTGGTCTGAGGAGAATTAAAATATTTGCAGCCCGGAGGAATAAGTTCAGAACGGGACAGACTCACCCGGACAGAGCAAGTTTCAGTCAAGCACATAAACGTCACTGAGCAGAAATGTCTTGTTAGCTGTCGGTTGCACATTCAGGAGCACCTCCCAGACTTTAAAGTCCGGGTTAACTGGAAAGGATGCATGTTGCAAGGGGCGTGGTTATCAAAACTCACACCACCTCCAGGGACTACCACAGACCTGGTGTTGTGAATCCAGTGATGTAGGAGTAAGAGTGGATCTAACCAAATGATGCTGAAATCTATGTAAATTATTCAGTAACAATATTTTATAATTACCATTTAAGGTTACTATTAAACAAAAGACACAAAAACTTAAATAAGGGAAATCAAAGTTGCAGAAAAATGTAATCAATTGGTAATATGTTTTGTTTTGTTTCTATATACAATATTATTTTAATGACATACAGTAGTAAAATGTGTTCCTCCTATAGACAAGAGTTAGCCGGTAAAATAACTAAAACTGGATATCTACTTGACTATTCTGAAGAGTTTAGTTTTATAACATATTTTATGGAAGAGTTTTGATTTGTTTTACCTTTAAGTAAATTCAAACATTTAAATGTTAAAGTCAGTGCTATGTTCAAGCACTTTGTCACTTTATTACATAAAGAGATTAAATTAATAAAGAGACAAAAATTATTTTGAATATATTGGTTATTGCTTTTATTTTTTTCCAGTAAATATATTAACTTTGACATTAATATGCACTCTGTTCTGCTCCTGTGCATTTGCCAGGAGAGATTGAGTTCCTAATTAATAGTAAGTGAATTTGTAACGGATGCTCCAACAATTGTAGTCTTCATTTTTGTAATTATACGCCATATTTATACATAAATGGTGCTTGTAATAATTTTTTCCTTTCTTTCAGGTTGACGTCAGATCAATATGGCTTCGAGCCGTTGCCAACATGAAGAAGTACACCAGTCAACTCTGTTTAGTTTGTTTTCTACCTGAAAAATGCTGAAGTTTGAATGGAATGTAACTTCTGATATTCAGTCACAGTAATTAAACGTTGAACTCAATTCATTTGTCCGGGCAGTTGTATCTTTACCGGCGTTTTTAAAACATAAGATTAGAACAACAGTCTTCTGTGACATCACCGTTACGTCTGAGGAGGCGGCTTCCTCGTACCGGGTGGAGCCTTGTTGACTATGAGTTAGGCCTCTTGGCAGACATCAGTCAGGTATTTTATAGTGCTCAGCAGAACTGCAGGTCTGGACCCAGCATCTAGTGGTGAGTAGAGGAACTGCAGGTCTGGATCCAGACCCTAGTGGTCAGTAGAGGAACTGCAGGTCTGGACCCAGCATCTAGTGGTCAGTAGAGGAACTGCAGGTCTGGACCCAGCATCTAGTGGTCAGTAGAGGAACTGCAGGTCGGGACCCAGCATCTAGTGGTGAGTAGAGGAACTGCAGGTCTGGACCCAGCATCTAGTGGTCAGTAGAGGAACTGCAGGTCTGGACCCAGCATCTAGTGGTCAGTAGAGGAACTGCAGGTCGGGACCCAGCATCTAGTGGTCAGTAGAGGAACTGCAGGTCTTGATCCAGACCCTAGTGGTCGGTAGAGGAACTGCATGTTACATGTTGATGACAGATGAGCATCCAGACGGGGGAATCAGGTTTGACGCAGTTGTGTTTTGGGGTTTCTATAAAATAATCTCAACGTTTCCAGATAATCACAGAAATAACAAAAAAGAAATTCACGCCACTCTTCCTTTAAACCCATGTTGTGTTTGTTTTCAGCTCTACACATGAAAGACCAGAACCGCCTGAACCCAGCAAGGTTTCTCTGAAGAGCGACCACTCCGTGCGCTGCAACGAGTGACCCGCAAATGTGAGCCCCAGATGAGTCGAATGAAGGACCCTTGCATGCCTCAACATGAAAGCCTTTGGACCGACCTGGAGCTGAAGGAGGCAGCAGACCAGCAGGCACCACACCCCTCAACACCCCTTTACACCCCTCCGCCAGTCCATTCTTCCTCCCTCGCGCATAAACAAGCCCTGAGATACTTCAACTCCTCCACCTCGTTCCCGACCTAGGGGCCTTCCACTGAGTAATACGGCCTCTGATCTGGAGGAGCTGATTCTCATCTCTGCTCTTTCCCACTGATGGAGATGTGATCAGCGGTTTGTTTTTCTCTTTTCTTTTCCCCTTTGCTTTTTCATTTTCCTCCTGTTTGGGTGGACTTTGGATTTCTCTGCAGGGTGAGGTTTGGCCACGAGCTCACCACCAGGGTGCTGCCTACCTTTCACCGTAGACTCCGTGTTCCTCTTCAGCCTCTCCAAGATGCTGCTGCTGTCCTGCTCCTTCTTCAGCTCCTCCGCCATCAGAGCCGCCTGGCGAAACACAGAAATCCAAGGATGCGGTCAACAGCCCTCAAACTGTCCCAAACACGTATAAGGGCCACCGAGCTGGTTAAAGGACTCATTACAACACAGCAAACATGGAGAAATGTCAGGACTGTGGGTTACAAGATGGATGATCTCCAGCATCAAGCAACTTTAGAAACGATAAGTGTACTGAGAAACAAATGCAGAGGAAATGTTCATCTGTTTTTGGCGGCAGGGGTCACAACTGACATCAGTGACGGCCTTCTTGGCTTTCTCCTCGGCGCCGCGGCTCTCTTGAATGGCGTCGTCCACCTCACCCGCCAGCACAGACAGATCTGCCTCCAGCTTCTTGTTCTGGCTCACCAAACATCCGTTCTGATGCACAGGAAGCAGTCGATCAATCACTGACACATACCTGATCTATGAATCACAACAAGTGACATTACTCTGTCATTATTTACTGAAGACAGAATGTAGGAGCAGTGTTGGACCGCTGAAGCCCAGCCTCACCAACTCCAACTGGAACCTCGGCTGATTGAACCAATTCTGAACACCTGAAATCCAAAACTCACAGCTTCTGAACTGTTTGTTAACTACAGGTGGTGTAATCCTGGACATGTGATGGTTGGATATAAGTTAGATGTAAGAATCAAGGTGTTAAAATGGTCCAATAATCGTCCAGTCCTCCACCTGACGGAGATGAAAGCATCGTTGTGTAGAAGAAGGACCAGAGTTCCTCCATGTGAGCAAAATACAGAGAAAACCAGTTCTTCCAGTTAAAGGTGGATCTACAGCCTTCTGGGTTCTCCAAATGCTTCTGCATTTTGTCTTAGATTTTGTTCAGCAAATATGACATAATAATATCACAGGATGCTTGTAATAATTTAAGACTTGATACAAGAAGATGTTTTCAGTTATGTCCTGATATATGAAGCCAAAGTTTGGCGTCTTGAACCTGGACGGTGAGCAGGTTGACCCTCTCTGCCGCCTCCTCCAGCTCGTGTTCGGCCATCCTCCGGGCATGGTAGGTTTGCTCCAGGATCCCACGCAGGTCGTCCTCCTCCGCTGCCAACAGCGAGCAGCGCCGCTCCAACAGGACCGTCTGTTCGCGGAGCTGGTTGGTCAGCTGGACTTTCTCCTCCAGCTCCACCTGCTGCTCTTTGACCTGTGGCATAAAAAGGGAAACTGTGTCGTCTTCATCTGTGGGTTTCCTCACACAGACACAGGAGACAGACAGAAATATAACACCTGCAACATCATTCTAACTCTGCTTTCAGTTGGGCTGTCTTCTCATTTCAACTGTAGAGTTGGTGCCAGCAGCTGTTCTGATGACGTGCTTTTCTGAAATTTAACCATAAACCTGACCGCTGCCTGCTGGTCTGTTCTCCTGAACCAGTTCTGACGGGATTGGTGAGCCTACCTGAGTCTGCAGGTGCCTGATGATCTTCTGGCTTTCAGCCGCCTTTCTGTTGGTGTGTTCCAACTGAACTTCCATCTCCTTCAGGTCCGACTCCATCTTCTGTTTCAGACGAACCGCCTCGCTGCGACTACGAGCCTCCGCTTCCAGACCGGCCCGCATGGTTTCCAGGGAATGCTGGTGGCTCCTCCTGGAGGACAGGACTGGAATTACTACTTACAAACACCTCCCGTGATCATTCTTACTTTGGCACCCGCAGCCAGTTTTTAGCTTTTTACTGAGGTCTTCTTAACATCCCTGATGCGCTCTTCCTCAGGTTGGGTACCTGAGGATGTTGATCTCTTCATCTTTCTCTGCAATCTTTCGGTCAACCTCAGTCCTGATATCCTGCAATGCTGTCTTACATCTCAAGGTCTTGGTCTCCTCGTACTCCAGCGTGCCCTGGTGGTGCAGAGTAAGAAGGAAGTTTAGTGAGCGTTTCCCGTGAGAGCTTGCTGGCATCCATAGCAGAAAGAGAGTTACCTCTGCTTCCTCCAGAGCAGCTCTGATGTCACTCTTCTCAACGTTGAGCAACTTTTTCACCCTCTCCAACTCATGGATGGTTTTGCCTCCCTGGCTAATCTGGTCTGTCAAATCCAGGATCTCATCTGGAATGGAGACCAACAAACTTCTACTCACAAAGTTAAACCAGCCTTGGAAGCATCGTGCTTTGTTCGACTCAAGCGGCACTTCCCCTTAAACTGCTCCTTTGCTCATTCATGTCTTTACTAATGGTTTAAAACAGTGTGACTTGTGCTGGAATACTAACTGAATGTCCAGCGGCAGTAAGTGAGGACAGAGGGATGAAGGTACCTTGCAAGTTCCTGTTTTCCCATTGAACCGTCTCCAGGTGATCCAGAGCTTCTTCGTGGCTGTTCTTAAGCTTGAAAAGCTCCGTGCTCAGGTGGCGAGACTCCTTCTGCGACACCTCCAGATCTGTCTGACTTTCTTCAAACTTCAGCTTCCAGTCACTCAGCAGCTGCATCAAACATCACAAACCCGTCTTCCTGCATACTTCCTCATCTACAAACCTTGCCCAGATGTGTCACGGCATCTGTACCTTATCAAAGCTGCGCTGCTTCTTGTCCAAAGCCAGAGAGGCAGCGTTGGAGCGCTCCAGGGCAAGCGCCAGCTCTTCTATCTCCATCTGCAGACGCTGTTTGCTTCTCTCCAACGAGGAGCATCTGGTCTTAGACACCTCGACAGCTTCTTCAGCAGTCTGCAGTTTCACCACTAACTTTTTCCTGAAACATCCATAAAGACATCAATGACCGTCAAGGGATGAAGACAATCCTGCTAAGGGAAACGTGTGGATTTTCTTGAAAATTAATGGTTCCGGTATTGTCAGGTATTTGTATTCCTGAATGTTTCTGATTGGTCAAGACTTGCCACGGTTTTATTTCAGCCAGTCTGTGAGCCAGGCTTTGAACTGTTAGACCTGTTTAGATTAAGACCAAATGAGCAGCATAGATGAATTTTTGTAAGTTTTAGGTTTTAGCACATTGAGTCTCCATACAGCTGAAGGAGGTTAAGTTGTTCTTGTTTGGTCTCTTCCTCAATCATTCCATCATTTCCTTTTCTGTAATTACTTTCTTGAGCCTCTTAATAACCTCTGCAGTTCAGTTCCTTGTAGCTGATGTTCCTTGCAGCTCTGTTCCCTGCAGCTCTGTTCCCTGTAGCTCTGTTCCCTGCATTGACGTTCCCTGTAGCTCTGTTCCCTGTAGCTCTGTTCCCTGCAGCTCTGTTCCCTGTAGCTCTGTTCCCTGTAGCTCTGTTCCCTGCATTGACGTTCCCTGTAGCTCTGTTCCCTGTAGCTCTGTTCCCTGCAGCTCTGTTCCCTGTAGCTCTGTTCCCTGCAGTGATGTTCCCTGCAGCTCTGTTCCCTGTAGCTCTGTTCCCTGCAGTGATGTTCCCTGTAGCTCTGTTCCCTGTAGCTCTGTTCCCTGTAGCTCTGTTCCCTGTAGCTCTGTTCCCTGTAGCTCTGTTCCCTGTAGCTCTGTTCCCTGCAGCTCTGTTCCCTGTAGCTCTGTTCCCTGTAGCTCTGTTCCCTGCATTGACGTTCCCTGTAGCTCTGTTCCCTGTAGCTCTTTTCCCTGCAGCTCTGTTCCCTGTAGCTCTGTTCCCTGCATTGACGTTCCCTGTAGCTCTTTTCCCTGCAGCTCTGTTCCCTGTAGCTCTGTTCCCTGTAGCTCTGTTCCCTGCAGCTCTGTTCCCTGTAGCTCTGTTCCCTGCAGCTCTGTTCCCTGTAGCTCTGTTCCCTGTAGCTCTGTTCCCTGCATTGACGTTCCCTGTAGCTCTGTTCCCTGCAGCTCTGTTCCCTGCAGCTCTGTTCCCTGTAGCTCTGTTCCCTGTAGCTCTGTTCCCTGCAGCTCTGTTCCCTGTAGCTCTGTTCCCTGTAGCTCTGTTCCCTGCATTGACTCTCCCTGTAGCTCTATGTTGTTGACGTGTGACATGGCACCGAAACTTTTTATTATTAACGTTTTTATTATTTATAAATCTGCGTGAAGCTTGCATGTTCTCCCTCTGTGTCGTATAAACCAGTCATCTGTCATTTGAACTGGTTTGATTGTTTGTCTCGGTGCACATACGCTTTCATCTGAAGACAGCTGGGATAGGGTCCATCTAACTTTAAGGATGCCGAATACTTAAAATGATTGTGAAAACTACAAAGTATTTAGCTTAAGGTCTCCTCAGAAGTAGCTGTATGGTTTCGTTTGGACGTTAATAGTAAATGTGTGAAATGCACTACAAATATTTCACCATCCTCAAACATCAACTCTGCTGTTGTTGCAGCTTGTGAGAGGGAACGGTGCCATCTGCTGGCATTCTGCGCAGATCATCTGCAGTACGAGGAGGGAAACCAAACACTTGCGAAGGAGGTTCCCACCGTCACATCGCCTACAAACTGGCAGGAGATGGATCTCAACTCTGTAAAGCTTGTCTCCAGCGTAAGGCGCATGAGAAGATGGTGAAATGTTTGCAGGTAAAGGTAAACATTTGAATGATTGAGCCTCGTTCTCCTGGAATAAGTGGAAGTGCACAGCGACAATATCATCATACTTTGTATTTTCCAGCTCCTCCATTTTCAGCACGGCGTCGGTCTCGTACTTGGCCCTCCACTCAACCACCTGACTGTTGGCGTTTGACAGCATTCCCTGGAGTTCAGCATTGGCCTCCTGCTTCTCCTCCAGCTGATCTTTCAGCAGACTGCAGTCGTGACGGGAAGCCTGCAGCGCGTGAGCCAACACCACGCGGGCCTGCAGCGCAGAGAGGAGAAAAACGGACAGAAATCAGGGTTGTAACTTCGGACTATCAGGGATATCTAGAATTAAATGACTGTCGAGGGTTTGAAGAGTCCGGCATCACCTTGCTGTCCTCCTCCAGCTGCTTTTTCAGGTCTTCTGTGTTCTGATCGAGTCCTGTTTTGGTGCGCTGCAGATGACCAATCAAAACATCCCGCTCCTCCAGGCGACGTCTGTATTCAACTGAGAACACAACACACAAGAAAGTCCCTAATTATTCAGTTCAACCGGTCCCGAGTCCTAAAACCTGTCCTGGCCCTCGGTCTTGGTTGAAAACTCTTTACTAAGATGCTACAACAAAAACTAACAGCAACTGGTTTCTTGCTATTCAACCAATAGTTTGTGGGTTTATAGTGGAGCAGGCATCCGCATCCTGCTGCCTCTTGATGGGTACCCCAAGGCTCTGTACTGGGACCCCTTCTCCTTACAATATGCACCACTTTCTTGGGGCCGGTCAGGTACTTTTATTTTTGCAATTTACCACATATTGGCAAGTATTTGTTATGGCTTGTGGTCAGCGGTTTGAGGGACTTGGATGGCCCAAAGGCTCAACAAAAACCTAGCCTTGGACCGTGTCTGGTGGGTATGTGGACGGGTTTATGTAGCAACAGTCATACTCCAAATACGCCAAATGTGAGCTGAAGAAGGTGAGACCCATAATTCGACCAAATTTCTTTTTCTCTCTGGAGGACACATATGTCAGGAATAAACCACCAAATGTTGTCACAGAAGGCTTATTTCTGCCCACGTACATGAATATCTTTAGAAAACATGTCCAAGACTGAGCTTGTTGTCTGTCCAGCCAGTCATTCCTTACCTCCTCAGATAAGTGTACAGTTGGATTCCACCACGCTTGTGCCCAAGTCTTCTGCTAGGAATCTTGGTGTCATATTAGACAGCCAGCTGACCTTTAAGGACCATGTTGCCTCGGTTTCCCAGTCGTGCCGAATCGCTCTTTATAAAATCAGGAAAATCAGACCCTACCTGACAGAACATACGGCACAGCTCTTGGTTCAGGCTCTGGTCATGTCACGTATTGACTACTGTAATTCCTTGTTGGTCGGCCTTCCTGCGTGCTCAGTTAAAGCTCTGCAGATGATGCAGAATGCGTCTGGTCTTCAACCAACCCAAGAGAGCTCATGTCCCTCCCCTGCTAATCTCCCTGCACTGGCTTCCCGTTGCAGCGCGCATCAAGTTTAAAGTTCTGCTTCCCGCTACCAAACAATAACCCAAACGGCTCCTGCCTACCTTCACTTCTCCACCCAGAGCTACACTCCCTCTCGATGGCTCCGCTCAGCCAGTGAAAGAATTCTGGTGCTAGCACTAGCATGACAGCACCTGTGTCCAACTGGACTCTCAGCAGTCTGACCAGCACTTATATAGCTGGACCCTCCTTTGTGGTTTCTTGCTTGTGTTGTTCTCTCAGATGTAAGTCGCTTTGGATAAAAGCATCTGCTAAACGACAGTATGATGGGTTGTAATAGTAGCCCGGATAGCAAAAGATGTTAAATAAATGTTGAATTATGGCCAAAAAGTTTGATTTTTGGTTAAGGTCGACGATTGATGGTAGCTCAACCATCAATCATTCATCCAATTCTAATGCCAACGTGTAATCAATGTTGAATCAACGTATTCTGTTGTTGCGGACCGGGATTCAACATGGCTTCAATGTTTCTGCCTAAACATATTTCAACATCGATTCACTCATATTTTGCTATCAGGGAGGGGTGCATGTGTGCATGTGTGCGTGCGTGCGTGCGTGCGTGTACTCTACCCGTCTCTGCGAGGGCTCTGGTTTCCTGATCAGACACCTCTGCCAGTCGTCTCTGCAGGTCTTCAGCTCTGATGCTGCTCTCCCTCAGCTGGTCTTCATACACCCTGCACGTCTTCTCTGCCACCCCCTGCACACAGATCATTGACTAGAACTGACTTCCTCGTTGACAACTGAACCTCGATCAGTTCATCCAGAAGCAGTAGTTTTTTTTTTTCTTCTTGCATTTCCACCTGATTCTGGTCCTGTCTATTTGACCTTGTGTCATAGCGTCCCTCCTACCATGGTAGATCAGCCGGACTGGGCCAGCATGCCTGAAACTGCTGCTGTGTGTGTTTTTGGAGGTGTTGTGTTGCGTGTCGTACTTTTGCCCAGGTGAGTTGCCCGACGTTCGACGCAAGGTTGTCGGCCTCAATCCGAAGCTCGGCCTTCTCCTTCTCCAGTTTCAGTTTGGTTCTCTGCAGAGAGTCCATCTGTTCACCGAGCTCCACCACTGTGTCTGCGTGCGTCTTCCTCAGAGTGGCGGTTGTTGCCTCATGGTGAAGCCCGGCCTCCTCAAGTTCCCGCCGCAGCTTTAGAAAATCTGCCTCTCGTTTCCTGAGTTATAGTTGGAGGACACATTGGTCAGGAGGTAGGGGACACGTTCTGTAAATAGTCATGACCTGGAGACATTGTAATTCAGATATGACACTAATACGCGTTTAAAAGGTCATTTTCGCTCTAATGATTTTTTTTGCCTTTAACACAGGGATAGTAAACCATTTACCACTTTTTAAAGTCGTGGTTCCATCCCTGCAACACTTAAAAGCATTCTGGCTTTAAAGATATCGAATGACAGAATTTCAGGTACTGTCTTGTCCGACTGAGTCATCTGAAGGGTCACGCTTCCAGCTCAGGGTTGATCCATCTACACACTGAAATACCGCCAGATTTCTCGGCGGGTCGAATTATATTTTGTACTTTAGGAGAATAATCCAAATCCGCTCCAATCATTTTTGATAAACACTGTTTTTTTAACATTTCATTGTTGACCGAGTGGAGTTCCTCCGCATGGATACAACGGCGTGTGCTGCGTACTGGTGCAGGAATCATACTTAGTAGGTAGTTTTGAACCTCAGAAGTGATCGCGCTGCAGCAGAAGTAGAAGCTGGTCACGTGACCATGGTTGACGGCTCCTGCTGTGGTGGTTCATCCCACTGTGGGGAACTGGATCCCGCTGTTTCATCGTTACAATCACATCCCTACGCCACTTGTTTGAAATGATATAGTTATTTTTTCTTGCTAGCTTGCTAGCACTACCTTTCATAGAATGTGTTGAAGCCCTTGTTGGGCGTCGCCCATGTGAACTCTGAACTTATAAAATGTATGAACATTTTGTGATTATGAAGTCCAGTAAGGCCAGACTCGGCCCTGCTTCCTGAAGTCAGTTTTATGACCCCCTGCTGCTAACTTCTGGTTATCTCGGCCGGGCTCGAGATAGTCCATTTACGACCCCCGCTGCATGGCAGATCAAAAAGCAGGACAGCAAAACCCAGTAAACCAGGCCTCGGAGGGGGGGTGCTGCCCCTTTGAACAGAAGAAAACTTTGAAACCCTGGTCAACCCCCCAAGCCTGAAACCGGCTTTAATGGGCCTCCTAAAATGGCCACGGTGCCATGAACTACAACCCCCAGCATGCCTTGCGTGGGGGGGGCGACCCCTACAAGCGGCGCGCATCCAATCGCAACGAGGCACCGATGACGTCATTGCAGCGCGCGTAGGATCAAAACGCTGCGCTGCTCCTTCATCGCTCTCTTTTTCCTTCATTCCGCTGGCGGGTCAGCACGTCCTTTGGCTCCGGGCCGAAGGGACCACGACCTTCCCCCCCCAAAGGGGGGGATAAGAGGAGAGATCTGCCGCGTGCTCCAGCCGCAGGATCCGAGGACCCACGGCGCGCGCCGCTTCCCTCTCCCCTTTCTCCTCTCTCTTCCTACAACATCTCGTCCTGGAACAGCTGGATCTTTTTGGCTCCGTGCCAAAGATCCCATCTCTCTCTCCCCCCGGGCTGGGGGGAGGCAGGAGGCCCGCACCGGACCGGGCCCTGCGGGGTCCGGCCGTTGAAGCCGCGGTCCCGGGGAAGGCTCCGGCTTCCACTAAACTCTGTCCTCTTAAGTTTCACAGATCCGAGCTTCCGACGCCCACGCGCTCCCGGCAACCAGATCGGGACACAGCTGCGACTGAACGCTCCGACTGGACCCCCCCCTCCCCGCTCCGAGCCCCTGTCTGCTGACCGCGCAGGGATCGGGACGGACGGCCGGCGTCTCGCCCGGCGTGAGCTCTCGCGGGGCCCGGACGGCCGCGCGTCGGCGACCGGCGCGCAGGGAAGCACGGCAGGAGAGACCGGTCCCCCGCCGCGCCTAGGAATGCGTGTGAGCGTCCGTTTGGTCCGGAACCACGGCCCGGCACGAGGCGGCCCCGCCGCTGTCTAATCCGTTTCAGGGGAAGGGACGGCCCCAGTCGACAAAACCCGCAGGCACCCGATCCGGATCCCAGGTGAGACGTGAGCCCGTGAGCAGCAGATCAGTAGGACTAAGAATGGTTCAGAACTGTGTGAAGTCGGGATCCTTGTTTATCAGTAACTTAAGAACGTTTTCAGAGCTAAATCTGTGTTCAGAGCTGAGATTACATCAGCATCATTATCATGACTGTTGTCATTAATTTGTAGTCACCACTTTCTGCTAGTCATTCATGTTTTAAAGCGCCGTTCCGCCAGTTGATCACGGTTTAAACACCGGGATCACCACCCGTTCTAGATCTGCACGGGGCGTGGTTACAGTCCCGCCATCTTTAAAAAAACGCAGCCATCTTTATGCAGCCACAATATTTTACTTAAGTTCTGCCATCAGGTTTATTTGGGGTGTTGCGTTTATCATCTTTTGACACCTGTATGTAAATAAATCCTGATTGATTTTTAATGAGTGGTTGTTGTTATTTCATGCAAGATTTGGTCACAAATTGATTTGTTTAAGCAGAGCCTAGTGTTCGGATATCACGCCTTCAATTGTTATTCTGTAAGATATAGTAAGATTTGCTGTTCTGCAGGATAATTCAAATCATATGAGACTGATTTTCTGCTGTTTAGTTATCAATTTCCCCCGGAGTAAGGCATCGGGGGTGGTGCCCCTACGAGAATTATTATCATTTTGATAATACAATTTGATAAATAGTCAACTTTATTAATTATTAATAATTATTAATAATATTCATTAATAGCCTTCGATAACTGGACAGCCAAGCTACCTGAGTTGCACAACACCCTGAAACGTCAAACTGGATGTATGTTGATAAAAGGCAATTTGGTTACTGAGAAAGAGCGGGAAATTTGAAGTTGGACAAAAAACTTGATGTTCTTGTGTCTAAGGTGGTGTTCTGTGCAGCTCTTCATCCACCACACCGGGGGAGATGTCTGTGTTAAGAACCTGCTGAGGGCTATCTGAGCTGCCGACGCTCCACCTGTCTCCTCCAGCTTCTCTCCCAGCTCCTCTAGCTCTCTGGCGATGTCGTTCCTCTGACGTTCAGCTTTGAGGCGCCAGGCCCGCGCTACCTCCAGCGCCTCCTCCAGCTCCTCCACACGAGTCTGCGGGGAGAGTCGGAGGAGCGTGCTGAAGCAGCAGCAGTGACGAAGACGGAGATCAAAAGCAGAGCAAGTCCTGATCTGGACCAACCTGAAGCGCCTTCGTCTTCTTCTGAAGCTCAGCAACCAAACTCTGCTCAGCCTCCATTTTGCCTCGAAACTGACCCAACTCGGTGTCTTTTCTTTAGATAAGTGAGAAGTGGGAACGTCATATAAAGTTCATAATTCCTGAGTTGATCTGAAACATTTTCAGCTGAATGCTTAATAGTCTTTCATACTTTCTGAGTCTCTCCTCCAGCTCTACCTTCTGGCTCTCCAGGTCCCTAACCGAGTCCATGGACAGCTTCAGATCACCCTCGAGCTTCCGCTTGAATCGTTCCAGGTCATTTCGTGTCTTCTTCTCCTGCTCCAAGGACGATTCGACCTACCAGAAGCAGAACACAGTTCTTTACTCGCCTCTTCTGGCGAGTAAAGAAAGTTGGTGGTTCCTGAGAAAACTACGGAGGCTGGGTTAGTAGTTAGTTCAAATTGCTCATCGTCATGGTCTGAGGTGATAATCGACAGCACTCTTCACCTCTGTAAACAATTAGCCCAAAAGGGAATTGGGGGGTCATGTATTAGGATCAATCATAAAGGTTCCCAAAAATAAATAAGAGCTCAAACTGTTGTGACGCTCATGTGGTTCAAGTGTATCTCTGAAGATGGTCATCAATATCAAACACATACGTAATGTCATCTGAAGAAACTGAAGGATGTATGACGAAGCTGTCAGTACGGCCATCAGTGAACTCTGATGCGGTCCATTCGTGGTCGATTTGATCCAACCACGCTGTGAACTCAGCGAAGTTGAGCTAAAAGTGCTTCCCCAGACAGCTGGGTGGTGTACAATGGTTTTTACAGCCCAAATAAAAGAAAATAACCAACTCTGGGTCAGAATGTGTAGTTTTAGCTCTTTGCTTCAGGCTGGTTACCATGGAAACAACAGTACGGTAGGCTGTGACATGGCTAGTAGTGCAGCTACTGTGGACACGAACAGATCTAACTGAAAAACGATCTGGTCTGAAGCGAGGCCACGCCACGCCACAGGTGTACACCAACATATGTGAAAAAAAAAAAGACCTTCGTTAACCGAGCCGCACCGAACAGGGCATTTGTGGTACTTGCTACCTAATTGTTGCATCTGCAATTGTTATGTGGGGCAGATGTGGCCCAAAGGCTATGGACCGGGCCAATTTGGAGAAATACCTACTAAAGGAAATGTGTATAGTTTGGCCTAAGCTTTCTTTGCTATCACAACATTTGGTGCCTCCCCCTGTAAATCCTGTCTAAGACAGTTAAAATAATTTATTTTTACAAATAGGTCATTCTGAACATTACAAGCTTAAACTCAACATTACGGCACATTGTTCTGAATGAGGCAGATGTTTCCTCACATTTTCCACTAGCTCCTCCAGTCTAGCGTTGGCCTTTACCACCGTGTTGACCTTGTCCTCCTGGGCCTGGAGATCAGTCAGTGCCTGCTGGTGAGCTCCCTGAAGGGCAGCCTTCTCTCTGTTCAGAGACGCGATAGATTGATCCAGAACATACATCTCATGTGACAGGTTCTTCACCTGGACACAAGAAAGGAAGCGTTTTATTCTATTTGTGGAGGAAACCCAGAGTGATGGATATTTGAGTGCTGTCCCACTTTGCTCTCAGCCCCGTGTCTCTCTTTCTCCACTTTAGCCAGTGTCATCTCCAAGTCGTCCACATCTTGCTTCAGCGATGACACCTCGCCCTCCAGCTGACCCTTCTTGGACATCAGCCTGGCGTTCACTTCCTCCTCGTCCTCCAGACGCTCTTGCATCTCCTTCAGTTTTGAGTCCAGAGAGATCTTAGACCGGATCAGCTGGTTGCAACGGTCCTCTACATCTGTCAGGTTGTCTTGCTCCTGGGTGATTAATTCATGGAAATGTGCTATGATGAAATGTTACCAGTTAATGCCCTGCTCATTCCTAGGTTCATCCGTCCATCCATCCATCCATCCATCCATCCATCCATCCATCCATGGTAGTGGGGCCGGTAGTGTACTCGCTCCCTGCTTTATCTAGAGTTCCTGTCTGAGTTTTCAGATTTCTTATCTGATTTATTGATCAGTACAGATGAAGTCATCATAGTAGTTGGCTTTAACGTTGATATGGATGCTGACAGTAAAAGCCTCAAGTTTGCTTTTAATTCTCTTCTAGAATCGATAAATGAATCAACGCACAGCCTAAATCATACCTTGGATCTCTTCTACAGTATAAAAACTGATAATCTGTTACTGCCGCTTGTAAACTCCCTCCACTCCGACCGCTATTTAATAAAGTTTGAAATTAACATTGTTGACGTTTAAGTGCAAAATAAAACGTCTTATGTTAGCAGATGTTTATCCAATAGTGCTGTTGCTAAATTAAAGGATGCCATGGCTATTCATCTTCCTACAGTGAAACTATCTGAGCTGATCTCAGTCATCAATCCATCCTGTCAAGATGGTGACAATCGGAGCTTCAACAATTCAACCTAAAAAAACCTGCAGCTGAAGCTACACTAGGAGTCGTCAGCTCTTTTTATACGCTCTATGTTCACAGCTCACATCACTATTGACTTCCTTGGTTCTGCTTCCAGGCAGGAAAGATGAACCACTGTCTAAGTTGTCCGTCATGTAAGAGGACATCATAACTGGACACCAACCACATGGTTCCTCCCATGACTTCATTCACCATCTGGGCAGTGCAACCATGATGTCACGTTGCCAAGTTCTATTTAATTGCATTTTCAGCAACGTCAAGCACGTATTCTTCCACATATTATTTTTGAATCCCCGTCCTGTAACTTTGAGACAGCTCCTTTAATGTTTTACAATAATAGTGTGTGATGGTGTCGAAATTGTCGGGCATTTTACAAAGTTTCAGAGAACAAGGACCCTTTTTACTGCTATCACTGAATATGACGCTCTCTGTACTGGTAACAGACCCCTACAAAACAAATGGATGTTTGTGGGGGTCCAGTAAGGATAACCAAATCCTCCTTCGACTTTCAATGTGACTTACAGCTTGAAGCTGGAGACTGAGGTCATTTTTCTCCTGAACCAGCACCACCTGTTGCTCCTCGGCCTCCTGTTGCTTCTTTTCCGACCTGACAGAGAACAATAAAGCCATCAGATAACACTGGAGGGCTGTGCGGGTTTTGAATGTGTAAGAAAGGAAACAGACCTGTCAAAGTCTTCCTTCAGCTTGTTGAAGTCTTCTGTCAGAGCGGTGACTTCCTTATCCACCCGGGTGCTCTGGAGCATCGGGCGGAGCTTGTAGAGCAACCTCATCCACTGCCAAGTTCTTACTGAGAAGAACGCCCGAAGGTTGGACTGGATCACCCTCAGGGCATCCCTAAAGGGAAGAATGAAAACCCACAAAACAGCTCAAAGACAAGAAAGAAATCTCATGAATGCTAACAGATTTTATGTTCATTTTTCTTCCTCAATCATGTCACCAAGTGATTCATCCAGTACTCGAGTTGAGGGGGGATGAGGGGGGATGGCATCCCCCCTGAAATAAAAACGGTCAAAATCATCCCCCCTTTCCATCCCTTATGTCATTTCATCAATGAATGTGCTATTTCAACATTTAGAGTCATTACCAGAAAAATAACTTATTTGACCATTTTCACCTGTTTCAAGTAAATTTTCACTTGAAATAAGTAGAAAAATCTGCCAGTGGAACAAGATTTATCTTCTCATTACAAGCAATAAAATCTTGTACCACATGCAGATTTTTTTTTTACTTATTTTAAGTGAAAATCTACTTGAAACAGATGAAAATTGTTGTTTTTTCCAGTGATGAGTCTTGTTTTAAGTGTAATGAGATTTTTTTACTAAAATGAGATATTTTAACTAGAAATAAGACAAATATTCTTGTTAAGATTTTGAGTTTTTGCAGTGATCCATTTTACTTATCCTGTGAAGGACAGAGTCATATTGATAAGTTCAGAAAACTGTTTTTTATTGTTGTGTTTTGATGTATTTGATGTAAGCCCAGTGGATATTTAAAGCTTACAGAAGGCTGCATTTAACTGCTGCTATGTTATTCCTGCAGTATTTCTGCAGGTGTTTTGGTCAGTGCTATTATTTCTAATATATTATAATATTTGTAATCAGCACAAATTATCTGTCCCCATATGATAAAATCCACCATCCCCCCTGATCTTTTTTTACAACTCGAGTACTGGATTCATCTGACACGCTGAGTTATGGGATGTTCATGTTTGCCCATGCGGCCAAGACGCTCAGTAAATACGTGGTCCTGAAGCATTTTCCTCATCAGTATAACAGGAACTACTTTCTCCCTGAAGGAGTGAAAAACGAGTTGGTAGTGACCTTTTCAACATCAGCTCCTGTCGTTCCATCCTCATCAGCTTCCCTCTAGACATTGCCTGAACAGCGGTGAGGATCTGAGACAGACGGCTGTCCCTCATGTCCTCCAGCTGGCCCAACAGACCCACCTTGAAGAACACCTGAAGTGGAGGGAGAAGATGGATGGATGGGGAGGAGGGGGTCATGTCTAAGCATCAGCTTATGTTTGTGAACAGAGGAGTTAAATCAGAGTTAGTAGCACCTTTGTGTGTCCAAACCGGTACTGGGTGTGGTCTATGTCAAGAGAGCCCAGCAGCTTCTCTGCAGCCTTCCTGCTGTCCACAAACGAGTCCTCTGGGATCGCAAAGGTATTCAGAATGCGATATCTGACGGAGAGAGAATCGTGGCTCAGAGATGACAAGGAACGAGGCTCGAGATGTGGACGACTGAGTCATCAGGGACTCACCGCTGTTTGAACTCGCCGTACAAGATCCGGTTCGGAAAGCCCTTCCTGCAAATCTGGATCCCCTCGAGGACGCCGTTGCATCTCAGCTGGTGGAGAACCAGAAAGGGATCTATCACACCTGGAAATAACACATGGGGATGTCAGCTTCAAGAAGACACTGAGGGAAACCTTACTTTTCTTTTGTTAATGCAGTTTAATTGAAGTCAGAGGAACCAATCGGAGACTGAGGATCTGTAGTACAGGTGTCAGCTCTGCCATATTCCCGCGAGACTTGGATTAACAACCTCCAGATTTCCTACTGAAATAATTCCAGTGCTGTATGTCAGAAACCCATATTTTATTCCAGGTGATGATGATCGCCAATCTGTACAATCCCCTCTTCTTCTAACAATCGTCAATATCTGTCCATATATGTCTGGAACTGAGGAGACCAGCTGACGGAGCTTTGGCAGAAGAATGATGGAGGTCTGGGAGAAAAAATGCTGTCCCATCCTGGTCAGATCACATCGGATTCTAGCTGCTCAAGGGTCCTGGCTCTTCTTCCTCATATTTCTCATTTTGTGATGCTCGAACTGTTTCTCGTTAGTGGGAGGTCTGGACTCCAGCGAAACCAGTTCAGAACCCAGGCTCTTCTACTATAAAAAAAAAACAAACATATTCCAGGTGGGAGCAGATGTTGCTCTAAAACATTTCAGTATTGATATTTAATCTCCCGATGTGCCAGCTACTCAGAGACCATCAACAGCGCTGAAGACAGGTCAGATGGTCCCCTTCTCTTTAGTCTGGAGGATGGAACATCAGTGGTGTCGAAACAGCATTTCACCTTTTCTGACCGCAGTTTTTCAGTTTGCTTGCCAGCCTGGTTTCGGGCATCTGCTCTTAAATTACAACTGCGCCCTGTACAGGGGGCTCTGGTAAGCAAGGGCTTTTTTAGAGGACTTTGGTTCAGGGAAGGCGGCTGCGTCCTGGATCATGTTAACATATGGCTTCTGCTTCACATGATGGAGCTTTGACCTACGTTCGTGGATGACAGGACCAACTGTGCTCTTAGATGGAGGATTCTGGATCTGTTTGCAATGAGGGAACAAGGTCACAGACATCCAATAGTGATCTCCAAACTTTCACAGTTTGTCGAGTCTCGCGTATCGGTGAAAATCTGTCCATCTTCTGTAACCCAACTCACCACACATGCACTGATAAGCTTCTTAACGTGCACCAGGACCATGCTTGGGCATATTTGGGGGGAGGTTCTTCCATCTTCTTCCATCTTACTTCTGAGAGACTCGTCCTCTCTAAGATTATCTTTTTATAGTCATGTGACTTACCTGTTGATAATCAAGTTAGTTAAATTAGTTGCCAGATGTTTCTCCGGGTTTCTTTTTAGTACCACTTTCCTCGTCTTTTGGAGACGTGATGATCCTGCCATCAGACTGAAAATGTGCTTATATTTTTCATGGGATGGAAAAACGTCTCACTTTTAACATTCGATATGCGTTCTATGTTGTTGTGAATAAAATTTTTGTTAGGGTCCTTGCATTTGATTTTGTTTACATTTACACAACATCACATTGTTTTTTTAAACTAGCGACATGAGCCTCAAACAGTGGACGGATTCGTTCAGATGATGAAACAGCTCCATGCTTTTACCTGGGTGCTTGCCCTCGTTGGGGATTATGCAGCGGACAAAGTGAGGCTGTGTGCTGCGGAGGTTCGCCACCAGCTTATTGATATTTTCCTTTAATTAAACAAAGAATTGACAATTTCAGTACAGCGTACAGTGATTACGTTTCAAGTGAATGTTACTTCCTGCAGAGCATTCAGATGAAGGTAAAGAAGAGTCTGGTTAACTGTTACTGAGGGACAGAACATTTATCTCATTTGTCTGATATGATGCAAGTCCTTCACATGAGAGAACAGCTAACGACCTTGGAGATCAAGCTGCAGAATGTCTTAACTTTGCATAGGTGACAGTAGACGTTAGAGGCACTTTAAAGAACCATTAAGTGACTTTGGTCAGAGCTCATACCCCTCTTTGCCCTCACCGCCTGCTTTACGATGTCCTACAGCATGTGTCAACATGACTTGCCTTGTGCAACTGTGAAACTGTCTGGAAAGAAGCTGCTTTCCTTTTCCTCTGTTTGGATTCCACCTTCGGGTCACTACCTAAAAAGACATCAAAGAGAACACCCATTTTCAACAGTCTCACTGCAGCTCCTTTGTAATTTGTTGTGTTGCAAGCTGTTGAACTGCCATCAGTGAAGACATTTACCCATCTCTAAACTGACGTAATTCTCAAAGAGTCCAGCCATGAGTTTGTTGGAGGACTTCTGGAAGAGCGCCACTACCGTCTCATTCAGAGGATCTCTGTTCTTGTCCAGCCAGCCTGCAATGTTGTACGGCACCTACAGCACAAAGCAACAGTTACACTTTATATTATATACAGAGAAACTGTCATTACATGAGGACCTTTTACGATCAAACCCTAATGTGACATTTACCTTGATTAGAGTTTATTGTAAAGAGACCAAAACTTTCTATTTTAACACTATTTCCTTGATGAAATGTCCCCTTTATATAACTCAGTACAAGTCTCAGCTCACATAAACGATGTTCCACACAGCTCCAGTCTGGGGCCTCTACTTTTCAGAATACAAACTGTGATTAAGGACTATAACAAACATCTGACAACATTAGCCCCAACTTTGGTTCCAAATGATTAATTATTCAATTGTTCCAATTAACATAATTTTAAAAATATCTCTTGGTTTGACCTAAACTATTGTAGAAACCTTTGGAAATGTTACGGAGTGAGGTTTTGGACCCAAATGCAGCACACGGTGGTAATTTGTTTGGTTTGCTTTATTTCCCACAACAGGAACGAAGAGCAGGCAGGAATGAAAGACAAGGATCAGGCAGCAATCAGTGTCAGGTTCGGAAGACAAGGTCGGGCACCGGAGAACACTGTAGGAGACAAGGTAGAGTCCAGGAACAGGCAGGGTCAGCAACGGGAGGTCAGGACAGAGAACGCTGGAGAGTCTTGCATGGCAAAGTGTGACGATCTGGGAGTGAGTGTGCAGGAGAGTGGAGCTTTTATGCTGTCCTGATTGTTGAGGAGCTGCAGCTGGGAGAGTAGGTGAAGGGAGTGAGTGACAAGGTGGGCGTGGCTGGCAGATGGAGTGAGCAGGAGAGAGGTGAGTGGAAAACTACTGAAGGCTGGACGGCCAACCATGACAGGAAAAACCAAAACAAGTAAAAAAAATGGTGGTGATATAAACAGTAATTTCAGGAGTACTGTTTTAGTAATGCCTGGTATACACTGCACCATTTTGAGCTGTTGCTGATTAAATATGAACATGAAAGAATCATCCTTTTCACTGTTGCTTCAAACTGGCGGTTCTTCGTCTTACGACTGAGTGGTCAGATGACGGCCATCTCAAAGGTTTTGAAAACAGTAAAGTACAACCAAAGGTTGCACAAGACCATTTTTTCACTGCCAGAAATCCTGCAACTGTCTACTGATGAGCCGATTAAAATCCAAAATGGATATGTTGTTTTAATAATTGCAACTTATTGCTGATCTAAAGAAACAGTAACGGAAGCAAATTGTAAAAGAAATCAAGGTTTGTGGGACTCAAATTGTTTTCTATCGCTAGATCTGTTTTAAATTATCTTGGCACACATAATAGCTACCAAACTGTGGTTCATTTTCATGTCTTGCTTATTGTCAGTAGATGCTGATGATACTATTCCTGATCTGGTCTAGCCTACAGTTCAGGAGTTCCCATCGTATAATCTATATACACCATTTTTGACATTGTACTCAAGATGAAGCAGATGCAAGTTGCAGTTTGAGGTGTGACGATCTCATGAGACTAAAAATCAAGCAGTCTATGAAAAGATAAAGCTTTTCCAAGTCTTGACATTTTAATTTGCTTATCACATTAATAAACTGATAAAGCCAACACACAGCTCGAGCTTTGTTATGTACAAACCAAATGTCAAGCAATTATTTTACGCAATCATTACAGGATGCCTGAAGGCTTAGTGTTTGTTAGAAAATGGCATATGCAGGATGTTGACCTCAGCTACTAGAAGGATAATCACATATGTCCAGTTTATTTGGGCTGAAATAGTCTGCTTCAGCTTTCCAAGTCGAAAATGTTGGGAAATCTTAATCGAAAGAATCTACTAGGGTCATGACCAGATGTTTATGCTGGACATTCAGCAGAGAAAATGTAAAAGCTTTGCCTCCTTGAGAAGTCGGCTTTCTGCCTGGGATGCATCAAACCATTAACTCCAAAGAGACTTCAAGAGTAAAGGAAGAGGCTGGACGATACCCACCACTCCAGCATAGTGAACCAACTCAAAGTGCGTCTCATATTTGCGCTTTTTGTCAGGTCGTGGCTGCTGGAAGTTAGGGGACTTCCCCAGATGGTGGTCCAACAGTTTGGTTTTCAAGCTGTTGTCTGTGGCCTTGGGGAACATACACTCCTCCTCCATAATGGACAGAATACCCATCGGCTGCACACAGAAACACACATTCATTTAAAATATGTTCACATTCATTGTACTTTCAAATCATCTTCATTCAGACGCACCTTCTCTATGAGGTCTATGCAAGCCTGTAAGTCCAGACCAAAGTCTATGAAGGTCCACTCTATCCCGTCAGCCTTGTACTCATCCTGCTCCAGGACGAACATGTGCTGGTTGAAATACTGCTGCAGCTTCTCGTTGGTGAAGTTGATGCACAGCTGCTCAAAGCTGTTGAACTGTGAAGAACCGTATTTTTGCTGTGTCAGAGGCGGCGTCGGGCCAAGGCCATAGAAACAACTGAATTATAATTCAACGGGGACTCACCGTTCCAAGAAAAGACATAGTTTCTATTAACTCCAAAACAAGGTAGACCCATAAAAGGCAGTTTAAAAAAACTGCGGTTTGTTTATTTTAGGTTTCTTGAACTCGTGTTGCCTTTAAAGTAAACGTTAAACCCGTTAAACGTCAAAAACGTTAAACGTTAAACCCCAACCCCCCCCCATCTCTTAAATTAAATGCTAACAGCTAACTATGGTTTTTTCTTGGGTAGGCCAGTTTAACTGCCAATCATATGGTGACAAATGTCACTGAAGATGTTTCATAGTCCACCTGCTGTAAAGGTCCATGAGAGGGACAACGTCCCAATGAGGTCAAGACTCCAGCAGAACGTGTAATGCAAAAAAACTCAGAAAAGAAGATCATTTTTAACCTTAAAACCTTTTTTCTAAAATCTTAATCTTCTTAACATGGGTTTTACGGTACTTTGGGGGTTAATCTTTTTCTCAATGCAGCTCCAGTAGTTTGAATCTTACTTGTTGACCTGCAGCCACAGATCCTGGTTCAGATCCAGGAAAACTGGCGCTACCTTGGCACCAAAACTTTGCTGGTCTAGATTAAAATGTGTACACACATGCATCTGGATAGATCAGATCTGACCTTCCTGCTCTCCCGCAAATTAACGTGCCATTGCGTGTCATTTTTGCTAGCAAACACTGAGTGCATTGTTATTTTTTACTGCATGAGGCATCAGCAGTCTGACCATTGACGTAAAAGAGTATGTCAAAGAATCAAACCAGAAACTCAGTTATCTGGGTATTATATTATAGTGTGAATAAGTGATATTTAAACACCTCCCCCCAAATATGCCCAAGCATGGTCCTGGTGCACGTTAAGAAGCTTATCAGTGCATGTGTGGTGAGTTGGGTTGTAGCTGATCATTACGTAACTTTTATCACAGCCACAGCTCCATCAATTAAGCCAGATGTTGTTGGACTCTGACTCGTTTGGAAGGTTTCTGTGGTTGTCTGTCTCGAGTTCATTTTCACCTCAAAAATCTCGAAGCCAGCGATGTCCAGGACTCCAATGAAGTGCTGACGAGGCCGGGATTTGTACAAGGACAGGTTTATACGGCTCACCATCCACTCGAACATGCGGTCATAGGTAGTTTTGGCCAAAGCTGCCACTGCGTAGTTCACCTGCAGTCAGACGCAGAATTACCTGTCGGGATCCAGTTTTACACTCTCAGATCGGGGCGGTTGATTACGGGTTACCTGTTCCACTGTCTGCCCTTTAACGATGAACTCGTTTCCAACTCTGACTCTGGGGTTCAGCAGACCTTTCAGCAGGTCTACGGAGCTGATCCCCATCAGGTGCGCTGCCTTGTCCACATCTTAACATACACAACACATAAACCCATGACATGAACCAATTAATATGTTATGCAATAGTGTCATTTGCTAGATTCACTCCTTTTGATTGATGTTCTACAGAAAGTCTGTCGTAATATAGGTACTGTATGAAGCCATATTTTGCAGCTCCAGCTCAACCCTTTCATCAGAACATGATCAAGTCTGAGATTGGGCCGAGTGAATGCTGGATCCGCAAACGTGTGGATAAAAGTCAGTGGCTATGTCAGTCCTCGGAGAGTAAAGAGAGTTTGGTTCCCTCCGAGCGTGCTGATCATGAGGGTATCTGCTGGAAACCTTATCCTAACATGACACACGGCTGTGCCAAATATCTGTCGGGTGTTTTGGTCGTTTTGTCGTTTTGTTTTCGTGTTTGGACCAGCTCTACACCCTCCGCAGGGTGCTCGAGGGTTCATGGGAATTTGCCCAACCAGTCTACATGTGTTTTGTGGATCTGGAGAAGGCATTTGACCGTGTCCCTCGTGCCATTCTGTGGGGGGTGCTGAGTGAGTATGGAGTCCGGGGCCCTCTACAAAGGGCTGTCCGGTCTCTGTATGATCGAAGCAGGAGTTTGGTTTGCATTGCCGGCAGTAAGTCAGACTTGTTCCCAGTGCATGTTGGACTCCGGCAGGGCTGCCCTTTGTCACCGGTCCTTTTCATAATTTTTATGGACAGGTTTTCTAGGCGCAGCCAGGGGCCGGAGGGGATCCGGTTTGGGAACCTCAGGATTTCGTCTCTGCTTTTTGCAGATGATGTTGTCCTGTTGGCTTCATCGGACCGGGACCTCCAGCATGTGCTGGGGCGGTTTGCGGCCGAGTGCGACACGGCAGGGATGAGAATCAGCACCTCCAAGACCGAGGCCATGGTTCTCCATCGGGAAAGGGTGGCACGCCTTCTCTGGGTGGGTGGAGAAGTCCTGCCTCAGGTGGAGGAGTTCAAGTATCTCAGGATCTTGTTCACGAGTGAGGGAACGATGGAGCGGGAGATTGACAGGCGGATCGGTGCAGCGTCCGCAGTAATGCGGTCGATGTACTGGACCGTCGTGGTGAAGAAGGAGCTGAGTCCAAAGGCGAAGCTCTCGATTTACCGGTCAATCTACGCCCCTACCCTCACCTATGGTCATGAACTTTGGGTAGTGACCGAAAGGACAAGATCATGGATACAAGCGGCCGAGATGAGTTTCCTCCGCAGGGTGGCTGGACGCTCCCTTAGAGATAGGGTGAGGAGTTCAGTCACCCGGGAGGAGCTCGGAGTCGAGCCGCTGCTCCTTCACATTGAGAGGAGTCAGCTGAGGTGGCTTGGGCATCTGTACCGGATCCTCCTGGACGCCTCCCTAGGGAGGTGTTCCAGAGACCCCGGGGGAAGACCCAGGACGCGCTGGAGAGACTATGTCTCTCGGCTGGCCTGGGAACGCCTCGGACTCCCCTCGGAAGAGCTGGAGGAAGTGTCTGGGGTGAAAGAAGTCTGGGCATCCCTGCTGAGGCTGCTGCCCCCGCGACCCGGGAACGGAAAAAGCGGGAGAAGATGAGTGAGTGAGATGAGTGAGTGTTTTGGTCGTGTTCAGAGACTGCGTACTCTGAGTGCCGTCAGCCTCGGCCTGCTCTTCTCTCTGCTTCTTCTTGAACTTCGTGTTGCCGAAGTGCATGAGGGCGCCAACGATTTTGTAGCAGCCGTGCTTCTCCTCTGCGGTGAAGCCCAGCACGTCCATGGCGTGCTGCAAACACAAAGACGCTGATTATACATCGGAGGCGGTATCGGGGCGCAGAAGGAGCTCGTCATCTGGGAAGCAGGTGTGTCTCTTACGTCGGTGAGATTCAACTGTTCACCGTCGTTGACGCCCTCCACGGAGGTCACACCCTGGGAGCAGAACTGGTAGTCGTGGGGGTTGGTGGTCAGCAGCAGCTTTTCTGCAGAGCAAGACTCTTAACATCATCCCCAACCCTCAGATAAAACATGCGTATATGTCTCGTAATTCTCTTTAGTACCATTAACTCCTGGAGCTGCAAGGAGTTATAAATGTATCAATAAACCCAACCTTTATGGAGTAACAGTATGTGTGAATTTCTGCAACAGAAGCCCCCGAGTCCACCTCAAACGGTGCCAGGGTTCAAGTGACCCTATGCAGGTATTTTCCTCCTATGCAGTATGAACTGGATCTGACCAGTAGATGTGTAGGCAGTAAAAACTGCATGGATTTGTATATTTACAGATTGGTTTCAGGCTTCATTCATAAGTGGGAATGAATCCGACATGAATCAGATCATGTCAGTAATTATGGTGACAGCAAATCCAGACTAAGAGCTTGATTAGATGGCTGTTTTGAGTTGTTGGTTTAACTGTGGACCAACTAAACCTGTCGCTGACGTAAAACTGCAGTCACCTTTGTGCTCAGTTGTGGGTTAAACTGGAAAGGTTCTGTTTTAAACCCCAGCCAAGTTACTGACTTATCGTGCTGTTGATTTACGAACTCGGCTGCCGCCTGGGGACATCAGTGTCAGTAACAGAATGAATCCAGCCAGTGAACCCAGCAAATGGTGTTGATGGTCGAGGTTGTGTTGATTTCTGGTGGTCGGACCATTGCGGTGGTGGTTGTTACCTTGCAGCTCCGGCCTGTGACTGGACAGAATCTGGTAGAAGATATGGTAGCTTCTCTCTCCCGGCTGCTGAAACACGACTCTGGACTTCTCTAGAAGGTCTGAGAAAACAAGCGCATTAACAAAAGGATGTCACTGAGGAACATGCGTTCAGTGTTCGGACCACTTCTGTTGGCGAGGTTCATGAATCAAACCAGTTGTCGTCATGTTTTTGCTCAGTAGTGTGGATTTGTCAGGCACACTTGGCGTTCTGTAGCACAGTTACACGGTTTAACACAAACCTCATCTGAAAATATACAGTAAGATACCATATATGGATGAAAGTGGCAGGAATTGTTTATAAAATTGTAAATGCGACTCACAGATGTTGATGTCAGCAGATGCCAGCTTTCCATTTGGCCCAAAATGAATTCTGATGAATTTTCCCTAAAAAAACCCCGACACACCGTTGTTAATGACCTATAGACCCATAAACGTTCAACTCCAGAGTTGGCCATAATCTAAATGTACTCACAAAGCGGGAGGAGTTGTCATTGCGGATGGTTTTGGCATTGCCGAATGCCTCCATCGCTGGATTTGCCTCAATGATCTGATCTTCTAAAGAGCCCTGATCACACAGAGAGAAGAGGAACGTCACAAATGTCTGCCAGAGTCAGACATTTCTGAAATAATCTTAGCAAAAAATGCTAATGCTAATGTGGATCAAGAGCATAACACTTACTCCTTTCTTCACATTTTTTCCCAAAGCAGCAACGATGGCAAAGTACTGGATCACCCTTTTGGTGTTGACCGTTTTTCCTGCACCCGATTCCCCACTGATGAGAAAGCAATGAAGCAATAATAGTAACAGACCTGGTAAAACTTAAAAATTTAAATGCAAAAAACAGATCCACTCATACTCCCGTAATAACCGTTTTAAAACACTTCTACAGTTTTTAACGCATATGCTTAATCTCTGGATTTCGGATAATTTTTGTCTTAATGTCAAAATTCTGGAGAAGGTTGTCTACCAGAAATTACACAGGTATCTGTCATATAATAGCCTGTTTGATGTTTACCAGTCTGGTTTTAGAAAAAACCACAGTACTGAAACTGCCCTCGTCAGAGTTATCAATGATCTGAAGATTAACACAGACAACCACAAAGTCTCTATTCTGTTACTTCTCGACCTTAGTGCAGCTTTTGATACTGTGGACCATGTCATTCTACTTCAGCGCCTTGAACAGTGTTTGGGCCTCAGAGGCCTCAGTTCTTAACTGGTTTTCATCATATCTAAGTGGTAGATCTTTCTCTGTTTCGGTCGGCAGCTATGAATCTGATAATGTCACCATTCAATATGGAGTCCCACAAGGGTCAATTCTAGGTCCTCTACTTTTCAATTTGTATATGTTACCACTTGGATCATTCGGCATCATAATATTCAATATCATTCTTATGCTGATGACACACAATTATATGTATCTGTTACTGTGGATCATTTGAGCCCAGTCAATGACCTCATTCAATGCATTACAGATATCAAGTATTGGATGGCAACAAACTTTTTACAGCTAAATGAAGAAAAAACTGAGATTCTTTTAGTTGGTCCAAGTGCTCTGAGGCAACATATTCTCCCTTTGTTACCTCCTCTGTCAGTAAAACCTTGTGAACTTGTCAAAAACTTGGGTGTTATGTTAGATGCTGATCTTAGCTTCCAGAAACACATAGCTAATGTCTCCAGGACTGCCTTCTATCATCTCATAAATATATCTAAAGTAAGATGCTTTCTGTCACAAACAGACTCTGAAAAGCTGGTTCATGCCTTAGTCTCAAGTAGATTAGATTATTGCAATGCACTTTTTGCAGGACTGACAAAGCAAGTGTTACATAAACTCCTGCTTATTCAAAATGCTGCAGCCAGAATTCTAACCAAAACCAAAAGGTATGAACACATCACTCCTGTTTTATCCTCTCTTCATTGGCTCCCCGTTAAACAAAGAGTAGATTTTAAAGTACTTCTTATTGTCTTTAAATCTAAGAATGGCTTAGCTCCCTCCTACATGGTTGACATGCTCACTGAATACATACCGGACAGATCCCTTAAGAGTCTGCTCATCATACCTAGAATTCACACTAGATCTGCTCATGGTGCTTTCAGCCATACAGTTACACTCTCTGGAATTCCTTGCTGCAAGAACTAAGGTCTGCTCCAACAGTGCCCTCTTTAAAAAGCAGACTAAAAACTTACCTTTTTGCGCAGGCGTTTGACTAAACTCTACATGAATGGCTGAGTGATAGTACTTTTGTTTTAATGGAATTATTGTTGTTATTGTTGTTTTTTATTTTTCTCTTGACATCCTTTTGTCTAATTCTGCTATTGTTACCCTGTAATTTTGTTTGTTTGTTTGTTTATGTATTTGAGCACATTGAGTCCATGCTCGTCGTGTGAAATGTGCTTTATAAATAAATTTGCCTTTGCCTTTAATCTTTAAATCATTTATGATTTATACCGATGCAACAATTATGTAGGCAGTCAACATGTGGCCCAATAATTACTCCATCATACACTGGATGACGGGCTCCTTTTCTTTTTTGTTTATTTCCTTTATGTACCCTAGGTAGGAATGGAGCAAATAAAACATATCTCATCAGCGATTGGTCCTGGTAAATGATGAGCGTTACAGCAGTCGAGCCTTCTATCCTGCTTGAAAATGAAGAAGAAGGAGCAGGAAATATCATATTTTTCATATTTGCTTTAGTGTGTGTGGACTGAAATCATAGATATATTTTAGAGGAGGGGCATGTCAAGCCATGGCGGAGGTTACGGTGCAGGGGTCCAGCCACGGCGACGGACACAAGTCATCAGTTTGAGACGGAGGTAGAAATCAGCTGCTGGATAACTTTTCTTACGATATGATCATAAATAAAAGGTTGAATAAAAAAAAAGGTAAATGGTAGGTCAGTAGGTAGGAGGGTCATCATACAATGATGTCAGTCACAGTTTGATATCGGAGGTCTTATTTATTCATTCAGCCTATTTGAATTCATTTATCTGACATCAGTTGTAAATTATTTGAACGATTTTAGCATATGCTTATTTCTTAAGCTAACTATGTATCTATGCATTGCATTACTGTTTCTAAGAAGCTTTTTTCTGATCTTATTCTACATAACAATAATTCGTACGTCATCTGAAATATTTCCAGAACTTCCCATGGGAAACTTCTGGAAAGTTTCTGGAGAGGTTCCTAGCCAATATAGGATAGTAGGAATCTGAGGTAGCATCTGAAATATCAGAATCACCTACAAAGCTCAATGTAACTGCTCAGAAATGCAGTATTTTTGATTATGATGTAAAATTTACAGCTATTACTACGAAAGCAGCAGTGAGTCCGACTTACGTGATGAGTATCGTCTGGTTCTCACGATCTGTGGAAGAAAATTAGACAAGATGATTAAACCATGATGGAACAACAAGCAGGAATGTTATTTTGCTGTTTTTAGGAGACTGTTTTATATTTTTAAAGTGTCAGGGTTGAGGCAGCTCTTTTAGAAGGTGTTAAAGCTAACATTTAATATCTGATGACTGGGAACATAGATCTGGGTAAATTATATATATACTGTGTATATATATATATATATATTTATTACATATACTTATATATTATATATTTTTTTATATTTATATATTTATTACAGCATTAAATACAAGAAATAGTGGTTTTCATGCAAATCCTTGTGGGACACCACCATTAATTAAGTGTACAAAATATTCAAAATGGCTGTGGGTGCTGAAGTGCGTGTTAGTTCCCCCATGACTTCAGTGCCCACACCATGGGTGGGGTTGGCGAAAGGATCTTTCTGTGTGGAGTTTGTATGTTCTCCCCGTGTTCCCTGGGTAGCTAATGGGAGCTATCCTCACAAAAACATGCACACAGTCCTGGGCTATACATGCCCCCTCTGGCCAGCCGGGGCGCCAGATGGGGTGGGGAGGATCCGGCCGGAATAACGTGATCCTTCCACGCGCTACGTTCGGCCGGAGAAACCCCACCCTGTCTGGTGAAAAGATGCGGCCTGCTCACTCCTCAGGTTAAGGAGGAGACCTGAGCTCAGTGCAGGGCCCTCCCGGGGTTGGTAGAGGATGGCAATGCCCAGGACTGTCACTTAGGTAGGAGCACGGGGTGGTAAAAATGGGAAAAAAAACCGGGATAAAAATAAAAAAAAAAAAAAAAATATTCAAAATGAACAAAAGAACAGAAATTATTTTAAATAATTTTACTATGTTAATACTCTTTGCTGAATGAGAAGCACCCAAACTCATCATCACCAACTACAGGTTCATTTTTATTAAAACAATCTGATGTTAAAAAAATAAAAACCAATGAATTGACTGACGCAGTAGATAGGTACCGGCAGGCCAAGCGGGCCGCGGCTCGGGCAGTCTTGGAGGCAAAAACTCGGGTCTGGGAGGAGTTCGGGGAGGCCATGGAGGAGGACTTTCGGTCGGCCTCGAGGAAATTCTGGAGGACCGTTCGGCGCCTCAGAAGGGGGAAGCAGTACTCTGCCGGCACCATTTATGGTGCTGGTGGGGAGCTGTTGACCTCGACTGGGGACATTGTCGGACGGTGGAAGGAATACTTTGAGGATCTCCTTAACCCGACTGACATGCCTTCCACTGAGGAAGCAGAGGGTTGGGGCTCGGAGGCGTGCTCATCCATCACCCAAGCCGAGGTCACCGAGGTGGTTCGTAAGCTCCTCGGTGGCCGGGCACCGGGGGTGGATGAGATTCGCCCTGAGTACCTCAAGTCTCTGGATGTCGTAGGGCTATCTTGGCTGACACGCCTGTGCGACATTGCATGGAGGAAGGGGACAGTACCGCTGGGGTGGCAAACCGGGGTGGTGGTCCCTCTGTTTAAAAAGGGGGACCGGAGAGTGTGTTCCAACTACAGGGGGATCACACTTCTCAGCCTCCCGGGGAAAGTCTACGCCAGGGTACTGGAGAGGAGATTACGGCCGATAGTCGAACCTCGGATTCAGGAGGAACAATGCGGTTTTCGTCCCGGTCGTGGAACACTGGACCAGCTCTATACCCTCCGCAGGGTGCTCGAGGGTTCATGGGAATTTGCCCAACCAGTCTACATGTGCTTTGTGGATCTGGAGAAGGCATTTGACCGTGTCCCTCGTGCCATTCTGTGGGGGGTGCTGAGTGAGTATGGAGTCCGGGGCCCTCTACTAAGGGCTGTCCGGTCTCTGTATGATCGAAGCAGGAGTCTGGTTCGCATTGCCGGCAGTAAGTCAGACTTGTTCCCGGTGCATGTTGGACTCCGGCAGGGCTGCCCTTTGTCACCGGTCCTGTTCATAATTTTTATGGACAGGATTTCTAGGCGCAGCCAGGGGCCGGAGGGGATCCGGTTTGGGAACCTCAGGATTTCATCTCTGCTTTTTGCAGATGATGTTGTCCTGTTGGCTTCATCAGACCGGGACCTCCAGCATGTGCTGGGGCGGTTTGCGGCCGAGTGCGACGCGGCAGGGATGAGAATCAGCACCTCCAAGACCGAGGCCATGGTTCTCGACCGGAAAAGGGTGGCATGCCTTCTCCGGGTGGGTGGAGAAGTCCTGCCTCAGGTGGAGGAGTTCAAGTATCTCGGGATCTTGTTCACGAGTGAGGGAACAATGGAGCGTGAGATTGACAGGCGGATCGGTGCAGCGTCCGCAGTAATGCGGTCGATGTACTGGACCGTTGTGGTAAAGAGGGAGCTGAGTCGAAAGGCGAAGCTCTCGATTTACCGGTCAATCTACGCCCCTACCCTCACCTATGGTCATGAACTTTGGGTAGTGACCGAAAGGACAAGATCGCGGATACAAGCGGCCGAGATGAGTTTCCTCCGCAGGGTGGCTGGACGCTCCCTTAGAGATAGGGTGAGGAGTTCGGTCACCCGGGAGGAGCTCGGAGTCGAGCCGCTACTCCTCCACATTGAGAGGAGTCAGCTGAGGTGGCTTGGGCATCTGTACCGGATGCCTCCTGGACGCCTCCCTAGGGAGGTGTTCCAGGCATGTCCCACCGGGAGGAGACCCCGGGGAAGACCCAGGACACGCTGGAGAGACTATGTCTCTCGGCTGGCCTGGGAACGCCTCGGACTCCCCCCGGAAGAGCTGGAGGAAGTGTCTGGGGTGAGGGAAGTCTGGGCATCCCTGCTGAGGCTGCTGCCCCCGCGACCCGGTAACGGATAAGCGGGAGAAGATGAGTGAGTGAGTGAGTGAGAATTGACTGAGCCTTTTAGCAGCTTGAGCTTCACCATGTTCCCTGTCCACATAAATATCTAAAGACACAGATGCACACAATGAATTACCTTTGGGGATGAATTAAATATCTTTGAATTTCGATTGAATTTGAATGTGTCATTGAGTGTCAACATGGGTTCCATAATAAAATATTGTTCTTTTAAACGTTTATCCAGGAAAATGTCAAGACTTGATTGCCTTGATTTCTGGAAAATGTGCTTTTGACAACTTAAAGTCAAAACCCTTTTCTAATAAAACAAGGACTGAAAATATTTTATGTTTTATAAGAAGTGCAGTTTCCATGAATACTTGCATGTTAAAAATACATTAAAACATTTAGTCAGCCTGCCATTAAATGCCACCCAGGGGGTTGGAGTTTAATGGGAGACTAACAGTAAAAGAACACCTGCGTGAGGTCAAGAACAGCAGATAAAGGTGACCTACTCTGCAGCATGTCGGTGTAGGCATTGTCTGCGACAGCATAGATGTGGGGCGGCATGTCAGCACGACGCCTCCCTTTGTAGGCCGTAACCACCTCAGTGCCATAGACGGGCAGCCACTTGTACGGGTTGACCGTCACACAGAACAGACCTGAGTAGGTCTGACACACAAACACGGTTAGAAATAATAGATGGAAGCAAAAGAGAAGGATTTGATTGTAATTGATGTTTTGTGTGTTTCCAACGCTAACATAGATCATCCACATGCTGTATCTCCTTCTCAGGTTGAAGAGGACCGAAGGTTCATTTAGGTGAGTCAACATGGCCATGTCCTCGATCATGTCAAACGTAGGAGGGTTCACTGGCTGCAGGTCTTCTTCTTTTGCCATCAGAAACTGAAACACACACAATAATAGTTTAAAGGTATTGTGACATGAAAAACAAATTTTTCTTGATTTTTTGTGTTTTGTTGGGTGTCTTGACATCAATTACACCCAAAAAACAACAAACTTTTAACATTCAGTGTATTGTGTGCTTTCTGGGATTTTCCGCATAACTATGCAAAAACGGCGCATCTGGTTTGGTGGCGGGCCGTGACGTCAAGGCCCGCTAAATCACCGCCCCCTCCACCCAGCTCCCTGCCTCCTCTCCAGCGCACCATAAAGGCTGTTTTATGGTTCCGCGTTACACCGACGCAGAGCCTACGGCGTAGGGTTAAGCGGCGACGCGCACCGTACGCTGAACCCTACGGCGTAGGCTCTGCGTCGATTTAACGCGGAACCATAAACCAGGCTTAACACGGAGCTGTTTAGAGCCTCTTTTGTTCTAATCACCGAGGAAAACTGCTAAGAAGACCCGCGGCCACTGACTGGACTTAAGATAAGGGGACAGTGCTGCTTGCATGCCTTTATTTTTATGATTGTTTGCTGTGGTTCGCCCTCCTGCTTTTCCGTGCATGCTTCGCCTGTCGCTCCCGGCTTCACTCTCCGACGCCGCTGTGAGCGTATGGCTGGGTTGGAGGAGGTTTGGAGGAGGAGCGGAGCAATGATTGACAGGAAAGGGGGAAAAGGAAGCGTTTTTCACGGCGCAAAAAAACACTTTCATAAAAAGCCAGGAATGGAGTACTAGAGTGAAGTTTTTCTTGTTACACTGTTTTAGACACATTTGAGGGATGTTGGCCAAGACTTTTAATAGTGTTAAAAGCATTTTAAAAATGATGTCACAATACCTTTAAATAAGAGCTTCGGTGAACCAACAGAAAAACAGACCGGTTCATCTCTCAGTGTTAGAGAGAGAGAGAGATCTATCAGATCTATCAGGGTCAATTCAGGGTTAACTGACAAAAATAAATAATTACAACTTAGACATTTAGTTGGTTTTCAGAAAATAAGAATTGTTTGGCAGAGTGACTGTTTCTTTTTTGTCAAATCAGCCCGGATATCTGAGAGTGCCGATAACGCACCTATCTCTTAGAATGGGAGTCGATGACAGATGCCATCTTCGGTAAAGATAAAGTTTAGTATTTTTAACTCGCTCTAACTCCGGAATAAAACCCCTTACCACCTTAAAAAATGACATCATAATGTTCAGGAAAGACATCTACCACTAACACCCTACAAATGTTATTGATATCTCTAGGTCGCTTAGACATTTCAGCAGAGAGACTCAGGCTTCCGCAGGCAGGAGGATAATCAGCGGTGCAGCTGCGCAGGTGCAGCTCGTTTATCGGATGACGAGTGTCACGTTAATGGCTCCATTATAATGGAAGAGCCTTCAGATATCCTTGAAAACCTTTGTCATCTTTCAGGCCTTATTACTTCAGCATACTTTCAGCTAGAGTCCTCGAGGGCCGCAATCCTGCATGTTTTAGATGTCTCCCTGCATCAACACACCTGATTCAAATTAATGGTCGTCACCAGCTTGTCATCAAGGTCTGGACCGCTCTGTTGGTGTCACAGCTCCTTTTATCACGGTGTGCTGAAGCAGGGAAACATCTGAAACATGCAGGAATGCGGCCCTCGAGGACTGGAGTCCGACACCCCTGAGCTAGATAGTACGTTCGAACTTTAAACTATTATGTAATGATTCAACTTTTTAAAATAATTTGTATGTTTTGAAATATTAACCTTTTAAAATGAGTAATATTCAGCGATTATTGAAAAACTGTCATCTTTGACATATTTAGAAAATACTCATCTTTTTAAGTGTCTTATCCTGCCCTCAACTCAAGAGTTTTCAAATATTTCAGCTATGTTTTGCCATTTTCTTCACATTTTTGCCAGATTCTTAGCTATTTCATTGAATTTCATCAGTTCAGCTTTTTTTCAGCAATGTTTAGCTAGCTCTCATTCATCTTTCATTCAGCATCACAGCATTCAACCCTGCATTTTCACAGGAAATGCAGCCTTTCCTAGTTTAGTTGGTCATCTGGGGGAAAAAAAATCTATTATTGAAAAGTCAATCTGATTGCCTTATTTCAGACACTACACTGAAATAATTGAGGGTGCATGTAATGTGATGTCCCATTGGTTGTAAAGCAAATGAGCAATTTTAGCTGGCTAACTAACCCGTCCATCTTTGGTCTCTACAGTCGTCTTGTCCCCGTTCAGTTCTCTGATCTCCACTTCGATGTACGCATCAACATCATCCGGCATCCAAACACGCTTCGTCCCTGAGACAGGAGCACAGTGTTTCATTTTGCACTCAGTGAGGTGTGTACGCACAAGCAGTCGTAAAGATGAAGAAGCGTACCGTCGAGAGCCTGGGCCTTGGCAGCCAGCTGCTCCAGGCTGCTGGGCCGGAGGTAGCGAGCAGCGTCTCCAAGCACTGTTACGTCCAGAAAGCAAGACATCTGAGGAAATACAGACATCTTTGAAGAAACCATTTTTCTGCTCTTTTTATTCACAAGCTGACACCGTTTTCTCGGGTCTTACTGAAATGTCCATAACATGTTATCGTCAAAATATACAAAACAGCCTGGGGTGCTGGAATCCCCCCCCCACCTGGGGAGGGGGAAACGGTGCGTGAACGTACTTCTTTGTCAGTGAGAATGCGGTCCTGCCATGGAGGATTTGGGCCTCCATTGGCAGGACAACAAAATGTAATAATTCATTGGTATTATTACTATACAAAGAGGGTTATTAATATAATTATTATTATTATCATCATTGTTATTGTTTTCATCATTATTGTTGTTAGTATATTATATTATTATTATTGTTATTATAGAAATTGGATGGGTGAATGGATGGATGAATGCTGGGGTCTGGGGCCCTCCATTGTCGGGCCCGCGCGGGTGTCGCCCTGTTGGAGGGTTCCCTCTCTCCGGGCGCTCCTCTGGTCCTGGAGGGCCGCTTTTGTGGGGGCGGGTGCGCCTGCCCGCGTCGGCGGCCGGGGCGGCTCTGTCTCTCCGTGCAGGTTGGCTTCTCGCCGGGTGGGGGTCGTTGGCCTGGAGGGTGAGGGCCTCCTGGCCACATGTCCGGCCCGGAGCGGGTGGCCGGGGTTCACCTGGGTCGCTGTCCGCCGCCGCGGGTGCCCTGGTTGCCTCTTCCCGTAGTCGCGGGTCCCCCGCCTGCAGGTCCCCTCGGCTGCCACTGGAGGGGGGCGGACCTCGCTGGCGGTGGGTTTCCTCCCGCCCTCTTCTCGCCCTCTATGGGGTTGCTGGTGGCCTGGGTTCCAGGTTCTTCCTTGTCGGCCTCTGGTCTCGCGGGTGGCGGGGTATTGTGTATTTACCCAATAAGTACAGAATTTTTTTACCTGGCTTTTACTCAGTAATTAAAGTGAAACTGGACTGTAAAAGAAAGCATGTGTTGTTTCCATAATATTACCTGGTACTTCCTCATTAAGTACAGAAATAATTAGTAGTAATTATTAGTAATAGTACCAGGTAATATTATGGAAACAACACACGCTTTCTTTTACAGTCCAGTTTCACTTTAATTACTGAGTAAAAGCCATGTAAAGATTTCTGTACTTATTGGGTAAATACTTAGGAAATAGAATTACTGGGCAAGTAACTACAAGGTAAGTACCTTCCAATTGCCAGGTAAAACATGGTAACTATCAGGTTAATTACAAGGTCAATAGAGTCATTTACACCCCTCGGGGGTACATGCACCAATCCATTGATAATACATAAATCAATAATGAATGGGTAAATACCCGGTAGTTATCCATGAAATGTATAGTAAATACAAGGTATTTACATGGTCATTGAAGTGTAATTAGCTGGTAACTACCTCAAATATAGGTTATAATTTCCTGGTAGTTTGCAGAAAAATACTTAGTAACTACCTGGTACTTACTTAGAAATAATTCATGTAATTTCAGAGTAATTACATGGTAAATTGACTGGTAGTTACCAATATTAACCTAGTAAATACCTGTAATTTCCCTCATAGTTCCCATCTAATGTCTTTGTAATTACCTAGTAATGTTTAGTTTAAACAACCAGGTATTTACCATGTTATCACATGGTAAATACATATAATTACATGGTACAAGAAAATACGTAATAATTACCTAGTACTTACTGGGTAAATTACCCAGTAGTTACCATGTAATTACCTAGTAAATACAAGGTACTACTAGGTAATTACAGTGTAATTACCATGGTATTACCTGGTTATTACTGTACTGTAAAAGAAAGGGTTACCGTGTTTATCAGGTGAGTGTGTGTGGCGTACTCACCGGGCCTGTTGGTTTGGGTCAGAGGCCTGTGCAGGTTCTGGTGTTGTCGTTGTGAGGATGTGCAGAAGAATAAGAGCAGCAGCAGAGCGTCACCTCGCTTTTAAAAGGTCCCAGTGGACGTCTCGGCAGCATGTGACCTCTTCAGCTGCAGCTCAGTGGACCCACCGTTCTCACTGGACATAAAAGGGCGGCAGCTCAGGCTGAAATACCGGGATGGAGCAGATGTAACGGATCGGCAGCTTTACTCATTCCTCTCATCTCCTGCTGCATCGAGGTCTATCTGTGGAAACAGTACACGTCCTCCCGCTCATGTTCCTCTCCGTGCGTCTGTCCGTCTGTGACTGATCCAGCAGGATTATCTTTGGACATTAAAGTCCAGCCTTTCTCTGGACTGAAGTCTATGAAAAAAAACAAAACCTGGATTTACTCTGATTATTTTTGGTCATTTGAACCTCCTTTGCAGCGCTGACATGCGTCCATACCTATCTTTATTAAAACTTTTTGTTGCAGCTCTGAACAGCACATATTTGGTGAAATAAAGGGTCAGGTAAATCTGTCATTACTTTAGTTTGATTTTATTTTTATAAAAAAACCAAACAGTTAACGGTTCAGATGAAATCATTCCTGCAGCTGTCACTCTTCCTTTTCACCTGTAAGAAGGGGTTCTTCATCCAGGTAAATCAGTCCTCCAGGTGGTCTCAGCAGTGCATTTAGGTCCACTGGTGGGCGATGGCTGTCTAGACGTTTCCACCTCACGGTGGACTTGTCTTCATGGTTCTTGAAGACATGTCAGGTCTCATCTGAACGTCTTTTTCTGCTGTGACGGACTGGTGGAGCCTCGGGTTCCTTGACTGTTGTCAGAACCCTTGAGAAGATGCAAATCAGGGGTCCAGCCGTCCCTCCTGTGGGACCTTCCATCTGCCGGGTCAGCACGCCAGATGTTTTGGTCACATGAGTGAATGTTTGTGAAACCACCTGGAGGTGATTCACTTCCTCCTCTGACATCGTCTTTGTAATCATTCACCCATCTCCTAACTCACGTGTCTCCTAAGTGATCCATCGCATAACTTACCTGTCGCCTAACTCACCCATTGCCTAACTCAACCGTCTCCTAACTTAGCCCTCTCCTAACTCACCCGTCTCCTCCGTGTAGAGTCTGTGACATCCTGATATCCTGTAGTTGCTGGTGGACCTGGTCCAGGACTGGGGGACGCTGCTCTCCCGCATTGGTCCTTGTGTTTGTAGAGTTGTTTAAAGTTCAGGTGGTTCTTCACCGGACCAGATTGCAAATGCAACACTGCCCGGTTTCTCTTCGGCTGTCTCATCCTGACAGTTACATTGAAAACCCTCCTAAATATCCCGTTTGGACGAGTTTCCTTTGCGTTTGATGATGATGCTTTTTTTTTCCAGATCTCTTCGTTGACTTAATACAGAAGCAGAGAAGTCAAGTACTCAAAAAAGTATCTTGTTACTTCATGTAGTCATGTAGAACCACCTGCATTAACATATTTTTATATTTATATATTCTTATATTGGATTTCATAACAAATGAAAGCCGTTATCAGATCAGGAAAGCAGTGTCAGGTGGTTCATAGAGACAAGACTTTTAGATCGAAGTATTCAAACTGCAGGTGAGGAAACCTGGATATGCAGCTGTGAAGGAGCGTCTCTGCACCTGGATATTGGTTGGATACAGTCCTGAGATTAATAGTTTACATAAGTAACACAACTACATAACCCTAGGTTAGTTTAAACTAGCTAGTGCTTTGGGAAGTTTGGTAGCATGACAATTACGGATGAGCAAGTTATAATGGCTAGCCATTGCCGGCTGTCAATCAATCAATCAAAATTAGAAATAAATGTTTTCTTTATATAAACTCTCTTGACGTGGTTGAAAAACATTCACCCCCCTCAGAGTTGTCATGGTGTCAAATCAAACGACTAAAACCAAAACATTTTATTTTTAGCCAGACTGTAATCAGGTGTATTTCTCCTCTAAAGTTGGACATTTAAAGGAGCTTGAGGCCGGATTGTGGCAAGATTTATAAAAAAAATCTGTATACATTTTAAGTTTTCTAGTAATAATGTCAGATGAAGCGTTCCAAACCAAAAAGAATGAGCCCTCTAGTGTATCTCTCCTTTGCCTTGAACAGGCTGTTGCTGCAAAATGTGCTGCAATTCGGTCCCGAATTTCCCACGCTGGGCTGCGGATGTGACGTCACATGACGCTGCATGCGCGTTCTCCCCGTTCTCCCGTGCCGGCTTCACTGTTGGCTGCAGTACCCCCAACGACCGTCGTGGTGAAGGGTGGCGCTAGAGAGTCTCATTTCTTTAAAGGAGCCTCAAGCTCCTTTAAACAGAGAAGATGGACTGGCTTTGCGGCCTCTAGTGGCCAGTCGGGGAACTGCACAAGTAGTGTGGATGTTTGACGGTTGGTGTTTGTTCTAGACGGACCAAAGCTGGGAAGATCCACCAGACGGGCCTGACACGCCTAGAGGGCCAGTCACGGACTGACATACCCGGTCCCACATCCCCCGGTCTTCCATGCAGCGTTGGACGTCCCTCTACGATGGACACAGCATCTCATCGTGGACCCAGTAGCTGGCTGTAGGGACCTGCAGTCAGTGGACTGTACTGCTCTTCGCGACACTCATATTAAGAACTACAAATAAACTAGATTTTAACCCTGATTTTATTCTTGGGTCTGTTTTGGTAACAGTCCAGAGACAGAAATATTGTCCCAGGGCCGTTGACTCTCCACTGATACTGATCAGAAATATAGAATATATTTAACTTTGTGGAAGCTGTTTTAAGTTGGGATTGAAACCAGATAATGCGGCTGCTAACGCTTACACCTTGAGCAGCTCTTGGACGTTAATGTCAGATGAGTCAACAACAAGCTGGTGGGTGTGGAAATGAGTCAGCAGCTGTTTAGGTACATTCATTACCCGCACATGGCAGCTTCTGCCACCGTTGATGATGGACTGACTCCTCATATTGGAGTGGGATTGTCCTTTCACCGGGTCGTCTGTCCACCTTAAACACCTTCATCCCTCTGTGATCTCCATCACTGACAGTTACAGATGAGGGCCAGCTGTTGGGACGTGTCGCCGTCCCTGAGGAGACGTGAGACCCGATGTGTGTCGGTTGTTTTCCATGAACAGTTGAACTGAAATGATAAATCTGCTGTGAGCTTTAGCTCAAGGCCTTCAGCGTTGTTCCATCTATTTTTACACAACAGAATAACTCTTGAAAGTGTTTCCACACTGACACAGATGACGGCAGGCTGGCTGAAGTTTAAATGCACGATCTGTGATTCATAACCCAACCATCTCAAATCTACATTCTGTCGAATCAAAACCTCTGGATTTCACTGCATGGTGCTGGAAGTGGCTGGCTCCAGACTGATGGAGGTGGAGCTGATGGAGCTGGTCGAGCTCCTTGTGAGCCTTTGTGTTAAGTGTTTATATAATATAGAATATAATAAATAAAGCTTTACATGACAGAGTTCCCCGCTACACATGTCTCTGTAAGCCCCTTCATCCATCATCCATCCATCCATCCATCCATCCATCCACCCATCATCCATCCATCCATCCATCCATCCATCCATCCATCCATCCATCCATCCATCATCCCATGCTCCCAGCAGCTATCTCTCTCATCTCTACATCAATTAGCAGACAAAAAAGTTAAAAGTTCATTACCTGCCAAGTTAATTACTCCTTGTTAGCTGTCTTGATCTTTTCTTTACCTTTCTCTTCCCGTCTGATCCCTGAGTTTGAATCACCACATTTCCACATGATTCTACATTTGCACAATCAGTTCTGTCTTTCATCACTCATCGTTGAACCTTGCCATCATCTCTCCGTTTCTGAACTTCAAAGCTGAGTTTGTCGGTGGATTATTTTCATTCTCTATTTCCGAGTTGCTGAAGAAAAAATAACACTCAAGAAAAAATAACGCTCAACACAGTAACATGAAAGAAACTTTGTTCTTTCAGAAATGGCCGGTGCGATCAACTTCCTTTGGACCTGTCAGAATGCTCCATGATGTTCATCATTTGCCGCTGCATCTTCAGATCACATCATTGTGGGGTCTGAAGCACCAGCGTACGCCTGCTGTAGCCTGACCTGCAGACATGTTACCATGCAACCAATGTGATTGGTCCATATTCTCCTACGACGTCTAGTAGAAACCCACCCCATTGTCGGTAGGCTACAGCTTTGCGGAGAATAATCCACACCATCATGCAATGGTTAACATTTGTGTGTGGGATATGTGTGGGTTTTAGTCGTCACCGTCACTCACAGTGGTGTCAGATGTAGGAACCTCCTGTGGTTTTTCATGGGCCTACAGACTGAAGGTGAAACCCTGAACCCAATCTAGACCCGCAGATCCTGGATCCACAGTGATCCCCTTCATCTGTCCAGCAGCTCAATGTTCCTCAGTTTTTGTTCTTTCTTTCTTGGAATTTTCTTCTTCACTTGGGTGTTGTTGATTTACACCTGTCGGTTTGTCTTATTTGTTGCCTACTTTCTTTGGCAACTTTATTTTTTCATGCTATAATTGTAAGTCTAAGTTCACCTAGAATAGTGTTTGGGGTAGGCTGTAACAATCGTCATTGTTGTTACAACTGACCTGGAGTCTCGTTGTTATGGCAACTGACCCAAGGTCTAGTTTTACAACTGACCCAGAGTGTGTCTTTGTGCATGTATGTGTGTGTTGCTGAAGTGTACTACTTATTCTGACTGCAATCCTGCCGGGTCAAAAATGATCTTACGACAATTTGATGGAAATATAAACAAAAATGTGGTTTCATTTTTTTCTAAAATCAAAAAATTTGAAAAAATCATCAACTTCAAAATATGAAAAAAAGCCATTTAAAGTTTTTTTTCTTGTGAAAAAGTCTGGTTCTGTGAGGCAGATGGAGGGTAATGATTGAATTATTAAATGAAATAGTTTAATAAACTAATTCAATATGAATTGAATTAGTTTGAATCTGATGACCCTGAGCAATAAAACAAGGTATCTGGGTCACACACACTCCCGCATACTTGGATTATTGTGTGTGTGGGTGCATCAGGGTCCATAAATAGTGCCTGTTGATCTTGGCTGATCCGGCAGCCTCCTGTGTGTTTGTGATCTCATGTTTATATATGTGAAGCTTTGGATTTAACCTGAAAGTGACTCACCTTGTTTGTGCGAGAACAGCTGATGCTATTGTCTGTGGTAACTGTGGACGTGTGTGTGTGTGCGTGTGCGTGTGTGTGTGTGTGTCTGTGTGTGTGTGTGTGTGTGTGTGAGAGTGTGTGTGTGTGTGTGATCCCACAGTGGGACTTGGCGCTTTGCTTCGTGGCCTCTGCTGAATGCAACCAAATGAACTGCCCCACCCACCTGGTGGACATCGTTTATGGTTGGATTATCTGGGTAACACAATCGCAGCGGGAATGCTGGGGGGTGGAGGACCAACACTTGATCACTGACTGTTGGAGTAAAAACAGCCTTTGTGGCTGGACTAGGTCTCCAGAAGACGACTCTGGGGCTACGTCCCCAGTAGGACGTTTTTAGCTTGTGTTCATTCGTGTGAGCATGCTCAGACAGCAGTGATGGTTGTGAGAAGTGTGTTGGACAACTGGATAAACCCCTTGTCTCTTTCTTGTCCTCTCAACCACCAACAGGTCGAGGCAGATGGCCGTCCCTCCTGGGTCTGGGTCTACCAGAGGTTTCTTCCTTTGAGAGGGGTTGTTTCTTTCCCCAGTTCCCATATGATTGCTATTTCAAGTTCCTTACCTTGTGCTAACCTACGATGCTAACAAACGCTACCTGATTAAATCCATCCGTCTTTGTTTCAGAGCGTGTTACCGCTGACATAACATGACAAACCTGGATACCCAGAGCTGAAATGAAGCCTGGTATCCGGGTCACCGAGGTGGGCCCATAGACAGTGGACGAGGCAGTAAGGCACGTGACCCACAGGTCTCTATGGAGCAGGTTTGAGGCCTGTTTTTCTTCATACCGCATAGTCATGTCAATCAAAGTTATCCGCGGCAACCAGCTCCTGGTGGTGCCGGCAGGCGTTTACAGCAGGATGTACCGTATCACAGGTTGATTTGATCACCAAGTCAACCATTACTGTTTTTTAGATAACCAAAACCTTTACTTCCAGAATGACAGCTGTGGTGTGTGAGTTTGTGAGAGCTTGTTCTTGTCTTTATTATCTCATTAGCACCTTATTCTGGCATGACCACTGAACTTGTGGGGACTACAGCGTGGTTCTAATGGCGCTTTTCCACTAGTACCTACTCAGCGCGCCCCGGCTTGGTACGGCTCGTCACGCCTCGTCCCGCCTCCACCCGCTTTGTCCGCGTTTGTTTTTCCACAGCCAGGTGAGGAGTGGGCGGGTTGGGGTGAAGCTGCTGTGACGTACTCGATTGCGCAACCCATTTGTTTGTGTCGGCGCTGATGAGCCGCGAGCAGCTGAGAGTAAAACAGAGTGACTGAGGATCTGATCGTTCCTTATCACCCGTTTACATCCTTTTTTTAATTCTCTCCTCAGCCACCAGGTTTATGAACATCTGCACCTCAGAGTTGGATCACCAAACAGACGCACTGTAAAATAAAATCGCCGCGAGCCGCGAGTCGCTCTTGTGCTGACTCCTGCTTCCTGATTCAAACGTCTGACGGCCCCGCCCCCGACCAATCGGTGGCGTGTAGAGTGATGACGTCAGATCCAGGGCCGACTCAGCACGCTTAGAACCTCAGCAGCCTGGGTACAGTAAAAGTATCTGCTTGGCACGGCGCCACCCGCTCGGCCCGTAGTGGAAAAGCACAGGACGGGGCCGTGGCGGGTAGAAGCGCGCCAAGTAGGTACTAGTGGAAAAGGGCCATAATAGGAGGGTTTCCATTAGCAGCGGTCCGCTGTAGAACCTTAGAGGCAGAAACTGGACAGGCCGACCTCAGTCCTTCCAGCTGTTGTGTCTCCGCTCGTCCAGCAAACTACCGCTCCGTGCTACAGTACCTGGTGGTGGTAGCGCACCTGCATTGCTGTTTGCCAGCCACCAGTAAAATAAAAGAATAGTGACTGAGAACTATGAGATCAACACCAAGGGAACTGAGATGGTTGCTATGTTCTTGGATCTGCAACGCTCTCCAAAAGAACTGAGACGATTCTCAAACAAAGTTTTATTGTCCTTCTGCTCCATCAGCATCACAAACACCAGATCTTCGCTCTCCTTAAATACATCACTACAGAACCACAACGACAGTTTAAGTTACTATAAAAAACTACAAGTTTCTCCACGTACACAGACTAAAATAGTTTTCTATTTACATTATCTTCAAATCCCTAAACTCAGCTGAAGGCTGCAGCAGCTTCCTCTGAGGCCCGGTACGCGTTTACGGGAACATTTAAGGGTTGTATAAAAAAAATTCAACTCAATAACTGCTCGCTTTTGTCTTTTTTTGAACGTTCTGCTGGTTTGTTGTGAAGTCTGGGATTCTGTTACCGTGAACACGAGCTGGATGTGAGCTAAACACACATGTGAACGAACTAAAGCGGCCGTAGGTCAGCGCCCCCCTCCGGTAGTCCGGCCGGGCGCTTCATCAACGCAGACGTCGACCCGAACTGCGCTTGGCGGGCGTCTCTATGTCTTGTAGATCTGGTGGTTTCCTCCGGCGGCGCTGGGTGGCAGCGCGGCACTCCCCCCCGCCTGGACGTCCACGAAGCCCATCCTCTGCCTCCTCTTCCTCTGCTCCGTCATCTGCACACACACATTCACACGTTAATCTTTGTAACATGAAAACAAACCAGACCGGGAGGGAGGGAGGGAGGGAGGAGCTACCTGCTCCTTCAGCTCCGTCAGCTGGCCGGTCAGAGTCGTCACCACGTTCATGGTGGACACCAGTTTGTCCTGCAGAATCCTCATCTCGTTCTGCTCGCCGTCGCCGTCGGTTACCACCAGTGACATCGCCTGCATGCGTGGAAACCAGTCCAGGTTGTTGTTCTGCAGCAGGAGAAGGGAAGGTGTCAACGTGACCCAGTCAGTCCAGTACAAGGAGTATCTGAGTCTATCAGGTCTCTGGTCCTCCCTGTTTCAAGCTTCCCGTTGAGACCTTGTAGAAACTGAAAACCTCGTCACACCTAAAGCCCTACAGGTCCGAGTTATCTTTTCATTCATTTATTTATTTATTCAAACAGGTTAAAACAAAAACAAAATAATCAGAATGCATAAAATGTATATACCGAAAAAAACAAAGAACAACAAAGAAAACCATAAGCAAAACAAAGCAAATTAAAGAGACAAATCTATATGTAAATAAATATTTCCTGTTTGAAAGGGTGTAGGATGAAGTTTCAAAAAACCTTTCTAGTCCTACCCCTTCTAATGTTCTGTTTTTACCGTTTCTTCATTTCACACAACTTCAAAAGAAAAGCATAAAAGAAAAGAAAAAGTGGTTCAGCTGACCAAGGCACTTTGGTCATTGGCTGTCGGTTCATGTGTCCATTTTCGTTTTGTATACAGAGTAGTGTTTTTAAAGATTTGTTTAAACTTACTTAGTGATTTGCATGATTTCATTTCATCTTTACAGTTATTCCACAATTTGACTCCCTTCACTGATACACAATGGGTTTTGATGTTTGTTCGTACATGTTGTTTTTTAAAATTGCATATTCCCCTGAGATTATGTTTATTTTCTTTTATTTGAAACAACTTCTGGATGTCTTGTGGCAACTGATGATGATTTGCTTTGTGCATGATTTGTAAAGTTTTGAAGTCGACCAGATCCTTGAATTTGAGTGTTCTCAGTTTGATGAACAGTGGGTTTGTTTCTCGGACCTAGTTCCAGATCATAGAGTCCCAGAGGGTCTAACAGTAAACCAGCTATCGGACTCCTGGTTTATAATGCCTGTCTGATAAAGCTAAATCTGCTGGGATCAATCTCAACTGCTGAGGGACCTCCCATGATGCACTGGGCTGCTCCCTCACGTATGTCCTTATTATTGCAATTAAAACTGCTTTCTGTTGTGTCCCACAGATGCATGTCCGTGGATTGACCTCTGCGCTTGTCTGTCTCTCTGTGCTTCATCACAGACCTCCAGACCTCCAGACCTGCTCTGGTCGGGCCAGATGGTCTGATTCTGGTTCTGCTGGAGGTTCTTTAGCCCTGATTGGTTATTTCTGTCCAATGTCCGCTCGAGTGATTTGTCTGGCTAATTCAAAGTAGAGTCGTAAAGGGGTTCGGAAAGGTCTGGTGAACTTCCAGAAGGTTTCAAAGCTAAGCTTAGCTTCAAGACGCTGGGAACATTAATCCTGTACATAATATCATCAAAACATTTTTGCTGGTGATGGAGGAATGCACAGTGCCTGCAGGGGATGTGGCACCTGGGGCCGTGACCTCAGTACCCTGCAGCAGGCAGTGTGCGATGTGCATGGGATTGAGGAACAGCATCCATATATTCAAGAGTACGTGCACCTTGTTGTTTTAGTCACATGCTGCCAAAATAAAATTCCCAACTTAAAATCTGCACATTCTCATCTTTTTTACGGGTGCTTTCTCGGTCGTACCTTGATCATGTGGGCGACGTAGCTCTCCGGCCCCGTGTAGTCCGTCTTGTTCTTCTCGCACAGCAGCACGATGAAGTACAGGTAGTTCCAGATGTTGTGCTCCATTTTGATGTGCTCCTCAAAGGATACCGTCTTGTTGTCAAACTTGTCTCTCTCCAGACCTGCAACGATGAGGTAAACCAGGTTCTCCTCCAGTGGTCACATGACTCTGCTGCGAGCTGATTGGCCGCTAAGCCAGACCGGTTGGAGAGCAACTTCTACGTACCGCAGATGAAACATGTGGTCTTCAGCACCTCCTCCTTCTTCTGTTTCTCACTCCTCAGGTCGGCAAACGTGTCAATGATGACGCCGAAGATCAAATTGAGGACGATGATGATGACGATGAAGTAGAACAGCAGGTCGTAAACGACGCGGGCGGGAAACAGCGGCTCCTGCACAGAGGTGAGAGGACATTGTCAGCTTCCAAACATCTTCCAAGGCGCCATTAAACATGACGTCCATGGAAGACCATCACAGACCATCACAGACGTTCACAGACCATCACAGACCATCACAGACCATCACAGACGTTCACAGACCATCACAGACCATCACAGACGTTCACAGACCATCACAGACCATCACAGACCATCACAGACCATCACAGACGTTCACAGACCATCACAGACCATCACAGACCATCACAGACATTCACAGACCATCACAGACGTTCACAGACCATCACAGACCATCACAGACGTTCACAGACCATCACAGACCATCACAGACGTTCACAGACGTTCACAGACCATCACAGACGTTCACAGACCATCACAGACCATCACAGACCATCACAGACCATCACAGACGTTCACAGACGTTCACAGACCATCACAGACCATCACAGACCATCACAGACCATCACAGACCATCACAGACGTTCACAGACGTTCACAGACCATCACAGACGTTCACAGACCATCACAGACCATCACAGACCATCACAGACGTTCACAGACCATCACAGACCATCACAGACGTTCACAGACGTTCACAGACCATCACAGACCATCACAGACGTTCACAGACGTTCACAGACCATCACAGACGTTCACAGACCATCACAGACCATCACAGACCATCACAGACCATCACAGACCATCACAGACCATCACAGACGTTCACAGACCATCACAGACCATCACAGACGTTCACAGACCATCACAGACCATCACAGACGTTCACAGACCATCACAGACCATCACAGACGTTCACAGACGTTCACAGACCATCACAGACGTTCACAGACCATCACAGACCATCACAGACCATCACAGACCATCACAGACGTTCACAGACCATCACAGACCATCACAGACGTTCACAGACCATCACAGACCATCACAGACGTTCACAGACCATCACAGACCATCACAGACGTTCACAGACGTTCACAGACCATCACAGACGTTCACAGACCATCACAGACGTTCACAGACCATCACAGACCATCACAGACGTTCACAGACCATCACAGACCATCACAGACGTTCACAGACCATCACAGACCATCACAGACCATCACAGACCATCACAGACGTTCACAGACCATCACAGACCATCACAGACGTTCACAGACCATCACAGACCATCACAGACCATCACATACGTTCACAGACCATCACAGACCATCACAGACCATCACATACGTTCACAGACCATCACAGACGTTCACAGACCATCACAGACCATCACAGACCATCACAGACGTTCACAGACCATCACAGACGTTCACAGACCATCACAGACGTTCACAGACCATCACAGACGTTCACAGACCATCACAGACCATCACAGACCATCACAGACGATCACAGACCATCACAGACGTTCACAGACGTTCACAGACCATCACAGACCATCACAGACGTTCACAGACCATCACAGACCATCACAGACCATCACAGACCATCACAGACCTGCTCCGTCTGACATCACCAGGTCTGAGAACCACTAAAGCTGGGCATACACTGTGCGATATTTTAAATAGTTTGATTCAGCCCAACCTCACACTGCACGACTAGATCGTGGAGTTCAAAAGTTCACAGCCCATGATTTATGGTCTCACGCTGTATGACCCGATGCTCGGATGCGACCCGTCTGCTCACACTATACGTTCATAATCCTCCCGTCGGACCTCTGCTACTGGAACTCGAGGCCGGTTTTGGGGCAGGGGTAGGCTGTTCCCACCCAAACGTGCGTCCTGCCCACCCGATCAAAGGTTATGGGGATCCTTTATTTTTTATAATTTTATTTTTTTATATATACTGTATATAAAAAAAATCCCAAAATATCTGTACCGTTTCTGATTGGGTGGGCACTGCGCATCATTTTTGGACACAACAATGAACGCATACCACAAAAGTTGTGTCTCGGCGGAGGGACCTGGCCCGGGTCCCTCCGCCGAGACACAACTTTTGCGGCGTCCCAGCAAAATGAGCACAACAGAGAAGAGAAGTGTTCAACAGCACACAGAGCGCACACTAAAGGCTGATTTATGGTTCCGCGTTACACCAACGCAGAGCCTACGGCGTAGGGTACGCGGCGACGCACACCGTACTTGGAAATGCAGTCTTTTTTTTTTTTGCTATTAAAACATGATTTGTAATGTGAATTTGCAACACTTAAACTACAAATAATAGTTTTTGACGTGACATCAGAGATTGCGCATGCTCTCTGTGAAAGGATGAGGCAAATCGGGTCGTAGCTGCTTCAATTGTGCGATACCTTCACGAGGAGCGACCAGGATTTCAAACCCGTTTGATTTTCTTGCGAGCTCATGATTCGTGATCGGGAGCTCGCCGTGAGGTGTTAATCTCTCGTCGTTACCCCACGTACACTGCACGAGGCACAAGCAACGATTGGGTCAAAATCCGTCCCGATCCAAAAATAGTTGCACGACTGGAGAAATGGCTCAAAACGACCCGATAATCGCACAGTGTATGCCCGGCTTAACGGAGCTGAAGGTTTGATTCCACCGGGAAACAACTTCACTTCGGCGTCAGCCGGGATGGGTGGGGAGCCTGGTCGGATAGATTGACGACTAAAAATGGAACAATTTAAGTTTTGCTCACTAAAATGCTTTCGATCTCCATCTTAACAACTAGGAGTCTGTAACCGCCGGCAGACTCGTGACTGAACGCTGATGCTCGGCTGTCTCTACGGCAACGAGACTCATATTCTGCTGCACCAGCACAGCCTTGAGACCAAGGAAACATTCGGTGAAATGACGGAAACAGAAATGACAGCGCTCACCGTTGATGGAGGAAGTTAGTGTTGCCATGGTGATCGGTATCTATAGAGCTACACGCTGGAATGGTTTTCTCACTGTATTTGAATAACGTTACTCTTTGAAGCTTTTCTCTTTTTAATGATTATTATAACAACCCCTCGCATATATTAAGTCATTTAAATCCAGGTCAAGGTTCCATATTCTGTCATTTCGATCCCTATTTCTATTGATTAGCACCAAAATAAAGTTTTTTGACTCGGACTCAGACCAAGCAGCCCAAATATTCGGCTGTTCAAGTTCAAGTTTATTCATAAAAACAGTGTTGGGACTAACGCATTATTTAGTAACGCCGTTAATTTTGCGGTAACTAATACTCGCATTACTTTTTAAATTCAGTAACGCAATTACCGTCACCAAACTACTCCGTTACTAGTTACTCCGTTATTTCTGGCTACAGTGAAGCTTTTTTTCCCCAGACGCGGAGACCAGAGGAAACGTAGTGGGCGTGTGTGTGTGCATTCAAAAACATGACGGTCATGGCGAGACAAGAGAAGGAGAAAGAAGGAGAAAAGAAAGGAGAGGAGAAAGAAAGGAGTTTCGCAACGTGGAGATATTGTCATTACAGTAATCCCTGTTTTTTCGTGGGGGTTACGTTCCAAAAAGAACCTGTGATAAGTGAAATTATTTTCACAATTATTAAAGAAAGCTTCAAATTGCAGAGATCAGCACCGCCGTGCACGTATTTCACTGCTCTTCTTCGACGCTGCATCCTGACTTGGTCTGTAGCATCTTTTTCGAGAGAAGAAAATAGTTATGGGTCTTTGTTTTCGCTCTTTTTTCTTCTGGGCAAAAAGATTCTTATAAACCGACATGCCACCATGGATTATATCTGAGAACCGTAATGAACGATTCATCAAAGGGTCCCGTTCTTGAGCTGCTGCTGAAGCTCATTGGCCGTTCTCAGCTTGTTGCTAAGCAACCAACGTTATTGACACAGGAAGTGAAGAAGCGGGGAGACTGTTTAGAATGCAGAACACGATGCACAATGCAAATCCATACAGTACCTGCTGAAATGAAGGCTAGAGGGGCATTAATGAGAGCATTTAAAATAATGTTTTTATTTAAAGTAACTAAAAAGTTACTTTTCATAGTAACGCATTACTTTTTGGTCTAAGTAACTGAGTTACTAACTGAGTTACTTTTTAATGAAGCAACTAGTAACGGTAACTAGTTACTATTTTTCAGTAACTAGCAAAACACTGTTTATAAAGCACTTTAAACACAACAAGAGCTGACCAAAGGACAAATGAAAGAAAAAGAAAAAGAAAAACAAAACAGTACAACGTAAAACATAAAACACATACATGAAATACAACTATCTTGGTGAGTTAAAAGCTAGTGGGTAAAAATGAGTTTTAAAAACAGCCATAGAAGGAGCCAGGCGTATGTGCAGCAGCAGCTCGTCCCAGTCTGTCCCCCTGCTCCCCGCTCACCACAAACCCTGCTGTTCCTGGTTACCCTGGTTACACATACGTAGTCTGGTTGGACAAATCTGTAATTAATGCTTGCAGCACAAGCTTCTGGTGTGACTGCTGGTTCAAAACTTTAATTTATTTCTAAATCATCTACCCATCTATCTCATCCAGGGGGATTTTTTACCTGGGAAAGTTGAGGAAAGCATAATGTTTATAATATTCATAATATTGTTTGTGGTCGCTATGGATGAAAGTCAGACCAGTGACGGTGGCTGGAGACGAGTCAACACAGAGTTTGGGTCCTATTTGTGGTAAATACTGAAGCCACAGGCGACTCCCTGCAGGTAGGAACAATAAGAAGGCATCCTTACGTTCTTGGACGGTTTTCTCAGCACGTCACCGACTCCTCCTCCGTTCCTCAGTCCGTGGTTCAACACGGTGACAATGCACATCAGAAGGGTGTCGCATGCTCGCTCCGAGCTGGACGCCTCTGAAAAACCACACCAATAAAAACCATTACTGAATCTGTCTCAGTGTTAGGGCAAGATCACAACATAACACTTTTTCTGGCAATTTATTTATCCAACGTTTGTGATAAGCTCACTGGGCCCCCTACAGGTGTGGAGGTCCCAACACCTTCACGACGCTTTATCCTCGTTGGACGATACACGTGACGCGGTCGTGCTCTTATTTTCTCTATCCGGTTCTGTCGCCGTTTACTCGTGACAGACGGCTCTGAAACGACGCTGTCGTGGTAACGAACCACCGAAGGCGGAGTCCAGCGCTTCCACTTCGACTGGTTTTATTTCCAATAACAGAGTGAGTTGGATGACGGCTCCTAAAATTCAGCAAATATTCCTTTATGTGAATTATTACCAATATTTTAACATGAAGGAAAGCTGCTGCAGTCACGGAGGTCGACGCTGTTGCTTCAAGTTAGTAGACCGTGACCCTGATAACCCGCCCCTCCCTATATTTGTATTAGTTCCTATTTTCTGCCATAAGTTTTGAATGGTTTGACATAAAGAGTTGTGGGTGGTGTCATCGGACTTAGTTTTGAGTCCTTGACCTTAATTGGTCAAATTGCATGCACGAGGGCCCGGTCATCGCTGCTTGCAGCTTTAATTTTACATATTTTTGCAGCTCCAGGGGTGTTTATTACAAATTGTCGGACAGGAAATGGTGCAGACGTGCAGCGAAAGGGGAGAGACCAGGACCTGAACCTGGGCCACCTGAACGGGTGCTGCAACTCTGTCATCAACATTTTCTGCACCGGGGCTCATCTCGGCAGCTCGTACCCTCCTCCTCAGCGTCGGCATCGGGACTCGTTTCTGCGGTGCAGCTAACTCCGTCTCCAGAGCACGACTTCAGGAAATCCTGAGAAGCTTCACTCTGAGGAGCTGAGGGACAGACGGAGACTTAGCAACATGCACACAGCAAGTTGGGTTGTGCTTCAGGCGTCGGCGGAAACGCAGCCCTCACCTGAAGCAATCTGCAGCAGCGGGTCCACCTCCATGATGAAGTCCTCCTTCAAGCAGAGGAAACCCACGATGGAGAAGAGGTAGACGAGGATGAGAGCGAGCAGCGCCGTCAGCAGGATGGAGCGTCCGTTACGAGTCACGCTCTTGATGACGTTGAACAGCGTCTCCTCCCGGTAGATTAGGTCAAACAGCTGCACAGAGGACACTCGTCAGCTTTTCTGTCCTCAGCAGACACAGAGCAGACACTCGTTTGGGACGTTACCAAGATGCTGTAGAAGAGCTCGTGAACGAAGAGTCCCAGAGTGGAGGTCAGAACGTACACCAGGTGGTAAATGAACTCCACGTCCGTCACCATGGCCTTGTAGCCCATGATGAACGTCCCGTTGTTCCCCACGAAACTCACCACGAACACAACCTTATTGAGCAGCTGGAGACGAGCAGAGACAGTCAGCAGAGCAGGTCAACACCTCCCACGATGACATGAGACTCCAGGTGACTACCATATTGGCCCAAATATAAGACGGTGTTTTTTGCATTGAAATAAGACCGAAAAAGTGGGGGTCGTCTTACATTCAGGGTCTAGACATTATACCCATTCAGAACGCTAGATGGCACCAGATATCTTTAAAGCGAATGCTGAACTTAACTCCCCAGGCCAAAGCAAACTCCTGTCACAAAGAATAAAAATAAAAATAGCGGTAAGAAAGAAAAGAGAAGAGATAACACAAAATGGAGAAACATAGCAACAATCTGTAGAAAAGTGGGACGAAGATCGGCCAGGTAAACCGGCAGCTGAGGAGAAGTTATGATGCAAACTTCAAGATGATTTGAATGAGGCAAAATAACATGCTTTTTCTCTCGAATATATTGTTATAATCATTTGTTTCAGATGTACTGTAATTATTTTCTGTATAGAAATGTAATTTGGTGTTCAAAAAGTCTTTTTTCAAACTTGAGTCTTGAAAAAGAGGGGGTCATCTTATAATCAGCGTCGTCTTATATTCGGGCTAATACGGTACTGTATAGGGGGAAGCACTCCCGTATCCCCCAGAAGGGGAGGTTTAGGCCCGCCAGGTCTTACATTGAGAGATCCGAGCAGGATGAGCGTGTTGCCGATGCCCAGGTGGTAGATGGACCGGAGGATCAGCGCGATGGTGAGCGGCTGCAGCCCGTAACGCTGGGAGAACAAGCCCAAGACGGAGAGACCGGCCAGGATCCAGAACAGCATCAGCAACAGCGAGTCGTCGATCGCTCCTGCGGGAGCAGAAGAAAGATAGAACGGCGGCCCGACGTCAGAGAGACGGTGACGCAAAAACAACATAACATGTCCCACATGTTTGACCTGAGCTGTTAGAGGGAGTGTAACTTTGTGATGGGACGAGCAGCACCAGTCACGAGTTTATGGTGCAGGATAGCAGAAGTACCTTGGCCGGAGTCGTAGGGGTAGAAGAAGGCGATGATGAGGTTAATGAAGACGGCAAGGTTAAAAGAGATGGTCCCCCACAGACTCATCCTCCTGGAAAACCAGTACAACACCGGCATACCTGCACACACACACACACATAAGGGTTACACATCCAATGACACTGCTGGTCTGTCAAAACCTAAATTCTGCGTGCGTGCTCACTCCGCAGCTTCTTCTGCCACTTCATCTCTCCATGCAGGAAGGACGTTTGCTCGAAGAAGTGCGTCACCTTGGACCCCTGCTCGTCCTGCTCTGTGGTGTTGAAGACTCGGATCTTTGACTCCTCGGTCAGAAACTCGCAGATGGGATGGACGGGGAACACGATCTGCTCCATGCTGCGGTCGTCGCGCACAATCTGCACTCGGAGATGCAGAAGAACATGAACGTCACACTGTGGACTTCCCCGACACATTCAGAGACGACCCTCTCTGCACTGATACCCCAATAAAAGGAGTGAGCCCCAGTCAGAACTACCTTCAAGAGAAGGAAACTGTACCCGTCTGCATATGCAGAAGGATCTAGTACCCGGTGGATTAGTCTCTGTTCTTCCATGTGGCGAAGAGCTGCTACCGCAAATATACAGGAATCAAAAGGACCCCCGGGATCTGCAGCTACTGTTTCTAGAGTCAGATAAAGATTCACCTAAATGTCAGGATAAAGTATTTTCTGTCAAAAAAGGCCGTTAGAAATAGGGGTGTGCAAACCAGGGTACCTCACGATTCGATTCGATTTCGATTATCGGAGCTTCGATTATAACGATTGTCGATTCGATTCGATTATTGGTGCCACGATTCTTCGATTATTGTGATTTTTAATGCTTTTTTCCATACAAGATTGATTTTGTCTTCATCTGTGGCTACATTTGTAAATAAATAGCCAATCAATTAACTCAGTTCCTCTAACAACACTCATTAAGTAAATAACAAGGTTTTTTGAACATTTGACATGTATTTTTCAAAGACACCAAATAATTTATTTTATGACTATGTAAACATTTGCTCTTTGACTTACTTAACTTTGACCAGGGAAAGCTGCACTTGCATGAGAGCGCCCTCCATTGGCGGAAAACACTGAAAACGGTCAAGCCCTGGATTTAATGAGTTCATTAATTCAAGTAAACAAGATATGTACTTCCATCAAATTTATTTAGTGTAAACATATCTGCCATATTTCTTCTTTTTTTTTTTTTAAGATTTTTTTGGGCTCTAGTGGCCCTTTATTGAGATGCAGACTGGAAAGGGGTAGAGAGAGAGAACGGGGAAGACACGCAGCAAAGGTGCGCGGGCTGGATTCGAACCCGCGACCGCTGCAGGAGGACTGTAGCCTCAGTATATGAGCCGCCGCTTAACCCACTGCACCACAGAGCGGCCCTATATCTGCCATATGTCAAGTGAACAATAAAAAATGTGCATTCTTGAAAATGAAATGATTCAGCAGCTTATTCAGTCTGGAATCTGGATAGGATAACTTATTTTATTTTATTCTTAATTAATCGATTCCAAATCGCCACGCGATGCATCGACACATGAATTGCACCCACCTCTAGTTAGAAAGTCGGTGAAGGTAAACTCCAGGCCTTGTGTGACAGAGCTTCTGAAGGATCTCCTGTGGATCGGTGATGTGTAGTTGGGATCGTGATCGACCCGGAGACGGGCCCCCACCACCACTTGCACTACTGGTCGTCTCTCACCCACCATCTGTATAACACTTTTTACTTATTTGTCTTTTTATTGATTCTTTTATTTTTATTTATATTTTTGTTTCTATTCTGTTGTGCACTATTTTCTCTTTGCTTTTTACTCCATGTTTGCAGCTGACGCCCGGACAAATGTAAATGTTATTTCTGATTACTGACAAGAATACGTCCACATCTGGGACGTCTCCTACGCACAAAAACCAGACGGCAGGCTGCAGGTGCAGCAGCGCAACAGACAAACATCAGGGTTTCCGGTGAGGTTCAAATGATACCTTAGTCCGCCACAGATGAAGGGGACCCCAGATTCAGATTTCTTATTCAATGCAGGATCAAGGACAGTCAGAAGTCCATTACAGATGTTCAAGAGCAGGTGGAGGGAGACACAGCTGGATCTGCTATTACCTCTATCTGTGCAGTCAGCTGTTCGTAGTATTCCAGCGGGTCCTGCTCCACCACCGGAGCCGGAGCGCTGGACTTCAACATCTGGGACAGAGGCCGGTTGTTCAGGTTCAGCTGTGGACACACAAGCAGCAGAACGAAGGCACGTTTGAAGAGTACGGCATAGCGGAGGATGAAGGGATTGGGGGGGTGGGGGGTGTTGGGGTTACCATGGAGGAGATGCCCTCCTCTTCCTCTGCACACTTCTTTGGGGGTTTCAGGAGGTTCTGCAGAACTTTGTTGTGTCTTGCCAGCTGTGATGGAGAACAAGCAGTACAGAACTGTAACACTGATCTAGGATGTTCCTCAGTCACAGAAGGTCATGAACTCGTGAGCTGTCCAGGCAGCCAATCAGGAGCCTCCGTTAACCCACCTGCTGAGCCAGGATGTAGATGTTGTGTCCAACTTCCCGAGGAGAAACTTCCACGTCCTCACACTCGCTGTCCTGTTGGCAGGCCTTTTTTATCACCTCCACCTGTGGACACACACACGGACACTGAGCATGCTCTCTGACGTGCAACGGCTGCTCTGTCAACATCTGTCAACATCTGTCTGAAGCTCTGACCAGCTCTCGTGGCCGCAGGTTGAACAGGATCCTCTCTGCGTTCTCACTGTCATGACGACTCTCCATCAGAGCCAACAACAGCTTGGAGGCGTTGTCCTGGCAACCAGACAGAAAACGGCCGTGAAACATCTGGACTGAGCAGCTGCATCGTTGTTTTTGTACTTGTACTTGTCGGCTTATGTTGAACACATCAACAGTGTTTCAAAGTAAGATTATTGTGTTTCTTGAAAACCGAACGGATAAACTAGAGTTTCATATTCACTTTTTAAACATTTGCTTTGCTGCCCCCTGCAGGCAATGAGCAGTAACTGCATCCAAAAATGTGTTACAAACTACTTCTGGTTTTGGAAATGTTTAAAAGTGCTGGATACTTTTTTTTTTTTTTAAACGCACATAGAAATGTGTGGCAGGGGTGTCTGCATGCGTTTGGCTGTGATGAGCAGAAACATGGACTGGGTCCAGAGGAACCAGCGTACCTTCAGCTGCAGCACCATCTCCATCTGATAGTTACACAGAGGACTGATGTCGTTCAGGATCAGAGCCGTGATGATGTCGATGCCGTTGGACTCGTGGGTCACGATACACGTCTGGAACGCACACAAAAGTCATGATGAGGTCAAGATGTGCGAGTCAGAGAAACCCCAAGGATCCTCTGGACTAAAAACCCTCATTGTTCTTGTGCTTACGGCCCATCTTTGTTGATAAATGAGGTTTCATCAGCCAGTCAGGCGACAGAGACACTGTCAGATCGTCTAGTTTGTGAACCTCCATCAGCGACCAGTCACGTAATGTGAACAGCTAAATGACTTTAAGACTCCTGATACCAGGATATCGTGATTGATGGATCGCTCGTTGTTCATGAAAGGCTCCCTCTACGTGGACATTAACCTGTGATCTGATGAAATGACCTCTTAATTTTGTCAGTCAGTCTAAAAAGTTAAAGATATAAAGTCCAAATCCTACCGGACTCGAGATGCCGTTGTGCTCTACGGTGCGTAAGTGAGTATAAAAAGTTTATATCGGTTTATATCATAAATATGCTTTCATCTAAATTCATTCATCCTCAGCTTTTCGTTTGGATACTTTTTATCATGTCTAGACTAACTCCGGCAGGCCTACCTGGTTCTCCTGGCAGGGCCCCTGACAGTACTCTGTGAGCGTCTCCAGGGTCTGGATAATCAGGTGGACGTTGGATTCGTTGATGTAGAGGCCCAGCAGGCCCAGACCGCCCGTGGTGCTGCCGCACATGATGTCCAGGAACTGCAGGGTCTCGCACACCAGGTTGTAGTTGGTTTTATTGTTCTGACAACGCAGAAAGTTCTGCAAAGACAAAAACCTTAAAACATCTGCTCCTGACGCCGAGTTCAGCTCAGGAATGTGCATTTCTTCCGCCGGCCACTAGATGGTGGTGAAGTACCAGAACATGTGACTCTTTATTGATGAGTCAGTTGGCAGAGACGCACCTGCAGGTCCAGGTTGTGGTTCTCACACAGCAGCTGCAGGAACCGCAGGATGGGCTTCATGATGATGACAGCTGGCCCCATCTCCATCTCCACCTCCCGCTGCTCCGCCGCGGGCTGAGCCGGCAGGGCGGAGGTCACCGCGATGGGAGCGATGGACTGACCCTGGGACAACAGCGGGTGACCTGGAGCTGGAAGTGCTGGGGTTGCAGAACCAACATCATAATGACAGGATCACTGAAAGATAGTGCTTCACCATTTCGTTCAACTTCATGAACCTGAACATTGAATAATTAAATACCGTATTTTCTGGACTATAAGCCGCACCTGCTCTATTTTTTAAAAAATAACAAAAAAAAGATATACAAGCCGCACCTGCATACAAGCGGCATCCGCTCTATTAAAAAAAAAAGATATGCAAGCCGCAGATATTTATGTTGTTAGATTAGATATTTACTACATGTACAGAACGATTTGAACTGTAAATGATGTACATGTTTGTACCGAAATAGATCCTTTCCTAACGGTGTCTTTTAACACGGCAGCAACTTTGCTGATTAAAACGGGACAGAACCAAGAGAAAATAACCGGTATTTATTTATCTATTTATCTGTTTGAAATCTGCTTCTACTATCTGCTAAAGAAGAAGTAGCGTATTTTTCTTTGCATTTATTTTGTGGTAGTTTTGATTCTAATTCTGGTAAAGCGCCCCGAGCGAGCGGTAGAAGAAAAATCCACAGAATAGCCGCACCTTTGTATAAACCGCATGGTTGAAAACCTATGAAAAAAGTAGCGGTTTATAGTCCAGAAAATACGGTAAGTAAATAAACGAGCATTTGTTCTGTTGAGGCATTAAAATGAAACAAATGCAGCCTCAGACGTACCACAGTATGACTGTGGACGCATTATCACTGCTTTCATCAGAACCAAGAGGCTCGAGCAGATCGACCTCAGAACGATGAGAAATAAACGAATGACCAGTCCAGACCTGAACCTGACCAAGACGCTGTGGTGGGACTTTTAACAAATGTCCTCACCTTTTACCCGTCTCCGTTTGTTGAAAACGAAGACGGCGTGTGCTGCTCACTGAGGTGGCATTTATCTCATTTCATATGTACTTTTGAAAATATAATTCTCACCAGTCTCCAGCTCCTTCTCGCTGGCCTTGTACGTCATCTCACTAACGTTGACAGAGACCGTCGCTTTGATGTCCGTCTGGGCTTCTTTCATCCGGTCGTCAAGGACTTTGAAGAACTTCTCCGACTTGTTGTCGCCCATCATCAGTTTGTAGAAGGAGTTCTGCAGAGAGGGCGCGGACAGGCAGGGTTTTAACCCGGAGAACAGGCTCCACCACCACTTAATGTGGTCCAAAACAAAGAAAACATGTCCAACATCGAAGCCGAAACTGAGACGGACACGAGTCACGAACAAAACTATGAGCAACCAGCTAAACACGTGAATTTCTGGTCCTAATCCTGGCTAATTTAAGTCCAGAATACTGGTCTAAAACAGGGCTGCATCGTTTTCCTTTTCGGTGAAGGACAGAATATCAAACTAGTCGTCAATAAAAACTAGTGTTCAGCTCTGAGGTTTGCTTGTTCGGCTTCCTGTGGAGGGAATCTCTCCTATCTGGCTGGTTACTGGAGGGTTCTAGCAGTTCTCCAGTCAGTGGACCCCCCACGGTCTGCTCCGAGGGATCGTCTTGAAGTTGAGGTGTGAGTGTGGAGACCAGGTTTTAGGGTGCCGCCCTGAAGCCAGGAATCTCAATGTGGTGAGATGTTTTTGGCCTACTGGTGGGTTGCTGTTCACCTCACGGTGCTGAAGTGATCACCCCTCTCTGATGGAACTACCAGCAATTTGAAGTTTGAGCCCCTCAAAGCAAAAAAAAAAGTCTTAATTTTGTTCGGCACATCTTTTTTTCAGACCTGGACTGCAACTGGTCCAGTTCAGATCTCAGCGTGTGAAAAACCCAGGTCCATTCCAGGATGAGGGCTTGGAACGTCTAGCAGTTCCTGTTTGTGACGTTCACACACATCTTCCTACAACCGTCAGACGAATGCCTGCTGCAGAAGACAAGGTTTTCTCTGCGGCGACTGTGAGGAGGCTGATCCACTTTGAGCTCCGGCGGTGAACGTGTCTTTGGGTCACAGTTTAAATCCTGGAGTTTCACTGCAATGAGACGAACCGTTCGGGTTTCTGGAACATCTATCACACGTTTCGGTTTGATCAGTGCTAGAGATGCTGAAGTTCTTTTCAACCATGCTCCTACAGCTGCTTTTAGGGTGCGGGGGCGGACACTCAGGGGTGCGCCACGTTCGTGACCTGACAGGTGAGGTTTGGAGCTGTACAGGTGCTGTGAAGTTAATCAAACTTCTGAACTAGTTAGTCCTCATGAAACTATCACATGTTAACAGATGACAGGGCAGCCCTTCCTGAGTTCTGTCACGGGGGTCGACTGTCCCACAACTGTCTCATTGTTAGCCTGGACCATCTGTTAAAGACCCCCATGAAGTTCCTGTTTTTGTCCAGGAAGGCATTTGACCCCTTGACCTTTGTGTTCTTTTAAAGACTTTAAGCTAAAGATGTCTGTTTGTTTCTTCATACCAAGCCTCTTTAACTGAAAAGTCACATGTGTGACCTTTTTAAACCTCGATGTCCGTTTCTCCATCTGTTTCCTCCCATTGTCCATTCACTGTTCCTAATATGGTAATGTTCTTGTCAAAGTTTCTCAATAAAAGCTGATGCAAAGGAGGAGCCAGCAAGCATTTGTCGAGAGCATCCGAGAGGGCCATGTTGCTCTGCAAGCTCCGACTTTGCTTCCTTTCTGCAGAAGGCCTTAAAAATCATTCTAACAGCCTCTGTGTCTTTCCTTGTTTATGTTACTTTGATTTGGAAGCCAACAGTGCGTTACCTGTATCTCTGTGTTTCCTCCCTCCAGCAGACAGATGGCCAGCTGGATGCTCTCCTGGAAGATCTTGTCGTTCTTGGTGCTCATCACCAGATCTGTGAACAGCTTCGTCCCTCCTTCTCGGTCCAGGCGACACTGGCTGGCCACCACCATCGCCGAGTCGCGTTCCTGCTCACCACCTGACACACAAACGCACCACGGACGTGCCGCTTCGGTGAGATGAATTTGAAACATTTCATTTTGGCCAACTCCAGTCGCCTTTGCCAGAACAAACCCTGCAGCTTACTCCTGCTGGAACCTTTCAGGGGGGTTCTACTGAGAGTGTCGGACTAACAGAACCGGGTGGAGCAGGTTACTTCTGAAGTACGAGGCAGCTCACCTGCAGTTACCAGCTCAACCAAGTCGTTCTTCGGGTTGTTCTTCCCGTTTGGAAACAAGTAGTTCTGCAGCAACACTTTCCGCAGAGCAACTCCCTGAAACAGAGCATCAGGAGGAGACTTCAACCGCTGTCCTGACCCAGTAAACATCCACAAAGATCCATAAACAAAGAACCATGAGAAAAAGAACATAAATACAGATTAAAATCATGACAAGTACATTTATAGAGAAAAAGGAATAAAACGGATCCCAGAACAGACGAGTAAAACCAGTAAAATTAAACTAAAAGTCATGAAATAGCTTGGTTTAACTTTAATAGCGTGGAGACTGGGAGCACATTTAATATCAGGACGTTTATTCCATCTGTGTGCAGCATCGTAGCTAAAAGCTTTTACGACCTGTTTGGTTCTGACTGGGTCCTGAAGACCTCAGAGTCCTACTTGGTCACCGAGAAGATCAGACATGTCTTCTGGCCCCATATTGTCCACCTGAGGACGAGACTGAAGTGGACTCTGCAGGTAACAGAGCAAGTGGAAGGAGCTCAGACCAGGACTGGTGTGTCAGGTTCCTGGTTCTTGTTAGAACTCCGGCAGCAGAGTTCTGGTTCAGGTGAAGACCTGACAGGAGTCAAGTCTGCTGGAGGTGAAGACGTGGAGGAAGTCCTCTAAATGTGGACCTCAGATCTCTGACTCTTGATGTTTGTTTGAGGAGATAAAAAGCTGTTTTAGTCTCAGTGCGGCTGCTGAGGACCAGGTCTGAGTCCTGACCTGAGTCTAACTTTAGCCCTATCGACTCAAGCTGGGCAGCAACTTTTATTCTCTCTTGTTAACAAATAAGAGTGTTTCTGTCTTGATTTAACTGAAGCTAGCTTGATTGCATTCAGCGATTCCGACGCTGTAGGCGGAGTCTGATGGACCAGGGTCATTTGTTAGTGAGCCAGGTAAATGGTGGCGTCATCTGCATCGCTGTGGTGAGCAACATTGCTGTCGTGGGCGATCTGACCCAGAAGAAGCACAGTGGTTGAATAACAGGGGTCCAAGAATGGTTCCTTGAGGGACTCCACGGGTCATGGGAATAAGCTCAGATTTATTCTCAACCTCTTAAACAAAGACGTTTCCGCCTTCAACATATGATCTGAAGCCACTGAGAACCGAACCTGATAACCTCAGCCAGTTTTCTGGTCTGTTTGGAAGGATCTTATGGTTTATAGCCGGGGTGGCCAGTTCTGGCCCTCAAGGGCCGCTGTCCTGGATGTTTTACATGTTTCATGCTCATCATCAGAGTGTCATCAAAGGTCTGTGAATGTCATTTGTCTCTTGTTGAAGCAGAGACATATCAAACCGGCAGGACAGCGGCCCATTGACGACCAGAACTGCCCAGCCCTGGTCCACAGCATCAAAGGCTGGACTGAGATCCGGGAGCACAAGAACAGATGTTTTACACAAATCGGTGTTCAGATAAACATCATTTAAGAACTTGATAAGTGCCGTCTCGGCGCTGAGGTTATGACAATAATGCAGAGACGTGTCCTCCAGTCCTCCTGCAGGATAATCAGTTCTGCATAAAAGTCATCTCAGTCTGTCAGAATAGCGGCTGGTGGAGTTTGTAGACATCGGCAGGTTGTTTCTGAAGTTTAAGATCACCTGACACGGAGCAGGTTTCTGAGCAGGTGGGAAATGGGGAGGGATTCTGGAAACTGGACCCAAAACAAAGTGACTCAGAACCACCTGTACTCGATCACAGAGGTGAACCATCTGTAGTCACTTCAGATCTCCTTGACTAGTGATCCCACGGGGTTGTGAGTAAACCAACCTTTTCATCAAAGTCCAGCGTCCTGATCAGCATCTCCTGCAGCGTCCTCAGGACCTTGATGCACAGCTTCTCCTCAGAGGACATCAGAGCCTTGGTGTGCTGGATCAACCTGCACATCACACACAAACACCATTTCCCATTGTGCCTCTGTCACCTCCCATCATGCCTCTGTGTGCTTCTCTTCAGAGAACCCACTTGGAGATGAATACTCCGGCCTCGCAGCGCTGCCATGCGTCGGTTCCCTCCAGGAACAGCAGCTCCGGCTGGTGGAGGACGTCCACCAACACCGACAGCTCAGCGTTCACCAGCGGCTTCAGGCGCTCCTCCAGAGTGTTGATGATGTCCTGGAAACACACGTCAGGTGGAGATGGTGTACAGCATGTTGGTTTTTTTATTGAAGATCTTGAAGAACTTTAGTTTTTATTTGGACATTTGGTTATTTTGGAGGAGCAGATGCCTTTAACTATGTGGACCTACTACATGGTCACGAGAACTTTAACCTGGTTTCCATCCATCCATCCATCCATCCATCCATCTCTTAACCATCCATCCATCCATCCATCCATCTCTTAACCATCCATCCATCCATCCATTTATCCATCTATCCATGTATCCATTCTCCAGCCATCCATCCACCCATCCATCTCTTAACCATCCATCCATCCATTTATCCATCTATCCATCCATCCTCCCACCCACCCACCCATCCATCATCCATCCATCCATCCATCCATCCATCCATCCATCCATCCATCCATCCATCCATCAACCATCCATCTATCCCTTAACCATCCATCCATCCATTTATCCATCTATCCATCCATCTATCCATTCATCCATCTATCCATGTATCCATTCTCCATCCATCCATCCATCCATTTATCCATCTATCCATCCATCCATCCATCCACCCATCCATCTCTTAACCATCCATCCATCCATTTATCCATCTATCCATCCATCCATCCATCCATCCCTTAACCATCCATCCATCCATTCATCCATCTATTCATGTATCCATTCTCCATCCATCCACCCACCCATCCATCCATCCATCCACCCACCCATCCATCCATCATCCATCCACCTCTTGACCTCTTAAAGTCCCGTTGCACCGCTAGCACCACCTGCTGCTGACGCTTAATTTGATCTCACCCAAGTCAAGCCTTTTCCTGCGTGTCTCCTTCGCCTGTCCCCAACAACCCAGCCAGAACGTCCATGTGGACTTCTTGGGTAAAAAGTGGCTTGAAACAGGGATGAAACTTGGCCTCCGTGTGGTTTCAGTACTACGGGCCCCAAAACATATGTGGGCTAGGGCTGTTCGATTAATCGATTTTAAATCGTAATCGCGATTATGTAATTAGAACGATGTTAAAATGTGAAAATCGTAAAATCGATTTTTAAAATTTTTTTTATTTTTTTTTAAACCTTGTCTGCACACATATTTATGATTGATACCATATTAATGATTGATGGAAATACCTCTCAATACCTGCGACAAGTGCCCCATCGGAGAGGCTCTTTAGTGTAGGAGGGGGCGTTGTAACATGCCACCGGGCATCCCTCAAGCCAGATGCGGTAGACCGGCTCGTGTTCCTTGCAAAAAACTTGCAAATGTGAATAGAAAATGTAATGACTGACATTACACACCTCTACCTCCTTCATGGGTTGCATTATTATTTAGCATGCAAAGACCCAGTTTAGTTTAATTAGAAAATGTCTTGTTTTATTTAATTGGAAATATAACTTACTGTATGTTTGCAAGTGCTGATTTGCTGATTTTTTTTTCCAGAGATAAAACTTTATATTTTATTATATTTCTTAAAACTTTTTTTCAACTTTTTTTACAAAGTTTTGCACTTTATTCATTCATTTTTTGTTTAATAAGAGCAAAGTTTGCACTTAAAGCCCAATGGGGCAAATGTTCAATAAAAAAACAGCATATTTGAAATCATTTCTTTGCCTTTTGTCAATTCACAAAATAATCGTAATCGAAAATCAGATTTTGAGAGAAAAAAAATCGAGATTTTATTTTTGGGCAAAATCGAACAGCCCTAATGTGGGCGAAATATTCCGACCCATAAGGGATACAAGTGTACTAAAAGGACAAGGGGTAAGAAAGGGACAAACTGCGTGGATCCCACATATTTTCAGCTTAACCAGCTTTCAAACTTATGAAGACCAGACAGAACACAATTCCAATTAGCAACTGCTCTTCATCATCACCAACAACCTCCACAGCACCACGATCCAGAGTATGATGATGATGAATTGCACTCTCGAGGGCCTTTCAGAATAAAAGCCCAACGGCTGCGCAGTTCACTGGGTCTCATGGTCTTTTCTATTTTAACTTTTGTTCAAAATGTAAAAACAAGTGATCTGAAGAGTGCATGAGGTGTACGCAGATGCATGTTTTTTCTTGTCTAGTGGTTCAGTGTGATGATAAAGATTTATGTCTTTAAGGGGTAATGAAGCCAATCTCACTCCTGGATCCATGTGTCCCGGTTAACTGGAGGTTTGCGTACCTGCAGCTTCTCTATGATGTTCTTGTAGTCCCAGGGGTTGCTGGAGGCGATGGGTCTGGAGGAGCGTGACGTGGACTTGTAGCTGGCGCTGGATCTGGACAACAAGCTCATAGCCGAAGTGGACAACATGGAGCTGATGTGAGCCTCCAGCTCCAGAGGAAGAGAGATGGACCGGCTTTTAGCTGAACGCAAAGACAGAAATACAATCAGCATGAGTATGGATGAAGGAACTTTAGACTTTAGATTTCTGCACTTAAAATAGTGTGTTTTACCCGTCATAGCCAGCGTCTTGATGCAGGTCTCCACCTGTGCTCGGTGCTGCTGCTGCAGCCAGGGACAGTCCAGCAGTCTGACGGACGACTGCAGCAGCTGGACGACGATGGTGTGATGAGTCTGACGGAAACACAGAACTCATGTAAACGAAGTGCCGAGGTGAACCCTGAGCTGTCGGGCGGCTGGATCATGTGACTCACCTGCAGAGAGGTGCTGTTTTCAGAGAACGGGGAGCTGAAGAAGGCGTTGATGGTGTCAAACACCACGTTGATTATGTATTTCTCCAGGATGGGATCAGTAAGACGTTTCTCGCGCTTATTACAAACCTGCAGAGGAAAAGAAAGGCCACCGTGACAGATACACAAATCTCAGTCAGCCAATTCACCAACAACTCAGATACAGCTGGAATCAAATATGTTGATGACCTGCTATGTTTGGTTTTAACTCATCTGTCACGGCAAAGAAAAACATCTTCATTACATCACCTCTCCACCGGGGTGCTCCAAAGCTCGGTACTTGGGCCCCTTCTCTTTGTCATATACACCTTTGTGGACCAGATTATTCATTAACACGGATTCTCATATCACTGCTATGCAGATGACACACAACTCTACCTGTCACGACCTCCGGACGACCCTGAAATCTCTGCACGACTCTTAGCTCATCTCCGACCGGTCTACATGGATTAAGGATCACAGCCTTCAACTTAACTCCATCTAAGACTAAAGTCCTGGTTATCGTTCAGCCTCGACATGAACATAAATATTGGCTCTACTATAGTCACTTCCACGAAGGTGACAGAGAACCTGGTGGTCATGTTTGAGCCCCCGGTTATCCTTCTCTGACCACATAGCCTTGACGTCCCAGTCGCGTCGCTTTGCTCTCTACAACATGAAAATATGACCGTCCCTGATCCAATATGCAACTCAACTCCCGGTACAGGCCTGAACTGCACTTGAATGAGGTCTCAGCTCTCTGAACGCAGGCTTAACTGCACCTCCTTTGTGATCTGTGATGTGTGTAGTCCTCTGCTGTAAGTCACTGCTGAGTTTAATGTAACATGTGAGCAATCATCTGCTGACTTCATAAATAAACTACTTCCATGTCTTTATAATCAGTCTTCAGAGTGTTGCCTGGTTTTTCCAGCTCAGAGTCGGCCGGTCGCTACGTCATCTTCATATGATGGGTTTACTGAGCTGCCCTGTGTTGCAACCGTGTTTTGGTTAGGTGGAAACGCTCTTTACGGTATTAAAGTTGAGGTTTTCCCTGTTTGTTTGGCGTGCTGCAAGTCTAAATTAAGGATTTATGAGATTTTTAAGTGCTTGCATGCGATTCCTCTGTAACAGGAGATAAAATACCATGAAATCTTTGACAACTTCATGATGTCACAAGCTCTGCGGATTAACTATCCGTTTCTCATTTTTATTCCCTAATGTGCATCATTTCGCTTTGGTTTGACTGAGTTGATGCAGAAAAGTTAGTAAATACAGGAGCACCGTAAGTTGTGTACTGGAATGGGGCCAGTGTTGACATGGTTACCCGAGCCATGTCCACTGTGAAGTCCTCGAACAGTCTCCAGATGTGGTTGGACGTGTAGATCTCCTTCATCTCCACCTCCGTGTCCACGTAGCAGTGGTTCACAAAGTTCACGTAGGCGGTTTTCACCTGTACACACACACACACACGTTAGTGTACGGAGGTGTTTGTGTCATGGCTAACCCCCCCCCCCACACACACACACACACACACACACACACACACACACACACACACACACACACACACACACACACACACACACACACACACACACACACACACACACACACACACACACACACACACACACACACACACACACACCTCTGTGATGCAGTCCTCGTGGGTCACCACCCGGACCACATCCTCCAGGGGCAGCAGCGAGGTGCACTTGATCTCCGTGTACACGTTCTTCCCCTCGGCGCATGCAGCCAGCAGCTCCACCAGAGAGATGTGGTACCTGCACAGGAAACACACCCCGCCCGGTCAAAGACACGTCCCTGGAACCTTGCTCGGGTGAAGTACAGAGTCAGAGACTTCATCCACTGTCCCCTTAAGCCGGATCTGCGTTAAACCAACGCAGAGCACACGCCGTTGCCGTGACGCCGTCTTGAACCCTTCAGACTTCTCCGTCACTACCCCCCGAGACCGCTAGTTGATACTTTGTTTAGCTTCCGTTTTTTTCTGGTCAAAGTGAATCAAAGGGATAAGTACGGAGCCCCTAAAGGGACATGGATTTTATTTTTTTATATATAATGAGTTTTACGTGTGCACGTGAAACATTTAAGTGAGCATGTAAAGTTGTTTACGTGAGCACGTAAAACGTTTATGCACTCACTAAAAAGTTTCACGCGCTCTCGCAAAACTTATAAGTGAGTGCCTAAAAGTTGTTCTACGTGAGCGCGTAAAAACAAGTACATGGGAGTATTGCTGGAACAGGAGACCCTCCAGTTGCGCCCTGCTCTGTTTATGAATGGAAATTACATTACAGGATTTAGCTGAGCTATATTTTAACCTGGGACTCCATTATAAGGACATTACCACTTTGCTTGCAAGTAAACAACTTTACGTGCTCACTTAAAGGTTTCACGCGCGCGCGTAAAGTTCATTATAAAAAAAAATTAAATCCGTGTCTCTTTAGGGGCTCCGTAGATAAGGACAACTATTGTCCAAAAAAACAAAACAACCCAAAAAAAAAAAAAAAAAAAAAAAAAATCACACACACACGAAGAAAAGAGCGCTGAAAGTTCACCACTGCTTCACGAACCGGAAACGGAAATGCATTGCTACCAAGCAAACCAATCACAGCCCTCTCGGTCTGCGTTGGGTCTGCGTCACCCTAACGTGTAGTTAAATTTTTGGGAGGTGCACGTCAGGCTACGGCGTAGGCTACGGAGAGACTCCTACGTAGCCGCGTACCCTACGGTGTAGGCTCTGCGTTGATTTAACGCAGAACCATAATTCAGCCTTTAAACGTCTTGGATGATGATGATGACGATGATGATGTTTAGGAATCAGGACCCTCTGACAGACTTTTATGAGCCACTCTGAACCAAGCTAACTGGAGGCTCCTCTGCGGACGCACCTGAAGCATCCTCAAACAACTGTTTGGAAACATACCTCCAAATTAGCTGCGTTGTGACTTTAGGTTGCCGTGGTTACCTGAGCGGGCTGCTCTCGCTGACGCCCTCCCTGCTTTCAGCCATCAGCTCCAACATGACGTTAAAGGAGGCTTTGTCGTTGTAGAAGACGACCACGTCCTCACCGGCGTTCGTCAGCTGCAAGGAGGCACAGAACAACGTGACGTCGCCGCGAACGAGGCGGAGCGCTCTGGCGTAGCGGTCTGGCAGGGCACCGCCCCTCCTCCCCTCACCTCACCTCGGTCATGATCATGTCCTGGCACTTCTTCACGTACTTGCCCTCGGCCTTGATGATGGTGTGCAGGAAGTTGAGGTACTGGACGTGGCGGCCGTGCGTGGCCAGGCAGTGGATGAAGTGCTGCAGGACGCTCTCGGAGATCTCGCTGCACAGCTGGTAGTTGTTACTGAAGATGTGCTGCACCGTCTCTGCTTCCAGCAGCTGCAGACCCCCAGGAAACATGCAAACGACATTCATTAGGCCACCACCCACGTCCCCATCCACACCACCCAACGAGGACTCTTCTATTCGCTCCGGCTGTGGCAGAGGACCCCATCCCCTCACACACCAGCTTCCCCTCTCCAGACACCAACATGACAACAGACGTTGTGCTACCGAGCTACCGAGCCTGCAACCACCAGCAGCTCAGTGACTTCAGACTCAGAACTCATCGCCACCACGGTGAAGCGCTTTAAAAGGCAGCCTGAAGGGGCATCAGTGAGAGTTTGGCGGCGTTACCTGCTCATTTAGCTTAATGTTTAACAGTTTATTTCCTTGAGTAGCCTGCTGACATCTTAGCCTAACAGCGTACCCCAGGGTTGAGGAACAGGTTGAGGTTCTTGTGCAGCAGAGCCTGGTTCTCCTGGTTCCCCATACAGAACCTCTGCAGGAACAGGTGAGTGTACTTGATGATCTCCTGCATCTTCACGTCATTCTGCACACAAAGAGGCAAGGGACAGAGTCTGATTCTGCAGATCAGTTCTTCTTTCATCTAACGGTTCATTAGTCCTGAACAACAGCCTCGGAGAGCAGAAGTGAAGAGAGCAGGAAACTAAAAATCACATCAAACTCCAACAGTCAGACCCTGAGCATCTGTTCCGATTACTTTATTTTGGCGGTCTCACCTTGTCGTAGGACACCTGCAGCAGGTCCAGCATGACTTTATGAGCTCCCATGTTCTTCAGCAACCTCTGCTGCTTCTTCCAGACTCCGATGCTGCACATCTTATTCAGCCGCTCCAGGATCTGCAGCGACACCGAGGATGGACGGCGGGTTGAGGGCAGTTGAAGACAAAAAGATGAATCAAATATTTCACCCTGACCGTCTGGCAGGTACCTAAATATCTATCTATCATGAAAGGGATTTTATTAACACTTAAATCCCCATTTATTAAATAAACTCAATGTTCATTAGAGCACTTTTTTATAGAAAGACAGGGCGCTTGTCTGTGGGGTTCCACAGGGCTCGCTGTTGGGAAAACTGGTTTGCTGTTTACACACACTGAAAGATGACTGTATTTTGTTTCTAACAAGTTCAAATGGGTTTATTTACAGATAATATAAATGAGTTTTGCTGAAGAAAAGTGCTGCACATATTCTGTTTATCATTTGTCACGGTGCCGTGTCTGTGTTGACTCTTCACAGCCCTGCCCATACTCATTGATTGATTGACAGGTGAAAGGGGCAGAACAAACACGACTGCGACCTTCGGGGGGGCTCACCTCTTTGACATTCTGGTAGTTCTCGTTACTCTTCTCCGGCTTCTCTTTTTTGGGCGTTGCTTCCTGTGATGCCCCCTGTAGGATGCAGATAAAACAGGATGTGTCAGTCTCTCTGTACCGTATCTGGTCAGGAACTGCCCACCCAAGAGTCACGTGAGCCTGAAACTCTGACGTTTGCTGCTGCTAACCTCTCCTTTCTCCTTCTTTTCTTTCTTGTCCTTCTTCCCATCTCCTCCACCCGAGCTCTTCTTCTCCACCCACAGCTCAGACTTCTCAACCAGCGTCCGGAGGCGATCCAGGTCGGCCTTGATCAGCTTGTAGTTCTCCACATCCTGAGCTGAGATCAGCAGCTGCACCTGCAGACGGACAGAGGGGGGATCAGCGCGACTCCAACACCGCAGATGTTGGTTTTTATGCTCTGGTAAGTTCTTAAATCGACTAATTCACATGAAGGGGGAGGAGAACCGTGGAGCGTCTGATGAGGAATCTGTTGATTTTCCAGAGACACTGTGTCATCAGTTCACTGCATGAAGTCCAGCTCGGTTCTGATTCAGGTGATACATTAGCTCCAGCTCAGCGTTTAAACGCCACGCCCCCAAACCCCACCCATCTCTGGAAGGCTCCTCCCAACAAGACAACACTCCACGTCCCAAAGCTCAGCCCCTCTCAGACTGGTTTCTGAGCTGAGGCCTCCACCGCCCCCAGATCTCAACCCGACACCACCTGTGGGACGTGGTGGGACGTGAGACTCCCATCACGGGCGGGAATCCCACAAACGTCCAGCAACCGCGTGATGATATCATGTCAACGTGGACCAAGGTCTCTGAGGTCCCCGCACCAAGAAACGGAGCAGTTTTAAGGGGAGTCAACCGGGTTCTGGGAGGATGCACGTTATAATGTGGTTTCTGTCCGTCCTCGGGGTTCTGTGACGTTGGAGACCCAAATTAGAGTTGAGTTATTGACTTAGTTTTAGTTTAGTTTAGTTTATTTTCGGTCATGACACAAAAAAAAATAAATAAATAAAAAACCAAGAATAAAACTGACAACAAGAAAACGTTCAATTGTTCAAAGAAAACATAACAAAGAAGTTTCCAGTATACAAATAAACAAATAACATCTAGACCGAAAAAAGGGGTAGGCTGAAGCAAAGCTTATTATTTGCCTACCCTCATTAATTTAATAAAATAAAAGCAAAAAGTAAGAGAAAGACTGCCAGTAAAACAAATTGCCTCTGTAGGGATAACAAACATTCCTCAAAAAATAAAAAAGATTTTTAAAATAAAGGTGCAGTCTACATGTTACCATCATCCTTAAAAAATCAAAGCAAATCACCAATTAAATAAATACCCAAATCAACATCAAGTCACTCATTAATTTAATATAAGGAAATCATCCTTCTTTTCAATGTTTTTTTAAATAAAGTTAAAGTTCTATATAATTTCAAATCTATATCTAATTTATTCCATACATCCACCGCTGCCACTGTAGTGCATCTCAGTTTAGTGTTGGTTCTGATTGTTGATTTTCTGTATATTGCCTCCCCTCTGAGGTTGTAACGGAGCCACTTAACAAAGGCAGATCTCCGATATGGCTTGGCCCCTAGTTCAGTGGGGAGGAGCTGACTCTGACTCCGCCCCTCTAAAAACCACCAACCTTCATTAAATTATGTTTTAAAACAGAGCTGTTGTACTAAATGATAAAGGTTTGATCAGTTATTCTCTTTCCTTCTGGCTGACATGTCTGAGTGCTCTGTGTGTGTGTGTGTCTTACCTGTTTGAAGGTGTGCAGCACTTCCTGTCTCTGGCTGAAGTGCCTGAAGAGCAGCTGCAGCGCTCCGGACACCAGAGGAGCGTACTCGTGCATGGTGAGGTGGACCAGCACCCGCAGGAACATCCGGCCGCCTTCATCGTCCACCTCCAGGATGCTGTTCCCCTTCCTGCACACACACACACACACACACAGACTGCGTGACACACTCCTCCAGCCCGGTAAAGCAGCGGCTGAACCTGAATCTGTACGTACCCCACTCCGAACATGGCCTCCGCCTGGTCGCCGATGCGCTGCAGGTTGATGGAGGCTGAGGAGGGACAACAGGGGAGGTCAGTAATCATCACCAGGAAATGCTACATGTGAGCATCACACTTTATCCTGACTCTACCTGTCGTCTCCATGGCGACCGGCACGTCTGGCAGCATTAAGAGAAGTAACAACACAAAAGATGAAATCATCCTCAACTTTAGACTTTTATCTGACCAAAGGGTTGTTCCTTTTTCTTTTACTGGATTTAAAACGTTTAAGGGACAATTACAAGTAAAAGACTGAGCTAGAAATGAGAGCCAATGGGGTCGGTTAAAGAAAACGGTGCTACTTCTGGCACCATGAACGTACATGAAGGAACGTTGTTTCCCAAGTCAGGATGTCTCGACTAAAGGCGTGTTTCCACTAGTGGGAGTTCTGGGTAAACCCGCCAGACAGGAACCCTAACAGCGCCGACCGTCTCTTGGCCCCTCCAGCTGCCGCGTTTCCATCACACTGCAGCCACACAAGAACCTTTGACTGAAAAAAATAGTGCTGCCGACCACCAAGTGGTGGTAATGCTCATTTTTTGCAGTTCGCAAACAGCCAGCAGAAAAATGAAAAGAAGAAACACGCCAACAACGGATGCTATTGCTTTTCTTTTAAATCAATGTAGCGATTGATATTAAAAGAAACCCCCGGACCTCTATACTGTTGTTATATGACAGCAAGACCTGGACCGACTCGTTGGTCCATCCATCGTTTTTTTTCCAACTTCATCAAATTTACTCGTAGCAAAATGCCTCTGGTCCAAATTGCCTAAATGATTTGTGGTCACATGATTGTTGACGTTGAGGTTGGGCCCTCCCAAACGTCTCGGGAGAAACGAAGTGAGGCTGAAGAGCAGCGGCATCAGGAGGGAACGGCTACGTGATAATTCTGCTATTTTAAACTTAGTGATGAAGGCAGGAAACTTTCAAATAAACCGCCTCCCTGAGATGAACTTGTCCTGTCCTGAAGGGCCTGAAGAGTGACCGGACAACAATGAGGACAGCAGATATGTCACATTTATGATTTTCTTATGATTTTCTCTGAATGTGTAAATTTACAGTAGAAATAAACTTATTTACAGTTTTGGTCTCCATGGCAACTGTATGGAGGTGACGTTTATGCACTTGATGAGGTGAAATGATATAACACAACAAATGTCTTCTTGATTGACAGGTGGATTTGGTTAATGGCTAACAGTCATCCCTTTAGCTGCGTAGTGAAATGTGCTAACGTGACCTCACGGAGTCAAGGCCGTTCTTATTGTAATGATGCTGGGTTTTCTTGCTCCGTTAACCGTACTAAACAGGCCGCTGGGACCGGCTGCGAGTTGGACTGGAAGGGTCTGAGGATGAAGCTGAGCTCAGCAGCAGGCGGGCGCTCGCTTCACAGATGAAGGTTGTCACCTCGCCTAACCAGCGAGCGGCCTCAAGCTCAATGTCTGCAACAACCAGAAAACCCAGGTGAGCCAAAGGCCGAGGGTCCTCCCTGGGCTTGACTGGAGCCCCCTGGGTCCTTGTTTCAGAGCCCGTTTCAAATGTTGTTTCAGTAATGACAAAACAATCATGGATAGATGGACAGAGTGAAAGTAAGAGTTAGCATCCCAGCTACAGACGGAGCCATGTGGACCCGGATCTCAAATAAGTTAGTCAAGCTTTAGCTGCTCTAGGGTCCAGGTGGAAGCTGAAACTCTCCAGCTTCTCAAAAGTCACTCCTGTAGATACATCTGAGGTGTGGAGTAACATGAATCAGTATCAGAGGTTAGCCCCAGCTAGCCAGCCGAGCTAGAACAGCCGGCCTGTGGTAACAGTGGGGAGGGGGGCGTGTTCCACCAAGCGTCCTGGCCTGCCAGTCCCTCTCACCTGCCTCATTTTTGCATTAACTGGGTTTGGGCAACGTCGGTCCTAGCAATGTACAGACACCGATCCAATCTAGAAAGCAGCGAAGAAAGCAACGAAACACAAAGCTTTTGGTTTCGGTCATTAAGCGTGCATGTCCGCTGGATGTCTACCTGCTTGCTCCGTATTAGTGGTGGCGTCCGCGTCAGCCATGGGATAAACATCCACAAACTCCTTCTTGAAGACGGACAGCAGGAAGGAAATGCGGTAGTCCAGACGGACGTTCAGGATGAACTGATGAAGAGGAGCAGCGCTCAGTTACAAACACAGACAAGTACGTTTGGCTCCTCAGCTTATCCTCACGACTTATTCATCCAAATTTCCAATAAACGTTGGATGAAGACATGGTTGCAGCTAGCTCCTTTCATTTCTCACCTGTAATATCTCCAGTATCTTCAGCTTGGTATCCATCACTGTCAGGTTCAAATTATCAATACTGTCTTTGCTGCCTTTCTGTCCATCGAGCCCAAGCCCGCCCCCCAGACCTGAGCCCCTGGCGCCCGAGCCTCCAAACAAGGAAGGTTTCCTGCTGAGGACCATGGTGGAAACCATCTGACCCATCCCGTGTATGGAGCGCTTCACATTCTTCCCTTCAGACAGAAAAACCCATTTACTGTCTGTACCATCAACCAGATGGGTTTAATAATCAGTCGTTCAACATTGAATCAGACGTACCTGCTCCCTCATCGTGGAATATGGGGCCAGCATGTCCAAGACCCGGTCTACAATCGATGATGCCCAGCAGAGTCCTGGTGAGCCTGAGCAGCTCAAAGAAACTGTAGAAACCAAAGTAGATCAGGTGTCTGGCCAAACTCACCACCTGCGAGAAGAATGGAGGAGAGGGAGGCAGTCACAGGTGAGAGGATGAACGTCGAAGGATAAAGAAAGCTGTGAGGATGAAGAAGAAGCAGACCTCATATGTGAGCTTGTTTTTCTCCTCGTCGTGGAACGGCATTTCATCGTTCAGGACGTTGTTGAGGTACTCCTCCATGAACACCATCGTGTTGGCGAAGCGGTTCTTCTTATTGTCTCGGCTGTCATCCATGTTGGAGTCATAACTGAAACAAAACACCTGATAAAAAACGTGTCTGAGCAGGAAGTGAAGCACAACACCTGAGTGGAGATGCTGCTGGGCTACAGCTGTATGCCGATGACACCATTTTTACATCAACATTGCTGGATCTCTCTTCCTTCAAACGTCCACTTTACGTGAATTCTTTAAAACCAGTGGCGGCTGGTGATAAAAAATGTTGGGGGGGGGGGCGCACTGGCGAGTGGGGATTACAACACAACTATAAACTCTACTTTTTTTTTTTTAAACTTTGTTTATTAAGATTTTCACTTGCCTGCTGCTGGATTTTTAGGTCTGGTTGGTCTGGTCCAAGCTCCTTAATTTGCTTCTTTTCCTCCGGCGAACGCCTCGTGAAATTATTATTTTTTAACGAAACAACGAGTTTACTTTTTTTGCTGCCATTGTCTGCTGTCTTGTCGTTGTGACTCCGTTTGTATGCGAGTCAGCAGTCACTGTCAGGGGCGTGTGACTGATTGACAGCTCATGAATCAATCAGATTGGATGAAGAATGACAGAAAACACGCTTGATTGGTCCTGGTCGCAGAGAGCTGTGCCCGGAGGAGTCTTTGAGTAACCAATTAGAGACCAGCATGAAGTCACATGGAAGAAAAGTATATGAACATGCAATACACACTCATTTGGCCGGCGCCCCTCGCCATTGAAACCTATGTATTTCGGTCTGCACAAAAAACAACTAGTATGGGATGGGAAGGCTTGAAAAATTAAAAGTCAGACACATTTAATGAGTGCACAGATGTGATAATTACTTTTTATTACGTAATTTATGTGTACTGTGTCTATATTCTTTATTTTTATTTTTCCCTGTAATTTTAATGGGGGCGGCGCCCTAGCGCCCCCTATTGACAAGCCGCCACTGTTTAAAACTAAATTAACTAACTTTCTTGAATTTTCAGGAAAGGCGTTTTTTGGTGGTTGCGTCTCTAAGATCACTGTTGATGTCTTTTGCCTTCAACTTAAAATCCGTTTATGCGCCCTTTGAGCGACCCTGGCCCTGTGAGCAACGCCAGCTCTGTGAGCTGCCAACCACATTAACGGTTGGCTAATGTCGACGTGGAGTTCTTGTTCACAGCTCCATATCCTGCACATAACTGATAAGCTGGAACAAAAAAATTGACTTCTATTTGAATATTACTGCACTTTTAAAATCTACCAACTCTTTGATGGTGATGGAGGTGGGGATCTCCGTCCAGAGGCGGGCAAATTTGACGGGGGTCACCAGCTCCTGAGGGTCCCGGTCTACGTGGGCGTGGAGCATGAGGCGGCAGAAGGACGCGCGCAGGTCGAAGGGCAGCGTCTCGTCCATCATGCAGAGGAAGATGAGCTCCACGTCCAGCTGCTTGGATATCTCGTCTATGGCCAGGTACTGGCGGTCCAGACACATGCGGGCGAAGAGCTTCAGCTGGTACCTGAGGACGTGCAGGAGAAAGGAGGGCTGAGAAAGGAGGACTGGTGAGGTCTCCTCTGGCCGGCCCCCGTGTCAGAGCGTACCTGTAGTAGGTGAGGACGTTCTCGTCGTGAGCGTTTCCTTGACGTGCCTCCTGAGCCAGCTGCCTGATGCTCTTCTCCTGTCTCTCGTTGGTCTTGTCCATCCACATCAGCCACACCTAAAGCAAGACATGAACCGAAAGCTCACAACCTACGACCTCGACACTCGAGACTACCGCAAGAGTTCTTCCAGGGTTGTCATGATCTCCAACACCTAACCCTCTACTTCAACAAAGACCAATAGGGTTGCAGTTACATGTTTTTTCCATCAGTTACAGATTACAAATGGGAGATGCTGATTAGTCTGTGAGAATAGTACAGCAATGATTTAAACTCAAAAACACACAAATTGGGCCATCGATGCTCCTGAGATGTTGCTTCAATGTGTGAACATCATCTTCCTCAAGGAATTTCTGGTCCTTCCTGTAGCAAAGCACCCCCATATTATGATGTTACACCCCCATATCATGATGCAGCACCCCCATATCACGATGCTGCACCCACATATCACGATGCTGCATCCCCATATCATGATGCTGCACCCCCATATCATGATGCTGCACCCTCATATCATGATGCTGCACCCACATATCATGATGCTGCACCCACATATCATGATGCTGCACCCACATATCATGATGCTGCACCCACATATCATGATGCTGCACCCATATATCATGATGCTGCTTCACAGGTACAACTTGACCGAGAGTCCCACCTCATCCTCGTCTCCGTAGTCGTCCATCCCCATGTACTCTCCCTGAACACCACCAGACGGGGCATCTTTCGGCATGCGACGGCTGCAAGAGTCAATGTAGAGGAAAACTTTAAAGGCATCAAAAGCATCGTCTGAAACCACCGAGGAGCAGAGCTGCTCAGACTGCAGGGGTGAATATGGTTTATAGATGCACAAAAAAACTGTACATATGTCAAATAATCATTGACAAATGTCTTGTTGGTTCAAACTCAAAGAGGAAACTAGTTTAGGGAAGTTAAGAACAAGTCAGAGCTCCATCAACGCTCACTCCGTCTTGATGAGGATGTCCTGGTTTTTGGGATCCAGCACGCATTTACAGATCAGCTCCTGGGTGACGGGGATGGCCACGTTGTTCGACACACAGAGATCCGACAGGTAGTCCAGAAACCTGCACAGATGGACACAAGCGGGAGATGACACAAAGGTCATGCGTTTTTACACAAAAAGAGAGCAATCATAAGCTGTTTATCTGTGAAATCCTCTCCCACTGGACGTAGCAGCCATTTAACCCCCACATGGCAGGGTGCATGTCTGTGGATCCTGCAGGCTGCGTTGGATGTTTCTACTTTGAGGAAGTCGTGTAGCTATGCATGATCCTGTCCCTGCTAACGGCGTAACTCACCGTGGTGTCCAACCACGAGACTACGTCTCAGACGCACAGGAGGACATTCAAGATAATTCAAGATAAAAACTTGACTTTCAGATTTAACTTATCTTCTTCAATTTCTTTGTTCTGTCCTCAAATAATGAAAAATAAAAACATTACTACCAACCGCTAAGGTCCTGACTTCTGAGCTGTGTATAAAGACCTAACAGAACATAGTCATACATGTTGTAAAGAACATACGTTCTGCCGTGTTCATGTCACCTCCAGACCTCCTCCAGACCACCGAGACCTTTTCCGGGTTGGTCTGGACGGGTCAAAGGACGGAGCTCAGCTGGGAGCAGGTAGCTGCTGATAACGACTGTCAGCTAAATGCAGCGCTCATTTCTGAGCTTGAAGCTGCCGTTGCAAATGTCCGGACAAGCTGAAGGACCCGGGAACCACAACGGATCATTTAAGGACGGTTCCAACCCTCGAGTGACCATCAGTCCTTGTTTCAGATTAGATGAGATATAACTTTATTTATCTCTTGGGGAGGGATTTAGATGACCGTACGAGGACAAGGAGGCTTCGAACAGACTCTCTAGAATCCTACTGGTCAAGGTTTCCTGATACAGTCTAGGATCAGATCTCAGCTCTTAAACATCAACTATTTTCATGGACTTATGCTTCCATAAATATGTGCTCTTTCCTGTAACCCTGCAGCGGCACCCCCCACACTCAGCCCTCTGTGCGCACCTGGGCTCCCGGTTCTTGCGGACCAGGCTGACGAAGGTCTCCACCTCGGTCTTGGTGATGTGTTTCTCCAGCAGCTTGCGGTTGTTGTGCAGCAGGGCGGTGATGGTGTCCTCGGCCAGAATGTCGTAACCGATCTGACTCTGCATGACGCCAAACTGCTTCGCAATGTGTTCCTAGACACGGGGGGGGCGACAGAGAGGTGGGCGGTGGCCAATAAAGACAGTATGTACCACCACCACCATCATCATCATCCTCGTCCTCACCTGGTTCTTGCGGTAGTCCTCCTGCGAGTGCCGCAGGACTCGGTAGCAGAGCCGGAACATGTACTGGTACGGAGCGTTCTTCTGGTCGGCCAGCTCCTCCAGCTGCAGCAGCGGCCCCTCGCCTCCCCCCCGCTCCTTGAAGGGAGTCTTCAAGATGCCGAAGATCTGAACACACAGGTACGGTCAAAGACCCGGCACATGGGGGGTGCAGAAGAACTAAACTGATGGAGATGAAAAAAACTGAAAAGGAATCTGGATTTTTGGTGAGTTAACGGGTCAGGCAGCTTTAAAGAGGTTTATTTAAGACGACAAAGCTTTCAAACGTGACACGAGGATCCCCTTAAAGACCAGTGAGAAGCTCCCTGCTGTGTGCGAACCTGTTTCAGGATGTTCTGCTCCCTCATCAGCTTCTGCCTCTCGCGGTTGGGTTTGCTCATGACCACGTCCAGGACCGGCTGCTCGCTGTTTATGACGTCGGCCACGAAGAAGACCACGTCCTCCAGCAGCTTGAGGGCAAACCTGGAGAGCAGAAAGGAGCACCGGTGTAGGTGTGGACCGTACCTCACCGTCATGGTCCCCGGCGCGCGGCGGTGCGTTACCTGCGGTCGTTCTGGCTGATGAAGCCGCGGCTGAACTGATCCACCACGGTGCTCAGCATGGCGCTGGCGTCGTTGGCGAAGTCCAGGTCTCTGATCTCCATCACAGGAACGGAGACGATGGCGAAGGCCTCCTTGTCTTCTTTTGTGGGACACGTTCCCAGCTGCGGGAGGATTTACATTCACACCAAATGAGTCTACAGTCGGTCGTCGTAGACAGTGTTGGGGTAGTTACTCAAAAAAAGTAATCCATTACATATTACTAGTTACTTTTAAAAAAGTAATCCCTTACACTACTTAGTTACTGGTTGCTGAAAGTAACTAATTACATTACTAGTTACATTATTTTTGGATTACTCCGCAATATCACCTGAGCTGCACCATAACTCGATTGCCAATGAACAACATATACAGGACTGTCTCAGAAAATTTGAATATTGTGATTTTCTGTAATGCAATTACAAAAACAAAAATATCATACATTCTAGATTCATTACAAATCAACTGAAATATTGCAAGCCTTTTATTATTTTAATATTGCTGATCATGGCTTACAGCTTAAGAAAATTCAAATATCCTATCTCAAAAAATTAGAATATTCTGGGAATCTTAATCTTAAACTGTAAACCATAATCAGCAATATTAAAATAATAAAAGGCTTGCAATATTTCAGTTGATTTGTAATGAATCCAGAATGTATGACATTTTTTTTTTTTTTTTTTTTTAAATTGCATAACAGAAAATAAAGAACTTTATCACAATATTCTAATTTTCTGAGACAGTCCTGTAGTTGGAACCTTATTACTGCAGTGCCCAGATCAGCACCAGAAGTCCCGTAAAGTCCCGTAAAATCCCGTTAAAGGCTGATTTATGGTTCTGCGTTACACCAACGCAGAGCCTACGGCGTAAGGTACGGTGTGCGTTGCCGCGTACTCTACGCCATAGGCCTGCGTCGATTTAACGCGGAACCATAAATCAGCTTTAAGTCAGACAAGTGTTGCGCAACGCGTGAAGACGGATGAAAGGCAAGTTTGATTTTCTTTTCTCTTCTCCCGTAACGTAACGTATTTTTTTTTGTCTTAACGTAACGCGTTACATTACTGCGTTACTGGCGAATGTAATCTCGTTACAGTAACGCGTTACTTTGTAACGCGTTACTGTAACACCGAACACTGGTCGTAGAGCAGGACCGATGCTTCCTGAAGGCTTTGGTTCAAAGAGGCGGACCTCGTTCACAGTCCACCTGATCAATTATCCAGCAAAAATGATTGACAATCAGAAACCCTGGCTGACGGGGGAAATCCACGGGGTACCGGGAGCCCAGATCGCTGCCTCTAGAGCAGGACACACGGCTCGTCTGAGGACAGCCGGGCCCGTGGCATCAGACTAGCAGAGAGACAGTAAAGGCAGCTTGCGGCGGGGAATACAGACCATCATTTGTAAACCCCAACCACAGACCCGTCAAGGTGACATATCCCTGCTCAACTCTCTCAACAACTTCTTTGGATGGTTTGAGGCTGACGACAGCAGCCCTGGACAGAAGACACCACCCCGCCAGATGACCAGGTATTGACCAGCTTAAGGAGGTCACTCTCCAGGGTCAACGCTCGCAAGGCTGAAGGACCTGAGGACATTCCCGATCAGTACTTTATGACTGTGCAGGGGAGCTCGCAGACGTCCTCTCTGACATCTTCGATGCCTCTCTGAGCTAAGCTGTTGTCCCCGCCTGCTTCGATGGCCACCACCCATCCTTCCTTCCCTGGACCCCTACCAGTCTGCATATCGGGCCAACCGGTCCACTCAGGAAGCAAATCTCTGTCTAGGACTGAACACCTCACTGTGCAACTGGTTGCTGGACTTCCTGTCGAGACTACAGTCCAGTCAGCAGCAACATATCCAGCACAAGCATGCTGACCACCGGGGCCCCCCAAGGATGCGTTCTAAGCCCCACACTCTTCGCCCTGCTGACCCATGACTGCACACCAGGACACAACAGCAACCTCTTCGTCAGGTTTGCGGATGACACCCCCTTGGCGGGACTCTTCATCACCGACGACAATGGGTCAAACTTCAGAGAAGAGGTGAGCCAACAAGCTCTCTCTCCCGCCACCCAGCACCCTCCACCGGCCATCAGGTTTCTGGGTGTGCATCCCACTGAGTAAAGTAATCCCTCGTTTTTCACGGGGGAAATCCGTGAAATAGTAACCTTTATTTTTTTTGCAATTATTATACAAGGCTTCAAATAGCGGAGATCAGCCCCGCCCCACCGCGACCCGATTAATTGGATTTGAACGGGAGAAAATGAAAAACGATTATGAAAAAAAATACAATAAGTTCAGTAGGACAAATTGTAACTTGCGCGTATTTCACTGCTCTTCTGACTGAGCTGCTGCATCCTGACTCGCTCTGTAGCGTCTTTTTCTTCTAAAACCTGCGGTGCAGGTGTGTTTTTTCGAGAGAAGAACATAGTTACGGGTAGCAAAAAGATTGTTATAAATGACATGCCACCATCGATTATATCTGAGACTGTAATGAACAATTCATCAAAGGGTCCCGTTCTTGAGCTGCCGCTGAAGCTCATTGGCCGTTCTCAGCATTGTTGCTAAGCGACTAACGTTATTGACACAGGAAATGAAGAAGCGGGGAAACTATTTAGCCAATCAGAATGCAGAACACGATGCACAATGCAAATCCGTGAAGCAGCGAGACGTGAAAGGTGAACCGCGTTATAGCGAGGGATAACTGTACCTCTCATGGAGCAGCAACACGCATCACGGCAGCCCCTCTACTTCCTCCAGGACTAAGGAGAGCCAGAGCACCAGCCCCCCTCACATCAACCTTCCACCGCAGGACCACCGAGAACATCCTGACCAGCTGCATCCTGAGTGCTACGGCAGCCACCGCATCCTGCCACAAGACCCTGCAGTGACTAGTGAGAGCCGCTGAGAAGATCATCGGTGCCCCCCTTCCCTCCCGCCAACACATCTAGAACACCACCTGGCCCATCAAGCTCTTCAGCCTCTTGAGAACCAGCACCTTTGAACCACCACAGATCCTGGCTACTCGCTGTCGATGCACATAAAAACCATCAGCTGCACTTGATCTGATGACGGGTAAATGTCTCGATGCCCCAAAATATTTGTTTCAGGAAAAGGAAGCAGGTTCAAATCTTTAAAAACATAAAGTTATGGCGTTCCTTCCTTCAAATGTGTTTGTTTTCCTTGGCATCGACTCACCATGAGCCTGATGGGCCGCTCCTCGTCGATGTCGATGGGGACGTTGGTGCTCTGGATCCACGTGTTGGTGCACAGGTGCCTCAGCCGCACGTACGAGTTCCTGAAAGACCAAGATATTCTGACGTCAGCGTCCATTGCATTCCCGGCTGCCGTGAACTGACGTCCTTGGTGAAAGGCAGAGGGACCTGTCCAGGTGGTACTTATATTTTTATCGCGGATTTTTTTTCCCATTTTATCACCCATTGCTGCTACCTACTGTAAGTCAGTCCTGGGCATTACCATCCTCTACCTGGTCAACCCGTGGGGTCCTGCACTCAAGTCTCCTCCTTACATGAGGAGTGAGCAGGCCGCTTCTTTTCACCAGACAGGGTGGGGCTTCTCTGGCCGGACGTAGCGCGTGGAAGGATCACGTTATTCCGGCCAGATCCTCCCCGACCCGTCTGGCGCCCCGGTTGGCCAGAGGGGGCATGTGTAGCCCAGGACTGTTGCATGTTTTTGTGAGGGTTGCTCACATTAGCTACCAAGGGAACACTGGGAGAACATGCAAACTCCACACAGAAACGCCCTTTTGCCAACCCCACCCAGGGTGTGGGTGCTGAAGTCATGGGGGAACTTAACACGTCCTCAGTGCCCACAGCGTAACATGATCCTGGTTCTGTGCTGGCCTGGAAGAATCAGGAGGTGAACGCCACCTTCGCCTCCAGCTGTGCAGATGTTCTACGCCGTTTGTACCTCTTTCTAATAGCTCTGAGGATTTTTAACATCAAATGTCAGCAGGAGATGAAAGGACCAAGCATTTCCTACCGTGGCACAAAAGAGTCGGTTTTCTGCAGCGTGGTGGGGTCGAGCTCGAACAGCGAGGCGATGTCGTTCCCATGAGGCACCATCACCAGCTTGTACTTGATCCTCTCGCCGTGGGAGCGTTTGTTGTTACGGTTACCATCCATCTGCAGGGAGGCCGGGGGTCAGGATGAAGAGGTGAAGGAGATAAAGCATTCGCACTGCCGGCGCACTTGTTCAGGCTTACCACTGCTTATGTCTTTCCCTAATGTCATTGTGTTAACACCAATCTGAAATCTCCGGACCAGCAAACTGCCAAAACATCTTCTTTAACAGAGGTTTGCACACTGATGTTCAGTTCATCATGGCTGATGAGTAACATCCCCTGCCTGTAAATTACCGGTACAATCTTAAATCCTGAGGAAGCAGGGTACTTGGTATTGCCCATGGGACTATTTTCTTCTTGGCTTTTGTCAAGATTGCAGGGAGACTTTAGTCGTTGTCACAGATGTTTCCATCTAGCAGTCGGTCAAGTCACAGTTTAAATCAAAGAGGTTTGTGTTGACATCAGTTGTATCAGATTGTTAAAGCAAAATAAATAAACATTTTCTACATTACTTGAAGACAGCGAACCTGCATGTGACAAGAGTCAGAAAATCTGCATCGCTATGGTTACTGGTATCATGAAGCTGTTAAAACAGACTGAAATGTAGAGGCCCAAAGGCGGTTCCCTGTGGAACTCCACAAATGTGTTTCAGTGCGATTTCAGCACCGACAGGAAGGAAGCGACTCACCGACGACGACAGCTCCGGGTTGTCTCCTTTATACCCAGGGTTCTCCTGTCGGAACGACAAAAACCATCTTGTCTTAACAAAATTAAGGAACACAGAGAAAGTATATATAACATATATAACATACTGGCTCATATCTTATTTTCCTTTTTGACAAAACATTTACAAAGTTGATCTAATTATTGGATACAGCCTTTAAATAAAAAGGTGTTGATGAAATAGACGTTTGAAGCCTCCGGGACTCGCTGAGGCTCCTCGTCTCTGTGGATCTAAATCCTTGTACTTGAACACTGACGCTCTCCACCGCTCATTCACGCCCTCGTCAGAGGTGCTGCAGGGTTGCCATGGTTACCTCGGCAGCCAGGTAGTTTCCAGTGGCCAGGTGTTTGAAGCGGTAGAGGCTGTTCCAGTGGCCCGCCCCCCCACGGCACGGGTCATGATGGACGACCTGACGGACCAATCAGAACACGGAGTTCAGAGAACGGTGTATGTGTGTGTGTGCTTGTGTGTGCACGTGTGTGTGTGTGTGCGTGTGTGTGTGTGTGTGTGTGCGTGTGTGTGCGTGTACCTCGACCTCCCACAGAGCGTTGGAGCTGGTCGCCGACGTTGCCGACTGCCTCAGAGTCGTTCGCAGGAAGACGTGGACTTTGCTTTTGTACTCGTCACACGTCAGAAACTTCTCCTGCTCGGCGTGGAACAGACGCACGACGTCGCCCTGACACACAGATCACAGCTTTACGGTCACGAAGAGGAAAAACAGAACCTCGACCTTGCTGTAGATGCTCACTAAACAAATGCAGGAGACTCTTCTAAAAATAAAGTTATACTTAGAAAGATCAAATAAAATGTGGCAGATGTTGATCTCCAAGTCTAAGAGGACAAACATGCTAATTTATCTTGTGTCTTTTTCTCTGTGGCTGAAGGGAGGCGTGTCATCCGGCTGCCACTCACTCCTTTGAGAACCTCTTCCCGGTGGTCGCTGAACATCATGAACAGGTTGATCTTCCAGCTGGTGTTGCAGTTCACAGAGTTGACCTACAGGGGGAGGAAGAGTCGCATTATCGGTCCTGTTTTGTAGCCCTTTTATTATTGAACTTGTTTTCTATCACGTTGTCTCTCTACACTGGGGGGCTTTAACTGATGAGCAGCTCTATCGTTCAGAGCTGGAGTGCCTTTGAGCAAACAGCCCGACTGCTCTCCAGCTGCTGCACCTCCAACTGGTCTGGGTGAACAGGTAAAGACTTGATTGTGTTGTTTTCTGCATGATTGTTCTTATTTTAGATGTTTGTAGGACGCTGACGCCTGCTGGTGGATGAAGTGATGAAGTGGGGCTTGTGTGAGATCAGCATGGGACTCACCTCTTTGCAGCCCGGGTGGTCGGTCAGCTCGTAGTTGGAGGCGTGCAGCGGCTGCCCGGCGTTCACCGGGTTCAGGATCACTTTATCTCCGACCACCACCTGCAGTCAAGACAAACGCACATCACACGTCCGGAGAGACGGCGTTCCCTCCTCTGTCCCTTTAACATCATTGCCACTGATGACATGTTGCTTTTATAGATTCAGGTTTTGTTATAATGTAAATAGTTTAATATTTCATAGAACTTCACTAAATTTAGAAAATATCTAAACAAAAAAACACATAGTCGTCATTTATCAAGCAAAGATCCAGATTTGATAAGAACACGAATAGACAACATTAAGGAAAAAAAAACAAAAGTATTGAAATTCACTCCAATAAATTGAATCTCAAATACTCACTGAGGGATTTATAAGTTAACGTTTCTGGCATATTTGTATTGATAGTGTTTTTTTCTTATGAACTTGTACCTTTAAATATCGAGTTGTAAAACAGATATTTAACAAGTTATTATATTTGATTTAATATAATTTTTTTTTAATGATTTTTTAATCATACATTTTTTTTTTAATGATTAGGCTACATTTGATTTCATATTAAAAATCTAATTGTAGACTGTCAGCTTTCATTTAAGACGTTTCACAAAAATACTTCCAGACATTTTCAGCCTCCAAATTCACATAATCACAAACTGTTGATATGATGACATTTGAGGTTTTTCTACCTCTCTTAAATATAAATGTGTTGTTTCAGTCTACAGATGGCTTCTCTTCTCTTTGGACTTCATGTTGGTAGCTCCAGTCAAACATCTGCCAAACTCCAAGCCTGATATAAACTCCAGGCCTTTGAAATGCTGCATTTGTCTTCAGGTAACGAAGGACCTGGACAGTTCTGCCTACTTTGCTTACAATGGCTGCAATTTCTGGATAATAAATTTCATATTTTCATCAAACCTCTTAAATTAAAACTAAAAGTCTAAACTTTGATCACATCCTGATTGTTTTATTTAAAATCCACTGTAGTGGTGTACAATAAAACATCAGTAAACAGTAAATCATTTTACCATTTCAGTTTTTGGAACTCTGTAGATTACAGTATACCAAGTGTTTTCTGTGATGTCACATTATAATGAGGGTGTTTGATAGATTTAAAAGGTTCAAATACTTTTATTTCAGATTTCAATTTCCATTGTGTGCATGTGAGTGCAGCCTGTTTACATTGTCGCCGTTGGCTCGGAGCTTCCAGAACGGCTGGATGAAGAGCCAGGAGCCTTCGTTTCCCGTCCCGTCCAGCGTGACTCGCATGGCGTTCTTCTCCAGCAGAGCCGGCAGCCGTTTGTTTACCGTCAGGTATTTATTGCTCTTCATGTGCAGCAGCTGGACAGAAGCACTGGGGGATTACTCACCATCACTGAACATTACAGCAACATTCTCACCTGTAACATGAACACCTGAAATATTTACACCAGTGACATTCACACTGGTAACATTTGAACCTATGAAATTCAATCCTGTGACATTTACAGTGGTTAAAATCACACCTATAACATTCATAACATTCACGTGTGCCGGCGGCTGAAGACGAACGGCCTGATCTCCAGATTTACTCACTAAGCTAAAAGTGGATTCATCCACCAATGCAAATAGTCCCTAATCACAAGAATATATTTTTTCCAATAAACAGATTCTCAAATGTCTTTTATTGGAAGAAGGTATAAATTTATATTTGTAAAGCTTTAATGTCAATAAAAGTGCTGTGGAACCCTTGTAACTACATCCTACTACTACTACTACTAATGCTACTACTATAATTTTAACTTTTTTCCAAAGAGACTTACATCTGAGAGAACAACACAAGCAAGAAATCCCATAGGAGGATACAGCTGGATCAGTGCTGATTAGGCTGCTGAGAGTCCAGTTGGACACAGTTGCTGTCATGCTCATGCTAGATTTCTCTTGTTTTTCGTTCCCTTCCCACCCAACACAACAGTCCTTTATACAGGGAAACTTAAAAAAACACCATCATAAGTGCATGCAGCTTTCTCAGAGCTGAGTCACAATGGACAAATCTTCTAACTCATCCCGATGAACAACAAAGTTCTATTAAATGCAACTAGATACAGAAGTGCTCCTTAAAGAGCTGAATCTTTCGCTTGCTCTTAAAAGTAGGTACAGACCCTGCAGATCGGACAGAGTTTGGTAGGTCGTTCCACTATTGGGGAACAATGGAGGAGAAGAGTCTAGCTACTGATTTCACACCACGTTGTGGTGGAAGCTCCAGGTGTCTTTCACTGGCTGAGCGGAGCTGTCGAGAGGGAGTGTAGCTCTGGATGAAGGAGTGAAGGTAGGCAGGAGCTATTTGGGTAATTGTTTGGTAGCCAAAAGCAGAGCTTTAAACTTGATATGCGCTGCAACGGGAAGCCAGTGCAGGGAGATTAGCAACAGAATGACATGAGCTCTCTTGGGTTGGTTGAAGACCAGACGTGCTGCTGCATTCTGGATCATCTGTGGAGGTTTAACTGAGCACGCAGGGAGGCCGACCAACAAGGAATTACTGTAGTCAAAGCTTGACATGAACCAAGAGCTGTGTCGTATGTTCTGTCAGGTAGGGTCTGATTTTCCTGATGTTGTAAAGAGCAAATCGTCAAGACCGGGAAACCGAGGCAACATGGTCCTTATAGGTCAGCTGGGTGTCCCGGACTGGTTCAAGTGTGACCCGGGAATATGTGAATATGTGATAGGAGTTTTGCACCGATAGGATGACTTATCATGGTGAAACATATACGGTAAGAACCTAGGAATTAGAAAGTGAAATTGTTTTTTCATTTATTTCTTTAACAGTTCTTGCCTCAGGATCTGTGAAGTCTTTAAACTTGTTTTGTTTAGGCCTGCATGTGTGTATAATGTCATACTTAAATACCGGTATGTCTTGAATCATCTCTGCGTCATCTGACCAGAGGTGTTTCTTAAGAACAGGCTCATACAGATGGAGAGCACAGATGTGTAATGGTTATTCTGTTCTTGTAGAGTCATGTAAACGCTCCACACCCTAAACACACACACACACACACACACACACACACCCTCAACACACACACACACACACACACACACACAAACACCTGCAGCCTGTCATGCTGCTATCTGTCAGTGTCAATATTGACTTCACTTCAAGGCTGAAGATGATCACACCAGTCGGGTGTGACTGTTCAGATAAAGAATCCTTTCAGAAAAAACACTTCATTGTCTGCTCTTTTTTCTGTATTTCTGGGGACCTCGAGCTTGGAGGTTGCTGCATTTGTCGGGTCGCCCAGTGTTACGTTGACCGGACTGCTGGACCACATTTTTCAAGCGTCATGATTCAAACCACATGTGAGGCTTTGGGGTCATGAAATCCATCATGTGGAAAGCGGGTTCCCGCAAATGCAGAAAAACAATGACTAGTCCGGATGTGTCAGACGCCTTTAGTGATCCTACGTGCAGCAGCGCAGCTCTGACAGGTGGTGGGGTTGGGGGTTGGGGGGGTCAGCTGGCCGTCATGGAGCCAGGCGCTGCACTGATTCGTAATGGGAAACATTTTCTAAACAAGCACGTGGATCATTAATACGGCAGGTTTTAAACACAGACCTGTCCAGGCGTGCAGACACACCCACACTCACACCCACACCCTGTGAACCTTTCACACAGACAAGCTGCAGTGGTGACATCTGGCCGCTGGAGGGCAGCAGAAACTCACAGCGAGCCGTGATATTGTCAGTTACCTGGATGACGGTTCCATATTTGACGACGTCTCCGTGGACCTTCTTGTTTTCCGTCTCGTTCTGCTTCTGCTCCAGGTTGGATGCATGCTGCAGAGCACAGTTCAGTTAGCTCAGACACCTGCTGATGGACCCTGACGCTTCTTCTTCAACGACTTCGCCCCACAAGGAGAGCGAGGACGGAGGAGACGACTGCATGAGACCCTTGAGAATCACGGTTCGAAAGGGTGGGTGCAGTAAGCTCCGCCCCTCAAGCACAGATGAGCCAATCGCTGCGTCCGAAATCGCATACTTCCACCCTAATGAGTGCGCAAAATGTGTGCGAGATTTTTTAGTGCGAAACATTAGAACGTACTCAATAGTATGCTCTATCCATACTCATTCGGGAGAAATTTTTTAGTGTGGATTGATGGACAATAACCGAGCAGAAACTTCCCACAATGCAATGCAGCGGCGTTTGGTTGCTAAGTGATACGTATATGTCATAAGTATAATGTTAAGTATAATAATATTATTATATAATATTAATATTATAATATTGGTATTTAATAATATTATATAATGTCATCTTGTTTGGGCCAGGATAAACGGGAAAGTGCGGAGCGGAGTGCTGCTACTGCTGCCGTGACAGGTTACCATGGTAACCACCCCCCCTCCCTACGGCAGGAAGTGCCGTGTGCGCTCTTAATAGTTCGTCCGAATTAATGCACACTACTGGTATTTACTCAAAAGTGTGCCAAATTTAAGTATACTTTTTAGTATAAACTTATTAGTATGGCATTTCGGACGCACCCAATAGCTGTTGAGTGTCAGTTCCACAGGGACCAGAACTCAGACACCTGCAGTTTAAGATTAAACCTTTGCGTCTGGGGGACTAATGACTCCAGGTGTCTGGAGAGGACGGACAAAGGAGCTCATCTTATTTTGTTTCCTAAAAGCAACAAAAATAGACGTAAATGTCTGCTTCACATTCCACATGTAGAAGTTAGCTAGCCCACACTGCAACCAGCTAACGTTAAGCTCCACCAGCGTCGTGAGTTTACCTCTGGCACCGGAGTCAGGTAGCTAAAGGAGTTCTGAAGTATGTACCACCAGCGCGTGCACGTGTGCGTATTACCTGTAGTTTCTGAAGCAGAACCATGTCAGAGATCTTGTCCTTCTCATGTTTGGCTTGTTTGGCTTTCCAGAACTGTTTCTGAGCCGAGTACCGGCTCATGGGACAAACCTTGAACAGGCAGTCTGGAAGGAAAACACAAATTCAAGTGCAAATAAGTCATAAAGCAATACTTTTAATACTTATAACTTTAAAATTGTAAATTGTAACTTTGGTGGTTCTGTAACGGGAGCTCTCAGCCCGAAACATAACTCTGACCGGACTCTTTTTTTTTTTTTTTTTTTTCTAAGGTTTTTTTTTGGGGCTCTAGTGGCCCTTTATTGGAGATGCAGACTGGAAAGGGGTAGAGAGAGAGAACGGGGAAGACACGCAGCAAAGGTGCGCGGGCTGGATTCGAACCCGCGACCGCTGCAGGAGGAGGACTGTAGCCTCAGTATATGGCCCGCTGCTTAACCCACTGCGCCACCGAGCGGCCCAAACTCTGACCGGACTCTTTATCGGGTCCTCCTGGTCCTGACTGGATGAGCGGCCATCTGTCGCTCAAGTCAGTACATTTAAATACGCTGCTGTCACAACTAAGAGGCGATGCAGGACGGTGGACAGAGGGGGATCAGGTCTTTGTAACCTGGGACCACTGGGTTTTTGGGGGGTCCTGGTCTCCCCAGCTGCTGTTTCAAACCTCAGACTGTAAAAGAACTGGACAAGCGCCCCCAAAAGTTTGGATCCTGTTTATACAGACGGATGCCGAACTTAACAATAGGCCCTGCCTTCTCCAGTTTGCGGGCTCCTCCCAGTGAAATCCCTCCTTCTCTTCCAGTCGTATCAGAGAAGGAAATTAGCAAGAAAAATGAAGCTGGAGTGAGAGGAAGGTAAATATTGACGCTCCTCCACCACATCCTGGATGTCAACGCCGCTTCAACAGCGTGTTTGTCGAGCAAACACAGTTTCCCTGGGTGTGATTGACTTGCATCATCAGTGTCTTAACAGTTGAAAGACTCCGCCTCCAACTCAAAAACACGCAGATCAAATGGGATTTAATCAGATAACGGAGCTGATTCTGCTTCCCAGTTCTAGGATTGTGGAAGCACGACTGGCACCTGTTATCAGGTCTGGCCTCGTTAGATCCCCATCAGAACAGGTTCCTGGACGCCGAGTTGATCCTTGATCCTTGGAAGTGGGATAGGTCTGGAACGGGATGAAGCCACGCTCTGGTTGCTCTGGATTTAAAGTTTGAGCTGTCAGTCGCGCTCGGTGATCTACTTGTAAACTGGTTCATCTGCTCGACAGCTCAGAGCTGGACTCGTCAGATGGAAACATCTTTTTAGAAGTGAGCCATCATCATCATTATCATCAGAGAGAAGCCGCTGGACTCACATTACTCGTTCAACACCCCGGAGGTTTGTGTGGCACCAGAGTCCGGGCCATCAATGCGGATTTCTGGGGTTTTCAGCTGCAAGGACGTGTCGCAGCCAACCGTGGAAATCTCCCAGCAGTCCCAGCACAAATGTCACTGCTCCCATTTCCACAGTCCGACCCCGGAAATGTTTCCGCTCCACCATGAAGTCGCTTTAACGACGAAATCATACCAGTGAGCTTTTAAACTGAAGTGGGGCAAAGTACTGCTGGTGCCGGACGGGAGACACCGCATTTGCCTGCATTCATAATCTTCAGCACCTGAACACGAAACATTTCCATGACCTTCAGAAAACGGTTTTCATGCATGGGGAATTCAAGCATCAAGTAGAGTTTTAGGAATTCCACAGCAGGTGATGGAAGAATATAACAAATGTTTGGAGCCGCTGGGGTATCCTATCGAGTATTCATCAGATTTATCAGCATGTCACACCAATAAAACGCCCGGTTACACCGACCCCAACATAAGACGACCCGTTACGACGACCTGTTACACCGAACCCAACTTAAAGGGGCATTTAATGTCTATTTTAAACAGGCCTTGAATGTCTTAAAAACAAGCTTTTGATTGTTTTTTCTATATAAATTAGAAATTCAGCCTCAGGGCCATGTCTTTATCTTTACCGTTTCTAACCTCATTCTCTATGTGGGATTCTGAGTGGGCGGGGCTATGATAATGAGGCTCTGTGCTGATTGGCTGCCTGAATGACGTGATACACCGCTACGAAAAAATGGCGGAAGCTCCGGCCGGCGGAGTTAAGCCAGAATTATGGTTCTGCGTTAAATTGATGTAACGTGGAACCATAAATCAGCCTTTACACCGTGTCATGCACGCGATGCGAGCGAGCTTCAGCGACAAAATTCAATTCCATTGCTTTATTCTCTATTGGACTGTCCTAACTGGCCGCAGCGACGCGCAGGGCTCCAGAGTGCGACCTATTAGGTCGCATATGCGACCTAATTTATTAAGGTGTGAGTTAAAATTTAATGAGGTCGCTCCGGTGCTACTTGCGAGAGGACTAGTGGAAAAAAAAATATAGATAGATGTTTTTCTGTCTGTCTGACTGCACCTGGTACGGTCTGCGCACGTTACGTGCACAGCAGTGCACGCGCGCGTACACGCAGCGCGCTCAAAAAGGTAAACAAAGCAGATGCAGTATGATGCGGTCTATAGTCGATTATTTTAAGAAGAAAAATGTGCCGGATTCAACAAACGAGGCTGGTGGTGGTGGAGGAGGAGGAGAAGGGTTAGCAGAAGGAGCGACAATAATCATGGATTCTTCTTCTTCTGATGAAGAGAGTGACAGGTTGGCGAAACAGGCGGGGGAGAGTGGGGAGAAGAAAAAAAAGTACAGCTTTCAACAACAATGGCTGGCACAGTTCCCGTGGTTAAGATACGAGGTTGCATTAGCATTGCACCCTCAGTTTATGTGTTTGCATCCTCAGTTGAAAAGACGAAAAGAAAACTGACAAATGCGCGCGCGTTAAGCCTCATTTATGGTTCCGCGTTAAATCGACGTCGTAGCCTACGGCGTGGGGTACGCGGCGACGCGCACCGTACGCACCGTCCCGCGTATCTTACGCCGTAAGAACTGCGTTGGTGCAACGCGGAACCATAAATCAGCCAATGTCCGTCACTGATCTGCAAGACGCTGCTCTCTGCTGCTCCGTTAACACAAACTAACATGGATATTCAGAAGTGGTTCAAGCACAAAGACGCAAGCAAGTTTACAGGACTGTCTCAGAAAATTACAATATTGTGATAAAGTCCTTCATTTTCTGTAATGCAATTAAAAAAACAAAAATGTCACACATTCTGGATTCATTACAAATCAACTGAAATATTGCAAGCTTTTTATTATTTTAATATTGCTGATTATGGTTTACAGTTTAAGATTAAGATTCCCAGAATATTAAAATTTTTTGAGATAGGATATTTGAGTTTTCTTAAACTGTAAGCCATGATCAGCAATATTAAAATAATAAAAGGCTTGCAATATTTCAGTTGATTTGTAATGAATCCAGAATGTATGACATTTTTGCATTACAGAAAATAAAGGACTTTATCACAATATTCTAATTTTCTGAGACAGTCCTGTATATTTATGGTTATATTTATTTTTGTTGCTATGTTTTATTTTCTGTTGCTAGATTGTCTGATGGGTGAGGTAGCCCAGACTAAATGTAGCATTTTCTTGGTTCTGCAGCGATATTGCTGCAAAAATGCACTTTACCATAAAGTCACCTTAATTAGCCTAACATTAGTTAGTACAACATTACTTAGCATTTATATAAATTATATTATCCAACTTTTAATGTATTAACTAACTCTGAGTAGTAAACATTAATTAGCCTAACTGTAGTATATGCGTTTCCTATACATAATGATTGTTAATCTGTAAACAGTTAATTAATGCTTAATAATGTAACTAATGTTAGCAATGAAAAATATGGTGCTACCTAATTTGTTTTGGTGCTACTAAATGAAAAGCTAGGTGGCACCAGTGCTACCTGTGAAAAAGTTAGTCTGGAGCCCTGGCGACGCGGCGCGCCGTTTTGAGCTGAACATTTGTCGTATGCAGGCTTCTATTCTCTTCCTGTCGCTCGCGTTGAAAGCCGGTTGAAAGCGCTGTAGGAAACAGTCATGGATGAGGAACGGCTGATCCAGTTAGTTGAAATGAGAAGATATCTCTATGATACCTCCTCATTTCACTACAAAAACTTCAATAAAGTGGCAGCTGCTGGAGGGAGATGGACAGAGAGCATCCGATGTCACGCAGTGCGACGCGATAGTCGGACGCTCGCATGCAGTTCATGAATATGCATTGTCCCGTCTAAATAAACGTTGAAACAGTTAGGATACAGTGTTTAGTTGTGGGCGTGGTTTGCATTTTGGTTACGTAACGAAAATGCGCAGAATCTGAACGGCTCGTAGAAGTCACATCACACTGGATGGCTCATCCGGGCAGCTGTTCAGACACTGCAGAATTTGGTTGCTTTCCTCCTTCTCTGAGTTGGCAGGCTGAGGGGAGACCACTTTATATATGTTAAAGCAAGAAAAAACCTGTTTTTCATAATAGGTCCCCTTTAAGACGACCCATTAACACCAACCCCAATATAAAAAGACCCGTTACACCGACCCCAACATAGCACAGGTAAATATGAGCAGCATCCATGAAAAGTGTCCTGATTAGCTGATCGTTCTGAACTATGTAAATGAGCAGGTGGCTGTGGGCACTTTTAATTAATGCTACTGCAGAAAACACCATGAAGCTGCTGTTTGTTTGCAGTAAAAGTGTTTTTCATGTCAGCAGTGGCCAGGTACCACCCGCGTTGGGAGTGTATGTCTTCGTGCTTTGGGACATCCAACGGTCAAACCTGCTCCCGGTACGATTCCCAATGACCCAGCGGCTTCCATCCGCCAGGTGGGACGGTCTTGATGGCCACATTCTGGGGGTTTGGGTACGGAGGCTCGAGCTCTGGGCCCAACCACTTTCAGAACTCCAATCTCGGTGCGGTGGTTTCCCTCCGTTCATCCAGCACATCTGGACACATCTGCCTCCGCTAGGAGTGTGGAGGTGTTGTACTGAACACTGGAGCTGCTTCAAGCATCGTCTTGAGAGCGGTGAGTCTGCAAACCATAAAAAAGGTCTGAACAGCAAAGAGATCAGTACTCACCCCTGAACTTCTTCGGAGGGTTCTCCAGATCTCCGGCAGCCGGTTCGACCACACAACGGTCGTCGACCAACCTGCAGACACACCACCATCAGGATTCATCAATCACGCACGAGTCAATTCTAATAAACCTACAGAGGGCCCGACATATTCAACACTCTGCACCCGAAGACGACGCCTTAACCACGGACATATTTATGTTAAATGATACAACAATACGTCCTAAAAGGTCATATTTTTTATAAACTTTTGACCTAAGGAATCTTTTTCTGCAACAGAGATTCTGAGTGCACCTGTGAACTTTAACTTGATCTTATACGTTTGTAACATGGTTTTATTTAACAGACGCCTCACCTGGGACCTGAACGTTCTGGTTCCGCTATAAATGTATAATAAATGTCCCATCAACTGAGCCTGCTGCTACCCCCATCCTGAATCAGGATCTGCTTGGAAGATCCTCAGATCCTGCCAGACCAGCCTCCAACCAGCCATCGTGGTCTTCACAAAAGTTAACAACAAAACTAGACGTGTCCTTAAAACATGAAAGATTTGTTAGGTTTCTGAGGTCAATTCAGCGCTAAAATTACATAGCAGTAGTGATGGAGGTTAGTCAACGGATCTGCTGGGCACCAATCAAACCCTAGTGGTCGGTAGAGGAACTGCATCTGGATCTGGACCATGGCGGTCAGTAGAGTGGCCACGAATGAACGAGTTAAAAGGAGAAATCTAAAGCATGCTGGGATTCAGGCTACAGTTTTAAAGGGGGCGGAGCACAAAGACTGTTTAGATAAATAATCACCCTAAAACGATTCTCAGCTGAAGGCGGAACCTGTAGGATCCTGAGAAAACCTGAAAGTTATTGAATAGCAAGAAAATTCAATGCGGAGGAGGAGGACGTGACAGATGCCAGAAGTGACTTTTTGAACGTGTTAAAACAGAGGCGACAGGCAGGAAGTGACTCAGCGTCCCTGTGATCCTCACTTGTTTTTTTAGAAACTCTTCACACTTTTTATTTTTATTTTCATAAGAAAACCTCACTGCTTAATGGAGTCTAGCTGCATAAGTACAGGCGCCCCACGTGGCCAGTGCACAGCGACTACACACTCTTATATCCGCTGTTTTAGCTCTTGTTTACTTGTTTTTCCTCTTGAGGACTTCAGGTTCCTTTAGTCTATGGCTTGTTGACATTTAGGTTGGTAAATTGTCAGAACCACTTGAGGGGGTGCACTGTGGCCTTTCTGAATCACTTCATTTCACAAACTCCACTGGGCGTTTATTTTAATACCTCAACATGCTCCAGGCGAGTTTAGATGTTAATGTCTTTAGTACTTCTACTTCTTCTGAAGGGGGTCTGAGAAGGTGGTGATGCTCCACTAGTCAAAGCTCACCTCTGCATGCATGGTTATTCATCAGCATCTGGTGTCGTTACTGTCCAGGGAACCTCAGGCCTTCTTATCTGTCTGATCTGCTTTCACCCTGAGGTCCTCCAGCACCGGCCTTTTAATCATTCCCAAAGTCAGAACCATAACCATGAGGCAACATTTCACTACTACGGCCCACGTCAAGGCCACAGAGACTGTTGATGCTTTTAAAAGCAGGCTCAAGACTCACATTTTTAATTTGGCTTTTAGCTGATTCATTTTAGTCTTTCTTGCAAACCCTTGTTTTAACTAGCTGTTCTTGTTGTTTTAACCCAGGTTTTATGGTTTTAAGTTGTTCTTATGCTTGTTTTTAATATCTTGCTTTTTAGACCTATGTGGCAGGGTGGAGAGGTTGATGGGACACACGCACCTGTGTCCCATCCGCCTGAGTGGCTGCCGCGCCTCCACCCTGCCTGCCTTATAAGGCAGAGCTGAACAGCAGCAAGGGTCCCTGGTATGCTGATGTGCTTGTGCACATGTTGGCGGTGATTTGGGTGAAATAAAAAGGGTTCTGCACAAAACTCTGTGTCCTCTCCATCCTGTCGGTCGGGCCCCCGTAGCACTCGCTCTGCTACAACCTTCCTTTAGGATTTTATGTTATACTTTTAAACTCTTTTAGTGTGTATTTTAACTTCATGCTTTCTTGTAGCTTTTAGCTCCAGTGTTTCCTCATGGGGAGCCTCCATGCTGGGAGTGACTCTGGCCTGCAGGGGGTCGTCCTGGGGGTGGTTCTGGCCTGGATGGTTGTGCAGCTCTGCACCACGGCTTCACCGCTGTGGTGTGGACTCCTCTATCTGTCCGGGCCGGGATGGTCTCTGTGGAGGCCTCCCTTGTGGTTGCGGGTTATGAGACCTCCTGGCGTGGATGGCTCTTTGATACCGTTTCCTCACCTGGATCCTCAGTGTTCAGCCATTTACTTGTGTGAACTGTAGTGTGCTTGCGCCTGTAGGTGTGTGTGTGTGTGTGTGTGTGTGTGTGTGTGTGTGTGTGTGTGTGTGTGTGTGTGTGTGTGTGTGTGTGGGTGGGGGATATTATTACATTTTATGTTTTATGTAAAGCGCTTTGTGTTGCATTTTTTACTTAGCGCTATACAAATAAAGATTGATTCGATTTGTAAAGAGCTTATCTTGATTAATCCAAAAGTGGGCGAACGGCTGGAACAAAGAAGCCTGGCCGCCAGCCAGGATACGGCCACCTCCCCTCGCTGCGGTGCTGACTAACATGAACGTACATTCATCCTGCTCAGATCTGAAACGAGGTCTTCCAGAGTTGAGGCGAAGACCGCCACAACTCCGGCTGAGCTCCAGCAGAGCAACAGCAGCCATCTGTCAGTAGCAAGCGCCAACCATCCAACCTCCAGGTTGAATCTTGAACTAGGGCTGGTTGCAGTTCCTCGACTGGCCGCTACAGGCGCTCAAAGGCCACCTGGGCAGCCGGCCCACAAATGAGACCAAAGCTGACCAGCAGCAGCGGCCATAGCAGTCCACTGAAGGCCGCTTCATGCTGCTGGCGTCACCAGGACCCGAGCTAATGCCGGCTACGCCAACCGAAGACCACTAGCCGTTCAGCATCAACTAGTGGCCCCCTCCCCCTCCTGACCCCTGCCACAGTCACAGGCAGGCTGTCAGTAAGATCGGTGTTGCCAAATCAAGAAATATGGTCCTGTTGCTTAATAAATGTTTGACCCAAACTTTCATAAGTGTTTCATAAGATCCTCTTTCAACTCTGAGCGCTGTTAATAAATAAAGCCATACATGTTCATACTGTACCACCTTGTAAATATACCTGGACAAAAGGTTGGACCCCTTTAAGTTAGGACCGAGCTTTGGTCCCTAAAAGGTCACTAAATACACCTGAAAACATCCTCATGAGGTACTGTAGTAAAAACATGGATGCTAAGTTTCCTCACAGGAACGTACACTCCTCACCTCGACTACATATTCACCTCAACATGGAACCTAAATGTAATGATTTACCTCGTGGAGACTTTATCTCAAACTCTTATCTCAGCGCTTTCTTCAACTGAATGAAGAAAAGACGGTTATCATAAAATTCGAGTTGATAGAGAAGGCTGAGGACCGACTGTCACTTCCGCCGCCATCCGCGACCAGATCAGCTATGTAGCACTGATGCTCGACTCAGAGCAGAGGCCTCACGTCACGATCCAGATAAAGCTGTTGGTGCTTTTTTGTCTACCTGTTGGATGTGTTTCAGCAGTAAACACCTGTGGAACTCGGAGATCTGTGATAACAAGACCTGCAGTGAAACCAAACACCATCAAGGAGCCAAACGCCCTGCTAGACTCTGCAGGAAGTTGGCAGAAAACACCAGGTGGCAGCGTGTCCTGGCGGCGTATCCTGGCGGCGTGCTGCGGCGAACACCGTCTTCAGTCTTTACCTCATTTCGTCCCTGAGGGGACCATGAACTCCCCTGTAGACCTTCTGCAGACAAATCTCGGACAGACGGACATCTGTCTGACAGACAACCTGACAACCAGTCCAGACCTGAACCTGGCTGAGATGCTGTGGTGGACCTTCAGAGAGTCGTGTAGACGTGAGCGTCCAGAACCCCTCAATGACCTGAAGCAACGTTGGAAAGAATAACGGACCAGAACTCGTCCACGACCATGAGACCCTGCTGAGGTCATGCAGGGCGTGACTGCGGTAGATCAACCAGCTGCTGGACCGTGGAGGTCGTCAGTAACACCTGCATGACCTTTGATTAGCAGAAAGTGACCTACTGCTGTTCACTCCTGACCTCTCTGAGACGCGCGTATCTCTTTTAATCTCTCTAATCTTTCCTCTTATCTCTGTGTGTCTTGAGAAGGACTTTGAACTGCCGACAGGGATGAACTACGCTGGGTAAATAAACCTGTCTCGTCTTTATCTGGGTGTCTCCTTGCAAAAATGTGCAGGTTTGAGTGCTGGGAGGATGAGTACTACTATGCATGTACGCATGCACACATGCACACATGCACACATGCACACATGCACACATGCACACATACACACGCACGGCCGGTGAAGCCAGCGGAGCGTCCGCCAGTCAACAGGATCAGCTGTCAGCCGCCCTGCCGACAACATTTTGTAAACAAAGACTCCCTCATGTAACACGGAGCTAAATGAATAAAAGACCATGATGTGAAGTAGATCCAGGATCTTCCTGCAGCTTCTCTTCCTCCATCTGCACCATCACCTCAACAGTGTAGGAACTCTGTCAGTCACACAGCGACTGGTATCAGCTCTAAGCTTATTAGTGGGAACAAAAGTGGGAACCAACGTTTTTCTCATGTTCACCAGACTAGTGTGACAACTAAACAACTATACAAATATCTCAAATAGTTTCTCCCTCACAATCCATTGGTGGTGGCGGGCCAAACAAATCTGGGGAGGGAGTACAAGCTCTCAAGGTGATCCGTCAGCAGGACTATTTGCATGACTTCCCCGAGTCACATTTTTGCATCGAGTCTCAAACCAGAACCTGTAAACAAATCAGTTCATGCAGATGATGGTTTGAAGCTCCGGTGTGATTGAGGTTCTTCCTCCGACCCACTGACGAGTAAAATCCAGGACATAGACTCCACCGTGTCTACAGTAAAACACTCAACACACCGACCTGCCTTGTTAGACCGTAGTCCCATCCATCCATCCATCCATCATCCATCTGTCCATCCATCCATCCATCCATCCATCCATCCATCTGTGCATCCAGCAATCTGTCATTCATACATCTGTCCATCCATCCATCCATCCATCTGTCCATCCATCCATCCATCCATCCATCCATCCATCCGTGCATCCAGCAATCTGTCATTCGTACATCTGTCCATCCATCCATCCATCTGTCCATCCATCCATCCATCCATCCATCCATCCATCCGTGCATCCAGCAATCTGTCATTCGTACATCTGTCCATCCATCCATCCGTCCATCTGTCCATCCATCCATCCATCCAAACATCTGTGAATTCAGCAATCTGTCATTCATCCATCCCTCATACATCCATCCATCGGCAGAAAATGTCCTTTCACCACAGTGGACCAGTACAAAGACCACATTACTGCACACAGTCAGTCTCCGGCTCTGTTCTTCCTCCTGAACCCCGACATACTCCAACTCCACCAGTTGAGGCCACACCCTGAGAGGGTATTTCCATTGGTTTTCCAAACAATAACTATAGTCTTAGATGAATAGGTCTCTCATTACTTCCGCTCTTCTTTCCCTCATTCCCTCTTCTACTTGTGTTTTTTAGCCTCCTTTCACTTCAACAGCAGACTTTAGGTTCTGTCCCCCACCTGCCAGGTGTTTTCCTGGTGCTGAACAGCTGACTGCTCCACTGACCACTGACTCATCGGGGTGTGATGAGTCGGTGCCTGAAGCTGCTACAGAGGATGAGCGCTTCTGTGCACCATCTGAGACCCCGTCACGGTAATGACCAGCACCGCAGTTCTTCTTTGTTGCTCTAAAAAACAGCAAAGTTCGACATGCAAAACTGAGCCGTTGCATCATCGCCTTCTGTTGGCCCCGTGTTGTTATTTTAGGCTGGAAAATCCTGGAAAACTGATCATGCAAAGGCTGCAGTTTCCAGAGGTGGCACGAAGGCTGGTAAAAGACGAGCGGCCTTGTCAAATACCGAACCTCCTGAGGCCTGGTGTCATTCTTAAAGATATTGTGACATGAAAAACACATTTTTCTTGATTTTTTGTGTTTTGTTGGGTGTCTTGACATCAATTACACCCAAAAAACAACAAACTTTTAACATTCAGTGTATTGTGTGCTTTCTGGGATTTTCCGCATAACTATGCAAAAACGGCGCATCAGGTTTGGTGGCGGGTCGTTACGTATAAACCCGCTAAATCACCGCCCCCTCCACCCAGCTCCCTGCCTCCTCTCCTCTCCAGCGCACCATAAAGGCTGATTTATGGTTCCGCGTTACACTGGCGCAGAGCCTACGGCGTAGGGTTACGCGGCGACGCGCACCGTACGCTGAACCCTACGGCGTAGGCTCTGCGTCGATTTAACGCGGAACCATAAATCAGGCTTAACACGGAGCTGTTTAGAGCCTCTTCTGTTGTCATCACCAGGAGGAAAACTGCTAAGAAGACCCGCGGCCACTGACTGGACTTAAGATAAGGAGACACTGCTGCTTGCATGCCTTTATTTTTATGATTGTTTGCTGTGGTTCGCCCTGCTGCTTTTCCGTGCATGCTTCGCCTGTCGCTCCCGGCTTAACTTTCCGACGCCGCTGTGAGCGTATGGCTGGGTTGGAGGAGGTTTGGAGGAGGAGCGGGGCAACGATTGACAGGAAAGGGGGAAAAGGACCCGTTTTTCACGGCGCCAAAAAACACTGTAATAAAAAGCCAGGAATGGAGTACTAGAGTGAAGTTTTTCTTGTTACACTCTTTTAGACACATTTGAGGGATGTTGGCCAAGACTTTTAATAGTGTTAAAAGCATGTTAAAAATGATGTCACAATACCTTTAAGGTTAAGACGCCATCACGTAAAAGAGCATCAAAGGGAAACATGAACAAGACACAGAGCTGACAGAACCTGGGCCTTCAGGGGAACCAGACAGTCAACCAATCAGAAACCCTCCAAAACAACCACATTTCTTTTAAGGACACATCGTTACTTGTGATGTTTGTTCTTTATCATTCTAAAGTCATTACAAACTGCTTGAAGGTTCAATGGGCCGCTACTGACATCATGTATTCATTCTGCAGATTTGAAGGAGACAACAAACTTCTGGGAGGAGACGAGATCCTGAACCCTGGCTGATCCGGCCTGAAACCTGCAGTGTTTGTGTTTGTGCAAAAGGATTTGACTATAAGAAAACAAGCAGGCCTGTCCATCATCAGGGACTCCTTATTCAAATATGGACTCTGAAAACAAGTTACCAGAGAACACCACACCGTCACAGATGGTTCTTCAGCAAACACCACCACGATGGTTCTGGGATTCCTGTTCAGGGACATTTAGGGGCAGGTTCATGGAGGTCTATGAACTTGTCCATGACACATTGAAGGACGAGGTGTGCATTTAAAGTCCTGCTTCTGGTTCTGTATCTTTGTTTTCTGCAATTTTTAATGACGCCAGCAAACAGTCAACAAAAACTGTCCTCAAACTGAACCTGGTGAAAGAACCGAAGCTCTTCCGATGGATGGATGGATGGATGGATGGATGGATGGATGGATGGATGGATGGATGGATGGATGGATGGATGGATGGATGGATGGACGGATGGATGGATGGATAGACGTATTTGAGCAACAATCATTGAGGATGACGTTGCTGGTTTGAAGTGAAACAAACAGGTACGTTTGGATTTTTCTACTTAAAAGAAGAAACCAAACAAAGTAGAAAATACCACTAGTCTACAAACCCATCCTCTAGTTGTAACCAGAGTAAACCAACTAGCTAACTAAACTCAGAAACAACAGCGCCAACAAGCGTGTCTGAGTCTAACTCAGCGGAAGAATGCTAACGTGTGTTTGTGCTAAAAATGGTGAAGGCCGGTTTTTATCAGCGGTGTTCAGATGGAAACGAGGAGAAAAGGGAAAGCAAGCTGCAAAGGTCAAACTCTGAGGAGTGGGTGGGAGTGGCCGCCATAGGAAACACACCTTTGTGAAGAACCAAAGGACGACCTTCTCTGACCTTCCCAACCGGTCTCTGATCTGGACCCAAAAGCTGCTCTGAAACTGGAAACAGCCCAGAGCCAACATCCTGACAGCACCACGCGTTGTTCAGTAGACGTATGAGAGGACACACACGCACACACACGGTGGCCACTTCTGTCTGCTTGTATGGCAGGAAAAGGAAGTGGTACCGAGTATGTCCAAGAGAGATTTCCACCACCAGTGTGTGTGTGTGTGTGTGTGTGTGTGTGTGTGTGTGTGTGTGTGTGTGTGTGTGTGTGTGTGTGTCCTGAACTCAGGAAAACATCATTTCTACTGACAGTGTTGTCGAAGAGCGAAAGTGGACCTTTGTGTCGGAGGACGTCAGTTGTTCGGCCCGTTGAGATCTGGACGATTCTGAAATCGGTTCACGGATGTCCAACATGGGCTTCCTGAATGTTAGCTGACGCGTATCAATGACTGTACGACTCGTACAAACGCTGGCAGGCTTCTCAAGCCTGCTGGCCTGCATCGTGTCCTCTGGAGCCGGGTCTTGCAGTCCTGGCACGACCTCCTCCCAGCGGTTATGCATCAATACCAACACTTTTCTGTGTCTAAAGCAGGGGTGTCCAAAGTCGGTCCTTGAGGGCCGCAGTCCTGCATGTTTTAGTTGTCTCCCTGCACCTGATTCTAATTAATGGTCGTCACCACCTTGTCATCAATAGGATATTTCCGTTGATGACCAAGCTCCTTGTATCACGGTTTGATAAAAAAAAAGGGACACATCTAAAACATGCAGGACACCAGCCCTCGAGGACCGACTTTGGACACCACTGGTCTAAAGCTTCCACAAAGGAAAGAAAGTGAAGGTTTAAATGTTTTATTTCACGATTAAAAATAATCCATTCAGAGTTTGGATCAACGCCAACAAACTTTTACTGAACAACTAAAACTTCTGGCACTTAATGATGTCAGATTCCCTGGTCTCATCTCAAAAGAGGAACTGATTATAAATCATGACTTAATATGTGAGAATTTAACAACTTAATGGTGAAGTGACGTTTAAGCAAATAAACAATGGAAAATACTGCTTTTATAAATCAACTCTAACTGCCTCAACCTCCCCTTTACGTCCTTCAGACGCATCATTGGTTCCCACAACTGAGCGAAAGTTCAGATCTGTCAGAAACGTAAAGTAATAAAAACCTGAATGAAACATGAATCTTGGGCGTTTGCAGGACGTCTGAGAGGAGTCCTCAGGAGGGTCATGCGACGAGACCTAACATGTCGACATTGTGCTCATTTCTATACTCTAATTGAATCTCTGGTCTCCAGAGCAGCTCTACACCCGCAGAGCTCTGAACATCTGTAATTATTCCTGGGAACAAAAGAGGACCACAGATTTTGTTCAGGTGTAGGTCCTCTACCGACCACTAGGGTCCATCAGTGATTTAATCTACACTGACCTTCATCTTCAAAGTTACAACTTTACAGCAGGATGAATATAATCTGAGTGGACGACCACTAAAACACACATTTTTCCTTTTTCTATTTATTTATTTATTTCAACTTTGTTCTCGTCACCTCGTGGACCTGCAAAGATGAAACGGCTACATGGAACATGGCCACCGGAGCAGGGTGAAGTTGGAGATGGTGAAGCTGAATCCACAGTAACACTCGGAGGTGCACTGCAAGAACCCCGACGCTTTCAACGCACTTCTACAACTACAGCCAAAGTCTGAACCCGGGTCTGTTCCAGACCAACTCCTGGAGCTCAGCAGCAGTCGCAGGCTCCTCCTCAGCTCAGGTTTTTCCCACCGTGGCCCCTGAAACTCCTCGTCCTTCAAGTTCCAGACACAACAGTTCAGAGAATGACTAAAGCGCATGCGGCAGCGCCGAGCTTCATTCCTGGACCATCACAGATGAGGACACCTGGCTGGACCGGTGCTTTGACATGAGAAAGTTATTTAGTGGCTCGTCTGGTCCTCACAGCTCTGGAAGTGGAGGTGTTTAGTTTCAGATGTGGTCGGTCCAAGGATTCAGGAGGTCAAATCTACGAAACAACTGCTTTGAAGCTGAATGTGTATAAAACCGTCTTATGGGACTTTGTGTTGACTGTGTTTATTCGGTCAAATCTAAGAAGATAAAAAGGCCCATCAGAGCCCAAATTAGATTGTGAGCAGCTCTTGATTCTGACATCAGTATCAACAAAGTCTTTTGTTAAAGATGAAGCTATATTAAAATTGTGATGAGGATCTCTTTATTTAATTATCCAATGTGCAGGAGCCAGTTGTTTCTAAACATATCCCAGTAGGACATGTCTTCTGAGTAACTTTAGTCATGCTGCCAGCATTGTGACGTAAAACAAATCAAGTGAGAGTCATTTGTCCGTCCACCGCCACCCGGCCAGGAAAGGTCATGTGTGGAGAAATACTTGGGCTCTGGAGCTAAACTAACCTATTAACCTAACTAACTAATATAACTCTTTCTCATCTGTACCTTGTATTTCCAGTTAACAGATTCAATGTTTGGGCTAAAAAAAACATCAAAATATTGACACCAACCTTTGTTGAGCTAAGGTTTTTAAATGTCTTGTTCTGTTTAAACACAAGCCTTCAAAGGATCCGGCCTGCACCGGTCTGCAACGATAACCAACTAAGAAAAGCTGCAAGTTCTCCTTTTCTGGAGCAAATGTTGCATTTTCTCGGTCAGTCTTCTTCAAAGTTTGACTCGCTAACTCCTCTAGCCTGGGCGGCCCTCCCAGTCGCAGCCATTTCTGCTGGTACAGAACGTACCAAACCAATCGCAACAGGGGCAGGGGTGGGGTTTACGTCACATGTGATCCAAGAACCAGCATTAACAACAACCAAGATGGCTGCTCTATAAACTGGCTGCTCTTGGTGTTGAGGAGCAGCGGCTCTACTCCAAGTCCCTCAACTTCCCATCCCATCTGTAGAGGAAAAGGCTCAACTCTCTCCACCACACCACAGCACCACCTGTGAGCCAATGGCAGCAGAGGACCCTATGGGTACAGTCCAGGCCACCAGGGGCTCACCAGTTGGTCAGGAAGGGCTCAGGGAAGGGGCCCTGGTAATCCCAGCCCAGAGCAAGGGGCATCGAGCTTTCCAAAACAGTCCCATTGCGTCCCATTATGACCGTCTAACACACCCTCAGATGTTCTTCATCCAGATCCTGGTGGCTCCAGAGCTGCTCTAGCGGCATGAGAAGGACCCACTTAAAGTGGCCACGCGGTCAGGGGTGGCCAGCGTGCATTAGCAGCTAATCACAAGCATGACTTTAATCTTTAACCAACAGTTTGATGAGATGATGCTATTAAGAAGAAACACCATTAAAGCCCCAAAAGGCCCCCAGTATTTACTTCATGAGCGAAATACAGGACAAGGTTTTAATTAGCTGTCACCTTTGAACCTTTGTGTTTTGGCATGATGTGGCGACACGAGCTGGCGATGGTCCGACCAAAATGATCCCATCCGCATCTCCAGCAGGTCGGCTAGGTACTTTAATTTAGAAACACTTTTGATTGATTGGTCTGTTCGCATTTTTTAAAACTAGCGTTACGTAAGCACCAGCGTTGAAACTTCATTAAGAAGTAAACGTACAAAGTAAATTCAATCACTTACAGTCGTTTGGAAACAATAAAATGACATTACAATTACTAAACAGAATGCATTCCATTACAAATTGTTACGTGGGAATATTAAATATTAATACATGTCAGGTTGTCGGTGTGTAAATCTGGACTGGTTCTGGGGATGTTTTCTGTTCCCGGTCCCAGTCTCAGTCCCACTCCCTGTCCCTGTCCCAGTCCCTGTCCCAGTCCCTGTCCCTGTCCCAGTCCCTGTCCCAATCCCAGTCCCAGTCCCAGTCTCAGTCCCGGTCCCAGTCCCATTCTTTCTGATGCATGACCTGTAGCTTTTACATTCTCTTTATAGCTGTTTTGTTTTCTTCTCCTGCTGATCGGATCAATGTTCAGCTGCAGAATAGATTTCACTGAGAGCATCAGATCAGCAGCTTGTTCTGAGGGGAACGAGTATTTATTTGCATGTGTATCAAATAACATCATGAAAACAAGCATCTGTGAACTCCTGGTCTGTTTTTTTTCTGCTGGTTGCAGACTCTTCACAAACATGGTGACCGGGGGACCCCCAACCTACAAGGTCAACCGCAAAACTTAATATTTAGAGAGAAATAAAATGACCCGTCTTCATTTATAGCCTCCTTAATGGCTCACAAATGGCCCTATTTGTGTACATCTGTTAGTTCCCTATGAAGCTCCCAGACCCCTGAGGTTCATCTGGATCTGGTTTGTTGTTTGTCCCAAGAACCAGAACCAAGCAAGGTGAGGCAGCGTTCAGTTATTCTGCTCCTCACCGGTGGAACAAACTTCCTGTAGACCTGAGGTCTGCTCCAACTGTAGATCCTTTAAATCAGGCCTAAAAACATTACTGTTTACTCAAGCGTATTCTTAAATTAAATACTTACCTGCTGTACTCTACTGCCCTTACTTTTTAACAACTTGTGCTTTCTATTATTTTACCTTCTTTTCTCATCATTTTATTTGTTATTTACTGTCTAATTATGTCTTGCCGCTTTTAATCTTGATGTAAAGCACTTTGAATGACCTTGTGTCTAATTGTGCTATATAAATAAAATTGCCTTCCCTTGCCTTTCCTACATCCACATCAAGAACTTACATTTCACATCTGCTGGTTGTTGTAAGAAAATTCGTTTTTGTTCTCAAATGAGTTTATAAAGTCTATAATAAAGTCACAATTTCGGAGTTTTCCTGTAGGCTATAAACAAGAATGTTTCTACACTTTCTTTTAATTTTTGTGCAAATTTCCAAGTTTGTCACAATTTTTTCATTCAAATTTTCCAGTTTTCATAGTCTGAGCATTTCTGAGCATTTCTCATTTCTGAGCTTTTTTGTGTTGTTTTCTCAACTTAAATCTAAACTTTAGATGCACCATGGATCATCTTGCACGGCACTTTCACAACAGAAAGTTTCCGCAGACCCCCCCCCACTCCCCCCAGCATAGTGGGGCCCCCCGGAGCCAGGAAGGGCCGTGGTGAACGCACTCACCCCAGGGTGCTGATGAAGCCATTCACGGATCCCTCCGCGTACAGGGACAAGATATCCCCGATGTGCAGGAAGCTGGACGCAGACTCGGACATTCTGCCGGAGGGAGAGGAAACCCGCAGGTGGAGCCGGAGAGAAGCACCGCGGACCCCCGGGGGAGAGGAGCAAGTGTCAGCCGGAGGGGAGACCGGAGAAGAGACCGGAGGGGAGCAACTCTTCACGGCCGACCGGGCTCAGCCCTGCTCGGACTCACTGCCGGGTTGTGCATGACAGCTCGCCGGGAAAACCCCCTCGGAGTCCGGGGACAGTTTCAGGAGGAGCCGCTGGGTCCCGGGAGGAGGTCCGTGCTGAGGTCCTGCAAGCGCGTCCACACACACAGGTGTCCGCGCACACACAGCCCGGGTCTGCTGGCTCCACAGTGCGGGGCGTGCGGGGGGCGCGCGCTTGCACCCGAGTCTGGGGCGTTAAGAACCAGGAAGTGAGTGAAGGCGCTGATAAGACACGAGGAGGAGGAGAAGGAGGAGGAAGAACTCGCTCGTTCACTCACTCACTCACTCACTCAGTCGAGTCTCTGCCCACCCAGGAACCAGAACAAGTGGAGTGACACATCTGCAGAAACATCTGCAGAAACCAGTGTGGGTCTGGTCTGACCTTCTTCTGGGCTCCGGTCACGTGACTTACTGACTTACTGAGCGACATAAAGGAGTTACTGCGGTTTTCAAAGGAACAACACTCCGTGTTGACTTCTACCAGCCGTCTGAAGGCTCCGAAACTCACAATAACCTCACAGGAACCACAGAAACTCATATGTGAAGGTCTCCACTCCTGTTGACCTGGAAGGGTTCGGGGTTCATCCACCTCCAGTTGAGGCAGAGGTGTCAAAAGTATTCACATTCATTACTCAGGTAGAAGTATAGATACTAGAGTTTAAAAATACTCCTGTAGAAGTTGAAGTATCAACTCAAGTTTTTACTCAAGTAAAAGTATAAATGTACTGGTTTCAAAAATACTTAAAGTATAAAAGTAAAACTAATGTAAGGGGGGGAAAAAGCCATTAAGCCAAAAAAGCCATTGAAACTGAATGCATCTTAGTATAATGCAAATATATTAAAGAACCATATATGTGTACTATTGAGCATTAACATGTGTTTCAGAGAGCAGAAGATATGATGAATAGTTGCCTATAAGTATGGTAATGGTGCAAAAAGTCAAACTTCAGAGGCATGTTATCATTTATCCTAACCTTTATTGGAATGTACATCCAAGTTTAGTTGCAGGAATCTGAGGGAATGGATGTAAGAACAAAACTGGACAAGAACATCTGTGCCACAAACCCAACAAAATTCACTCAATCCGGATGTCGCAATTTAACTGGATAGTTTTTTTTTTAAAGGCCAAAATGAAATAGAGTAAAGAGGCTATTTTTAAAATGTAAGGAGTTAAAAGTACAGATAATTGCGTGAAAATGTAAGGAGTAAAAGTAAAAAGTCGTCTGAAAAATAATTACTTCAGTGAAGTATAGATAACCAAAATTTCTACTTAAGTAAGGTAACGAAGTATTTGTACTTCGTTACTTGACACCTCTGAGTTGAAGGCAACGTCCCGGACCAACGGGGGAGATCAGACCTTTATGGCGCTTCTCCACCAGTACCTACTCAGCCCGATGCGACACGCCTCGGTTGGGCGCTTTTCCACTAGGGGTCTACCCGTGCCGAATAAACTACTCTGCCAAGGTTCTAAGCGGCTGAGTCGGCCTGCATCTGACGTCATCACTACAGGCCACCGATTGGTCGGGGGTTGGAGTCAGACGTCTGAGTCAGGATGTGACATCAGTGAAAGAGAGACTCTGACGGTTTCTTGTTCATTTTATTCGACAAGCAATGGCAGCGCAAAAGTCTGTTTGGTGATCGAACTCTGAGGTGCAGATGTTCATAAACCTGGTGGCTAAGGAGAGAATTAAAAAGGGATCTAGACGGGCGATAAGGAACGACAAGATCTACCAGGAGCTCTGTCACCTCATAGCTGCTTGCGGCTCCCAGCTGACTTTTCAGCAGCACCGAGACAAACTAAATAAATTAAAAAGCTTTGCCGCTTGAAGCTTCTCTCTTTCATTTTTTAACTTTGTATCAAAGACAAGCCACAGACCCAGCAGCACATATATCATCTCCTCCATGTTCTACATCTTTAGTGTTGTTGTCTTCATTTAGATCACACAATCAAATACGTCACAGCAGCTTCATTCTAACCCCGCCCACTTCTGCTGCAGGTGCTGAATTGTTATGGAAAAGAAACTTGGCCGAGTTGAGTCGAGTAGAGCTGAGTAGATACTAGTGGAAAAGTGCTATTAGAAATGGGTCCCCTCTTCCTCAGAAGCCCCAAAGGCAAGGAGGACAGTTATGTATAAAACACAAGCAGGTGCACATCCAGTGGGACAAAGCAGTATTAGAAGACATCCTGGACCGTCCCCGGTCATTAGTGTGCTCTACACATCAGCTCCACTGCATACGCCCCCATGTGGTCAGAGGTGGTATTGCTACATAGCATGCCTTTAAAGCTGCTCACTACAGTTATGCATCGCAGCTGGAACTGTTGGGTAACGTATCGGAGCAATGACTCACATCCCTGACAACATACCTCGTCGGTATGTGAAGCTGGAAAATTGTCAACAAAAACGTGTTTTAGATCTTTTAATAATTGCAGATAAACAACTGAACAAAAGCAGCGATCTGTAGTCAACTTGTGCTTCAACAGATGTATTACTACTCTACTCTGTGTTTTTGTTTGTGTGTGTGTGTGCGTGTGTGCGTGTGAGCGTGAATGTGTGTGTGCGTCCACGGTGAGAGCAGGCATTCAGAGATCCGTTGGTGTCCCCGGCGACGGGACAATCAGGCCAACAATGTGTTTGTTTCTTACTAAGCAGAACTTCCGTCGGTGGAACAGAACAAGTCTTTTTCTGGGTTCAAACACCAGAACCCATAAACTTCCAGCTGTGGGGGACGACTCAGTCCAGGTGGGAATTAAGGGAAGTCTATTTCAAAATAAATCTACTGAAAACTTAACCCTGCCTCTGACTTATAATTGGGTGGATAGATGGATGGATGGATGGATGGATGGATGGATGGATGGATGGATGGATGGATGGATGGATGGACGGCAGTAGGTTTATTTGTCTTGTGGTTAAGTCGTGGGTTTGTAACAAAAATGTCCAACAAAAGAAACACAGATGATGGAGGGAGGTAATTTAAAGATAGAAAATAAGTAAAAACATGTTTCTGCCTGACAGACGAGCTGGGATTTCTTTAAGCGGCATGAAGGCTGATAAATTATAGCGATGAATTTATTATTAGCCAAAAGCAGAGACAATGATGTCATGTGATTTTTAATAAAGTAGATAGCTTTGAAGTCCTTTTCCAGGAGGGACCATAGTCCAACGCCGCGAATCAGACCTCCGACTGGCTGCTCCCGGCACTTCTTTTACTCCTTATTCATCTCTTTTTCCGAACTTGTCACATTCCTGGATGAGTTCTCTGATGGATTGTGGTGATTTGTGTGTATTTATTATTTATTAAAGTTACCAGCATGCCAGCTGACAGGAATGAACGAGGGGATGAAAACACTAAACAGTGGAAATGTCTCCTCAGTTGATCAGATACTGCAGTCGATATTCAAATGCTATTTTAGCAATGCCAGCATCAGTTGCTAACGTGCACTACATGCAGCATTAGGCATCTAAGCTGTACGCTGGTCTACCATTGTCTGAAATGGTTGAAATAATTTCTCTCCGGTTCTGCAGCAATCCAAAAGATCTGGAACCTGCCAATGACAGGAGCAACCTGGGCCGACCTGTTTGCATTCCTTGGTGAGATTAGATTAGCGCGGTGTGGGTTCTTTTACTGCAGTCCTGGTTTACAGCTATTGTTTACTTCCTTAAAGTAGTAGCTCTTGTGTGATTTGCAGCTAATAAGTGTTTTATTATCATGATCCATCAATCCAATGTCCAGAAACATTAGTTCACAACATTAACATTAGATCGAGGTGCAAGTTGACGTTACAGCAGGGGTGTCCAGGTCCAGTCCTCAAGAACCACTGTTATGGACGTGGTAGATGTCTCCTTGCATCAACACACCTGATTCAAATGAATGGATCATAAGCATGTCATTAAAGTCTGCACACATCTTTTGATGACACCCCGTGTCTATCAGGGAAACATCTAACATCTAATCTTGGTCTTACTGGATCTCAGTGCTGGATTCGACACAGTTGACCAGAACATCTTGATAGACCGGTTAAAAGACGGCATGGGACTTTCTGGCACAGCACTTACCTGGGTCGAGTCCCATCTAAAGGACAGGGACTCTTTTGTGTCTTTAGGCAGCTATAAATCTGAGCTAACAAAAATAACAAGTGGAGTTCCTCAAGGCTCAATTCTGGGGTCTCGGTTGTTTAACATCTATACGCTCCCACTCGCTCAAATTATGAAAAAACAACAAAATATGTCACCATAACAATGCAGATGACACACAAATAAAACTATCTCACCAGGAGACTATAACCCAGTTCAAACATTGATCAAATTAAACAGTGGATGTGCCAGAATTGTCTTCAGTTAAATGAACATTAAACAGAAATGATAGTGTTTTGAGCCGAGGAAGATTAGGGTTAAACGTCAGCACTCAGCTTTAAGCAGTGAAGATAGAAACCAGAAGCCAAGCCAGAGATCTGGTAGTGGTTCTGGACTAAGGTCCAAGTACATCTCTGATCTCCTGGTCCATGATGAACCGACCAGAACCCTCAGGTCATCAGGGTCACGCCTACTTTCTGTACCCAGAGTTAGAACCAAACACGGTGAGGCAGCACTCAGTTTTTATGCTCCTCACCTGTGGAAAAAACTCCCAGAATGCATCAGGACTGCTAAAACTCTCACTTGCTATAAATCGAACATGGTGTCAAAAACCATTTTATTTACTGCTGCATCTCCCACAATGCACTGCAACCTTTATATCTTGCATGTCATTTGTTTTATTCTTATTATTCTATGTTTGTCTTTTATTATTTATTCTGCTTTTAAACTCTTTCACTTTTTTATGCACTTCTAAATGTTATTTATGTGTTGTAGTCAGTTTTAGTCAAGACTGAACATCAAGGGGGTTGTTTGTGTCAGAAAAAATTGGCAGTTGAGATGAACGATGGACAGATTTAGAAGATGAAAGCTACTTAAATGGGGGAGAGCTAAAAAAAAATAAACGAGGAAGAGCCAGTGAGACCGTAAACAAGCCTCCTCTCTGGAGGTTACGGCCCAGACGAGGCCGGTTAACTGGAGCGAGGGGGGTGTGTGACACAGACTACATGATGGAGAAGTAAAAGTTACATGAACAAATCTTTTGTCCCTGGTTCCATCCAGGAGGTGAGACAAGGCCGAGCCGGTCACATCCAATGCTGAATGAAGAGTCATCGGTGCCGCTTATCAGATACAGGAAGTACAGCCGCCTTTCTCTGCACGAAAGAGGAAACAAGAACCTTCTGAAAATAATGTTGCGACCCATATGGAGCCACGGGGACCAGGTCGCAGGTTCTGGCTGCAGGAAGGCTATTTAAAATGTTCAAACACCCGAACTAATCTGGGTGGACTTCATGCTGCAGGAGTTCTGCTCCACAGCCCCCATTAGAAAGAGTTCAGCAAGAAACCTCCGCCCAGTTCTGTGCTGAGTTTGACGGATCGCCGGCATCACCCAAAAGAATTACTCTTGGACCACCTTTAATGTCCAGTAATTCTCCATACGAGAAAGGATGAATGTCAAAGTAGTCAGGAAACAGTAAAGTAAAAGTAAAAAAAAACAAACAATTCAAATAATTATAGCTTGTATAAATCCTGTTTTTTTCCACAATAGAATCAAATTACTATTTCATGAAAAACATCAGCTGCGATGGACAGGTGTCCTGTCTAGGTGGACCCCTGCCTCGGGCCTGTCCTGAGCTGGAATGGGCTCCAGCTGACCCCGTGACCCCGTACAGGGTTAAACCGGTATAGAAAATGGATGGATGGAAAAATATCAGCTCATTTTGAGTTTCATGGCAGCAGAACCGGATGGGGGCAACTACATCTGTGTAACAGCCTGCTGGAGAACCTCAGGGCCGCAGAGACTGTTGATGTTTTTAAAAGCAGGCTCAAGACTCACCTTTTTAATTTGGCTTTTAGCTGATTCCTTTTAGTCTTCCTTGTAAACCCTTGTTTCAACTAGCTGTTCTTGTTGTTTTAACCCAGGTTTTATGGTTTTAAGTTGTTCTTATGCTTGTTTTAGCATGTCTTGCTTTCTAGACCTACTTTTAGGATTTTACATTATACTTTTAAACTCTTTTAGTGTGTATTTTAACTTCATAGCCTATCTTATCCTGCTTTCTTGTAGCTTTTAGCTCCAGTGTTTCCTCATGGGGAGCCTCCATGCTGGGAGTGACTCTGGCCTGCAGGGGGGTCGTCCTGGGGGCCGTTCTGGCCTGGATGGTTGTGGAGCTCTGCACCACGGCTTCACCGCTGTGGTGTGGACTCCTCTATCCATCCGGGCCGGGATGGTCTCTGTGGAGGCCCCCCCCTGCTCCCTCACCTGCTCCATCACCTGCTCCCTCACCTACTCCCTCACCTACTGCCTCACCTGCTCCATCACCTGCTCCCTCACCTGCTCCCTCACCTGCTCCCTCACCTGCTCCATCACCTGCTCCCTCACCTGCTCCATCACCTGCTCCCTCACCTGCTCCATCACCTGCTCCATCACCTGCTCCCTCACCTGCTCCATCACCTGCTCCCTCACCTGCTCCATCACCTGCTCCCTCACCTACTCCCTCACCTACTGCCTCACCTGCTCCATCACCTGCTCCATCACCTGCTCCCTCACCTGCTCCCTCACCTGCTCCCTCACCTGCTCCCTCACCTGCTCCATCACCTACTCCCTCACCTGCTCCCTCAACTGCTCCATCACCTGCTCCCTCACCTGCTCCATCACCTGCTCCCTCACCTGCTCCATCACTTGCTCCCCCTGTCGATGTGAGTTGCTACCTGATTTGAGTCACACATGCGCAGTCGCTTGGACAAACTACAGTTACGTCGCCAGATTTGATAGACAAGATCTAAACACTAACTTGTTTTGATGTACACTACTCACAATAAGTTAGGGATATTAATATTTACATGATTGCTTTTCCTATTTGGTCTGAATTTTAATGAAATAAGTAAAAGTTCCCTTTGATATTACTAATGATGAATGAGAAGAAACACCATTTTCATTAGTTTAATATTACCCCAAAAATGTAATGCTGCTCCATCACCTGCTCCATCACCTGCTCCCTCACCTGCTCCATCACCTACTAAATCACCTGCTCCATCACCTGCTCCATCACCTGCTCCATCACCTGCTCCATCACCTGCTCCATCACCTGCTCCCTCACCTGCTCCATCACCTACTCCCTCACCTGCTCCCTTACCTGCTGCATCACCTGCTCCCTCACCTGCTCCCTTACCTGCTGCATCACCTGCTGCATCACCTGCTCCCTCACCTGCTCCATCACCTGCTCCATCACCTGCTCCCTCACCTGCTCCATCACCTACTAAATCACCTGCTGCATCACCTGCTCCATCACCTGCTCCCTCACCTGCTCCATCACCTACTCCCTCACCTGCTCCATCACCTGCTCGCTCACCTGCTCCATCACCTGCTCCCTCACCTACTCCCTCACCTGCTCCATCACCTGCTCCATCACCTGCTCCATCACCTGCTCCCTCACCTGCTCCATCACCTGCTCCCTCACCTGCTCCATCACCTGCTCCCTCACCTTCCCCATCACCTGCTCCCTCACCTGCTCCATCACCTGCTCCCTCACCTGCTCCATCACCTGCTCCCTCACCTGCTCCATCACCTGCTCCCTCACCTGCTTCCTCACCTGCTCCATCACCTGCTCCATCACCTGCTCCATCACCTGCTCCCTCACCTGCTTCCTCACCTGCTCCATCACCTGCTCCATCACCTGCTCCCTCACCTGCTCCCTCACCTGCTCCATCACCTGCTCCCTCACCTGCTCCATCACCTGCTCCCTCACCTGCTCCATCACCTGCTCCCTCACCTTCTCCATCACCTGCTCCCTCACCTGCTCCCTCACCTGCTCCATCACCTGCTCCCTCACCTGCTTCCTCACCTGCTTCCTCACCTGCTCCATCACCTGCTCCATCACCTGCTCCCTCACCTGCTCCCTCACCTGCTCCCTCACCTGCTCCATCACCTGCTCCCTCACCTACTCCCTCACCTGCTCCCTCACCTGCTCCCTCACCTGCTCCATCACCTGCTCCCTCACCTACTCCCTCACCTGCTCCCTCACCTGCTCCCTCACCTGCTCCCTCACCTGCTCCCTCACCTGCTCCATCACCTACTCCCTCACCTGCTCCATCACCTGCTCCATCACCTGCTCCATCACCTGCTCCCTCACCTGCTCCCTCACCTGCTCCCTCACCTGCTCCATCACCTGCTCCCTCACCTGCTCCATCACCTGCTCCCTCACCTGCTCCATCACCTGCTCCCTCACCTACTCCCTCACCTACTGCCTCACCTGCTCCATCACCTGCTCCATCACCTGCTCCCTCACCTGCTCCCTCACCTGCTCCCTCACCTGCTCCCTCACCTGCTCCATCACCTACTCCCTCACCTGCTCCCTCAACTGCTCCATCACCTGCTCCCTCACCTGCTCCATCACCTGCTCCATCACCTGCTCCCTCACCTGCTCCATCACTTGCTCCCCCTGTCGATGTGAGTTGCTACCTGATTTGAGTCACACATGCGCAGTCGCTTGGACAAACTACAGTTACGTCGCCAGATTTGATAAGACAAGATCTAAACACTAACTTGTTTTGATGTACACTACTCACAATAAGTTAGGGATATTAATATTTACATGATTGCTTTTCCTATTTGGTCTGAATTTTAATGAAATAAGTAAAAGTTCCCTTTGATATTACTAATGATGAATGAGAAGAAACACCATTTTCATTAGTTTAATATTACCCCAAAAATGTAATGCTGCTCCATCACCTGCTCCATCACCTGCTCCCTCACCTGCTCCATCACCTACTAAATCACCTGCTCCATCACCTGCTCCATCACCTGCTCCATCACCTGCTCCATCACCTGCTCCATCACCTGCTCCCTCACCTGCTCCATCACCTACTCCCTCACCTGCTCCCTTACCTGCTGCATCACCTGCTCCCTCACCTGCTCCCTTACCTGCTGCATCACCTGCTGCATCACCTGCTCCCTCACCTGCTCCATCACCTGCTCCATCACCTGCTCCCTCACCTGCTCCATCACCTACTAAATCACCTGCTGCATCACCTGCTCCATCACCTGCTCCCTCACCTGCTCCATCACCTACTCCCTTACCTGCTGCATCACCTACTCCCTCACCTGCTCCATCACCTACTCCCTCACCTGCTCCCTCACCTGCTCCCTCACCTGCTCCATCACCTGCTAGATCACCCACTCCCTCACCTACTCCCTTACCTGCTGCATCACCTGCTCCATCACCTGCTAGATCACCCACTCCCTCACCTACTCCCTTACCTGCTGCATCACCTGCTCCATCACCTGCTAGATCACCTGCTCCATCACCTGCTAGATCACCCACTCCCTCACCTACTCCCTTACCTGCAGCATCACCTGCTCCATCACCTGCCACTTCAGGTTTTTTAAAGTCTCTCTCTAGAAGGAACACTGGAGGAACTTCTGGCTGCAGGTCTTCCATCTCCATGACAACAGTGATCCCGGCCGATGATGGTTGAGAATGTGCGATCAAGTGTGACGTTTGAGTGGACATAGATTTGGTATGAATTTAGGTTAAATCCCAACGGCCACATGGAGAGTTTTCATATTCAACTTGCTTGGCTTCGCTCCGGCAGGTCAGACGGATCTAAGAGGAGAGGGGCAACTTCAGGCTCCGTGGGGTCACACCGACATTTTCCACTGACTTTCCTTACCATTTAAGGTGTGTGTGTGTGTGTGTGTGTGTGTGTGTGTGTGTGTGTGTGTGTGTGTGTGTGTGTGTGTGTGTGTGTGTGTGTGTGTGTGTGTGTGTGTGTGTGTGTGTGTGTGTGTGTGTGTGATTCCACTGACCCGGGCTGCCCTCCATGTCTTCCTGCTGGGAGGACAGATAACCTTATATAGAGCTGCAGGAGTGGAGCTGTTGGAGCAGGACGCCATGTACACATCCACCTTCTCGTCTCACCTGACTGGACTCATGGACACCGTCTCTCTGGACACACACGGTTCCTGAAACCCTGTCTCCTTCCCCCCATCTCCACCAACATCGAAAGAAGGCCTTTACTAGTGTAGAGGAACACCTTCTGAGCATCATGACCGCACGATACAAAGGATCCAATAACCCCACATGACCCCACAACAAGCGCAGTTTTTTCTAAAACTTGTGACATGTGCAAAGAACTTTTATCTTGATTCATGACTTTGAAGAACTATTTGAAGGTTCAGCTTTGACGATCTCTCAGGTTGAGTTCAGCTGAGGTCGTGTCCAGTTATGTGCAAAAGTTTGGACCCCTTTTCTATCTGATTGTAGCCAATGCAGCCTCAACATGTGACTTTATTTAAACTGTGCTATTAGTTCCCTGCTTACTGCTTCCGTTGGAGCCGGATGGTGCTGCTCATCAACCCCTGAAGAACTGATCCCCAGGACCATCAGCAGGTTGAAACTGGGTTAAGTGACAGGGAATGGTCCCAAACACAGCAGCAGAATGATGAAAAAGGTTTTGGAATGACTTGGTCAAAGTCCAGACCTGGACATGGTGGAGATGCTGATAGGACTTTGGGAGATATACATAGAACCTCTCTGAACCGACCTCTTTGGGTTTTCCTGTTGAAGTTGGATCTGTACAGGCTGGATTACTGAGTATCGGCAACGTTTGTTTTTGCCTCCATTTTTGTTAAATTAAATAATTTAATGTAATAATATGTCGTTCATCTGAGAGAGACTCTTCACTACGACCCCACTGTAATCAGAGGATTTTCATTTTGTTATAACACAGAAACAATGATGATTAAAAGGGGCAGTAGCAACGTTTGTGGGACGGCCAGAGCTCACAGGAAGTTTCATTGGTTCTCATAATTCTTTCAGTTTGATTCTGGAGTTTGACTTTACCACAGTTGATCCATGTCTCTCTTTTAAGTTCTGAGTTGTGGTCCACGGTCCCTGTCAGGTCCCAGAGTTCTGGTCCACCCTGTCAGGTCCCAGAGTTCTGGTCCATGGTCCCTGTCAGGTCCCAGAGTTCTGGTCCACCCTGTCAGGTCCCAGAGTTCTGGTCCACCCTGCCAGGTCCCAGAGTTCTGGTCCACCCGGTCAGGTCCCAGAGTTGTAGTCCACCCGGTCAGGTCCCAGAGTTCTGGTCCACCCTGTCAGGTCCCAGAGTTCTGGTCCACCCTGCCAGGTCCCAGAGTTCTAGTCCACCCGGTCAGGTCCCAGAGTTCTAGTCCACCCGGTCAGGTCCCAGAGTTCTAGTCCACCCGGTCAGGTCCCAGAGTTCTGGTCCACCCTGGCAGGTCCCAGAGTTCTGGTCCACCCTGGCAGGTCCCAGAGTTCTGGTCCACCCTGGCAGGTCCCAGAGTTCTGGTCCACCCTGGCAGGTCCCAGAGTTCTGGTCCACCCTGGCAGGTCCCAGAGTTCTGGTCCACGGTCCCTTTCAGGTCCCAGAGTTCTGGTCCACCCAGGCAGGTCCCAGAGTTCTGGTCCACCCAGGCAGGTCCCAGAGTTCTGGGCCACAGTGCCTGTCAGGTCTCGTAGTCTCTGAGTTTCATAAATGAAGAGCAGCAGTACCCTCTGCTGGCAGGAAGCCGCATGGGCAGACTGTAAAAGACCTGCGGATTTAAATAAATAATTTCAGAGACTTTGTACGGAGGTTCATTGAAGATTGCTTGTGTTAGCGTTAGCTTAGCCACAGGGTTGGTTGTGGCTTGTGAAATGTTTGATGCATGTGTGTTGATTTCTGATTGTTTATCCTTAAGTTCAAATGATTTGTAGTGTAAATAGATAGTTTGCACTTTTTGTATTGAGAAATCTAAAGTATTTCATTATTATTTTGAAAGTTGTTATGCTTTTAGGAAATTTAATTTACTTAATTTATAGCATGATTTGAGTATTTTCATACTTTAATACTCAACATCATTCTTTTTGTCATTCATTGTATTAATTCAAATATTGACCGTAAAAGTAATTAAGGTTAAATAAAGTAATTAAGGTTAAATAAAATAATTACGGTTAAATAAAATAATTGATGTTAAAATTAATTCATACTTACCTGAAACATGCTAAAAAACAGACCAACAATAAATATTAAAAATACGTGAAATTCATACTTACCTGACAACATGCTAAAATAATGGACAAATGGGTAACTTTATTTTTAAATTTGCAATTTAATGTTAAGGTTTGGGTTTCACAGTTTATTTATTTAGGTGTTTATTTTATGGTATTTCTGCACTTATCTCGTATTTTGTATGCTTATTTCCTATTATAATAATTTGAATTATGTACAGAATTTAAACATTTTCTTTTTGTGTGTTTGATTGAAAGGTTTTTCACCTAATGGCAAAGGATGGATTATGCACCTTGGAAATAAAAGAAAGAAAAGGAAAAGCTGTCTGGTCATTTGAGTGGATTCCAGTTAAAAGACTCTGGGTAGATGACATCCCTTTCAAGTGGGGAAAATTGCATGGCAAAAAACGTAAGTAACTTGACAGTGTTCAAAACTGTAAATTATGATTAGAGAATTCATGGAAACATCAGAAGTCTTCATCCTGTCAAGTAGCTCTGTTACATTAAAAAATAATAAAGTTTAAAAGTTTAAAACGAGGTCTGATGAGAACCTCCATGTTTTTTATTTAATGAGGTGGTTTAAATGCCATCCATCCATCCATTGTCCGCCGCTTATCCGTTTCCGGGTCGCGGGGGCAGCAGTCTCAACAGAGATGCCCAGACTTCCTTCACCCAGACACTTCCTCCAGCTCTTCCTCCAGCTCCTCTGAGGGGAATCTGACATGTTCTCAGGCCAGCCGAGAGACATAGTCTCTCCAGCGTGTCCTGGGTCTTCCCCGGGGTCTCCTCCCGGTGGGACATGCCTGGAACACCTCCCTAAGGAGGCGTCCAGGAGGATCCGGTACAGATGCCACCTCAGCTGACTCCTCTCAATGTGAAGGAGCAGCGGCTCTACTCCGAGCTCCTCCCGGGTGACCGAACTCCTCACCCTATCTCTAAGGGAGCGTCCAGCCACCCTGCGGAGGAAACTCATCTCGGCCGCTTGTATCCGCGATCTTGTCCTTTCGGTCACTACCCAAAGTTCATGACCATAGGTGAGGGTGGGAACGTTAGATTGACCGGTAAATCGAGAGTTTCGCCTTTCGACTCAGCTCCCTCTTCATCACGACGGTCCGGTACATCGACCGCATTACTGCGGACGTTGCACCGATCCGTCTGTCAATCTCACGCTCCATTGTTCCCTCACTCGTGAACAAGACCCCGAGATACTTGAACTCCTCCACCTGAGGCAGGACTTCTCCACCCACCCAGAGAAGGCATGCCACCCTTTCCCGGTGGAGAACCATGGCCTCGGTTTTGGAGGTGCTGATTCTCATCACTGCCACGTTGCACCCGGCCTCAAACCGCCCCAGCCCATGCTGAAGGTCCCGGTCCGATGAAGCCAACAGGACAACGTCATCCGCAAAAAGCAGAGACGAAATCCCATGGTTCCCAAACCGGATCACCTCCGGCCCCTGGCTACGCCTAGAAATCCTGTCCATAAAAATTATGAACAGGACCGGTGACAAAGGGCAGCCCTGCCGGAGTCCAACATGCACCGGGAACAAGTCTGACCTACTCTGGGACCTGTGGTCACACAGTTGCAGGTCCCACGTCTGGCCCCCAAAGACCCAGGTGCTGCAGGAGACTGAGGCTGGTCATCGAGGGACAGTTACGCCGCCATCGTGTGTTTAAGCAGGGGTTGAGCCGTTTACATTTGCAGGATTCTGTGACGTCACAGATCCAGATCTTTTTCCTCAGCAAGCATCCCGTCATACTGGGTCTGCTGCACCTCTGATGAGCACAAAGCTCCATCACACATTTCAAAAGAAGCAGACTCCACAGAAACTGGGATGGAGCTGAGTTTAGCTGTCGTCATCCCAAAGAGCCGCTGCTGTGAACCCAGCTGTGAGGACACGGCTGGAAACAGAGCTGCTGGACTGCATCTCTGTTATCCAGACGTGTCAGACGTTTCAGTAAGACCTCTGGACACGTTTCTGTCAGCAAAGCCGCATAAAACCACCACCAGGTGGCGGCAGAGCAGAGCACGTCTTCAAGTGTGAGAAAGTGTGAGCCAAAGAGAGCAAAAGAAAGTATGCGTGCATGATGGTGCAGACAAATGTGTGTGTTTGTGTGTGTGCCAGCCTCGTTTGTATGCCGGTGTGTGTCCGGACAAAGGCTCCATCCAGCCGTGCTGCAGAGAGCTGCTGGTTCCCAGAGACCCTCAGAGCTCCAGGACTCCTGCAACCCTCACACAGCACCGCGGACACGGAGCCTCGCCTTCCCCCCGTCCTCCTCCTGGACTCTTCTCTGGATTACTGATGGATGAGAAGACCGGAGGACGCTTTTAAAGTGAGACAGTTGGAGTGTTGGGAGTTTTGAAGAGGAGAAACCAAGAACCTTCATCTTGTCAGGACCTGACAGAAGACTGGATGTCCTCCCAAACACGGTTGCTTCAGACTCTTTTCTTTACTTTGGCAGATTTCCTTCTAGAAACCTGAGAACACTTTGAGTCCTGGATTTATACGTCTTCCTCATACTTTTTCTGGTTTTGACCAAACTAAAAGATTTATGAAACTCTTCCCACACAGAGCCCTCATCTTGTTCCGGAGCACCGTTAATGAGCATCCAGTCTTGAATTCATACTAAATTGTGCATCATGGCTCTAGAGGTCAGTTTTCTGCTGTTTCTGTACCTTCCCCTGGTCTTCACCAACGCCAAGAGTGTCGGGCCACCTGGAAATGTGCCCAGCAACATCGATAAACCCTCCAGCGTTAAACTAGAGCTCCTTCGGAGCGTGGAGCAGGTCAAGACTGAACAGAGCCTCCCCCGGGCCGACATGTTGGATCTGGACCTGGACCGTCAACGACGTCTGGCCCGCGGCGCAGATGAGGACGAGCAGCAGTCCACCTTCAGCCATTCCTTCGAGAACGAGTGGGTGACCACACCTCAAGTCACAGAATTCAGCAACACGACACAAGCAGAGGCGGGAAACGGCAGTCGGGAAGACGATTACGTTGTCCACGGCAACACCTCCGTCCCCGACCTGGGACTCTTCAACCCCTTCTACCCGCTAGCGGAGAGCTCGTACGCAGCCTATGCGGTTCTGTTCCTGGCCGGCCTGGTGCTGGCGGTGGGCGTGGTGGGAAACATGGCGGTCATGTGTATCGTCTGGAACAACTACTTCATGAGATCTGCATGGAACTACCTGCTGGCCACCATGGCCTTCTGGGACTTCCTGGTTCTGGTGCTTTGCCTCCCTGTGGTGGTCCTCAACCAGCTCTCCCATAGGAGGATCCTGGGTGACATCACCTGCCGCATGGTGCCTTATATGGAGGTACGTAGGCCTTATGCTAACCAACTGCCTCTGGAGAACGTTTATGTACCCAGGAACCCAGGAGTGACCCCCGGAACCGGTGGGGACAGTTACTCCTGGTCCTGGGGAGTTATTTATAGACTTATGGGCACATATAAATAAAGGTTAGCGGGACTCCACCCCCAGCCAGACCTGGGGGTGGGGCCTGTGGCCTGGCACATCCTGAGCCCTCTTGTGGACTCACCACCTGCGGGGGGGTGGGGGGTGGGGGGTGAGGGGTGTCGGTCAGGTGGTCTATGACTCGACGTTCACGTGCTGACCCTTAGCTTCTGGACTCAATGTCGTCGGTTCCTCGTACCCTCGACGTGAAACGACAGCTCGGTCGGCACATCAGCTGGTTTCTCATACTCTAGAACGTTGTTTAGCCTTGGGAAGTTGTTCACGTGTACTTTTTCTTCTGCGGGCTACATGCAATTATTGTGGAAGAAAACGAGCGCGATGCTGCCCCCTGCAGTTCTTACATGTATTGCAGTTGCAAATGAACATTTACACCCGAGCTGGAAAAAACAGAGATTGTCTTTTTATCGGGTTTTATGAGCGCATCGCTGCTAAATTTCTGTGTTGACAACTTTTCGTGATCTACGTACCGTATTTTTGGGACCACGAGGCGCACATGATAAAACAAATATAAAGCGAAACAAAATAGTCTGGTAAGTCAAACTTTATTCAACTCGTTTACAATAACTCAGATTATCTTTCAGTTGTAACTAAAACAGAAAAATACACTCACATCTTACATCATTCGTCTCAAATCCACCAATAAAAAGTGGAGGAGGTAAGCGTTGTACTACGTACGGTTCTCGGATTGGTTCATCGTTGCCAGCAATAGCGGACACCTGAAGTTAGTGTGAGGTTGGAACAACGTTGTATTCCAACATCTGATTATAACTGGATTATGATGTAGATTTAAAAATTGGGTTTACGCTAACGTTGGCTTGACGTCTAATTATAGTAAAGTAACGTTGACTAGATGTTGGATGATGGTTGCTTGCAGCATTACATAATTAGTTATCTAACGTCTGATGGGGCAACCCGTATCCAACCAAGGACCGACTTTAATTTGTCAGCTGAACGATCCGACCATCAATCAAGCGGAGCGGCTTCGTCATTAAAACATGTTGACAGATTTCTGAGCCCAGTGTACCACATGAAACTGGTTCGAGGTCAATAAGCACAACAAGATTCATACATAAGGAATACCTGATTATAGGGCGTGCTGCCGATTTTTGAGAAAAATGAAGGATTTTAAGTGTCTTATAGTGCGGAAAATACGATTGATTACTACTTGTTCGCAACCTTTTATGCACTAGAAAAACAAAACCTGTCTCTTTTGTTACACCGCTGTCTCTCATCCAGAAGTCTCTGCGGTCGTTTTCTCCTGCCCGGCAGGATGCTCCAGCAGTCTTCAACTGAAATATTCACCTCTTTATACGTCCAAAACATCTCAGTCGGCCCACTTATTCTTCATCTGAGATATCTAACCAAGGTCAAACATTTCAAATGTCAATTAAATTCAGTTCCCATTATTTGTAAAGCAAAACAAAAGTCCTTAGGTCGCAACACGGAAAACAACCAATATTAAATCCAGTCGAAACAGCTACAGTCCTGTGAAGAAGTTTATCGGTGTATGAGGTCACTTTGTGCAGATTTTAGCTTGAAAAGGAAAAAGAAAACAAAAAAAGCTTCACAGAGCCAGGACTGACGCTCCTCTTGTTTGGGGATCCGTTGCCGTGGTGACGTGTTACTATTCCTGCTGGAACGTCCTGTGGCTGCTTCAGTGGTTGGACGGGAACAAATTTGACCTGAAAACTAACTTGTGGGATCGGTAACTCCTTCTCCGGCCTGAGCGCCGTTAACAGCTGACAGCTCTTCTTTTCACCTGAATGCAACCAACCACGGGATCATTGTTGTTTCCTCCAGGGTACCGGTTTCCCCCTGGCCAGCACCGTGGCCTCACCGCGACAAGGTTGCTGGGTCAGGTTCTGTGTGATTGTGTGGGTTTAGGCTTATTGAGTGCTCATTATTTAGTGCTCAGCATGGATGTAGGGATTTATTGTGAAATAAAGCATCAAATTAAGATGTCTAATGTATCGGGGAAAATCAGAGAAAACGGAGGTCTGATGAGGTGTGTTTCAAGCAAATCAGTAATTCGATTTTTGAGTCTTTAAAGGCACCTTGTGTAACCATACAGTATGACCTCCAGACCACATGGGGGTAGTGTAACACACTCAGTTATGAGTCAACATGCCATGGTGAGGTGTTACCACCCTCGATGCTTTCTCCCCGCCCGTTAGCGGAGTTAATGTTCCTTCATTCGAAGGTAAGATTACTTTAGGGAAGCGTGATCGAGCTCTTGCAGTCGCTCATCTCAAACGCCAGCAGGATTGAAGCAGCATGTAATGCCAAAACCGTACTCAAGTACATTAAACTTTTTAAAACTTTTATCATGTCAGCAACTGATTTTACTTATTCAGACGACATCAAACCAGGTGATCCAACTCAGGATTAGCAGGACCGACTTGTACAAGGACAACTTCCTCACCGGTTGTTAAATTAACACTAATGCCGTTCTTCTTTCTGCAGATCGTCTCTCTAGGCATCACCTCCTTTACTCTGTGTGCTCTGGGAATTGATCGCTTCCACGCCGCCACCTCGTCATCTCAGCCGAAGGCTCGGCGCGTGGCGCACTGCCGCTCGGTGCTGCTGAAGCTGCTGCTGGTGTGGCTCGCATCTCTGCTGCTGTCCAGCCCCGAGATCTTTCTGTGGCAACTCAGCCAGGCCGTGTCCCCATCCACCGGCCGGCTGGTCGACTCCTGCACCATCACACCGTCCTCTCCGCTGTCCCTCCACCTGCCCGACTCCCTCCATTCCCTGCTGCTCAGGTACCACCAGGTGAGATGACAGCAAACACAGATTCTGTTTCCCGCATACGGGGATGAATGTGTTTACAATGATCCGTCGAGCGACAGGTGACGCTAATCCTCTGGCTCCTCACGTCGATTTTTCAGGGTCGGATGTGGTGGTGCTTCGGCTGCTACTTCTGCCTTCCCATCCTCTTCACCATACTCTGCCAACTGGCCACCCGCAATGTCAGCAGCGACTCCAACGCCACCCAGAAGCAGCGTAGACACGACGACCGCTCCTCCAGCCAGAACCGTCAGCAGCACCAGGTGGTGGAGCGGCAGCTGAACTGCACCCTGCTGGCCCTAGCGGTGGTGTATGGTGTGTGCGCTCTGCCCGAACACGTCTGCAACATCACGCTGGCCTACACCCACATCATCGTCTCTGAAGACACTGCCGCCATGCTGGTGCTGTTACATCACTTCCTGCTGTTCTTCAAGTGCTCGGTGACACCCGTGCTGCTGCTGTGTCTGTGTAAGGTAAGCCAGCTAGTTAACCTACAACGCTGCTCCAGTCCCTCCAGTCCCTTTCACCGAAAGATAGGACCATCATGGTAGTAAACACTTTCATTTTGAGAACGTAATGCCATATCTTGTTCAAGTGTTTATAGACGAGGTGTTCTTCAAAGAGAGGGATCCTCAAGAGATCCTTGAAGGCAAAGAGAGATGCTCCTGTTTAGATAGCATTTGGGTTGTCGTGTTCACCAATGGTGAAACCACAGATGGGAGGCGTCTGGACTGAGACTGCCTCGTAGTGGTGGCAGTGGTCCAGGAGGGGCAGCAGTCTGTACAGTTTAAATGGCTGCTGCAGACCCAGAAGTCATTCTGTTTGGTTGATGGAGCATCCGATATGCAAGAGTTTCCGTGGGCGTGCTAGAAGAGCACTGCAGAGAAAGCTGAGGGAAGCCGAGAGATAATAATGTTCTGTGCCAACGGACAGATCTAATATAGTACAGAAGGTACAGAAGGAACAGATGGAACCATTCACAGACATCAAGTAATGATGAAGGGAGGTCCAATAGGTCCAAAGGGGATGTTCCTTCATCCACATGGATATCTCTCAGAGACAAACTGCTTGGAGTGTTCCTAGGTCTAACGTTTCTTTTCATCCTTGAGTGGTGATTCGGGAACCAAGGGAACATGGTGGCTTTGTGCAAGAAATGTTCCCGGTTCAAATCCCAACCCCGGCAGGAGTGTTTCTGAGGGGAGTTTGCATGTTCTCCTCATGGACTTCCTCCCGAAAACATGTATAGTGATGTTAGGTTAAGTGATGATTCAAAACTGCCCGTAGGTGTGAGTGGTTGTTTGTCTACATGTGTGACTCTGGGATGCGCTGGTGACCTGTCCAGGGTGTACGGCTGTAATGAGCCGGGATAGACTCCAGCCTCAGGACCCTGTTAGGATGCAGAGGGTATATAAAATGGATGGATGGAATTGTGGGCTCATAAAATTACAACTATTTTTGGCAGAAACTTGAGAACCCATTACCAGGATGACCAAACCCGAGGACATGCTGTAGGTTGTAAATAGAGAGGTTCCAGCACTGAACAATGAGCCATTCTTCATTTAAAATCCTTTGAGGTGAATACACCTTTCCATAAGTAAACGTCTTTGAGAGTGTGGGCATTAAAGTCTAAGGACAGGTCAAACAAGACCCGTCTGCAGAAGGAACACCATTAAAACCAGCCTTGGACAAAACTCGTCAGTAATGTCCTGCGTAGTTGTCACAAAGTGCTAAGTGGCTTTTTTGTTTGAACGTGTGCTTTGCCATCTAAATTAGCCACAGCTGTAAAGGTCTGGATAAAAGGCATGCTTGGTGGTCCCTGCAGGGACGTCTTCACCAGCGCAGACTACCGTTCACACCCCCGCAGCACAGACCAGGAGGTTTAACCGCATGTTGCAGCCAGTGAGGTTGGTCTTAATTCGTAGCATGAATTAGGGTCTTCTGCAGGATCTTAACCTTTTGCATCCAAACCAGGAATAATACCCAGAGACTAGGAAGTTATGGCAGGGGTCAAAGGAGACCTGGGTAACACGAAGAGATGTTAAAACTGATCCCTCTCTGCTGTGATTCAGCTCAGCCTCCATTGGCTCTGATTGGTTGTTTTCAGTCAGAACCGTTAAGAGCATGATGATCCTGATTATTTCTCTCACAGATTGTCTGTTTCACACGTTGCTGCCGGGAGACCCTGAACATTTCAGCAAATATGGAAACGAGCTTCTCCTATTGACTTGCATGTTAATTAACACAAACTCATGCCTCTTGTGCAGACTTCACAGACTTCACTGTTGACAGTTATAGAAGCTGACAACATCTCTGTGAATGAATGCAGTGATGGTTGAACAACATCCATCTTTGTTCCAGGCTCTCGGTCAGGCCTTCATGGACTGCTGCTGCTGCTGTTGTCAGGAGTGTCAGCCCAACGCCGCTCAGGGCTCGCCAGGCTCTGCCCAGGTCAAGCTGAAGGCTGCCCATGAGACGTCCATCTTCTTTGACAAGGCTAAAGACACCTCTGCCATCTTATCCATCTCCAGCTAGAGCCATGAGTCCCTCTTCAGCCGTCAATCCATGAATCAGTCTCCTGGCCATGCAGTACACTCCTAGTCTGAACTCACCTCTCACCTTTTCCTCTCCTCACTGTTATGTGTGAACACCTTTTCTCCTACGTCTACAAACCCTTTCCCAACGTTTCTCCTCCCTTTCCTGAACCCCTGTGACCATCAAAGATCATCTGTCCTCACCTCTCCTTCCTCCCACACCTCCTCAGGCAGAATGCTGTTTGTGTAATGCTCCTCTGTGGACTCTGCAGCTTCCTGCTTGTCCAGGAACTGATGTTTAATCTGTAGTGAGATTAGAAACCTTGCTCTTCTTGCACAAGCAGCTGTCGTGACAGCAGGAGCCTGCTTCGGGACTCTGAACAGACTCTTCTTTCCAACCTCCTGCTGTCACATTCGGGATGCCGAGTAAAAGGAAAATCCTGGCCACACACTCTTTAGATTGATGCTGTGAAGTTTATGTGCTCTTTTGAAAAGTAAATTAAGTTCAGCTAGAGTAACAGTTTTTAGAAATGATAAGCTCAGAGAATATTATGGTGCGATGTTGTGTTGAGATGCTGCTTGAATATGAATATGAAGACGTATCCGCCTTAGTTGGTAAACGTATGCAAACATTGAGTCATTAACCCATTAAGACCCATTAAGACCCAAGGTGCATTTCTAAGAAACAGAAACCAGAAATCAAAATCTGAGACCTATAATATAAATATTAAATTTTGAGATAAACTGCCTGGCCCCATCATTTAATAGGCGTATGCAAATCCACAACTTTAATTTCCATCAAAAGCTGCATTTGTTTTTATCCAAGTCTTCTCCAGCACATCCCAGACGTGCTCAGTGGGGTTCGGGTCTGCTCTGTGGTGGCCAATACATTAATGAAAATAATGTCTCATGCCCCCCGAGCCACTCCTCTACGGTTGGGGTTAGGGTTTTAGTACTGTGACCTTGGAGTACGTCCACGGCGCCGGGGAATACAAACATCCACTTATGGAAAACCTGCTCCTCTATTATATTGTAGCAGTGGGGTGACCTCATCTTTTGGCACATAATGCTGCACAAACTCCAGGAAGTGACCCTAGATCATGATACTGCCACCACAGGCTTGCAGGGTGGTCTCTAGGCATGCTGGGTGGATCGCTTCATCCACTTGTTTTCTTATGTGTGACTTACGGCTCTACGCAACCTAGCCTACTTACGAGACCGAGTTAATATTTAAACGTGTCCGTTTGTGTTGTTGTATTTGCACCACCAAACACTAGGTGGCGGTGTGGGCTCAGTGACGTAGCAGAAGTGCTGAGCTTCCTGTCACCACAGAGCAAATGAAGCAGAACCTTCGATGAATGTCAAGCAAAAGTAACTTTTACTAACGTCGGACCAAACTACCGTCATACCTGGTTTGCAAACACTGAAATAGAAATAGTAGCAGGTAATACGTCGACAGAAACAAAGCTAGCCAGTGGAGCAGACGCATTTGTTGGGGGAGGTGCACATCAGGCTACATCAGAGGTTACGATTTAGGATTCCCAGCAACGGCTGCCATACGTCGTCACTTCATCTTAGAGGCATAACTCACCTGTTACCATGACGACCGTACGAGTGGCAAGCAGGGTTGCCCTGGATCAAATAAATCATTTCCATTTTTACAGAATCTAGATTTACTTAAGATCACTCAGCTATTTATGACCAGTATCCCGAGTTGTCGTCCCATTACCAGGAGTTCTACTGGACGGGCTCCAGCAGTCCGATGGATGGGTAGAACCTTTAACTGCTTTTCTAACTGGCCGGGCAGTTTATCAGCTTTGCTCTGATGCTAATCAGCGCCGGTCATGTGTCCTGAAAGCAACGGTGGCATGTTAAAAAAGAAGCATCCGGTCTTATTGGGTTACAACATGGGAAACATTTTAAAGTCTGTTTAATCTCTCTGTTAAACCATTTTTTGGAGTAAATGTAGCTGCCGAGGGCAAACATATTCCTCTGAGATCATTTATGACCAGAAACACTTGGATGGTCACAAAGCTCTTTCCATCTGCTGACAAACCAACCTGACCAGTCAACACCTGCGCTGACCCCGCCCCGTCAGATGAGGTCATTCCTGTGGTCCAGCGGCGTTTGTAGCAGCGGTCCAGCAGTTGCGCTGAGCAGATGTGAACGAAGGTGTGGATTGTGTTGTTGAAGGCGTGTCTGTGGAGGATGTGGTGCCTAAAGAAGCTGCTAACCCGTCCTGAACTGCTGAGACGAACCGGAAGATGAAGAAAGGGCTGGAGCGATGAAGGGAAGACGCCTGAGGCGGTCCTCCCAGTTTCTCTGTACAAGATGTTCAACTGTGTAGTTTAAAGTTTATTAATCTGTCTTTAACAAAGCGCCGTCACTCAGACTGTCAGACAACTAAAACAAATGAAAAAACAGGAGACAGAAATGTAGCTTATTTTAATAATCGATGTATAACTAATTACATCTTTGTATGAGGGGCAGTGGGATAGTTTTTTTTTATGTCGCATGTATGATTGTGCCTTTGTAATATTCAGTATTTCAGTGTTAAATTCCTGATATTACAATGTGTGTCAGAGCTGACTGTGTCTCATGGTGTCCTTGGTCTGTCTTGGTGTCTGCATCCAATCAGACTAACTTCCCCCTGGCTGTGCTCCAGAACCTTAACCTGCTTGTTTTTGCCACAGGTCTGCGGTTTAAAGCTCAAATATCTAACAGAAGCACTTTTGATCCCTCACTCAGAGCACCCAACCAAACACCGAATCTGATCTGTATCGGTTGAAACAAACACTGTGCATCAGTTATACCTGAATCCTGCCTGAAGGGGGCGCCATGGTGGCCGGGTGTGATGTGGTACATGCGGTGGGGGTCGACCCATTCAAGAGGAGTTGAATACATGGCCAGCTCCCAGGCTGTCCATCAGGATTTTGTCCAGTAGATAAGAGCATAGTTTCCGTTGAGACTGAGGAACTGGCTTCACCCGTTGGTAAGGTTCATAGCACCCAGCCTTTCTGGAGTCCAGGGAGAGGGTGCTGGAAGGTTGTCCTCCATTGTTCATCTGAGGGACTTCAACCCGTACTACGAATCCGATGGTACTGTAACGTCAGTGTCATAATACGAGTCTGTCAACTGATGCCGACCGGAGCTGCATGTTACAGGATCCAGGTGCTGCTGTCGATGGCCAGGCTGGACATATCTGGGGGAAGGAGCGGTGTTCCCACCTACACCGGCGGTCGCCAACCGTGTAAAATGGGTTTCGTTTGGTGGACTGTCTCAGACGTCTGGAACCGGTTACTGTGGTTAAACTGAAGCAGTCCAGGCAGCCAACCGATGGACACGGACTCTTCTGCGGTCTATATCGGTCTCTCCTGACACTCGCAGCTTTCCTTCTTGTCTGCTAACCCTCCCCAGGTCTTCTGTCAGACATTTCACATCTTTTAAAGTTTTTAATACCATTTTATACGTTTTGCCCAATAAATCAAGCTTAATAGTACTTTTTAAACTTGAACTTTTTGACACTGAAATATGCAGATGATGGTCTTCTGCTCAGCTGATTAGGATGCAGGACATCAATCATCATGATGCATCAATCTAAAATATACAGTTAATAAAAAATCATCAGCTTTATGTGTGTAAATACCGTCATCAGTCCTCAGGTCGTCTCTTCTGATCGATTTACGTTGAAAACTCATTCTTTGAGCAGCGTTTAATATGATGCTATTAGGGGAATTGTGGGGTAGAAAGAAATAGGAGGATGGAGTTTGGGATAAAGGTCCAAAAACAACTGCCAGCAGTTCTATCGGCCCTCTAATCGCTGTCATAGTTCAACAATATCAACATCAAAGTTGAAACGTCATCACTGGTAACTGTTGGCCAATGAGACAGTAGGCCACCACCTCCCGTCTGAATGGCTCAGAAGCCCACAAACTTTCAGATAGAAACAGGAAGCTGGAGGAACCAAAGGTTCCATAAACTACCACTTACTTTAGTTCCTTCTTCACATGTTGGATGAAACTAATGAAACTGTGTCTAGGTCTCCTCTGAGCTCTCTGAGGGCTTTCCTTCAGTGAAGCTGCTGCTCCGCATATCAATGACCTCGCTGCTGTCCGGTCGCCATGGGATACCGGCCCAATGTCTCTCTCTCTCTCTCTCTCTCTCTCTCTCTCTCTCTCTCTCTCTCTCTCTCTCTCTCTCTCTCTCTCTCTCTCTCTCTCTCTCTCTCTCTCGCTCGCTCGCTCGCTCTCTCACACATACACACACACACACACACACAGTTTTGTAAATTTAGAAACTCAAACTATCTAATCGGTGCAAGTCCCTTTCCCCTCTAGATTTCTGTGGTTGCCCTGGCAACCCAGAAAGGAGATTTACAGACGGACCAGTAGGTAAATCTGTTTTCACTCCTCCTGAGTGACAGGAGGGGAAGGAAGATGTCAAACCCACAGACGGGGTAGAAAAACCTCACATCTACTGGCTTTGTTGCAGCTGGTTTGAGAGTTACGACCATTTATGGGTTCACAAGAGTGAGCTTGAAACTGTGGACGGTCAGATTTACCAAGAATCCTTATGTCTGCATAAAACAGGACCACCCTAAAAAGATCCAGACCTGCGGTTCCCCCACTGACCACCAGGGTCTGGATCCAGACCCGCAGTTCTTCTATCCACCACTAGAGTCTGGCTCGATTAAAGTCGACATGTGACATGTGAGAGCTACAAGAGTTAAATTAGAGTCTTGTACAATGTTAATTGCACAGACCGCCCAGGCCCTCGGGGGAAGGTTCTCCTCCTGACCTTCTTCTGTGCGTGTGACGTCCACCGACTGGCGGCTGGGGTGAAGACTCCCGTCCAGCTGTTGTGGCCAAGCCACCAAGCCGGACTGCGGCTAGCCTGGGTTGTGCTAGTACTGTCGGATAGCCGTGGTAGCTTTGGCAGAGCTCAGCGGCTGCTCTGGCAGTCGTCTTCCTTTCATATCATTTTGGTAGTGGCCTTTGAAACAAAGATGGATGAACAAATTCAAATGAATGTAACGTAAGTTAGCAATGCTAAGCTAGAATAGCTGGCTTGTGTAACTGAGGTGAGCGTAGAGCTACCAGGCTTGTTCTTTCTGCCGATGGGATGGGAACTTCCCTCAAGACCCTAACATGCTTGTCCAGTTCTTATACGGTCCGTGATGTCATAGAATAGAATAGTAGAATAGTAGACTTTATTGATCTCCCAGAGGAGAAATTCAGTCATGCAGCAGCCAAAACACACACACGCTTTATACAAAAAAAATGTAAATCATCACATGATTTTGACAGAACTGAAACCATTTAAGTATTTTAAAGAAAAACACAAGCAAATTATGTCGAATGAAACTATACTGCACAAAAAACTTCCTCACACTTCATCAGCCTGTGTTTATGCATAGTTTCAATTTGTGCATAAGTATAAACATAAAAAAATCTACAAAAGAGTCTGAGCTTCAACTGTTTTTTGTGTTTTTCTTGTTTTTTTTCTTCTTCTGCTGCTGCGGCTGAACTGAGACTGACTGACGGTGAGCCCACAAACCAAATAGAGACACATCCAGAGGTGCTTTAGATTTTGCTGCTGAACCTCGTGTTACTGAGTTATTTGATCTGCGCTCCTCTTGATGGTGGTTGATGGCGGAGGAACAGAGTGTTTCGGGAGGTTGGGGATGTTGTTCTCATTAGCAGTGATGAGAGCTCGCCCCGCTGACACAAACACCCGAACAGACCGCCTCTGTTCGCTAATGAACGCACACACTGAGGCGACTAGACCTCCATTGGTCACACCGCAGCGTCCCGGGGACAGACTGGATGGGAACCAGGTCCAGCCTGCGGTTGTGTAACAAGGTCAGCGGTTCGAGCCCCACACGTATCCTGGAGGCTCATGTTCGCAAGGTTTCTGCTCACAGACCGAACCAGAGACACTTGAACCGCTGAGAGAGGGCCGTTTCACACGACTCTGCTGCTCACCTCGTAGCTGACGACCAGGAACATGAGTGAGCGACGGCGCCGTCACAATACGTCCACTTAAAAACTGCTGTCTATATTTCACTTACAAAAATCACCTCGTGACCTCATGACGGCTAGTTTTCACCTGTGGGTTCACCTCCTGCTGAAGCCTGGTCTCTTTCGTCTCCGGAGGTCTCGTTTCCTGAGCGTTGGCGGAGATGTGAAGGGTCGGTTTGATCTCAGAGTCAGAGTCACATTTATTCACCCCGTACTTCGACGCGTTCAAGGAATTCTCTAAAATATAATTGAAATCTGACAAGGAACAAAGGAGGAAATAAATTAAATTCAAATATGCAAATGTGCAATAATGGTGCAAAACTTAACATTTAACATTTGAGAGGGGAAAGAAACTGCTGCTGGACACAATGGACACCTCACTCACCTCACCTTTATTTAGGCAGAAAAACGATGATGGGAGCAAGGATTATTTTTCTCCAGAGGTCTAGACCCTGGGCTGTGCAGATGTGTTCAGATACCACAGTCTTCATGCAGCTGACGCAGGTTAGAGTCCCGGCCTCTGAAGAGCTGGACGACCCCCCTCTGACCCCACTATGGATCTTCAGCGTATCTCAGCCCTGTTGGACAGCGGTTCCTAGGGAGCAGGGCTTTTGGAGCATCTTTTCCTTCGTACTGCACTGTTGCAAACGGTAGAACAAATCGGCTTAAAAGGTCTTGATCTGGTCACAGAAAAATTGCTTATTTGAGCTCAGTTTATGCTAAATTATACTACTTGACATTCATTCTGATCAAATCCGTCCAAACATTCTCGTTTCAGATGTTGCTACTGAAACAACATCTGAAACGAGTGCTGCCCGAGGCGCCGCCGGGTGGGGGGCGAGGTCCCAGGAGACCATGGCTAGTTCTCGTTTCAGGATATCTTGTTGGATGTGGTCCGGCTCAGTTTGTGAAGGTTGTGAACGTGGCTTCCACTGGAGGAAACAGAACTTGATGATCCAGACACGGACCGGTTTGCGTGCTCTGGGTAGCTCTGCCTGCAGCCTTCAAGGCCAACCTGGTTGTTTCGGTCTCTCATTACAATTAGGCTTAGGCTATTTACACCCGGGTGCAAGTACTGATGCGTAGGCTATTTACACCCTGCTACCAATATCAATGTATGCTATTGTACAGTAGGTTAAATACCCCATGTAATGCCACATGGAATGGCTTCAAACCTACAAGCAGCTCAACAGTGATTGATAGGTATTCACACCACTTTTGATAAACTTCGTTTAATCTCTTCAAAATATCTTACAATGACATAAGAGCAAAAACTGTTCATACAAAAGCGTGAGAGCAGACGTTTTTCTGGCTCTATTGTTTGACATGGTTCCAATTCTAGAGTGGTGCACATGCGCATGGGCAACACATTTGTTTTCATATGTCAACAGGGTGTGAATAGCTCAGCTGGTGGGGGCTTGCTATTTGTACCCTGGTGCAAATAGTCACTCCGTTACAATTAACAGCAAAAAATGGTATCTTTAAAATAAAAATCCCTGTTCTCTGTAGGGTCTTTATTCACGACAAAGTCAAGACAGAGATAAACGCTAGGTAGCTCAAGGGATGACAGCAGACCACGGCTATCCCAGCCCTCAATCAAAAGAGCATGCCCCTAACTGCATGAGTCAGGAGGGACATCAATCATGACGACACGAAGCATTGAACACCCCCACAATTCGAGACCAACTAGAAACGTCTGATGAAGGAAAACAGGCTTCAAAACTCTTCAGAAACCAACGGCTCACATGACCCGGTGCTTCATCCATCTGGACTACATCAACCTCTGGACCTGGGTGGTTCTGACACGACTGTATTTAGCTCTGCACAGTCAGCTGGGTGATGAGGTCCGTTTACCTACAGACGCTGATCCCTTTTTATTAAACAACTACCTTCATTTTAGCATTAAATTAAAAGAATCAGTTAAAGCATCCGATCAGAGACTCAATACTTGGATGTCACTGACGACACGTCACATTTGGACAAAATTGGAAATTGGTGTATGGACCTATGTTTTAAGTTGCCACGGTAACAGTAAACGTAACCAGAGCTCTCATTGGTTTGAGCTCGAAGGTAAAACGTTTCTTTACAGCGTGACGCAGCCACACGTCTTCATCTCGTTGTCCTTCTTCTGCTGATCCGGACTTCTTGCCCGTCCATCCAGAACCGGCCCGTAGTCCCCAGGTCTCCGTGTGAAGCTTAATGTTGATTAATTTCTATAAGTTCATCGTCTAAAAGCATCGACACGCCACGTGGGCTGGATATAGGCTTGTAATATTATATCACGCTGTGAACCGCAGTTACAAACACACCGTGAAAAAGGCAGGAAAGACAATGAGAGGGATCCAGCTGCACGTCACTGAATTACTGAGAATTCAGACGGGATTGAAATGGTCACGTGACCTCAGCGTTGGATGAAATAGGAGAGGTGAATTTTTACTTTACAAATCACAGACACGGTCCATTCGGACGCCACGAACATCACAGACGTCCTCCATGATTATCACAAACCGCCGTAGGTCTCCAGGTCATTTTAACCCCACGCCTATAGTCACAACAGAGGGGGGTCGAACTGTTCAATCAGTCAAGACGACGGGCGTTAGAATGATGCGTCGCCCGGATCACCCTCATCAACAAACCGCCTCTCGGCTGGTCCACCATCACTGGTCAGAACCTGCCATGGAGCAACTCTGCCGCGGGGCAACTCTGCAACGGACGCTCCTGGACGTTGCAGTGAAGGAGCGTTTCTTCCTAGAGTTCACCTGTGTTACCTGCATTAGACATCAGCAGATCAGTTGAACTCCCCAGTGCTCTCTCTGCTACACCTTCAATTTTTCAACAGATCAAATCATTACTTTCTTTCTTTTTTCACTTTCTTGTGTAATCACTTTAACAATTGTGAGATACCCACCCTCACCTGGTGGAACCGTGACATGAAGTAGCGTGCGTGTGCATGTGTGTGTGTGTGTGTGTGTGTGTGTGTGTGTCATAGAAGCTCAATGAACGCAAACTAATCTGACCTGAATGTGTTGTGTGCACACACACACACACACACACACACACACACACAAACATGCGTGCACACAAGGAGGAGTACAATGTTGGTTTTGTTCTGTGGGAAAAACTGATGAGGAAAAGAGGGAAAAGGGGGAGGAGGAGGGATACTGTTGTCACGACAACAAGCACGGGGTCCCGATGAAGAGTGAAGTTGACTCTCATTCAGAGCAAATGAACACGCACACACACACGCACACACGCACACACACACACACACACACACACACACACACACACACACACACACACACACACACACACGCACACACACACACACACACACACACACACACACACACACACACACACACACACACACACACACACACACACACACACACACACACACACACACACACACACACACACACACTGGTGGGACCACCTTGTACTGAAGACAGGAAACACTGAGGCCTGCATCTTTGTTTTGTTCGGTATAAAAGTCCTCTCACACACACACACACACACACACACACACACACACACACACACACACACACACACACACACACACATCAGACTGTGAAAGAGGAGGTGTCCTCGCTGGTGGACGTGGCGGAGAGCGGAGGATGGACGCTGCCTGACCGCAGTTTTTTGTCAGTGCGATCACGTCACAGCCGAACGACCAAACGAGCGGTCCTCTCCTCCTTTCAGCCTCTCTGCTCTTTCTGGTTTTGTCCGTCCGCTTTTGAATCGATGAGAAAGCCGAGCTTTAGTCTCCTCTTTCTCTCCACTAAACTGTCACTTATCCGGCCTAAATAAAACCCTCAGTGGTACACGAGCTGCTGCTGTGATGCAGCACAACTTCCCCCCGGCAGGAAATACGGCCCGGGTCGAGCAGACTCCTCAACCAGGCCCAGAAGTCGTAGGTGCTGAAATATCCAAACCGACCTCCGTGATAATGCAGTTCCTCGTTAAACATCGAGGTACTTGAATTTATAGCATATCACTCCTTATGAATACATTTCCACTGCATGTTAAAGTAAGAGAAAACGGACACGACAGATGGAAGGCTGAATGTAGTTACGGACGGACGGATATAGTGACAAACGCAGAGATTTCCCTGTAACAGTTGGAGATGCAGGTCTCTCAGGTTGCTGGTGGTTCTGATTCATTCTGCAGGTGATGGGCTGGGGACGGATTGTTCTCCTTCACCTGGAAGGAACTGGCAAACCCACGTCTGAGGGGGGCGTTGAAGGTTACAGACTACTGAGAAGTCGGATGTCATTCTGCTCACAGTTCATAAAACGTAGCGATAGCTGGATCGAGTCTCAGCCCCCTTCGTAACGTTCACGCGGAAGACCAACTCAGAGTTCACTGGGAACTTCTATACAGAGGAACCGAGTCTCCACCAGGGCTGGGGATCGATTCAAATGTCAAGAATCGATTCGATTCCGATTCTTAAGATTCAGAATCGATTATCAAGATTTGACCCGATTCAATTCCGATATCGATTTGGGTTAGTGTTATTAAAACTGTTTTTTGAGCTGTTGCATGAATGATATGAATGTGTAGTTATGCAAAATATTAATACTAGTATTATATTGAGATTCAACAGCAAGTATTGGCAGCTGAGGATGCTGTAAGGACCAATCACCTCCCAGAATGCTGCTCAGAAACATCATGGGGCAGAATTGCCAAACAGATCCAGGGTAGCAAACGGATTAAATCGGTTTTATTTTTTAACACATTCCGTTTAAATTTTTTCCATGTAACCCCAAAACAGAATATAAAGTAATGAAATATAGACAATTTATGCAATTATAAGTGAAAACGTTAATGTTTTAATACCTTTAAAGACTTTTAAAGGAAAAAACATTATGTCCAACAAAACCTTACTTTTTTGGGCATAAACAAAAAAATACCAAAAGTTGTAATGATGAAAAAAAAAATCGATATTTAGACATACGAATCGATTTAGAATCTGAAAATTGATTTTTTTCAATACAGGCCTAGTCTCCACCTCAGCTCGAAATCAGGCTGTAAGACTCAACGGTGACGGCGAGGCAAGGAGAGGTGACGCAGGAGAGGAGAGGTGAGGCTTTAAAGGGGACCTATTAGGGCATCTAATGGCCCTTTTCCACTAGTACCTACTCAGCGCGCTTCTACTCACCACACCCCCGTCTTGCGCTTTTCCACTACGGGCTGAGGCGGGTGGAGCCGTGCCAAGCAGATACTTTTTCTGTATGTTTTCTGCCGAGGTTCTAACCGGGCTGAGCCGGGACTATTTCTGACGTCATCATATTACAGGCAGCTGATTGGTCGGGGGGCGGGGCCGTCAGACGTTTGAATCAGGAAGCGGGAGTCAGTGCGAGAGCGACTCGCAGCAATTTTATTATAAAGCGCAAACGTCTGTTTGGTGATCCAACTCTGAGGTGCAGATGTTCATAAACCTGGTGGCTGACGAGAGAATTAAAAAAGGGATGTAGACGGGCGATAAGGAACGATCAGATCCACAGGCGCTCTGTTTTCTTCTCAGCCGCTCGCGGCTCCAGCTGATTTCTCATCAGCGCCGACACAAACAAAGAGGTTGTGCAATCGAGTACGTCACAGCCGCTTCACCCCAACCCGCCCACTTCTCACCTGGCTGTAGAAAAACAAACGAGGACAAAGCGGGTGGAGCCGGGACAAGGCGTGACGAGCCGTGTCGGGCTGAATAGGTACTAGTGGAAAAGCGCCATAAGGTCTATTTTAAACAGGACTTGAATGTCTTAAAAACAAGCTTTTAATTGTTTTTTCTATATAAATTAGAAATTCAGCCTCTGGGCCATGTCTTTATCTTTACCATTTCCAACCTCATTATCTATGCAGGATTCTGAGTGGGTGGGGAGGCTATGATAATGAGGTACTGTGCTGATTGGCTGCCTGAATGACACGATACACCGCTACGAAAAAATGGTGGACGCTCCGGCCGGTAGAGTTAAGGCTGATTTATGGTTCCGCGTTACACCAACGCAGAGCCTACTGCGTACCCTACGCCATAGGCTCTGCGTCGATTTAACGCGGAACCATAATTCAGGCTTTATGTGATGCGAGCGAGCGTCAGCGACAAAATCAATTCCATTGCTCAAAACGGCGTGGCGTTTGGAGCTGGACATTTATCGGACGCCCTGCTTCTATTTTCTTATTGTCGCTCGCGTTGAAAGCCGGTTGAAAGCGCTGTAGGAAACGGTCATGGATGAGGAACGGCTGATCCAGTTAGTTGAAATGAGAAGTTATCTCTATGATACCTCCTCATTTCACTACAAAAACCTCAATAAAGTGGCAGCTGCTGGAGGGAGATGGACAGAGAGCTTGATAGCATGCAGTTACACGGTTTTATAGTTGTTTTATGTTGTCGTGGTTTGCACTTTGGTTACGTAACGACGGGAGCAGAATCTGAACATCTCGTAGATCCACATCACACTGGACGGCTCATCCGGGCGGCTGTACAGACACTGCAGAATTTGGTTGCTTTCCTCCTTCTCTGAGTTGGCAGGCTGAGGAGAGACCACTTTATATATGTTAAAGCAAGAGAAAATGTGTTTTTCATAATAGGTCCCCTTTAAAGGGCCAGGCGGCGAGGGCATGGCCTGAAACGCGTTTATTATTTCATCAGTTTCTCCACAAGCTCTTTTTCAAACATGATGTTGTTCAGTCTCTCTGTGAGCGTTGAAGCTCTGCTGATGGATTTAATCCTGTTTACAACTGAAAAAGACTCCACAGAGCAACGTGTAACACGCGGTGATGTCAGAATACGAAGTTCAGGTTGGGGAACATCTTTGTCTTCACTAGTGGAGGGGAACTGATGTCCCTCATCCACTTTCAGTTTGATGAGTCCCCCAAACCAACACGCCTGCTCGGCGTGTGCAATATGTGCACGCGTCACAACGCATAGCCTGACTGCAAATTTGACAAATTGACTGATTGATCGAGTCAAACATGTTAATAAGACAATAAGCCACAGCTCTGAGCAACAGGAAGCCAGTGCACAAACCCGAGGACTGAACTAACATGGTGGTGTTTCCAGGTTCTGGTCAGGACTCTGGAGGTCCTGCGTAAACTGTACAGTTTACATCTGGTTTGGACACGAGACTTTTGATTCTGGTGCTTTTATAGATGGTGAAAAGCTGCTGATGTTACTGATTGAATGTAGCCATTATTGAGTCCAGTCTCAGTCTAACTGGAGAAACTGGTTTTGCGTCCACAGTCACCCAGTCCACAGGCCCATGTTCTCCCGCCGTCAGTGACGCTTAGATCTGAGTGGACGGAGGTCTGGGGCTCCTTGAGGAAGGACCGGCACCAGTGAGATGAAGTACCTGTGGGTCTGTCCATCTCCCTGGGCTCAGGGTCTCGGTGGAGCCTCCAGTGGATCCATCAGGTGTTGGAAGTCACAACCAGAATCAAGGAGGCAGGTGATCCTCGACGGGTCCTTCTCTCTGCATCTTCACTCAACATGTTGGTAATCAGTGACGTCTTCCAACGCCGCCCCCCTGATGTGTTACGTGGTCTGGGGCTGGTCAGCTGTTGCAGAAGGCTCAAATCTGGGTGAATGTGGCCCAGAAGCTGACCTGACAAACACTCACCATCACAGCCACGGGGCACAACACCGAGGCCCAAGGAGCAAGCAGGATGGAGAAAAAGGTCTGCGCTTGTGTGTGCTGCCCCCTGCTGTCCGACCCCTGAACCTGCAGCTCAAAGCAACCGTACAGAAACCTGACCCTGGATCAGGCCTGGACTGGGACAAAAATTCGGCCCTGGACTTTTTGGTCCAGACTGGCCCACTACATATCGCACGCATATACTGTGCCAACTCGCCCCGTAAACACACAAGCCCTTATTAACACTACTATACTTAACAATTGATATTTTACTAAACATGAAATTAACTTTTTCTTACTGTATTTAACACAAACAGTTCAGTTTTTCACGAGTTATAATAAGCATAGGTTTGTTTGACAACTGTGCATCAATGAAAATGAAAACAGATGAACAGACATAGCCTTATTGTTAAAGTTTTCATTTTGATAAATAATTTGCAGAGAAATTGCAGCATATTGCAATCTATTTAATATCACAAAAATATTGTGTAAAGACATATGTATATTATATGATATTATTGTATTGTAGGACTTCTGGAGACCCCCCTAAATATAAATGCAGATGTTTTATTGTAACAGTAGTTAATCAGTGTTTTATTAGTTTTAACTGCATAATGTGAAACAGTCATTAAACCATAAACACTGACTGAAAAAAATATGCAAAGCATATTTGGTATGTTGTTAGATCAATGTCCTTCATGAACAAATAGGACTGTGGGCAGAAGAAAGGTGCATGTTGATACTTAAAACACTAAAACTCTGGTGACATGATTTGGGGGATGTAATTATAGGTTAAAAATTGTGAAACTAGCATATCTCTATGCTCAAACCACTTCAAGTATAAAATAGTACAAAAAGCAACTATTAATTAATCATATGAATATAGTTATTTTCCAATACTTTATATAACTTGATTTTGTAGGCTAACACACCAAACTATGCAGATTTTGCGATTATGTCAAGTAACGTTAATAGACAATTAACGGTGTTAACGGTGCAATTAAGTGTTTATCCACAGCATGTTAGGCTAGCACACACCTGCCATCACCACCACCTATCTCCTGCTCCTGTCCCACCATGGCAGCGGGAGCCTCACTTTCACCCTCACCCTCACCCTCCTCCTCCTCTTCCTCCTCCTCCGACGACATCATCACCTGCTGCTGAGACGGACCCGCAGGCACAGCTGAAGTTCAGCTGCTGAAGTCCCGGAGGCCAGGCCGGCCTCCGCAGCAAACATGGTTACAATGTTTTTGCTGGTAGCAGCATCATGAGAGAGTGCTTTTTTTTTCTCTCTCTCAACATTTCAGCACCCCCTTTTTGTTTTTTCTCCATTTTGCTTGTCTGTGTCTTTTTAGCTTGTAATGAGAAGATAAATCTTGTTCCACTGGCAGATTTTTCTACTAATTTCAAGTGAAAATTTACTTGAAACAGGTGAAGATTGTTGTTTTTTCCAGTGATGAGTCTTGTTTTAAGTGTAATGAGATACTTAAAAATAAAGCGTGCATATCTGATGTTGCTCACAGTCGTCCTGAGTTTGCTCAGGGAGCTTGTGTGTACGCCCAGATACATGACAGATTAGAGGGAACATTGCTCATAACGATTGCTCATCATTAAAGGTGATTGGACGAGGGGGGGTCTAGTACATGAATGGGTGGGACTCTTGGGCCTCTGTAGCCTGTCATTGGGCCGGCCAGGTGTGACAGGCAAGTCACTGGGCCTATGAGTGATGTGTGAGAGATCATGGCAAGACGAAGCAAAAAAAAAAAAAAAAAAAAACGGATCCACTCGGTTCAGCCCCACGGTGAAGCTTAGAGAGGAGCTCCTCAGCTTAAAGGTTGTCATGGCAACCACGAAAAAAAATCAGTTTGTGGCTTTTCAGGCGGTGATGCCGACCTCAAACATACAAATACATGTATATAAAGCTCTGAAATTATAAGAATAAAGACTTCAATTTAGACAATAAATGTGTAAGCTTTAAAAACTAAACTCACAAGAATAAAGGTGTACATTTGTTTAAATAAAGTAACACAAAGCAAACATCATTCAGCACAACATGACAGTTAAAAACCCTGAAGACCAAGTTCTTCCTCACCTGATGTTCAACCTAAGAAACTTCACATCTTTATTTATTTCATTTGATTTATGGCTTCTTTTATTGTAAAACTATGACTTTACTCTGGTAATATATTGTTACTTAACTTTATATTAGTTTACTCGAGACAAAAGCAGCAGCTGGATTAGTTTGGGCCGGTGCCCCCGACACAACCGATGAAATGAAGACCACCACACATTGTTTCTCCAGAGCATTTAATTAGTATCATACACGAGCATGTTCTAATAAAACACATGAAACCAACTCAATCAGTGATGTACAAATGGATCCAAACCGACAGGCTGCCGCCGCGCGTTCATCCTGCCAGAAACAGCGGCAGGAAACGCATTCAGGACCAAAACTTTAATCTGTCATCGGGTCAAACCCGGGCCGACGCTTCATTCTGAATAAATCCACAGTGTTACGTGGACTTTGCTTCAGTTTTTGGGATCTTTGTCTAAATGAGAACCCTGCAGTTATTTAATCTCCCCAACAGTGGAGGAGCTCAAAATACTGGACATCTTCCCGCTGACGGTCTCAGAAACGACACGAATACCTGCAGGACTGACGGACCAAAGCCCGGAGCGCTGAAGTGACCTGGGAACCGAGCGATACGCCATCGCCGGCTCACGTTCAGACCCGGACGTCTGTTCCCAGACTTTGCAGACGGGATGACGTTTGTCGCCAGGATCAAGCAAAAGCTCGTTTTTAGCTCCACAACCAGGACGACCGTGAACCGTTTGACCCGTTCTGCAGTTACAGCTTGAACAAGTAGGATCACAGATTTCTACAAGACCGTCTTCCACGAGAACTGCTCCGACCCTTGTTTCAGCACAATGTTGGTACTTTCACTACTTTATTGCACGTTTAAATACATTTCATGATGTGTACTTAACGCTGCCCTTCTTCAAGTCAACACTCGGGTTCACACACTGGATTAAGGCCAAAGACGCACCTAAGATGCCCTCAGTTCATCAGGTCCCTGCCCTCAGCTGCCAGTACAGGAGACCGTCCCCGCTTCACACCTTCAGGACCCAGAACACCAACGGCTGCTATCAGGCGTATCTGAGAAGACCAGCTCTGACCAGCTCTGACCAGCTCTGACCAGCTCTGACCTGGTCTGACCTGGTCTGACCTGTTCCAACATGCTCTACGAGGCTGGTGGGTCTCAAAAGGTTCCCAGCTGAGGAAACTCTGACTTGAGATGAAGTCTCCTTGAGCTTCTCATGCAAGTTTGGTTTTGGTCTTTTACAAGGATTTAGAGTTTATCTAACATTGTTGGGGGTTCAGTCTTCTAGGGGGACGGCCTCGTGGGTCGGACCTCCTATTATTTGAGACCTTGACGACTACTCTGGGATACATTGCGAATCTCCTTCTTACTCAGTCTCGTGTTTGTGGAACGACTGAAGCCGGTCGCGATCCCGGTCGCTGCAGACCCAGCGTCAGTTTCTAAATGCGGTCTAATGCGGACAGGCTAAACCGATGATGCACGTGCACCAGTGCACTTCCACGCTTCTGTCACTACGCGTCCTTCCCTGCCGTGCCCAGCCCCCACCGTCTGACCATCGCAGGAAGTTACTACACAGACAGAGATGCCGTAAATGACGCTGCGGAGAAGAAACGGCGACCAGCAGGTGACCAAACCGCCGGCACGTGCAGGAACGCCTCATGAGCAGCTAACCTCCAGCAGAGTTTCAGGTCATTTCTGCTCGCTAACGTTCAGTCAAAGAGCGATGTGATATGCTAAGAAGGACGGAGGCTGGTTTGGTTGTGAAACTGTGCTTTGGAGCCGGAGTGGACCGGAGTCGATGCAGCCTCACTTTTACGGTACGAGGTCTGAGGAACGTCATGAGTACGACATTCCAGCTGCAGATAGGAAGGTCAGCCTCGGCACCAACCAGCCATTTGTCCGTCACTTATGAGCACGATATGTCCCTGGTTTCACCGGTGGTCCATTCTCCTTTAACCATCTGTTTTTTTGAGACTAAAGTCACATCATTCCTTCTGTTATTTTGTTTGAACAACCAACACAAACTTGCCTCTGAGACAGACGAGGTGCGATCGCGTTGTAGACGGCGTGAATGAAAGAATCTCAGGTCATGTCGTGTCTGGAGGTAGCCAACTGCCGCCCACCGTCGCCACTAGCTGACTGAAGTGCATGCTGGGATTTATTGTCCAGAGTATCCTGTATAATCTAGAGCAGCAGCTAGAGCCTGATAGGGTTTGGAAGAGGATCCGAGTTTTAAAGATCCTACGTATCAAAACCACCTCTGAGCACATGATTAACGCTCGTTGAGAAACAGCCGATTCTAATACTGCGCTGAGTGGGGACGGTCCGGCACGTCTGCTGATGCCACTTTCTCCCACTTGAAGTGCACTTGGGTGTCTTACGCCGGGCTGACTCGTGAACCTTCTTTCGGTCAGTAGTGGTATTCCTACGTAGAGCGGCTTCAACAAACATAGATAAACCTGGTTCCCCCCGTTGGTGTGAAGCAGAAACGATCTCCCACGTGGCCCTCTGGCGGTCCGACCGCCGAACCACGCACAGACGCGAGCGGCTGCTTCCCGTCTGCTCTGAGCTCTCATTGGCTGCTGCCAGGACCAGGACGTGACCTGGACCAGCTGACTGTGACCAAACCAGACAGATGAAAAGATAAAAGCGGTGTGAAACCGGCCCGCTGACACCTGAATGTTGCTGATGAGCTTCACTTCGTGCTGCATCTCATGGCTGGAAGGTTTTACAGAAGTCAAGATGATCAGACCTCTGGGACTAAATGTGCACCTCTCAGCGTCACTGAGATTATTTCTTGTTGACCATTATAAATTAAAATTTTAAAGAACCAACACATTTACGAATTTCCTACCAAATGTTTTCTAGTTTAAAAATGGTTCAAAGATTTCTGGGTGACGTCCCATCGTTGATATATTGGGGAACAAAACTCAGTTAGCCCATCCCTTCTCTGTTCCCCGAGAACACGCCCCCCCATCATGACCCACCCCCCGTCAGTGATTGGTTGGAGCGATTTGTTCAGATTATACGACGCTACTTCAGGAACAACTTCACAACTTCAAAACTTTCCAAACGTCTCTTTGGATCAGAAGCGAGTTCTTTTAAAGTTCTGGGGAACGTTTCAATAAAGTTTGAGTGTTGAGCAATGAAGCGGCATTATTTAATAACCTGGGGAAAGCATGACAATATGCATTTATTCAATTTGAAGACCAAGGTATTTTTGGTTTAAATTATTTAGAGAATAAGTAACAACTAACTGCTAACGAGGAGCGTCACGTGTTTAATTAGTGTGACAGAAAGAGTCAATCATAACCCTCCAGCAGCAACAGGAAGTCGTGTCACATTAGTGCATGCAGTAGGAAAGTCGCATCTGGTAACGGCAGCTTTGGTTTGGGGGGCAGGCGGCCCCCCCAGCGCCACACTGTTACTAGTTTATGGAGAATTTAACATTTTCTTCAGATTCCCAAAGATTAAGATCCAAGTGTTTGGGTTTAAATGGGTCCGTTATCCTGTTTAGCGGTACAGTCCAGATTTAAGACAGTTTAGAGGAATTTAGTGCCATGAATAGTGAAAAAAAGAAGAAAAACAAATGCAGGGAATACTTTAAATTAATCAACTTTAAATTAAAAATGTAACATGCGGTTACAAGGCTTTAGTTTTCCCAACATGATGCAAAAGTTGCATGAGGTCACATGACACCCCTGGTCCAATCAGCAGACAGCTCAGAGCACAAAACACTGAACTCTGGTTAGATAACCAAAGTAGACTTATGAAGTCAAAAAACAACAATAAAAAACAACAATATAAAACAAACACAAATAAAAAGCTTATTACAGAAATATGAACAGAAACGGTAACATTGTCCTTCTGTTAAAGTACCACCTCCTCGAGTCTGGACAGATCAGGTTATGTCACAATACCAAGATTATTAACATTATTCTCATTATTAATATCTTACAAAACCAAAATCAACAGTGCAATAAAAAGGTTTTTAATCCCTCGCTCGGCAGGAGAAAGAGACGGCGAGGGGCGGGGCTTGGCATCAGGGGAGGGGAGAACAGACATCAAAAATAAGAGATGAGGGAAGGGAAACAGGAAACAGGAGAAGAAGAACAGACGAAAGAGGAAGAGGAGATTCTGAGGAGGATAAAAATGTGCGATGATGGAGGGGTGCGTGATGCGGAGGTAGAGAGGGATGAATAAAAAGCCAGGGAGGAGAAATGATGACAGGTTGTGACGGGGTGGGAGAGGAGGATCATGGGACAGATCCACGCAACAGGCGTCAGCTGACTGGCTGATGATGCATCATGGGTGTCTTCGCAATCGTTAGTGGAAGTTAAAGCGTCCCTCCTCTCGTCGGAGCGGGTTGTAGTGATGATTACAAATCCACGAAGACATGATGGTGTGAGAAGACGAGCTGACGTCCTGTTGAGTGGATGAGTGAGGATGCACCGATACGTCTGCTGCAGCGGGCCGACGGTTCCACCGGCGAGCCCAGCAGAACCTCGCCGATCCATCGGTCACGGCCACGAGCTCTCGTCAAGACTCAACACGGGTTGGTAACGCGTTTCCTCCGGGAGGAGCTGATGACACCTTCCCCGAACCTCAGGACGCGACCGCAACGCCACCGCTGTAACTGTGGAGGCATGGTTGCAGGATAAGACGCGTGGGTGTCAGCAGCTCCACCCAGAATGCCCTCCGACCTCTCCAGGAGGCGGGACGTTGTCAGCTCTGCTCCGTTTTCTCCTCCACCTCAGCGCCAACGCAGACTTTTGTGGTGGCCAATCAGAGAGCGTCTTTAATTTGGTTTTCCATCATGTTCGAGCTAAAGCTGCAGGTATCGGTGCATCCTCGGGTGCGGGTGGGGGGTGGGATGGGTGTTAGTTTTGGGGGGGAGGGGTCAGAGTTGGGGGACTTGGCCGTTGTGTGTTGGTCGCGTCATTCCTCAGGAACTCCTCTTAGTCTTGGAGTGTTGGATCAACCACTGGAGGGTGATGTCTGCAGAGACAGAAGCGTGGCGTCAGCAGTGTGTGTGTGTGTGTGTGTGTGTGTGTGTGTGTGTGTGTGTGTACAGTGACATTTAAAGTGGCCGGCTACTGGCCATTACAGTTTCCCGTGTATTTACAGGCACTTCAGCCTCCCTGCTGGAGGTTTTCTCTAACGTCGGCTCTCTATGACATCATAGAGGGCGGAGCTTCCTTGTGCGTCCACCAGGGCCTTATTTCAAGACTCATTTCAACCCAAGCGTATTTTCCACCCCACTGGTTCTGGTGGTAGTTTTTACTGGGGTTGTTTTTAAAAATAGATCAATATTTCAGCTGACGCTAATAATTAAATAAATAACAGATTAGAACTTGGAACGGGATTAATACCAAGTCTGCCGTCACAACTCTGAACTACTAGGAAAAGTTGGACTTCTGGATGACTTCCACCTTTTTGGTGGAAAACTTTACAAATAGTTTTATATGGAAATATTTTTGACGACAAGCAGATGAGGAGGCCGGTGATGAATCTGCTATCATGCAGCTGTAAAGGTCAAACAAAGACCGACTGCATTGGCCCAGTTCCTGTTCAGGCGGTTTGTTGAAGGCAACTTTAAAAGCAGTCATGAAGTTGAGGGAAAAGCTGGTTACTCTGGAACTGAGCACTAATAATAATAATAACAACCACAATCATATGCTGTAACAATGCACCTTTCAAAAACCATGTCTACCTTATACTGCTGCACCTTTCACTTTAAAAAAAAAAATTGTATATATGTATATAAGAGCTGCAATTTGTATATTTACTGTAAAGTGAGCGAAAATAACCGATTCAAATTCCCTGTCTTGTTTGACCTGACTTGGCCAAATAAACATGATTCTGATTCGTTCCAGAAATCAACCCGCCTTTGCAAACCGCGCCAACATGACAGATTACGATCTGCAGCTGCATTGATGTTTCTGGCGGTAAACACGTGATTCTGGGACTCACTGAGGAGGAGGTGGGCTGCATCTTCACGAACCCACCCCAAACCTCCACCTCTGTGACTGCAGCCCTCCGACTGTCCTCACAGCCAACTCCTGAGGAGATGTCTCTCAGAAGTATGTCACGGTCACCTGAAGTGATGGAAGAAAACTGGCCTTTTCTGGAGTTGCTGCCTTAATCCTCCAGACTTTCTGCAGGTCCTCAGAAACTACATTTGACCTGTTTTCTCATAAAAACTGACAGGGCCCTGAGCTCAACGTCATGGGAGTGCATGGAGAGAGTGTGTGAAGTACCGATGTTGTCTTTCTCCTTGCAGGAGATGGAGTAGCAGCAGATCTCTCTGTCCTGAATGGCCGACAGGTTCCTGAAACATTGAGAGGCAGACGTGAGCGGCCTCAGACAGCAGGAGCGAGTCACAATTGTGAGTCAGCGCAGACTTACATCCTCTCGATGAGCTCCTTCTCATCCAGAGCTCCTGGGAGATCCCTCTTATTCCCCAGAACCAAAACCTGCACACACACACACAGTTTATCAACACCACATCACCACCATCCTGATGGAGTATTTCCATATCTAAATACTCTTTACTGTTGGGGGCTTTAAACGTCGTCCTAAAATCGTTGGACCTGAGGAGAACTAATCAAACTACAGCGTTTGATTTAAATGGTGTGTAAGCCACAACTCTTCCCAACGAAGCTCCAACCTGAGAGGATCGCCACGACGGAGATCCTATGTGAAGGCCGGGGGAGCAAAACAGGCGGCCCAGTAAATGTTACAGAACACGTTACGGCCAGCACTAAAGCTTCTGATCAGCTGATGACAGCTTCACGTTTTAGACCTGAATGTTGTTTTACTTTTCCTCTAAATTTATACAACAAGAACTCAAACTTCTCAGGGGATTAACAGATTAAAAAAACAAATTAAATTCTGGGTTTTTGTGAAGCATACTGATCAATAATCCTGATAGTTGATCTCAAGTAAAGCTGAAACATTGTGTGTTTCTTGTCCAGAGTCGGGGCCGCTGCTTCACTCACGCAGCTCCGCCCCGCTAACTTTTAATGCTTGGGTTCTGTCAGAACCCCCCGGCTCTGTCGGAGCGTGTGGCCGGTTCAGATCAGAACCAGGCGGTTCGGGTTCTTACGGGAATGCCCTGCAGCTGCGGCTTGTCCAGCAGGTTGTGGAGTTCGTTCTTGGAGGCCTCGATCTTCTCTGGATCTGCGGCGTCCACCATGTATCTGCAACAGCAGGGAATAACAGCACCAAGCTCAGCTGGATCAGAACATTCTGCATATTTGAGAACTCTTATCTCCCATTTAGGTACCCCACTACAGGTGTATCATGCATCATGTTTCACTGAATAATAATAATAATAATAATAATAATAATAATAATAATAATAATAAGGGATCTCTGTCATCTGCCCCCTGCATGGACGTGTTTAAGCACCAGCTGGACGCCAGGGGCGTGGTACATGTCCCTTTGATCTCCAGCTGTGTTTGGACCAGCAGAGGTGCAGCAGTGACCCACTGACTGCATTTAGGGAACCAGGACTTACACGATGGCGCTGACCCCTCGACAGTAACGCTCCCACATGCTCCTGAAGCGAGGCTGACCCCCGATGTCCCACAGCTGTCCAGAGTTCAACACAAGAGAACAATAAATTACTTAGAGAAAGCTCGTTGTTAGTTACTTTATTGGACGTCGAGGGAGCGGATCTACCGACCTTGATGGTGACGTTGCCCTTCGTGATCTTCCTCATGTTGAAGCCCACCGTGGGAATCATGTCCTCGCTGAACTGGCCAGACTGAAACACAAACACACACAGACGGTTGAACGTGAACTCTTTCAGACGGGCGTCCAGCTCAGCGCAGGTCCGCTCCAGTCTCGTTCTTCTGAACCATCTACGGTGCCGTTTTGATTGATCATCTCAGACATGACCAGAGGCCCACGCATGGAAGAGTAAACGCTGTAGTATTCACAAAATACACAGTTTCCAGGGTGCTGAGAACATCAGCTCCCTATGACATCATCAAAAAGAGCGGGAGCCCTTCTAACTTTCTCGGCATGGTACTATACTCCAGGGATTACCGTGAATGTAGACGGAGCGACTGCCGGCAGCGGTGACTTGTGGGGAGTTTTATCCAGTTCTGGTCATAAATGTCTAAGATATTTGGGTTTTAGTTTCTTTCGCATGTTTTCTCTGCTCTCTAAAGAGCTCACAGCAGTCCGCTCAAGCGCATGTGTGGGTCCAAGGTAAACCTTGCTTTTTTTCAAACTTGCACCGTGAAAGAAAGCCCCCCCCCCCATTTTTGTAGTTTTGTAGCAACCCTGTTTAAAACATTCTGCATCCATGCATCATGACAGCGTTTCATTTTTTAAACCTTTGTGCACGGATCAACTAAAACTAGCGGTCAGTCGTGGTAACACATGCAGCCGTGAAACCGTCAGCACGAGTTCCACGTAAAAAGAGCTGGAACTACGAGCTATAAAACGGGAGGCGCTGGGGGGGAAGCAGGAAAACGCCAGCGTCGGGACGTTCAGATGACTAAACTAGTGGAGATGTTGCAGCAGCTGAGACGCAGCAAAGAGGAAGTTAAAATACAGAACAATAAAAACAGCGTAAGAAGAACTCTGCTTGACTCTCTGTCTCAATAGAAATCAGCTGACATTAAACCACAAAGTAAAACTGTTGTTGACGGCTGAAAAAACAGGAAACCAGGCATGAATTCAAAAAAAAAAAGTCCCGTCAAAACAAAGATGTTCATTTTAAACACATATTCTCATCAACGGGAACCGGGCCTGTGGGATGAACTGTGCATGCAGATCCCGACGGTTTTGAACCCCTCCACAAACATCAAAATATAACATTGCTGGGTTGAAAAAATTAAAAAAGGCAGAAGTGAAGCATCCTGGCAGTTTATGGTGCAGACAAAACAGAAACACGGGACACTTGAGTGGGGGAAACCCGACCCACATCCTGTGATGTGCAGAAGTAGCTGGACAAGAGCTGCCCCATACACAAGTTATATCAAACTAAACTAAAACCTTAGAGGATTATGTCCCAGCTCAAAACGATGGTCCTGACACGGCAACACTAAACCGCCACGAAACCGCGGGTCACAGAGGACAGCAGAAGGAAACGTGGGACCCGTGGGACCAACACACCACTTCACTTTTGTGTGACTCTGCAGTAAAGTCACAGATCACACTGCTCACAAAAGAACACTCTTTATAAAAGTGCATATGATGTAGAACATGCTGATAACTGTATTTACGAATGAGTGACAGCAGTTTTATCTGTAACGCTCAGACATCGTTGGCCTGACGAGCCTCACCCGTCCCTGGGTCTGGTATCCCTCTCATTCACAGCAATCTACCGGTACGGACCGTACCAGACCAATCCCAACACGCTGCAGGTGCTGACCACATGAGCCCCCGTTGAGAACAACCAAGACGGCAGCAGAACCAAAGAATAAAACTTGGATCAAGGGGTGTTTACATCGGTCATCCACTAACGCTCGTCCAGCTTCCCTCCTCTGATTGATCTCTAGAGGCAGCTTCTTCTTGTTGGTACCAATGAAAACTGAATTCAGAGGAACCAGAATAATCATTTGTTTTGAAGAGGAAGAGTTAAGATGCGTTACGTTCCCGGTTTGCATTAAGCAATCAAAACTAAGATTATTCACACTAAAACAGTGTTTTAATGTCCAACACATTATTAAAACTTTAAAAAGGACAACGGTGAACCACCGGAACCACCAGAACCAGCTCCTACTCCAATTAACAAGCTGAAAACTCCCCGACACAGACGTGGCAGCACCTGCCTCAACTGACCGACCCGCAACAGTTAGTGAGACGTAGTTTTAATGGCGTCAGGAGAAAACTTCAAACACAGAAGATGGAACATGCTCATTCTGCTTTGTTTTGTAGAGAAAAAAATACCTATACAAGTTCAAATATGCAAATGAGTTGGAGGATGTGGAGGACCTGTTGCAGCCGGCTGACTGACGGACGACCCAACAAGAGCGCTATTTCCTGAGACAACGGACAGGATTATAAAACTCTTCCAAGAATCTAAGTTAACATGAAGGGCCAGTTGTTCAAAAAATTTAATCTGGATCAAAGTGATCCGTATTTGGAAATCCTATTTTATGCTATCCAGGATCAGGTAATCCGTCTTAGTTTCATGCCGGTTTTTCAAAGCAACATTGGATTGGATCACCCTGATCCAGATACACAGTTTTCAAGATGACCAAATCCGGATTACCAGTGCTCTAAATGGGACAACCCTTCTCTGTGATGACGTTTCTGATGCACCTGAGCCTGTTGAAGAACCAGACCAACCTCTGGTTCTGTCAGAATGAGGGACTGACTGGACGTGTAGTAAGGGATGCAATAGTTAGAAATTATTTTTGACAGGTTCATCTCTGATGATTGTTTCTTTGATATTAATATACAGTGATGAATTACAGAAAAATTGAATATATTATTTTTGTTTGTTATTGAAATCTGTTTGGGGGATTATTTCATGGTGACAAGATAATTCTTTATTTTATTTTTACTTTACTATACTGAAAGGCTTAATTGGTAGCCTATGTTTACTTTATCTACTTCATCACTGTAACGGTTAAACAAGTCAAGTGCAAAATATGAATAAAAGTATTTACACTAAATGATACAAATGTTGTATTATTTGACCAATTTTAAAGTTTTTCGACATTTTCCTCCTGAAATCCACCTTGAAATCCTACCCCCTGTTGGGATCAGGATAATCCTGTTTTTTTGGATCAAAGTTATCCAAATCCTACTGGAAAGTTTTGAACAACACAAACTGAAGGTTTGATCCAGATTAAAACTAGGATTGGATTACATGATCTAATCCGATTTCAGAATCCTTCTTTCCCTTTTGAACAACCCATTTTCAAGCTTTGATCCAATCCGATAACCTAAATCCGATCAGATTACCTTTGAACTGGCCCGAAGTGATGAAAGAAAATGCTGGCTGTTCTCATTCAGCTGTGTTTAAAATTTGGTGCAAATCTAAAATAAAATGGGAGGCTGAACCATCCTGATCTCCACCTGAACCATCACGCTACGGGTGGAAGTGATAGCTGCTAACGTATGAATAAATAAACAGGTAAACAGATGTTAATGAAAGACTCTGCTGGACGCTGGTACATTGAACACGGCTGTCGCTCCGCCAGTGAAAGTCGCCTGCAAGCTGAACGTGAGCTGAGCTGATCCTGCGTCTCTGTACCAGAACAAGAACATTATATTTATGTTAACTGTACAAATGTAAAGTAGTGCAGGCAGGATATTTATAGTTGGACGACATGAACCCTTGCTAGCGAAGCTTGAAATTCCTGCTCTACAACGACATAACTGCTTAAATCATCCTTGAATTAATCTGGCATCAAAGGAAAGGCAACGTGTGGGAGATTACAGCAAAGGTGTGAAATTAAGTTTATATTTTACCAGCTCACAGGAAATTAAGACGGAACGCAGTAAATACATAAATGAACTCATCGTCTCTGTCTGAGAGAATAATCCACTTTTAGATAATTGCTCTGACTCTGGTACCAGCATCAGAAATACTTGCAGTCTATCAAATATAAAGCTACCAGCATCTGCAAGTATTTTCACCCATGTTCCATCTTAACTCTTATAAACGGACTTTGTTGCTCTAAAGGCCAGAACAGGAAGTGATGCTCTACTGCTTGGAAACGTCCTGGCTAATGGAGATGTGAGCTCTCGGACTCTGCAAGGCGTGTGGCATTGGCGATATGCCGTTCTTTTTATGCTGGAACGCTCAACATCAAAGGCTTCGGGCTCCAGAGGTGGAACGACTACCGGTAAACGTAACACAAGCGACAATATCAAGCATTTAAGCATCCGTCAGATGAAAGAACATCAGTGGGGACGACAGAGGAACTGTAGCAGCAAACTCTGGAGTTAGTGTTGTAGAAAAATTGTGAAATTCCCCAAAGAAAGTCATGTTGAGGAGAGGTACGGATGAATGAAGGCCTGCTGCCCCAGGAAAATACGAGTGATGCTACGACAACAATCATGGGCCACTCGCTCGAGGTCAGTAGTACACATCATTTATGTGAGTTTGAGCTGGGTATCAGGTATCAGGGGAAAAATTGATGTTGCTTGGATTCATGTAGCAAAAAACTGTTGAAATCCATTTTCTCAACATCTCACCATTTATTGAACCAAGACTGAGTTTTCCAGAAGTTTTTGAAGAAGAATGTTTAGAGGGATTGTCCTCATTGGTCATTCTGGTGCATGTAGTCACACCTGCGTCATTTAGGTTTTTCCAGGTACCAAACTATATAACTGGCTGTATCTAACATACATGTTAAGCCGGGCATACACTGTGCGATTGTCGGCTCGTTTTGAGCCGATTTTCCAGTCGTGCGACTATTTTTTGGATGGGGCCGGATTTCGACCCAATCGTTGGTCGTGCCTCATGCAGTATACGTGGGGTAACGACGAGAGGGTAACGACGAGAGATTAACACCTCACGATGAGCTCCCGATCACAAATCGTGTGCTTGCAAGAAAATCAAACGTGTTTGAAATCCTGGTCGCTCCTCGTGAAGGTATCGCACAGTTGAAGCAGCTACGACCCGATTTGCCTCATCCTTTCGCAGAGAGCATGCGCAATCTCTGATGGCACGTCAAAAACTATTATTTGTAGTTTAAAGTGTTGCAAATTCAAATTACAAATCATGTTTTAATAGCAGAAAAAAAAGACTGCATTTCCCACGTCTGCCCAGCCAATTCCTTGTCCAATCACGACGTTGTCTAATCTTTTTTCATTTATCGCCACACAGAATGGCACAAATTGCTAAAGGCTGATTTATGGTTCCGCGTTACACCAACGCAGATCCTACGGCGTAGGGTACGCAGCAACCCGCACCATACGGTTACGCCGTCGATTTAACGCGGAACCATAATTCAGGCTTAAGGCAGCGCGTTTGTTTTTGCTGAGCATCTTCGGTGTCTCCCACTTCGGGGTTCCTCCTCTTCCACTTCTTTTTGTCGTTGCATTTCCAGTACACAGAAGTCCGACATGAGGATTATGATCGTATAGTGTGAGCGGACGGGTTGCATCAGAGCATCGGGTCATACAGTGTGAGACCATAAATCGTGGGCTGCGAACTTTTGAACTCAGCGATCTAGTCGTGCAGTGTGAGATGGGGCTGAATCAAACTATTTAAAATATTGCAGTGTATGCCCAGCTTTACTGGATGTATAAGATAACAATTTGAGGTTTGTTACTAGCTGACCTCTGCAGTTTGTGCGCTAGCGCCCCCATGTGGAACACTTACTGAGCTGTGGTTATCTATTGCATGAGGCCATATCTCAGGAATACCCAAGTCATCGCTGGTATCTTCCCAGCAAACAGAATCAATAGGCAGGTCACAAATCCACATGACGTCAGGAAGTATGCAAAAAGGAAAACAAGAGATTGTATGTTTTCTGAGATATGCTGGATATGCCTTGTTGTGTCAAGGTCTTGTGACTAGAGAAATGACCGAACACAGCATGAATTGGGTGAAAATTTGCAGTGGAATACGTTTTGTGATGTTGAGTACTTACTTAAATTTTATTTGAGAGGGACCATGTGCAATTAAAAACATAAATGTAAACATTTGATGCATTGCACCAGAGTTAGCCTTAGGCTAATTTGCATCTGCAGTCCCTTGGTACAAATAAATACATCACAGATAAAAAACATCAAACATTATTCAAGGTTATTATCAAACAGCACCCATAAAAACATTATTCAGGGGCATAACATATACTGTAGCAATAAATCATGGGATGACATGAAGACACACACACACACACACACACACACACACACACACACACACACACACACACACACACACACACACACACACACACACACACACACACTCTCTCAGCCCCATGGGGAACCCCATGAAAGTGAGAGTTTTAAATGTTTTTTTTTATATTAGCTTTAAAGTCACAGGTTTTTATGTCGTCTGGGATTGTGTTCCATTGTGTGACAGCTTTAATCGAGAAGGCTGCCTGTCCAAATGCTGAATAGCAAAAGGGTACAGTGCAAGTGTAGGTTTGGACTGTAAAAAGGGAAGTTTAGTTGTTCTTCTGCTGCTGGCTGAGTGAGTTTTGGTTCTTACATCTTTGCAATCTGGGAGAGTCTTTAACTTTAAATCCCAAAACATGCTGGAGTCCAGTATCTGTCTCTGTCCTCTAAGACGCGCTGCTGAACAGCAGAGCAGTAAAAGCCTGTGAAAGCTTAAGCTCCAGCTGGGGCTGACATCACTGCTGCAGGACAGGTAATGTGCAGTCTCCTAGACCTGGAGCAGCGACCTCAAGCCCGGGCTGACCTCACCACCAAGGCAAGGCAAGTTTATTATATAGCACAATTCAACACAAGGTAACTCAAAGTGCTTTACATCGACATTCAAAGCGGCAAGACATAATTAAACAGTAAATAACAAATATAATGCTAAAATTATGAGAAAAGAGGTAAAATAATAAAAAGCACAAGTTGTTAAAAAAATAAGGGCAGTAGAGTACAGCAGGTGAGTATTTAATTTAAGAGTACGCTTCAGTAAACAGTAATGTTTTTAGGCCTGATTTAAAGGAGCTGACAGTTGGAGCAGACCTCAGGTCTACAGGAAGTTTGTTCCACCGGTGAGGAGCAGAATAACTGAACGCTGCCTCACCTTGCTTGGTTCTGGTTCTGGAACCACAACAAACCAGATCCAGATGAACCTCAGGGGTCTGGGAGCTTCATAGGAACTAACAGATCAACCATGTATTTTGGTCCAAGACCATTCAGGTCTTTGTAGACCAGCAGTAAGATTTTAAACTCTATCCTTTGACTCACTGGAAGCCAGTGTAGTGATTTCATGACCGGTGTAATGTGGTCCAGTTTCCTGGTGTTTGTAAGGACTCTGGCGGCAGCGTTCTGGATCAGCTGCAGCTGCCTGATAGATTTCTTGTTAAGGCCTGTAAAGATGCCATTGCAATAATCCAACCTACTGAAAATGAATGCATGAATACGTTTTTCCATGTCTTGTTTAGAGAGAATCCTCTTAATTCTAGCAATGTTTTTCAGGTGGTAGTAGGCAGATTTAGTGATAAACTTTAGATGGCTGTTGAAGTTCAGGTCTGAGTCAATAATTACACCAAGATTTCTGGCTTGATTTGTAGCTGTCAATGACATGGAGCCAAGGTGAGTGCTGATCTTTTCCCTTTCATTTTTTGGGCCGAAAATGATCACCTCTGTTTTTTTTCTGCATTTAGCTGGAGAAAAACTGTGGCAGATCCACTCATTGATTTGGTGAATACAGTTACTCAATGAGAGTGGGGGCTGTAGTCACGTGATGACACTGAAATATAGAGCAGTAAAAGCCTGTGGAAGCTTAAGCTCCAGCTGGGGCCGAGCTCCCCGCTGCAGGGCGGCACATGTGCGGTGTCCCAGCCCCGGAGCAGCGACCTCCAGCCCGGGCTGACCTCACCACCACCAACAATGGAGCAGCGGCCTCTGCACGGGTCTTACCGCTATCACGTTGACGAAGGTGGTCTTCCCGGAGTACTGCAGCCCCACCAGGGTGAGCTCCATCTCCTCCTTCCAGAAGAGCGCCTTGAACCAGTCCAGCAGCTTGTTGATGAGCGCTATCATGTCTGTGTGTGTGTGTGTGTCTGGCTGCGGTGTAAGGCTAGGCTAGCGGGCTAGCTGGCTGACGCCCCGGCGCTGCTGCTGCTGCTTTAAGGCGGACTGGCGGCGGCTACCACAGCCGGGACCGGCGGCGGGGACACGCGGGGACGCCGACGGCTTCGGGCGAGCAGAGGGCGACGGTCGGGAGCCGCTGTTTGTCCGGCGGATCCTGTTTTTTCGTGATGTTTACTAGCTGCGCTTTTCCTCCCAGCTGTCACCAGACGACGACACGTCAAAGCACATCCGGCGAACCCTTTCACAATAATAGTCGAACTAAATATGTAGTTACGATGAAAAAAATAATATAATGAAGCAGGGCTGCTAAAACAGATGTACGTTTATTAATAAAACGCCTTTAAGTGAAAATAACGTATTTTTAAATCGTAATTTCAATTATTACTTCGCCCGTCTTCGTGTTGAAAATACCCCAATAATAATGTATTGGGGCTGTTTCCGGTTTGGGTGGGGCCGATAAATAAAACCGAGAAGCGCTGAAGAGAAGAGAAGTGAAACACAGACACCTGTCGGTGGAGAAGACACTGCCCTCTGCTGCTCAATTAAAACACACATACACTGTTTTTGTTTACACATTAAAAGCTGCTGATAATAATACTATATATTCATCTTCCTGACAACACACACATGTAGATTACGTATGAGCAGCTTAACATGAAATGAAATACCACTCTTTGAATTTAAGGTGGCCATGGATGGATGGATGGATGGATGGATAATGGATGGATGGATGGATGGATGGATAATGGATGGATGGATGGATGGATGGATGGATGGATGGATGGATGGATAATGGATGGATGGATGGATAATGGATGGATGGATGGATGGATGGATGGATGGATGGATGGATGGATGGATTGATGGATGGATGATGAATGGTTGGATGGATGCTGCATTCTTTCAAACTAAAACATGTGGATACTGTGGGTGTACTGGTTTAAATGTGCTTTAAATGTGTTCTAAATGCATTGCCGTACATGAACATAAAGTATGAACTTTAATTTGCTCCTATATCTTAAAAAGACCAACTTTTGTGGTGGCTTAGTGGTTAGCACTGTTGCCTCACAGCAAGAAAGTTCCCGGTTTGACTCCCTGGCCCGACGGGGGTCTTTCTGTGTTGAGTTTGCATGTTCTCTCGGTGTTTTCTCCGGGTACTCCGGCTTCCTCCCACAGTCCAAAACATGCATAGTAGGTTAATTGATGATTCTAAATTGCTCATAGGTGTGAGTGTCTCTACTTGTTTGTTTGTCTATGTGGCCCTGTGATGGACTGGTGACCTTTCCAGGGTGAACTCCTGCCTCTCGCCTATAATGAGCTGGGATAGGCTCCAGCAGACCCCTGTGACCCTGCAAAGGACAAAGCAGGTATAGAAAATGGATGGATGGATGTGGTCAGTGCAGCAACGCCTGCTGATCACATCTGTGACAGGATGGACGGGCAGACAACTAATATTACAGAATGAATGTAAGGTAACGTTAGTTAGCTGTCTTGTGGTAACTGAGTACCAGCCATCCAGCTTCCGGGTTGAGGCTCATGCAAAACAAAGATCTGTTGCAGTTCCCTGACTGGCCGCTAGAGGCCGCAAAATTAAGTTTATCCACACCGACTCCCACCCTTAAATGTTCAGAAATAAATATATTTACAGTGTGGTTAAAATAAAATCAAAGTTTTGGGTTCAATCATTTGATTTCACACCCATGGCAACTCTGAGGGGGGTGAATTATTTTATACCACGCCAGGAGTTTATATAAAGCATTAAATGTATTTCTAATCTGATTGATTGACATTTGGCTCTGCCAATGGCTAGCCGTTATCACTTCCTCACCATGATGCTACCATACTTAGCGAATCAACCAGCCGTTTGTATAAACCAGCGTGGGCTAACTAGCAATTTTTGATTCTGCTGGCGAGTCCACGCGTTAAACGGTTTATCCCGCTGGAAACGTCCTATGGCAGATCTGCAGATATTCAGACGGGCTTCGGCTGAAGGAGCTGGCAGCAAAGCTAACTTTGATTGACCCGCGGTGTGGACATGGTCCCATCTGCTTCTTGTGGAACAAGGCTGAGCCACACACGGAGAAAAAGGGACTTCAGAACCAATTTTCAGAAACCAACAGGTCACGTGACCTCATGCTTTGTCCATTGTTTTATTCAGCCTGTGGTGGGAAGTGAAGCAACGGCGTAACAAACCGCTTGGCCCAACAGTTCTGCCACTAATGGACAGAGGGTCACGTGACCCATTTGTCTGCATCCAGAACCTCGTGGTCATCCCCATGACGACCACGAGGTCCTGGATGTGATGGCACAGTGGTTCCCAGTAAACCCTTTGGTCCACGTAGACGGCATCTGTTTTGCCTTGTCGCTGGTTATTTGTACCGTCCATGATGTTTCAGAGTCGCATTTATTATATTTATTATCCATTATTTTCTTCGCCAGTGAAGCCATCATGTTGGGACTCGTAAAGTGGATTAAACATCTCCATGTTGGCGTCATTTTAATCATCTTTATTCAAAATGAAAAGGTGCAAAAATGAAGGTTCTGAAAACATTCTGAAGCAGCTTCTGTCTTCTGAGAAACGTTGGATTCCACCGTCGATCACGGGCGAGGTGTGTGATGTGGAGCTCGGCCACCGTCATCGTAACAACGCATGAATAATGAGCAAACATCACAACTAAGACCACAACATTCCTGTTTTATTTCATTACCTCGTCCCAGATTCAGTTCTCCGAGTTTCAGTTCAGGAAGAACCCGTTGGTTCTGTCTCCAACACGTTCAGTGGAGTCGGTTCAGAACATCCGGCCCTGGTTCTGGTGCGCGACCCCAATTCTGCTGGTCCCCCTTGCTCCTCTGGGTTCTGCTGCTGGTGTCCACCTGGTTGCCTTCAGGTTCTTCTGAGTGCTGTCCCGCTTCTCCCATGTTGCACGTCTTCCCCCTGAGTTCTTTAAGGACCCTGCTTTTCATCAGTTGTTCCGGTTCTGCAGCTGCAGGTTCTGTAGCTGTATGCTAACCTGGTCCCCCAGGTTCTGCTGGTTCTGGTTCTGATCGTGAAGGAGAAAAAACACAATTGTTTTTATTTATAATTGTTTACACAGCTGGTATCAACATGTTTTACAACAGTTTTACTGAGGACAGGGACTGATTGATTGGTTGGTTGGTTGGTTGAATTATTGATTGATTGATTTTTGGTTGATTATTTGATTGGTTGGTTGGTTGGTTGGTCGGTCGATCAATTGATTGATCATTTGAATTTTAGCGGAAGCAGCTGTTTCACCAAGGTCGGGGCTGGGCACCTAGAGGAGCATTCTCAATGAAGGATCGTCAACAGTTCAGATACACGACTGGGTATCAGGGGAACATCTCAGAGAGGAGGAGAGGAATACGTAAAGATGGGCTGCGGGTCGCCGAACGGAGACAAACATCAGTTTCAGAACAACGTTCGCCAGTGTAATGATGAGGCATTAGAACATCTGCCCACCAAACACGCATGTATGCATAGTGTTGCTGAAACGTTAAGAGAATGTGGAGGAATCTCTTAAATATCTGGACGACCCGTTGTTTTCTTCCTCTCTGCTCGGAGTGGGTGTCAGAATAACAGAGGACAGGATCTGATCTGTACCTGAGCTAAATGGTTTCATAAGTTTCAACTGGACTCTGTTGGTATTAAGTGGGTCATCAGAACATGATTTGGACTGAAGAGCTTTGAGAGGACTTCTGCTGTGAACTGGAATGAACGGCCTCGCACAGATGCAGCTGAACGCTTTAGTCGCATGTGAGCATGACGCCGGAATGCTGCCGATCATCACCATGGATCCAGACTAAGGATAAGAGGGTCAGGGATAGCCTCAATCTCTGACGGTCTTGGGTTGCATTCGCGTCGATGGCGCGGGCAGCCTCCACATCTGGAAAGACGCCATCAATGCTGAAACGTACACGGAGGCTTCGGAGCAACAACTGCTTCCATCCAGAATACCGAGACCTTGCACACTTCAGCAAGACAATGCTGAACCCCAATCACCACAACAGCGGGGCTCGCAGGAGGAGGGTCCAGGTGCTGAACTGGTCCGCCAGCAGTCCAGATCTCTCACCAACAGAAAACATCTGGAATGAAGGTCCAGGATCCTGCATCAGACGAGAGTGGGACACCTCTGCTCCCCTCGAAGTCCAGCAGCTGGTCTCCTCACTTCCAGGTGTTTATGGACCGTTGCTAGGGCAACAGGGGATGCTACACAGCGGTGAACCCCGGCCTGCTCTGACCTTTGGGACCAGATTTTTTTCTTGCGATAATGCATTAACTTAATATTTCTCAACATTTTACAGAACAAAACTGAGCCATTTGAGCATAAATGTAAACAAGTTAAATGACGTTAATTCTGATTGGTTGAGTGTATTTGGAGTTCAGGTTTCACTGCCCCCCCAGACACACACCTTCCTGCTGAGGGTTCCAGGTTCTGATCAGCTGCAAACATGGATTAACACGCTACACACGGTACCTGGTTGTGCTGCAGCTGGCTGCTGTACTGGGCCAGAGTGGAGTACAGGAACTGGTACTGCTCCGTGGTCTGGATCATGCCCCCCCTGCGCAGGACGAAGCGGGTCAGACTTGTTGGAAACAACGTGGTGAAGCAGGACAGGAGAGAACCCACCTGTCGAGTCGCAGCTGACAGACCGCCTCCAGGATGTCGACCTGAGCGCTGTCTCTGAGCTGCTGACATCCGATACTGCTGGCGATGAAACAGCCCGTCCTCCCGATACCGGCGCTGAGCAGAATAACAGAGAGGAGACATCTCAGACCCAAAGCTGGAAACCAGTGCAGATTTCCCCCCCGATTTCCCCCACCGATGGGACAAAGACAAAGTGAAATTTGATCTTTGGATTCAGTTAGACTGAATTGGATAATGAATCGGCATCGTGGTTGTGGGTGTATCCGTGTCTCGTTATCCGTGTCTGGTTCAGTTCTCTTCAGGTTTGGTTTCCTGGAGATCTTCCTGTGTTTTATTATTTTGAAAGCACCATTCTTGGTGTGGGACTTCCTCTTTCCTCCCGTAACATACTGTATGGGCCACTTCTCAGTTCCAGGTGCTCCAAGTTTGGACTTGGTAGTTTGCATTTGGCTAGCAGGACCCAGATAAATGTACCTGGGAGGACGGGAGGATGCATGTCAGTCCTTCCTCAGGTGTACTGTACCTGACGACACCACAGCTCTGCTAGCAGGCTAACACATATTCAAAACTAGTGTGTAAAATAAACTTATAAAGGTGTGTTTCATGGATTAATGGATACGGTTATGTATTTCAGCTGTTATAATAAAGTTGAGTGTAAGAAACAAAATATAAATGTGAGAGGAAATCGAAAAATAGGTTAAATGTTGATAACGTAACTACTAATCTGAACTATTCTAGTATTAAAACACCTTTAAAATACTTTATGTTACACAAAAACAAAGTTGTTTCTTGTATTGTTTCTGCTTGACATGTGTAATGCATTGTGGAATATTTTGCTGTCTCCATGGGAGGCATCCGGTGGATGCAATGGGCAGAGGAAGAACTGAGGGGGTCTGGACTGGACTGGTCTGGATTCAGACTGAACTGGATTCAGACTCTGAACTGGAGCAGATGGAGGATGTTTAACGGGAACGGGAGAAGGTTCCTGTCGGACGTTTTGTCAGGACGGGTTCCTGCACAAAATCGTTTCCTTGTAAAAGTTCATTCACTTAACTGTTATTTGTTTGTTAAAGAGCATATTGCAGGTTGGAGACCCCTGTGAATCAATGTGTAGGAAAATAATGTAGGAACTGAATTTTCATTGAAATACGCATAAATATATACTACAGTGACCTCCGGAGTTGTTTTTGTGAGAGTATTTTACTTCCGCATCTGAAAAAGTTGAACCGGACGTGACATGGCATAGGGGAGCGCGGTGAATTCAACAATAGGAAAAATAATGGATCTTAATGTTATTTGTGACACTGAAGAGGTTGTGAATGTGTATTCACACCAATATGACGGGCCACAGCCTTATAATTACGAACCCGTTAGTCCCCCCACGTTCTTTTGATTGACAGCTGAAACTCGCTTTTTAAAAGGCTGATTTATGGGTCCGCGTTACACCAACGCAGACCCTACGGCGTAGGTTACGCGGCGACGCACAGAACGCTGCGTGCGCCGCGTACCCTACACCGTAGACTACGCCGTCGATTTTACGCGGAACCATAAATCCGCCTTTATTCACTGCAGCACCCGCCCGTGCTCCTGAAAGAAACTCTGAAAATAACTCCTTAAAAACGGGTGAGTACTTGTAATCTGTCTATGTTTGTACTTTCTAAACAGAAAACAGGCTTATTATCTTCTCTTTTTTTTTAAAAGCATCCGAAATAGCCGGGTATTTTTAAAACCGAATACTTCCCCCCCTTCGTTTATAAAATAATTTGTATCCACATTACATCATTATTAAAAAACATTAAAAAAAAAAAAAACCTTCCACACAGAACCGAAGATCTGCGTTTTCGACCACTTTCATAAGCACAGACCTGTAGATCATCTGGTCTTCCGGACTCCGGGCCGCCTCCGCGGCGCAGTTACCCCGGGATCCGCGCCTCCTCCTCGGGTAACGAGCTGGAGTTTCCCCGTGTCCGCCACGGAGCTGCCGCGTTAATCGACACAGCCCTGCTGCAGCCCTGCTGCGCAGCTTTCCCGGGAGCCGCGTCTCATTCTCGGGTAACGAGCTCGACTCCCCACGTGTCAGATCCATGGTCCCACCACGGAGCTGCCGCGTTAATCGACGCAGCCCAGCTGCAGCCCTGCTGCGCGTCGCCGAGTACCCTACGGCGTAGGCTCCGCGTCGGTGTAACGGTGTCAAGAGCAGAGACCATTTATTTAATAAATAGCTTGGAGAACAGATGGTGGATCATCTGTAGTTCTGTAGTAAACAAAGGTCGCACGTTAGACGTCAGACTCAGAGCAGATTTGTTGTTGTTTTGGAGCATAATGTGACGTTCGAAAACGCAAAACTCCGGTTGTCTCTGTTTACACCAGGTCTACACGCATCTACATAAACGGAGTTTTCAAAAATCTTCCCTTTGCCCGGAGTTTTTTTAAACATTCGTTTATTTGCGTTTTCATGTGGATGACAGGTCCAAACGTAGGAAAATATCTTGGGTTTAGCAGATACCCGGCTACGTGTGTACGGGGTCTGGGCATACAGATGGGGCAGCTGTGGAGACTGCTCCCTGGTGTGACGTCATATGACGCTGTGTTCGAAAAAAAAAGCGTTTGTACGAGCTTGGCTAAAATCAGCCACTTTTTCCTCTGAATAAGTGCCCTTATGTCTTGTAAAACATATTAAATCCTACATTAACTTCTCACATAGTCATTTTCACATAAGGTCAGGTATCATTTTTGAAAAAATTCTAACCTGCAATATGCTCTTTAATAGGTGTTTGTGCTTGGAGTGTTTCTGAGGGTTGTTTAGGGCCACCAAACTCCTGAAACCGGCCCTGGTGGTTTTACTCTTCAGTTAATTAGAGATTTGAATGAAAGTAATGAACATGTGCAGCTGCACCAACCTGCAGTGGACGACAACTGGTCCAGGACCTTGACTGGTGCATGTGATTGGTTGAAACCTGGACTGCGATTCAAGGAGGCTCCTGTACAGCTCCACCTCCTCCACCAGTCTCAGCAGAGGAGCGGTGCATTGTGGGATGTGGTGGTCGGGCCAAGAGGTAAACCAGTAGTGTCTGACCGGACGCCGCTCTGACTGCAGCTGCACACAAACACAAAAAGGAACCTTCAGAGGATCGGTTGTGACATCACAGATCAGCGTCCCCAGCAGCATCATACAGTTCTGAGATTTACTGTTCCAACAGTTCGGACTGAACTGTGGCTCTGAAACGTTTATGAACAGATGAAAGAGGCAAACGTCCTTGGGTCCATGCTGTCTGTAAAGGTGGGCTGGGTTTGATAGAAGTCAGAAATACTGTACATCTGTAAGAGGCTATAAAATGTCAAAGGGGCATCTAATCCGACAGACGAGGTAGGATGGAGTGGTCAAAGATAATGAGGTCAAGGACGGAAACGGAGCGGACTACCTGGATCTCCATGTCAGAAACGGTAAAACCATCTTTCTCCTGGCTGTCCTTCACTGTGATGAAGAACCTGCCGAAGACGCTCTTCCCTCCTTCATCTTCCCTGCTCCAGCCCTGCTCCGCCTCCTCGTGGTCCTCCTCCTCCTCCTCCTTCACCTGCTCCTTCCCCGGCTGCGGCCAGTACGGTTCACATTTCTGGAACAAAAACTCTGGCGTTGGAGGACAAAAGAAACTCTTCTTCATCAGTATCTTCCTGCTGTGTGGCTCCTCACCTCGTTGTTCTCCTTCAGTCTGGTAACCATGACGATGATGCTGCTCTTCTCCTGCCAGACCATGTCCCAGAAGTCCCCGACGGTGTGCAGCATGGGCCCCTGGGTGGCGATGTAGGCCCGCGCAGCTCCTTTATAACCCTGCAGGACCGAACAACGATCAGACATCAAAGCTGTGGATGAGCTAACGCCGCAGGATGGAGAGAACGGAGAGGATGGGCGAGAGACGGGCAGGAGGGGCGTGGTTTTTAGGTTTTTGTTTGCCACTTCCTGTTTTCTCTTCGAATGACTTTGTCCTTGTCCAGGTTTATATTTTCCTCCACACCTGATGAAACAGACTGCCGCGCCCTGGGAAAGTGGATTTACAGCATTTGTCGGATCTCTGACCACAGACACGTTTCTACAAGACTTGAGCGACTTGTCAGAAACAAATGTACAGTTTTGGTTGGAGTCATTCCTAACAGAGAGGGTTTTTAGCCTATAGACACTGGTGTACCTCTCCTGCAGCACCTCTCAGTTGTGGTGTACCTCAGGGCTCCATTTTTTGGGCCCGTTGCTATTTTTACTTTACATATTGCCTTTGGGGTGTTTTCAGGGAACACAATCGCCTTCTACTGTTTTACCCATTAAATTAAACATCTCAAAACTTTCATCTGAAGAAATATTTGCTAACCTTGAGCTGCCACAGTCTTCTGTTACTGCTGTCAGCAGAAACTATCCAAAGTAACTTTGAACCCCATTCCGGTCGTCTCTTGCGATATCTGCATATCATTTTGTCACACAGATCTACAGTGGACATCCAGAGCCGGATTAAATAAATGGACTACACTAGGCAGACTGTGATTTTTGGGCCCCCCTCCATCGATGTTATTTATGAAATCTTAAAACTTACCAAAGTTACTAATAAAACTTAATTCACATTTTACATAGCATAGTCATAGTCAAGTTGGTTCTTTGTATTCCAAAATAAGTCATGTGTTGTATATTAAACAGTCTATCAGACTATTTTTAGATTTTTATTATTTATACGTTATTACAACGCTCTATTAAATGCTATTAAATTATCCTTATCTTATCGATTGTGAGCATTTTGCAGAAAATCTTAATTAAATGTGTTGATTAAATTGAATAGTTAAATAATAAGTCAAATCTACAAAGACCAATAAAATTTGCAGTAAGACAAAGTGTGCTGTAGTATGTATGTGTGTATGTGTATATGTGTGTATGTGTATGCGTATGCAGAGCCGTTTGGGAGATTTGCGAGGCCCTGTGTGAAATGGCCATGGGGGCCCTCGCGCGCTCGCTACGCTCACGCGCGCGAAATTTTTGGGTTTTTCGGGTCGGATCGGGTGTCTATATACGCAATTTTAATTCTCCAATTAGCAAAATACTGGATACCTTCCCCTGCCTCGTCATCATCATCTGGGCTTACCTCGACGCGGGGCCCCATGGCTGCTTGAGACCCGGGCGGATCGGTGTTTTTTTGTAACAAATTTATCAAACGTGGCTTTCAGAGAGGCATTAAACTCTTCCATTTTCTTTAGTTTTTTTCTTTTTTCATCCCCTGATGGAAATTTCCTGAATCTTTCTCGTTCTCTGGACATTGTGTGACAGTTTGTTCCAACTCCACCCGTCTGGATCAGAGCAGCTTGTGTCTGCGCTTGGTCTGATCAGTTGTATTGAACAACAGACACGCGTCATCATTGCACATATATTTATTGATATGCACAGACTAGTACACATTTAGGTCTGTAATGGAACGTGACTGTTGATATTTATAAGGGAAAAAACGAAAAAAAACGAAAAAAAAAAAAACCAAATTGGGCGAAAAAAAAAAAAACGGCCCATAGCACCAGGCCCCTTGGGGCGCGAGGGAGGCCCCTTGGGGCGTGAGGCCCTGTGCGGTCGCACGGTTCGCACATCCCTTGCGTATGTATGCGTATATATATATGTATGTATACTAAATATAGTAATAATGCACATATATATATCACTTAGGTTTTTACCGGCATGTTATCAACCATTAATATGTGTGCAGACACATATCCGGGCCCTAGGCACATGCCTACTTTGCCTTTGCGTTAATCCGGCTCTGTGGACATCATGACAGAAGTGTTTCCGTTACATCAGAAGCATATTACTCCCCCGTATTTCACATCAAGGCTACTGGGTTTCTTCCAACTTTGCTTTTTTATAGAAATGAATAAATATGGGGGCACGGTGGCGGTAGTGGTAGTGGTAGTGCAGCCGTCTCACAGCAAGAAGGTCCTGGGTTCGATTCCCGCCGGGGACGCTGTGGGCGCTGAAGTGCGTGTTAGTTCCCCCATGACTTCAGTGCCCACACCCTGGGTGGGGTTGGCGAAAAGATCTTTCTGTGTGGAGTTTGCATGTTCTCCCCGTGTTCCCTTGGTAGCTAATGGGAGCTACCCTCACAAAAACATGCAACATTCCTGGGCTATACATGCCCCCTCTGGCCAACCGGGGCGCCAGATGGGGTGGGGAGGATCCGGCTGGAATAACGTGATCCTTCCACGCGCTACGTCCGGCCGGAGAAACCCCACCCTGTCTGGTGAAAAGAAGCGGTCCATCTCTCCTCAGGATAAGAAGGAGACCTGAGCTCAGTGTAGGGCCCTCCCTGGGTTGGCAGAGGGGAGCAATGCCCAGGACTGTCTAGGTATGAGCACTGGGTGATGAAATGGGTAAAAAATCGGGGATAAAAAAAAAAAAAAAAAAAAAAAAAGAAATGAATAAATATGAAGATCAAACTAAAGTGAATGATGTCATATAGCAGGTGTATTTGACAGGCGAAGACATATCCAAACATAAGTGGGCAAAAGTCAGCTATACTTCCTTTAAACATGGTTAAGTGTCATGGTTATTACCAAACATAGGGGCTATTCCTTTGATGTCACTTTCATGACAGAAGCCAACAATTTAGTGTTTTGAGTGTTCTCCATGGACTCTAGAAAAACTGGACAACCCCCCCGTGATGTCATCAGCATACTTCCACATGGAAGCTTCCTGAAATGAGCCGTTGTGGCTCTTTCATCGAACATTTGTAATAGCGCCTCCTTTTTTCTCAGGATCTTTTATGTTTTAAATATTTTGCTGCCCTTTACTAACTTAACTTGTTTTGATATTGTACATTTTCATCTTCAAGTAGTTTTTAAATGTGTTATACAAATAAATTAGACCTAATTATTATTCCCTAAGACCAAAAGGTAGCCTGGTTCCTCTGATATGACTTGAGTCTCCAGGGCTGACGGATGCAGAGGAAACTGCCTCTGACGACTCTTGAGTGCCAACGCTGGTGAAGGTCTATTGTTGGTTTCAGAGTAAAAGCTTATGATCCCAGATGTGATCAGCAATTCTAGAGCAACCGTAGTTGTTTTTAATAGTGGCTCCTGCATGAGTCGCTGTATAAAGCCCTGCCGTACTGTGATTGGCCGACTGAATATGGCTGGACAGGAAAGACAACACCAGCTCCTCCTTTAGACATGAAGTATAAACCACTCTTGCCAAAAAAACGTAAAAGCCTAACCCGTAACAGAGGCCCACCCGGACCCGGACATCCCCCGACCTTTGCGGCTAAACTCTTCCTCATGATTTGAAAACCGCATGTTCATATCTAAAACTGCGAAGATCAGCAACGGTAACTTGGTTTAAGCTAGTCCCTGGCCAGGTGTGTCATGTGGTTTCATGTGGTGCTCCCTTGTGGCTGCAGCTGCACTCATGGTTATTGTTGCCTGATCAGGACCTCAGATCTGAGACCTGCAGAAAGAAGATATGAAGATATGAAGGGGTCACAGGTCTCTGGTCTCCAGGTTCTGATGCACCCATGAACCAGTCCAGTCCCGAGATCTTTTGCACCACATGGTGGAGGAGTCGGGGGGGTGATTCAGCATCTTTGTAGATCGCTGATTGTTTCAGAATTCATGAGAACAAAATAATGATTCTCCGCTAATAAAAACATCATGAACGCTGTCGTCCTGAGTTCTCGCCTCCTCTGACTGCTCCTCCTTCATATTTCTCAGGTTGATAAACTGATGAAGGATGAGTCACTGCATTACAAGAAAGCCACAACTTCATCACATCCCCTCCACTTTCTGAAACCACCCCACACCTTTGACCTCATAAGACAGGATGTGGATGACTAAGAGTTTTTTCTTCTCAAATAACAAGTTACTAAACATCCAATCAGGACACGTCACTTTCTGCAGTTCTCTGAACAGGTGAACAGAAGCATGGAGCAGGTGTTCCAGAAGCTCACGCACACACATACACACACGCATGCATGCACGCACGCACGCACACACACACACACACACACACACACACACACACACACACACACACACGCATGCACGCACACACACACACACACACACACACACATACACACACGCACGCATGCACACACACTGCTGAGACAGCAGAAGGATGCGTGGGCAGTAACGGGGGGTGACATGTCACTTCCCTCCTCACTTCCTGTGGGTTTCCTGGTTGTCAGACACTCACACTCACAAAACCAACAGCTCCTGTTTGTGACACACACACACACACACACACACACACACACACACACACACACACACACACACACACACACTGATTGATAACACCATCACACTCCAGAAGAAAACATATTTTGTTCGTTGTCTCCAAACTCGGTTAAGTGGAATTAAAAGGAAACAAAATATGAGTTGTTATTTTTTTTCTCTTCTTTCATAAACAAGTCAACTGTTCTTGATTTTAGTCATGTAGAGAAGATGCATGACAGAACCTGTTTTTCGCCCCTCTTTTCCAGAACTGAACCAAATGTTCCACACGTGCACAAGTAGACTTCTGGAGTCAGTTTGGTTCACTGAGCGTTCAACACTGCAAGCCCCCACATCGTCTCTCTGTCCCAGCTGGCATTTTGGGAATAAACCTGAGTGTCTCTCAGCTGGAGTCCCCCAGGGATGATTGCCCGGACCTCTCGCCTCTGTTTCAGTTTAACGGATAAGTGTGACACAACCAACAGCTCAGTTTGTCAGCGCGACAGAAACCAACAACTCTGTAGGAAGTCTCTTCGCATGTTTCACTCTAAGAAGAGTGAAACATGCGAAGAGACTTCCTCATTCTGCAAGAAACAGGTCTTGGGTTACTATGGTGACAACCCCAATCTGTTATGAAAACATTAGAGACTCCATAGATTCTATGGGACCGACAGGCCTGGAAAACTGGAAGCTGGGATGTCTGTTTCCCCCCACATTGGCAACAGATGACTCAGTCCAAGCCCTAAATAACTGAAAAATGGGTGGGAAGAACCAACCTGGCAGCATCTTTGCTTGGAACAGAACCACCTTAATTCAGTTACAACAATCTATTTATTTCAACCTAGCTTAGATTGTGCTAACCTATGATGCTACCTGATTTTTTTGGTAGCAACATGTGACTTGCATGTGTATTACACTGGGTCACATCTGCCCCTCCCTGGACTCTGAAAATCCTCAACTCTCCATTCTGACCAACGTTTGGGTTGTTTTCTTCACTTTCTTTGAGAGTTTTTTGTATATTGTTAGCTGGAGATTGAAAAACTAAAAAGTTCCTACTGAATGCAGCGTAACACAGGAGATATCGCAGCAAAGGGCCGTACGTCCACACAATTCTATCCTACGTAAAAGTGTGTCGCATTTACTGACATTTAGTGCTCAAACCATCTGAAATGTAAAAAAAACTGCTTCTAAACCTGTACGCTAAACTACTAAGTGGAGGATGAAAAACTTCAAATTCAAAAACTTTTGTATGAATCTTTTCAGAAACATACCCGATGCTTAACCTGAGGCTTTGTTTTAGCAGCCGGGATGCTGGGAACCACAGTAGAAAAAATGACTCATTGTTTTTCATCCGCTGTAATCAAACTGAAAGTCTTTTCAGTAATTTTCAGAAACGCTTCGCACCTGCAGCCAGATGAAACTTTAGTTCTAGACCGAGATCAGTTTGCGGGTTTCAGCCAGTGTTTTTCAGCACGAGAACAAACATTAACCATCGTCTACACACACGTTAACTGTACTGGTTCCCCCTGAGAGGAATTAGACTGATATGAAGGCTGGACCCTGACCCTGACGTAGTTGGCATTGATGTAGCGGTCTGGACCCGGATCTTCCTCTTGGCTCCTCAGGATTACACGGCTTTCAGGATCTAAAAATAGTAAGAATAAAAAAAACAAACTTAGTGATAAACAAGTGGAAACAAGAACAGAGTGCTTCTGGGATCCGTGTGCGTCGCGGCCATTTGATTTGTGTTTCAGAATTAAGAAACGAGAAACATGAAATAACTCATATCCCGTTTTTTGTTTTGAAAACGTGAAAATGGAGAGCAACCCAATATCTAATTTAAAATGCTGTGTTCATGAATGGGAGCCGGGAATCAGGATACCATTGCCACCTTTCAGTGTTCAGTGGTCAAAGGTGTCCTTGATGCTCTTAAAGGTGGTGAATCAGCCCTGACTGATAAAAGCAGAAACTGTGGATCTGAAGCTGGTTTCAGCATCCTTCCACCGGCTGCAGCAGCCATAAAGCTTCTGTGCAAAACTAACAGCTACACGTCAGTGATACACTGGGAAATTACAGCACCTGGGAAACTTGTTACCCATGTTACAACTGGGCGTGAAAACTTCACCTGTATTTTAGTTTCCGACGTCCATTCATGAGCACAGTAGCTAAAATAATTTTCCTAATGAATCACTTTCCATTTGCTTTGCTCAATCTCACAGCAGGAATCAAACGGCCACGACGTGCACGGACCCTGAGAGAGAGGAGGGGTCGTCACTCACTCGGGAGGATGGTTTTGTATCGGTCTTTGATCGTGTGTCCTGGAGCGTCAAGCTCTGCAGAGGTCACGAAATTCGGGGGGATCTTCTGTTGAGGACAGAGGAACACCAGACGTCACAACAAACACCCATGTTACTGCGAGTTAAAACACTTTTCACATCTTTTCACTTACAATCACTTCTAGTTTGTGTAGTAAGAAGAAAAAGTGATAAAAGTCAATGTTCCCACAGGAGGGCAGGAGGGATGGAGCTCGTTTGGGCTGTACCCGGCAGTACCTCATAAGTAAAGGCGTGGCTGTCATTAAGGAGCCCCTCCCCCAAGACTAATTGAAGGGTGGAGGCCCCGATATTTCTAATCCAGGCGAGTGACGCCGAGCTCTTAATCTTCCACTATCAAGTCACGTCAAGAAGAGTCCATCAGTGGCTCAGGTGATATAGCGGGTTGTCCAACAATTGAAGGATTGGCGGTTGGCAACTGTTGTGCGTGCTTTCAATGTCCAGAAAAGTGCAATATAAATCTGATCTATTTTTATCATTGCAGTGACCCGGCATCTGGTCTGGATGGTTCCTGGAACCTCCCTGGAACCCAGACGGAAACCTAGGACATGTTGGAGAGCTTATATTTCTTGGCTGGTCTGGGAACACCTTGGTGTCATCCTCATGGAGGTGGTGGAGGTGGATGGGGAGAAGATCTGGACCTTTCTCCTTAAGCTGCTGAGTGTGGTTTAAACGTATTGCAGGTACATGAGCATAAAGTATGAACTTTAATTCTGTCTTTTTGTTTAATTTATTCTCCTGTCTGGTCTATTTAATGGAAAACCAGACCTGTGTGCTGATAAGGACGTGTACCTGGTACTCTGTGTTCAGTGTCTTCATGTCCGTAGCGGCTTCCTGCAGAGGGGCGTGACTCAAAGGCCGGGAGGATGTGTGGAGAAGCTGCAGCCACACCTCCTTAGGTGTGCTGATTTGGCAAACAGCTTCCACCCCCAGAGTGCTCACATCCAACTGGAGGGACAGGTTGGAGCCTCGCCTTCAAAATAAAAGCACATTAAAGGAAAGACTCCAAGAGGTGGTATTGCTTGATTAATTGTGGCATAGAGTTCCACCAGGTGCTAACCCCCAATATGAGTGTTTCCCAACCCTGATCCTCGGGGCACACGGTAGCCCTGCCTCAACACACCTGCCATACATTAGTGGGCCACTGGCTAACTTGTGTCGACCTCGATGACCAGCTGAGGAAGCAGCGTTGAGAAACACTTCCCTACATTACGTTAGAAAGTCCTGGAACATCTTATAGCCCTTTCCTGTTGTCGCTGGTTTAACCTGCAACTAACGGTTTGCACCACCTCAACTGCAAACGTCAGTCTAAGCACGTAGGTTAAACTGAAAATGTTGCAGTTGACAGATTTTGAAATTATGTTTTTAAACAAATAGGGAAAAAAAATGTAAAGAATGTATACAATTTCAAAAAAGGTGAAAGTGAATAATTATGTAGCTGTTTACCAAACTGCATTGCAGTTTGAGAGGATAATTCTGACATTTTAAATGTTTTGACTTGATATTTTCTGCGGTTAACACCCACCTCTCCTGGAGTCGGACTGAGGCTTTGCGAGAAGGTGTGGTCATGGGTGGGGGCGTCAGGGGCTCCTCAGCGGGGGGCGAGCTGGGTGGTTGTGCTGATGTGCTCATACTCAGTGTTTGTGGTTTCTGTGAACTGGTCTTAGCTGCTCACCTCGGCACCATGCTGCGGAAGGAAGAGAGCAGGCGTTCATCTCGGGGCTCTGACCAATCAGCAGCCACTACAGCACCTCTGCCAGTACTTTGGCTAGTAGCATTTCTTTTCTCACAAAATGTTGTATGCAGTATGCAAAACATATGTGGACAGTGTACCAAATCTGCAAAAAAGAACACAAGTACTGTACACAAGGAAACGTGCTGTCTCCCATCATGCAATGGGCCCCCACAACTGGAGCTGGCTGCACCGGTCAGACGACCCGTTATTGTCTTCCATGACTGCTTTACAGTCTCTTGGAAGGGCGCTGGACCTTTGAAAGATCCACTCAGAAAGGCGCCTCATTCTCTTGTTTTTTTTTATTTAATCAGGGATTGAATAAATCAGGGATAATCATTGGTAGCAAATGTAGGTTATAATTTCATTTGGCTTGTGTTTTCATTGTAGCATTTGCTCATATCCTCGAGCTTGATCACAACAAAAACTAATCAGGCTACAATTAAATTCTGTGCAAAACAACTTTAACTCAGAATTTTACACAAACGAAAGTTTTCATAATGCAAAAAACTCAATATATGATCAATAAAAAAACTAAAACATGTACTAAACAAGATTTAAAAAATACAGGAAGGGACATCAGACTCCCATGATGCCACACGTGTGTCACAGGAAGGCAGCGCAAACAATTTATATATAAAAAAGAACATTTCGGTTCTCATGGTTCATTTTTATCATTGTTTTGAAGAGCCGTTCAAAACAATCGATTGGTTCATGAACGTCACAAAACGCGGATCGGTGCAAACCGCTGCAAACTGCTACATGTGGATTATGTAGCATGTCGTTCTGAAAAAGACCCAAATCCCACTTCAGAGTCAGGAGTAAAATATTTTAATGAAGCAGCGTTAAAAAATACCACCAAAGATTAATGCCGGTATCTACAGGAAGAGGTTAGCATGAGCTATGAGAAAAGGTTAAGGAAAACACAAGTTATGGGAAAAAATTAGCACGAATTATGAGAAGAAGTTAGCAAAAAACTACTGAGGAGATACGAGTATGACACAAGTGGAGAAATTAGCACAAGCTATGAAAAGCTAGCAAGAGCAGGAGAAGTTAACATAAGCTGTGAGCGGAAGCACAAGATAGGAGATCAGGATCTTAGCACGAGCAGAAGGAAGAGAAGCTACTTGTGAAGCTAGCAGATCAACATGTTCTTTTTACATTCATTGAAGGATCAAATCAGAATCTGTGAGCTTTCATGTCTCAACCAAAGACGTTAAACTGCGGCTGAATATGATTTATTTCATTTTGTGGAGACATTAACCGGAGAATATGAGCCTCTGTTCTCAGGGCCTCCTCTTCCAACGGGGACCACGTTTTGCACTAGGGGACGCATTTGCACGGCAGGCTACAGTAGCGCTACCGTGAGGCGGAGGAGATCTGACCGTGCAATGATTGAAAGCACTCGACATGTGACCAATCAGAGGGGTGCGCGTGCAGGCAGGGTCCTGTAGAGCCAAAGAGGGTGAGGTTTCAACATGTCGTTCAAAAAACATTACGAATGAGGAGCAAGCAAGAAAAAAGGGGCAAAACATGAGGAAACTCGTGCTTCACTTGAAAGTGGTATGTTGTTGAAATAAAACTTTGTAGCACAAACACCTAAGCTGCCACTCATTAGATATGAATCTCTGTTTCCAGTCTCTGTCTAGACTGGAGAATTTTGTTTTTCCAGCAGCCCTGATGAACATTTATTGAACGCCTTTTTAACGCCCTCTGCATTCCCTCTGTTGAAAAAGAGTAAAATCACCAGTTGGTAAGCTATAAAATTTAGCCAATATATAACATATTGGCTTTAGCTTTATATCAATTTATGTTGTTAAAACGTTTTCGACCTCACGGATGACTTTGCATCCAGAAAATTGAGATCTGTCAAAGGCACTGGTGCATGTTTAGTGTTTACCTGCTGGACCTGCTTTCAGTTTTTTGTGGGGGATTGAGGTAACTTTATTTTGTTGAGAAGGCTAATTGATGGCTATTTGTGACTCGGACTTTGTTTATTTATTTAAGTTTTAATTTTTTTTAATATTTATTTATTATTTCAAGTTGAAGTTTTTAATTGAATAATTATGTATTTATTTCAGGTTGAATTTTTATTTTATCTTATTTGACATTTGGGATGAGGAGAGGTGTGAGGGTGTGGGACGGGGGGGCCTCCAAATAACATTTCGCTTAGGGCCCCAATTTGGTCAGGGACCTGTCCGTTCTTCATTTTTCAGGCAGCCACTTCACAGATTTCACCCTCTTACAACTGGGTTTAACATCCGAACGTTTCTACAAGATAATAACAGCTGGAGAATCCGGGTCCAGACATTATACAGCTGTAGGAGACATGCAGCAGCTTCTCTGGGACACTTTGACCACTTTAAGACTGGACGCAGGACAGGTACAAAGTCTTAAACCTTAAACGTTTGACCTGCCTGGTTTTTCTTTTTTTCCTTTAACAGTAATCAGCTGCCAAAATGAGTTCAGTCAAATGTGAGAGACAGAGGCGGCTGCTGGCCGAGGCGTTTGTGAGCTTGACAACATCCAGCAGGGTGAAGCTGTTTTAAGTGAAGCTGTCACTCCAAGAGCTAAGTGTGCAAACATGATTGTGCACTCGCAGTGCAGGTATTGATAAGCAAGAAGAAAGAAGCTGATGCGTTTATGATAAATCTACTGATAAATGAAGCCAATATTACCAGTATTGACTGGTAAAAGCCGATCGATTTTCTGATTTTGCAGATTTCTTTCTTTTCCCAGGTTTTGATAACGTTTTTCTTCCAGTTCTGTTCCCCTTATTTTGCAGCATTTGACTGACTGTTATTCAGTAATTATATCTGGCCTGGCTCCAGCTAAACTCTGATTCTTTGTCTGTGTTTAGGTCTTCACCGAGCTCATCCTGGCTCTGACTTCATGTCTCTGTAGCTGCAGGTCGTGTAAAATTACTGCGGTTGCAGAGCTGAATTTTATATAATATTTGGCTTAAGGTTTTTCTCCCACTAGGCGAGTTTTTACCTGCCATTGTTTATGTTATGTATATGTAATAATTGCTCAGGGGCACTAACGGAGCAGGCGGGGGGACAGAGGGGGCGGCCGCCCCGGGCCCACTGCTCTGTGGGGGCCCATGCCGAAGAGGAAAAAAAAAAGTGTTCTGAATAAAATAAGGAAAGTTGGACTATATAACAATTGCGTTCATATGGATAAAGTTGTTTAAAAAATAAAAATGAAAGAAATAGTCTCTTCTCCCCTTGTGTGTCTGCCCAACCCAGTCTCACACAAAAACGTACCCTGCCTACGTTGGTCCAAAGTGCAAAAACGTAGAGGGGCTACAATATTAGCCCTTGAAATGTATAACTGTTACGTTTTTTTAGCCCTTAAAACGTATAACTGTTACATTTTTCTGCCGATTCGTTTTGCGCCCAAGTCACGTGACTTTTAAGATTCTGGCCGTGATACCAACAAACACGGTGGACATTTTTCCATTTTTGAGTGAAGAAAATCAATATTTTGAGTTAGTTTCTGCATAGAAATGCGTTTTGATTACATTTCTAGCAATACATATTTCACTTTCATAATATTCACTCAGTAAATGTATATAATCTCTTGCTTGCTCGTGGTTGCAAGGTTTTTTCAGATCTCGTCAGAATAATGTAAATCTGGAACGTTTTAAAAACGTGAAATGGTTACATTTTTGGTTGCTGTACACGCTGTGAAGAAAATCAATATTTTGAGTTAGTTTCTGCATAGAAATGCGTTTTGATTACATTTCTAGCAATACATATTTCACTTTCATAATATTCACTCAGTAAATGTATATAATCTCTTGCTTGCTCGTGGTTGCAAGGTTTTTTCAGATCTCGTCAGAATAATGTAAATCTGGAACGTTTTAAAAACGTGAAATGGTTACATTTTTGGTTGCTGTACACGCTGTGAAGAAAATCAATATTTTGAGTTAGTTTCTGCATAGAAATGCGTTTTGATTACATTTCTAGCAATACATATTTCACTTTCATAATATTCACTCAGTAAATGTATATAATCTCTTGCTTGCTCGTGGTTGCAAGGTTTTTACAGATCTCGTCAGAATAATGTAAATCTGGAACGTTTTAAAAACGTGAAATGGTTACATTTTTGGTTGCTGTACACGCTGTGAAGAAAATCAATATTTTGAGTTAGTTTCTGCATAGAAATGCGTTTTGATTACATTTCTAGCAATACATATTTCACTTTCATAATATTCACTCAGTAAATGTATATAATCTCTTGCTTGCTCGTGGTTGCGAGGTTTTTTCAGATCTCGTCAGAATAATGTAAATCTGGAACGTTTTAAAAACGTGAAATGGTTACATTTTTGGTTGCTGTACACGCTGTGAAGAAAATCAATATTTTGAGTTAGTTTCTGCATAGAAATGCGTTTTGATTACATTTCTAGCAATACATATTTCACTTTCATAATATTCACTCAGTAAATGTATATAATCTCTTTCTTGCTTGTGGTTGCAAGGTTTTTTCAGATCTCGTCAGAATAATGTAAAACTGGAACGTTTTAATAACGTGAAATGGTTACATTTTTGGTTGCTGGACACGCTGTGGAAAAAATCAATATTTTGAGTTAGTTTCTGCATAGAAATGCGTTTTGATTACATTTCTAGCAATACATATTTCACTTTCATAATATTCACTCAATAAATGTACATAATCTCTTGCTTGCTCTGGTTGCAAGGTTTTTCAGATCTCGTCAGAATACCCTGGCTACGTTGGTCCAAATGCAAAAACGTAGAGGGGCTACAATATTAGCCCTTGAAATGTATAACTGTTACATTTTTCTAGCCCTTGAAATGTATAACTGTTACATTTTTCTGCCTATTCGTTTTGCGTCCAAGTCACGTGACTTTTAAGATTCTGGCCGTGATACCAACAAACATGGTGGACATTTTTCATTTTTGAGTGAAAAAAATCTATATTTTGAGTTAACAAACACGGTGGACATTTTTCAGTTTTGAGTGAAAAAAATCTATATTTTGAGTTAGTTTCTGCATAGAAATGCGATTTGATTACATTTATAGCAATATATAAATGTAGATAATCTCTTGCTTGCTCTGGTTGCAAGGTTTTTTCAGATCTCGTCAGAATAATGTAAAACTGGAACTTTTTAATAACGTGAAATCGTTACGTTTTTGGTTGCTGGACAGTGCTGTGAAAAAAAATCAATATCTTGAGTTAGTTTCTGCATAGAAATGCGTTTTGATTACATTTCTAGCAATACATTTTTCAATTTCATAATATTCACTCAATAAATGTACATAATCTCTTGCTTGCTCTGGTTGCAAGGTTTTTTCAGATTTCGTCAGAATACCCTGGCTACGGTGGTCCAAAGTGCAAAAACGTAGAGGGGTTACAATATTCAACCCAGTCTCACAGGAAAACGTGGTACAGGCTACGTTGGTCCACATTGCAAAACGAGGCCAATGTTACGATTTGCCCTCCTAAAACGTGAGATGTGAAACCGTTCCGTGGCTCATTCATTTTAATAGGTTTCGTTAGGTTTCGTTTCTGTCACGTGACTTTCAAGTTTTCGGCTGTGGAGGAAAAATAAAATTGCTGCCATTTCTTTGATTCTCGGTCTAAATTGCAATATTTTAAGATAGTTTCGCCATGAAAAGCAGATTTTATCATATTCATAGCAAGAAATATATTTTGGTTATTTTACCCTCATTTAATGGATCTTATTGACGGAAATGTATGAATCATGTGCTTGTTTTACTTCCTTTGAGTAATAAAACCACCAATTCTCTTGCATGGCCCCGTTATTAAAATATATGCCAGGCCCAGTGCTTAATTTCTAAAGTGGGAGGTCCCGGAGCGCAGACGATGAGTGGCTCCGGTGCGAGAGAAAAAACACACACACACACACACACACACACACACACACACTGTTGAACTGTCCGTTTTGACGTTAACGGCGATTTTCACAATGATATCTGCAACATTTCTTAAGGCAGAAACACCACTGTATCATTGTTAATTACACAACATTAGTGGGTTAATTTCCTGCACACCAATTTTCATGTTTTTCCCTTCGATTGTGAGAAAAAAAAGAGTTGTTTCACGCTGAGAGCATCATGCCAGCCAATCAGAATCCTGGAAAAAACATCAACAAATGACACGTGTAACTTCCAGGCTGATTTATGGTTCCGCGTTACACCAACGCAGAGCCTACGGCGGAAGTGATACTAGTAGCTGATTGGCCGATATGTGATCATCATCATCATCATCATCATCATCATCACCATCATCACCACCATCATCCTCATCATCATCACCATCATCATCATCATCGCTACCACCATCATCATCATCACCATCACCATCATCATCATCATCATCATCATCATCAGTCAAGTCAAATTGCACGTGCGAGGTCCCGTTCATCGCTGCTTGCAGCTTTAATTTATATATAACTATTTTAACATTTCTAAACACAAAAACACGAAAGTGTCCTTGATAATTCAATAATACAATAGGTTCATGTTAAGGACATCCGTTTTAATTAGTTCTCCTTCGATTATGAGATGTTATTAATGCTCAGTAGACACAGGAGGTTTGTTATGTATTGTTATGAGGCCTATTTCGTGTCTATTTTTGAACAGTTCACTAATGCTTTGAGCTAGGAAGCTGAAATTCTAGACTCTGTATCAAGAGGTGACTTTCATCCACTGTGCGGATTTTCAGATCTGTGTGACCTTCGGAAGTGTCAAAGGTCACCCCGTCTGTTGCTTTTCGGCCTGCTAAGACTATTTCGTGTCTTTTTTTGCATAGTTCACTAACACTTTGAGCTAGGAAGCTGAAATTCTAGACTCTGTATCAGGAGGTGACTTCCATCCACTGTGTGGATTTTCAGATCTCTGTGACCTTCGGAAGTGTCAAAGGTCACCGCGTCTGTTGCTTTTCGGCCTGCTAAGACTATTTTGTGTCTTTTTTTGCATAGTTCACTAACGCTTTGAGCTAGGAAGCTGAAATTCTAGACTCTGTATCAGGAGGTGACTCTCATCCACTGTGCCGAGGTCCAGACCCGTGCGACCTTCGGAAGTGCCAAAGGTCACCGTGTGTGGTGCCTTTTTCGTGCCTTTTTTGTGTGTTTTTTGAATAATTCACTAACGCTTTGAGCTGGGAGGCTGATTTTTGACTATGTTGCAATGCAGAAGGCCCTTTGCTAGGATCTTTTGGTCTTGTGGCTGTACGACTTCCACAGAGCTAGTTGGCATTGCAGAGGGTTTACAGAGTTGAGACTTGGTAAGCCCAATTTAAGCCCCATATGGAGGCCACAGGTCAAGTTTTACTTGGTTTGGTCAAATATTGTGGCAACGGTGTCCGTTCGAATGTTGGAAAAGGTAACGTTTCAAAGCCCCGCCCATCGAAAAGTACAGGTCTGATCTGCACCAAACTAACGTCTGTCTGATCAGGGGATGCCCCCGAACAACATATAAAAAATTCAGACTCCTAGCTAAAGGCGTTAGTGAACGATGCAAAAAAAGACACAAAATAGGCCCTGTTCCATTAGTCAGGAGGCTCTCAGAGCTAGAGGTTTCTACACCCTCCTAACCAGCCAGAACGTTTTAGAGGAAACACTGTTGCAGAAGTCATAGAAATCTGAATTTTTTATATGTTGTTCGGGGGCATCCCCTGATCAGACAGACGTTAGTTTGGTGCAGATCAGACCTGTACTTTTCGATGGGCGGGGCTTTGAAACGTCACCTTTTCCAACATTCGAACGGACACCGTTGCCACAATATTTGACCAAACCAAGTAAAACTTAACCTGTGGCCTCCATATGGGGCTTAAATTGGGCTTACCAAGTCTCAACTCTGTAAACCCTCTGCAATGCCAACTAGCTCTGTGGAAGTCGTACAGCCACAAGACCAAAAGATCCTAGCAAAGGGCCTTCTGCATTGCAACATAGTCAAAAATCAGCCTCCCAGCTCAAAGCGTTAGTGAATTATTCAAAAAACACACAAAAAAGGCACGAAAAAGGCACCACACACGGTGACCTTTGGCACTTCCGAAGGTCGCACGGGTCTGGACCTCGGCACAGTGGATGAGAGTCACCTCCTGATACAGAGTCTAGAATTTCAGCTTCCTAGCTCAAAGCGTTAGTGAACTATGCAAAAAAAGACACAAAATAGTCTTAGCAGGCCGAAAAGCAACAGACGGGGTGACCTTTGACACTTCCGAAGGTCGCACAGATCTGAAAATCCGCACAGTGGATGAAAGTCACCTCTTGATACAGAGTCTAGAATGTCAGCTTCCTAGCTCAAAGCATTAGTGAACTGTTCAAAAATAGACACGAAATAGGCCTCATAACAATACATAACAAACTTCCTGTGTCTACTGAGCATTAATAACATCTCATAATCGAAGGAGAACTAATTAAAACGGATGTCCTTAACATGAACCTATTGTATTATTGAATTATCAAGGAGACTTTCGTGTTTTTGTGTTTAGAAATGTTAAAATAGTTATATATAAATTAAAGCTGCAAGCAGCGATGAACGGGACCTCGCACGTGCAATTTGACTTGACTGATGATGATGATGATGATGATGATGGTGATGGTGATGATGATGATGGTGGTAGCGATGATGATGATGATGGTGATGATGATGAGGATGATGGTGGTGATGATGGTGATGATGATGATGATGATGATGATGATGATGATGATGATGATGATGATGATGATCACATATCGGCCAATCAGCTACTAGTATCACTTCCGCCGTAGGCTCTGCGTTGGTGTAACGCGGAACCATAAATCAGCCTGGAAGTTACACGTGTCATTTGTTGATGTTTTTTCCAGGATTCTGATTGGCTGGCATGATGCTCTCAGCGTGAAACAACTCTTTTTTTTCTCACAATCGAAGGGAAAAACATGAAAATTGGTGTGCAGGAAATTAACCCACTAATGTTGTGTAATTAACAATGATACAGTGGTGTTTCTGCCTTAAGAAATGTTGCAGATATCATTGTGAAAATCGCCGTTAACGTCAAAACGGACAGTTCAACAGTGTGTGTGTGTGTGTGTGTGTGTGTGTGTGTGTGTGTGTGTGTGTTTTTTCTCTCGCACCGGAGCCACTCATCGTCTGCGCTCCGGGACCTCCCACTTTAGAAATTAAGCACTGGGCCTGGCATATATTTTAATAACGGGGCCATGCAAGAGAATTGGTGGTTTTATTACTCAAAGGAAGTAAAACAAGCACATGGTTCATACATTTCCGTCAATAAGATCCATTAAATGAGGGTAAAATAACCAAAATATATTTCTTGCTATGAATATGATAAAATCTGCTTTTCATGGCGAAACTATCTTAAAATATTGCAATTTAGACCGAGAATCAAAGAAATGGCAGCAATTTTATTTTTCCTCCACAGCCGAAAACTTGAAAGTCACGTGACAGAAACGAAACCTAACGAAACCTATTAAAATGAATGAGCCACGGAACGGTTTCACATCTCACGTTTTAGGAGGGCAAATCGTAACATTGGCCACGTTTTGCAATGTGGACCAACGTAGCCTGTACCACGTTTTCCTGTGAGACTGGGTTGAATATTGTAACCCCTCTACGTTTTTGCAATTTAGACCAACGTAGCCAGGGTATTCTGACGAGATCTGAAAAAACCTTGCAACCAGAGCAAGCAAGAGATTATGTACATTTATTGAGTGAATATTATAAAATTGAAATATGTATTGCTAGAAATGTAATCAAAACGCATTTCTATACAGAAACTAACTCAAAATATAGATTTTTTTCACTCAAAAATGAAAAATGTCCACCGTGTTTGTTAACTCAAAATATAGATTTTTTTCACTCAAAAATGAAAAATGTCCACCATGTTTGTTGGTATCACGGCCAGAATCTTAAAAGTCACGTGACTTGGACGCAAAACGAATAGGCAGAAAAATGTAACAGTTATACATTTCAAGCACTAGAAAAATGTAACAGTTATACATTTCAAGGGCTAATATTGTAACCCCTGTACGTTTTTGCACTTTAGACCAACGTAGCCAGGGTACGTTTTTATATGAGACGGAAAACCAATAGGCAGAAAAATGTAACAGTTATACATTTCAAGCGCTAGAAAAATGTAACAGTTATACATTTCAAGGGCTAATATTGTAACCCCTCTACGTTTTTGCACTTTGGACCAACGTAGCCAGGGTACGTTTTTATATGAGACGGAAAACCAATAGGCAGAAAAATGTAACAGTTATACATTTCAAGGGCTAGAAAAATGTAACAGTTATACATTTCAAGGGCTAATATTGTAACCCCTCTACGTTTTTGCACTTTGGACCAACGTAGCCAGGGTACGTTTTTATATGAGACGGAAAACCAATAGGCAGAAAAATGTAACAGTTATACATTTCAAGGGCTAGAAAAATGTAACAGTTATACATTTCAAGGGCTAATATTGTAACCCCTCTACGTTTTTGCACTTTGGACCAACGTAGCCAGGGTATTCTGACGAGATCTGAAAAAACCTTGCAACCAGAGCAAGCAAGAGATTATGTACATTTATTGAGTGAATATTATGAAATTGAAATATGTATTGCTAGAAATGTAATCAAAACGCATTTCTATGCAGAAACTAACTCAAAATATCGATTTTTTTTCACAGCACTGTCCAGCAACCAAAAATGTAACCATTTCACGTTATTAAAACGTTCCAGTTTTCCATTATTCTGACGAGATCTAAAAAAACCTTGCAACAACGAGCAAGCAAGAGATTATATACATTTACTGAGTGAATATTATGAAAGTGAAATATGTATTGCTATAAATGTAATCAAAACGCATTTCTATGCAGAAACTAACTCAAAATATTGATTTTCTTCACAGCTGTCCAGCAACCAAAAATGTAACCATTTCACGTTATTAAAACGTTCCAGTTTTACATTATTCTGACGAGATCTGAAAAAACCTTGCAACCACGAGCAAGCAAGAGATTATATACATTTACTGGGTGAATATTATGAAAGTGAAATATGTATTGCTAAAAATGTAATCAAAACGCATTTCTATGCAGAAACTAACTCAAAATATTGATTTTCTTCACAGCGTGTCCAGCAACCAAAAATGTAACCATTTCACGTTATTAAAACGTTCCAGCTTTACATTATTCTGACGAGATCTGAAAAACCTTGCAACCACGAGCAAGCAAGATATTATATACATTTACTGAGTGAATATTGTGAAAGTGAAATATGTATTGCTAGAAATGTAATCAAAACGCATTTCCATGCAGAAACTAACTCAAAATATTGATTTTCTTCACAGCGTGTCCAGCAACAAAGAATGTAACCATTTCACGTTATTAAAACGTTCCAGCTTTACATTATTCTGACGAGATCTGTAAAAACCTTGCAACCACGAGCAAGCAAGAGATTATATACATTTACTGAGTGAATATTGTGAAAATGAAATATGTATTGCTAGAAATGTAATCAAAACGCATTTCCATGCAGAAACTAACTCAAAATATTGATTTTCTTCACAGCTGTCCAGCAACCAAAAATGTAACCATTTCACGTTATTAAAACGTTCCAGCTTTACATTATTCTGACGAGATCTGTAAAAACCTTGCAACCACGAGCAAGCAAGAGATTATATACATTTACTGAGTGAATATTATGAAAGTGAAATATGTATTGCTAGAAATGTAATCAAAACGCATTTCTATGCAGAAACTAACTCAAAATATTGATTTTCTTCACAGCGTGTCCAGCAACCAGAAATGTAACCATTTCACGTTATTAAAACGTTCCAGCTTTACATTATTCTGACGAGATCTGAAAAAACCTTGCAACCACGAGCAAGCAAGAGATTATATACATTTACTGAGTGAATATTGTGAAAATGAAATATGTATTGCTAGAAATGTAATCAAAACGCATTTCCATGCAGAAACTAACTCAAAATATTGATTTTCTTCACAGCGTGTCCAGCAACCAAAAATGTAACCATTTCACGTTATTAAAACGTTCCAGCTTTACATTATTCTGACGAGATCTGAAAAAACCTTGCAACCACGAGCAAGCAAAGGATTATATACATTTACTGAGTGAATATTATGAAAGTGAAATATGTATTGCTAGAAATGTAATCAAAACGCATTTCTATGCAGACACTAACTCAAAATATAGATTTTTTTCACTCAAAAATGAAAAATGTCCACCGTGTTTGTTGGTATCACGGCCAGAATCTTAAAAGTCACGTGACTTGGGCGCAAAACGAATCGGCAGAAAAATGTAACAGTTATACATTTCGAGGGCTAAAAAAACGTAACAGTTATACATTTCAAGGGCTAATATTGTAACCCCTCTACGTTTTTGCACTGTGGACCAACGTAGCCAGGGTACGTTTTTGTGTGAGACTGGGTTGGTCTGCCTGTCATGCACGGGTACTGTACGTGCGCGCATGTTGTCTGTTTACTTTTAAACCTGAATTATGGATCTGTGTTACACTAAGCTCTGCGTTAGTGTAACGCGGCGGAACCATAAATCAGAATTAGCCAGTTGCCGCATCAGAAGTAGCATTAAAGCAGGAAAGTCATGCTGAGTTTCAGCAGCTGAAATCATTAAAAACTATCTCGGGGCTGCATGGATGAGGCCTCAAACCTCACCTTGCTCTCAATCGAGAGGGACATCGCCATTGATGAGAGCAAAGTGATTGAAAGGTTTGCGGCGATGAAGAACCGGCTGATCGTTAAATGTGTACCCCCCCCCCCTCCCTCCTTGGATGGAAATATGTTTTGTTGTGGTTCTCTGCTCACCGCTGGATGAAACCATCATTGGTAAGCTGTCATAATATTCATTATTTCTCATAACATTGTCATTACGCTGAATATATGGCCTTTCCTATGTTGTTTGTTACTGTTTGACCGCCGTGTCACTCATTGTGTTAAATACATGTCGTTGTTGTAAACTGTTGTTGTGTAGGTTGAACAGTGTGTCTGAATTGATCTACTCAGTGAATCCGACATCTATGGCTAAGATGAAAACTTAGCCTTAAAAATAAAAAATATCCCCACGATAAGTCATAATTATGAGATAGAAAGTCAAAATTATGAGATAGAAAGTCGAAATTATGAAATATAAAGTCGAAATTATGAGATAGAAAATCATAATTATGAGATAGAAAGTCGAAATTATGAAATATAAAGTCGAAATTATGAGATAGAAAATCATAATTATGAGATAGAAAATCATAATTATGAGATAGAAAGTCGAAATTATGAGATAAAAAGTTGAAAGTATGAGATAGAAAGTCGAAGTTGAAATTATGACTTACCGTGGAGATATTTTTATTTTTAAGGCTAAGATTTCATCTTATTTTTTTCTTTTACTGGCAGAAATGAGCTTCCATAGACATCACTGGATGTCATTTGATTTTTATCTCCAGTTTGTCTTATATCTTAAAGTCTGCATTAGGGTTATAATTATGTTTGACATAATGACTGGTAAATCCATGGTGCTGAAACCTCATGTGAAGGTTCTGACCGTGTCGCCTGCTGCTGTGGTTGTGTGTCAGAGCGGCTGATCTGTGGCATTTTATAAGCGATTATGTTTTAACGGGGATGTTTAGGCCACAAGGGCCCATCAAGAATGCTTCGCCCCCCCTAGGCTGGGACCCCTGCTCCGCCCCTGCCTAGGGGTCATGTTCTGGGTCTCTGGAAAGCGCCTAGAGACAACTACTGTTGTAATAGACGCTAAAATAAAATTGAATTGAATTGAATTGAATTGAATCTCCCTCATGTCCCAGACTTTTAGCCACTTTAAACCTTTTTCTTATTTAACTGAAAGGAAGAACGACAGAGGACACTCACCATCCTGCTTGCTGCCTCCAGTCTCTTCTGCCTCCACTTTCCAGGTTACTTTAAGTCAAAACTAAGATCTATAATCTTTCTTTTAAAAAAAGAGACGTCCACGAGTCTGAATCAGCTGGTTACTGTTATTAGTTGTGATAAAGACTGATGTGATGACGAAGTGGAGCGCGTGTATACACATATACACACATATATGTATTTACACACATATAAATGTGTGTATATGTGTATATGTGTGTATTTTGTTTCCACAACAGATTAGATCTGAAACGTCTCTGTGTGTCTCCATCGGAAGAGCGTTTCCTCATTGCAGGAAGTCAGCCCGCCCACGCGGATCTTACTCAACTCACGCAAACGCACCACAAACAGTCAACACGCTCACACAAGTGGAAAAATGACACTTGACACTAGTTTTGACTTCACTTTCATGAGCTGGACTCTACAAAAGTGAAATAGCCGACGCGGAGGAGACTGAAATGATGAAAATGTCCTGAGCAGGACCCTTAACCAGAGCAGGGAGGGCTGGTGGTGCAGGGAGGATGGGTAACCGGAAAGACGCGTTAAGGACATGTTGAGGACGTGTTGAGAGCGTGCAGCTTGCTGCTTGATCACGCTGAAGCTGCCGGACGGGAGTCCTGCAGCACGTTTCCTTTGGTGTTCTTGAGAAACTCGGGTGTTTGGGCACCATGCAACGTTCATCTGCAGAACTCCTGCAGGTTTTCCTGTCAGAAAGCATCCACAGGTATTCCCTTTGCAGTGGTGCAGCGCAACATCCTCGCACCCCCCCAACCCCACCCCTGTGTGCTCCAGCTGTGGTGCTGGCTAGCTCTCAAACATCCATCCATGTTCCACGTCCCGTCTCTGGGTCCGGGGAGACCAGCGGTGCTGGTTCTGGACCCGGGGCCGCTAGAGGCATGGGGGACAGCATGCAGTCGGGTTTCATGTGACCGAACGTCCTCCTGACATCAGAGAACATTTCTCGCGTTCTTGAGGAATGTTTAATCAACAGTTCAGTGCCGGAGGCGAGGCTTCTTGGACCACATCCACAGGTGCTGATGTCACTCAGCCGGAGCGGTGGGAGAAGCCGCCTGCCAAGCGCCGAGCATGTGACCTGTTCAGAGGCAGATTGTGCAAGCGGTGCCCGTGCCGGGAGGACAGACGTGTCAGAGCTTTTCCTCCCGTCTTGGCTCTGGGTTTCATCTCATTTGGCAATGTACACGCTGTTTCAGAGTTTAACTTTTGTCCTGTTTAACGAGATCTTATCATTTCTTGTGTTTTGTTCATTAAGAACATGTGACGGCTGCGGGTCCTACTGCTGCACACACCAGAGAAACAGCTGCACCTGCTTCACCAGCGCTGACGTTTATTTAACACGACTGAAACGCGGTTAAATACGCTCTTGGCATTCAGGTGTGTATTCACACAATGCCAAGAGGGAAAGACATCAGCAGCGAGAGAAGCAACTGTTGGTGCACGTCAAGGTCTGAAGGGTTATAAATCCATGAGGAAACCGTTAGGAGCTGGCAGAGGTGTCAAAAGTATTCACATTCATTACTCAGGTAGAAGTATAGTTTAAAAATACTCCTGTAGAAGTTGAAGTATCAACTCAAGTTTTTTACTCAAGTAAAAGTATAAAAGTACTGGTTTCAAAACTACTTAAAGTATAAAAGTAAAAGTAATGTAAGGGGGAAAAAAAGCCATTAAGGACAAAAGCCATTGAAAATGAATGCATCTTAGTATAATGCAAATATATTAAAGAACCATATATGTGTACTATTGAGCATTAACATGTGTTTCAGAGATACAGATATAGAAGATTATGATGACTAGTTGCCTATAAGTATTGTAATGGTGCAATGAGTCAAACTTCAGAGGCATGTTATCATTTATCCTAACCTTTATTGGAATGTACATCCAAGTTTAGTTGCAGGAATCTGAGGGAACGGATGTAAGAACAAAACTGGACAAGAACATCTGAAACAACCACAACCAAATTCACTCTATCCGGATGGAGCAATTTAACTGGATAGTTTTTTTTTAAAGGCCGAAATGAAATAGAGTAACGAGGCTGTTTTTAAAATGTAAGGAGTAAAAAGTACAGATAATTGCGTGAAAATGTAAGGAGTAAAAGTAAAAAGTCGTCTGAAAAAGAATTACTCCAGTGAAGTATAGATAACCAAAATTTGTACTTAAGTAAGGTAACGAGGTATTTGTACTTCGTTACTTGACACCTCTGGGAGCTGAATGTTCAACAGTGAGAAGACAACGAGGGCGGTTTCTTCTCAGGAGTGGAGGTCCCAGCAAGACCGGATTCTTGTAACACCCACAGAAATACAAATAATCAGAGAGCTTGTTCTCCTGGAAGAGCCTCCAGAGCCTGTTTGGAGACAGAAGAACCTCTTGTGTCTAAAAAAAACTGGAAGCAGGACTGAGGTCCACAAACCTGTCCTCTTATGTTCTCTGGACATATGAGACCAACGTTTGGTGTTCATGTCCAGAACCATGTTTGGAGTGAACCAGCAGAACCATCAGACCCACTGTCAAGCACGGGGGTGGAGGGATGATGCTCTGGGCGTGGACACATGTCAGTCCCTGAGGGGACCATGAAGTCCTCTGTAGACCAGAGTCTTCTAGAGGTAAATCCAGATTTTGGCTGAACTTGTCAAAGAGTTTAATGTTACCACGGAAGAAGAAATCCAGGTAGAGACCTGAAGAGAACACAGATCAGTGATGATGGGTTGATCTGGAGCCTCCGTGCCTCTGGATCTGCCAAGTCCAAGTAAGACCAGGCCGGTTATTATTTGGACAACATGTCGAAAAATAAATAGAATAAATGATACCACCCTGGGAGTTATTTCAGGCAGGTAATCTCTGCAGTGGTGCACCTGCTCATTCTCCCCTCTCAATGTTTTTTTTCCAATTACTCAATTTGCTCCTTGATTTATTTAAGGAGCATGAAGTATGCATTCTGAGATGCCTTCGTATGTCTCAACCTAGCTTGCAGTCAATCCCACCTCCACCCCGGTTTACACCTGTGGGCTCCGACTCACAAGGGGGGGGGGGTTAGTCCTACACCCCATGTATTTATGTGTGAGCCTGATAAACTTTGTTCAATGGAGCCTAAACAAATATTTGTTACAATAAAGTGTTTTAAAATTACTAAGAGAGTTGTCTGACTGAAAGGAATGCGAATGATCCTTATCCGGTATTCATGTTTAGGTCAGAAGAGAAAAGGTAGAGTTTCAGAAGGATGTGCACGCCAGTGATCAGCCTTACCGGTGACTCCACAGCTGGGATGCTCTGGTTCGGGTTATTCAGGCCAGCCAGATGTGAATCTTCTTGATTCTGCAGCTCAAGCTGACTAATGACAACTGGATCCCCCTCGCCGAGCCCAGACATGCCCACCTATCTGACTACCTGGCCAACCGCGCAGCCAGAGGACTTGCAGACGAACCGACGACCTTGCGGAGAAACGAGAAGCGAGGTCTCAGCTCGCTCCGTCTGGGGCAAGAAGGAACAAGTGAGCGGAGAGAAAGTGATAGTAAACCGGAGAACGTGTGAGCGAAGGAGAGGGAAGAGGCAGCAGGAATAGACATGTCCTGTTTTTCTGGCCGTTATTGCCCTGGTTCAGGCACTCAGGTAGAAGCGGAGAGACCTGGGGGGAGAGAGGGAGTGAGTCAGAGCGCGAGGGAGAGGAAAGAACAGGAGAGGAAGAGAGATGCTCCAGGCGTTGATCATGAACACACCAACAGCGGCAGCTCATGAATCATTCATGTCAGACGAGCTCAGAAGCAACAAACACATGAACACATGAAGCAGGCGTTCGTATGACACCTGCACCTGCCGCGGTTCACCTCCGCGTCCACAAGCGGGGGCCGGACCTGCCGTCTGGCTGCTGGCGTCACTCATCAGTCCTATCAGTGAAAGTTTTGTCCTCATTTTTCCAAACGTCTGACTTTAAACGAAGGAAGCGTTGCGATAGAGATCCGGACGGCACCTCCACACTCCGGCCTCACACCTGCCGCTGAGTGCGTGTGTAGCGTGATCATCAAGGGTGGTGCAGTGGGTGCAAGTGCAAGCGGCTCATATACTGAGGCTACAGTCCTCCTGCAGTGGTCGCAGGTTTGAATCCCAGCCTGTGCACCTTTGCTGCATGTCATCCCCATTCTCTCTCTCTACCCCCTTCCTGTCTGCAACTTGAATAAAGGGCCACTAGAGCCACAAAAAAAAGTATTATACTAGTATGATATCTTTATGTTTTTATTGTATAAAAGTTTCTCTATTATGTGGGCGGTGCAGAGGTCTCAACGAATCATATGATAAAATACATTGTTACCTGAATTAGTGTTTTTCACTTTTTTTTCAGGTACGTTTTGAAGATAAACTGTAACAAGCTGCATAAAGACAGATATGATTACATCATTTGAAAACAAAGTAAATCTGGGTGAAACTAAACACGCGTTAACCTCGTTCAGTCAGGAGGAAACAATTATTGAAAAATACACCCTTAATTTGGGATTTACATAACTACCGGTAAATTAATTGTGTCATTAATTCAGAGAAAATGAGCAGAAAGGAAATAACGTCACAAATTGCGTGGAAAACAACTTTTCCCCGCCAGAGCTCAGTATTTTATTTATTTATTTCCTGTAAAAGCTGTCTTCCTTTAGAAAAACCTTCTCCTCAACTTTAATTAGTGAATTAATTATCACGTTCTAATTACTTAATTAATTACTGTAATTAATTAATTATATCTAATTTTTAAATAGTCAGCTCCAGTTGGTGCAAATGCTCCCCCACAAGCATCGCAGGGGGGTGGGGGAGCAAGTCGGCTTCAATAAAACGCTGCCAGCAGCCAGTCTTCTTTGAGGGTTAGACGTTCAGGACGTGACCCTACGTTCTGGGCGTTCTGGGGTCAGCAGAGTCCGAGAGTCCAGGGCCTGCAGGACCAACAAGCATGCCTGATGGCTTGTGTTGGTTCACTCGGGGGTATCTTCCAGACTTCATCCTGCAACTTTTATATGGCTGCACGTCTCATCTTGTTTCAGAAAATCACGTCGTGGTACTCTGCTAAAACTTCATGGTTACGTTTGTTAAGTTACTGAACTTTAGAAAAAACTAACGTCATTAAATTGAATGCAGATGAGTAAGCGTGTGTTCGGCTGCAGAAGTACTCCGGCCAGCCCACCGGTCTCTAGCTTCACTGGACAGGTACTGTAACCTGAGACCTGTCCCTAGCTGTCCAACTGTCCAACTGTCCAATCTGTCTCGGTCAAAGTGGTGATGACTGGTGGAAATGAGCAGTAACTAACGTCAACGCTCCCAGCTGCACGTGAACCACGTTAACTTCATCGCACGCCTCGTCGCCCCTCTTCCTCACCTTTTCGTGCTCCGTTGGCTCCTCCAGTCCTTCCCTCTCGTTTCTCCTCTCTCCTTGTCTTCCTCCACTTCTGTTTCGTCTTTTACAGCGCTCCTCCGTCCTCCCTTCCTCCTTTTCACTCATCTGTTGCTTTCTGTTCTGTCTTCACTTCTACCTTCTCCGCCACTTCCTTTTCTGCACCCACCCACTCACTGATTAACACACACACACACACACACACACACACACACACACACACACACACACACACACACACACACACACACACACACACACACACACACACACACACACACTTTTGATTTGCTTCATCCAAGGTTATGGGTCCCCTTCAGACTGCACACCACAGGCTCCTGCGCGCTTTCTGTGTACCTTGTTTTGTGTTTATGTGTGTGTGTGTGTGTGTGTGTGTGTGTGTGTGTGTGTGTGTGTGTGTGTGTGGCTATCAGCAAAGCTGTACAGCTGATTTTGGGCGACTTTTTCTCTCCAGCTGTTGGATGAGCAGCAGGAGAAGAGTCCTGCCGGGACACAGTCAGGGGGGATGAACTGCAGGCGTTATGAGCGGTCGCCATGAAAATTGAATTAACAGCGCAGGATCTGGTTTTCACCGCACCATCCTTTTTGTTTTTTCTCTGCTGAGACGGAGATGAGCATGTAAATGTTAAAAGCCGTGAGCTATTTGTGCTAAAAAGCTGCTGGTCCTGCAGGTCCACTGTCAGCGTCTGCTTTTTTCTATTTTACGACGTTTCAATTAAAATGAAGCTCCGCTTAGACGGTCATTACAATGTTGTAAAAAAACAGCAACACAAAAACAACGGAGCACGAAAGCCAAACAGGATCATTATCATTAAGGATCATTAATCAAATTGCTCCATCTGTTAAACACGGGTTCACTTTATACGTTTTTTTCATATCTTGTTGACAAAATGTAACTGTTTGTTTGTGGCTGCAGATACTCGTTTGTCTTATTTGTCTCATCTCCCAGCTACGTGCGACTACCTTAACATAACAGATCAGTCTGTACCAGACTTTAGCTGGGTTAGAGCCTTCTGGGAAAAAAACCCCAAAACTTCAGCTTTGATAGTTTATTAGCTGTTGCTTCTCATTCCTTCAACAACCCTGACAGAGACGCGTCCGCCATGGAAGATTGTCGCTCTGTCGTCTGCATCAAACACCAAACAGCTAAAGAGAAACCAGGACCGGGTGAACAAGTGTCCAGTTCGTTATTGAAGCCTTGAAGGTGCTGGTGATGCAGAATGTTCAATAAATGCGGCGAGGAAACAGGTCGTGGCTGATCGTGGTCAGAAACCACAAAAACCTTTAGGATCAGTATCTTCAGGTGGTTTCATGTCTGACTTCATCAGAGTCTCATGGTTCTGGTCCGTTCTTCTTTCCACCGTTGCTCCAGGTCATTGAGGGGTTCTGGACGATCAAGTCTACACAGCATCTCAACGTGGTCCACATCTGGATCTTGACCAAGTTCAGGTCTGGTCTTTGACCCGGTTGAGGTCTGGACTTTGACACGGCCGTTCCAGAACCTGGATTGTTTTATGCTCCATTATTCTGATGGATCTACTGCTGTGTTTGGGATCATTTCCTGTCACGTGACCCAGTTTCAGCCAGTCTTCATCTGTCAGTCAGATGTCCTCACATGTGTCTCTAGAAGACTCTGGTCTACAGAGTTCATGGTCCCCTAAGAGACTGACAGGTGTCAGGCGTCATCCCTCCACCACCGTGCTTGACAGTGGGTCAAGGTGGTTCTGCTGGTTTCCTCTAGACATGGTTCTGGACATGAAGACCAAACATCTCCACGTTGGTCAAAGGTGTCCAGAGGACATGATTCCTGAAGTTGGGGGGGGCTTTGTGTTAATGTAATAAGAATGGAATCCAGGGGGAGATGGGAGTGGTGAGAAAATGATTGTCCGTGTCTTTGTTATTGAGTGTATGTTGGTGTCTGTGTGAATGGGTTTCCTGTGGTGGACCTCTGCCTCTCATTTTAGTTCGCTGGGACAGGCTCCGGCGGACCCCCGTGAACCTGCAAAGGATAAGGTGAGTATATAAAAATGGATGAATGGGTGTCCGTTGTCTAACTTAAGTTTGGGACTCTTTGCTGTTGGGTGTGTCTGGGTGGCTCCTTGTCGGGGGTTCCCACGCTCCGTACCCGTCTCCACTTCCCCCCACTGCCCTTGATTCAGGTGTAGAGACCTGAAATGGTTGCTGTTTTTGTCTCTGCCTGTTCCCGTTTCTGTTAGTTTGTTTTCTCTCTTGCAGATTCCAAAGGCCGGTGTGGCCGTTGTGTGTTTTCCCATGTTTCTCTCATTTCAGAGTTGCAGCCGATGCCAAATACCAATTTCTGTTCAATTTTGAAGAAGTCAGAATCTTGAACTGAACAAATTCACTAATCCTCGGCTGCAACCACCTCTGCCATGGTGTTAACCCCACCCAGAGACTTTCTCTACAAGGATAGACTGATTTGATTGGGTCCCCAAGACTTTGGGGGATATTTAATGAGGACCAACGGATGGTAGCTAGACATACTGTACCTGCAAAGCAAATTTTAATTTGCTTTTGGGAGACATCTAGATTTCTGAGCTAGAAAATCGTCCCATTCTTGTCTGCTGCAGGATTCTAGCTGCTCAACAATCCCGGATCATCTTTGTTCCTTTTTGGTTTATGATGCTCCAAATGTTTTCGATTGGTGAAAGGTCTGGACTGATGGCAGGCCAATTCAGCACCTGGATAAAGATGTTCATGTTTGGAACCGGCCCCTGGTGGTCAGTCGAGGAGCTTTTCTTCGTCCTGTGATAACCTCCACCCAGAGGTTGGAATATTGGCATGAGAATCGTTGTTGACAGCCGGAGTATACTGAATGAGCCTGGTCTTTCCATCAATAGATGTTTTATGACCTGAGGACCTTCCATCATCGCTGCTTAAAGACGACAGTGGTCTCTGCGGTTCTCCTATCTCCAGGCCCCTCGTAGATGACTGAACATCTCAGCCTCTAAGGCAGAATCCCCCTACTCTGGGCAGGGGCGAAGCTTGTGAACAGGCAAGGCAGGCAACTGCTTGGGGCCCCGAGTTGTTGGGGGGCCCATGAGGCCCAAAAAAAAAAAAAAAAAAACTTTTTTTTTTTTTTTTTTTAATAATTACTTTTATTACAAAAGTGTTTCCTATCAGGGGTTTTGAGGACTAAGAAAGTATTGAAGGCTGTTTACTGTACAGATCTCAAAATGTGGTAACCGCAATGACCACATCCTCCTCCTTAAACAAACATAAGGCAATTATCAATGGCATCTCAGTAGTCAGTAAGAAACCTCCCTTAAAGGTATTGTGACATGAAAAACACATTTTTCTTGATTTTTTGTGTTTTGTTGGGTGTCTTGACATCAATTACACCCAAAAAACAACGAACTTTTAACATTCAGTGTTTTGTGTGCTTTCTGGGATTTTCCGCATAACTATGCAAAAACGGCGCATGTGGTTTGGTGGCGGGCCGTGACGTCAAGGCCCGCTAAATCACCGCTCCCTCCACCCAGCTCCCTGCCTCCTCTCCTCTCCAGCGCACCATAAAGGCTGATTTATGGTTCCGCGTTACACCGACGCAGAGCCTACGGCGTAGGGTTACGCGGCGACGCGCACCATACGCTGAACCCTACGGCGTAGGCTCTGCGTCGATTTAACGCGGAACCATAAATCAGGCTTAACACGGAGCTGTTTAGAGCCTCTTTTGTTTCCATCACCGGAGGAAAACTGCTAAGAAGACCCGCGGCCACTGACTGGACTTAAGATAAGGGGAACCTGCTGCTTGCATGCCTTTATTTTTGTGATTGTTTGCTGTGGTTCGCCCTGCTGCTTTTCCGTGCATGCTTCGCCTGTCGCTCCCTGCTTAACTCTCCGACGCCGCTGTGAGCGTATGGCTGGAGGAGGAGGAGGTTGGGAGGAGGAGCGGAGCAATGATTGACAGGAAAGGGGGGAAAGGAAGCGTTTTTCACGGCGCAAAAAAACACTGTCATAAAAAGCCAGGAAAAGAGTACTAGAGTGAAGTTTTTCTTGTTACACTCTTTTAGACACATTTGAGGGATGTTGGCCAAGACTTTTAATAGTGTTAAAAGCATGTTAAAAATGATGTCACAATACCTTTAAGGGTCCATGTTGTCATTCCCATGATCACGGCCATCCACCTGTACGCAGTGTCAAAAAAAAAAAAAAAAAAACTACACACAGTGTCGTGTGTGTAAATTAGCAGTGTGTAAATAAATATAAATTTCATAAAGTTTTCGTTGGTGTCAGTTTATTATAACATAACGGTGATGGACGCTGGTTTGAGGGGCCCCCTAGAAATTTTTGCCTAGGGCCCCAACAGACCCTAGAATCGCCTCTGACTCTGGGGAAGCATCTTTGGATACAGCTTTTTGGATCTGCAGCCTCACAAACTCGGTCACAATCACCAAGAATGGGGACATAGATAAACCGGCAAACAGAGAGTCTACCCTCCTGGCTCAGCTCTCTCTTGGCCACAGCAGACCAGGACACACTCTTGAACGAGACCTGGAAGAAGCTTGGAACTCATCCCCTGGAGACACCACCTAACATCAACCGGAGCCTGAATCAAAAGCCTGACATTGCATTGTTGACATATTGTTGACATTGAGCTGACGACTGATGTTGCATTGAAGTAGTGATGCTAGAAGAATTACATTTTTTTTATTACTATTTGAGTTTACTGAGGGATTCTTATTGTGGCAGATGTTCATTTCTTTGTTCAGTTAATAAAGCAAGTGTTTTTATTCCTCTGTTCTGATTTAGTCAGTTGATGTCAAGCGTGTAACAGCAAGTTTTTCCTACAGTTCTTTAAAAGAAAATCTCAATATATCGTAATATATCATATGTTTGTATCGTGATACATATATTGCCCGATTCTTGCCAATATATGCCCCTATCAACCAGAATCTCTACAGGACCCTCACATGGATGTTAAATGGGACGCTAAAGGGTGTGATTCCTCTGTAAACTCTCTGGTTCATCTTTGAAAGGTGAACCATCTCCACAGTTACGAGTCCAGAGACATCACTCCCGATGTCCATGTGATGTTGCAGAGACAGCCCTACAACAGACACGGCCTTGAGGAACTAACTCATCTTCTGTGGGATTGAGAAGATCAGTAACGAATCCTTTCTCCAAAAGATGACATAACCTATCACGATAAGCAGAGCCCAGCAGCATGTAACTGTCCGGTGATAGTGAAGCATCATTTTCTCTCTCTGGATAATCTGCCCGCATCATCTAGGGGCTAATCGAAGGTTGCTTTCCATGGCCTCACCAAACTCCTCCCACACATGAGATTGTGCTTCAACAGCCGAGGCAGTAGTCCACTTGGCTTGCACGTACTTGTCTTCTCCTTCGGGAATCTCTTTGTTATACCAAAAATTTAAATGAGAAAAAACAACAACTCATATGTGCAATATACGGTTTATATTTCTGGAAAAGTCTGTATATAAGCTGGATTTTTAAGTTATCCTCAAGCTTTTCACACTCCTTTAAGACCCATCTTTGAACAAAGGTCAGAGGTGTGTTTCAGTTTTACTGCCTCAAATGTCAAGTCACAGTTTTTGCTTCGACGCCTTCACAACAACTGAAAACATGCTGCTTGTTAAGTAAATGTGCCCAAGGCTTGTTTACGCCGTCTCCAGTTACTGTCCTCTTTTTGTTCATGAAATTACGAACCCTGTAAAATCATACTCGTAATTGCTGTAGACTCCCTGACTGCCCTTTACTACGCCTATAAGCCGTTTTATGTCATCTGCTGTACGTTGTGCGATTAGCTGCAATGCGCTTTCATCTCTCAGGTCTGCAAACCAAATTTCCCTCGTGAGCAATAAACGCGAATGACTGAACGAGTCATTCGGGGAGCGTTCGTTAATTTCAATGCTGCAGACTCCAGCGGCTCCCTGAGAACTTGTTTCATTCGTTTCTATGGCAATTCTGCGCCGTGCTTGAGAAGGTTTGGGTGGAAAGGCGCGAGTGAGGAGCTTTTCTGCAGCCGCTAACGACAAGGGGAGCGTTTATACCGTCCTGTGTGTCACACTGGGACACGGAGAGACGATGACAGGCGAGAGAGATGCAGAAAAGAGGAAGAGCAGTTAATGGCTGTGAACAGACAGGAAGTTAGAACAGGAAAGAGATATAAGAGAAAAAGAACAGATAACAGATTGGTATTGAAAGAGGGATACAAAGGCAAAGGGGATGAAGAGAAGAAAGACAGAAAATACACAGATGGAAAAATGGACACATGGGATTTGAAACTGTAATGACTAGAGAGCTAATTTTTTATTCACATTTTTATTATAGGAAGAACGTTGCAAGGAACAGAGTGCATGATTATCTGCTCTAATTAGAGTTTTAAACACAATTTGTAGATTTTAATATCAGAACTTCCTGTGGCTTGGTACAGCAGTTTTAATGAACACAACACTGAAATGTGCACTGTCTCCGTGCACAGATGAAGGAAGATCCTGGAGATGACGAGTCCGTCGAACCCCACCCAGCGCTGGTTAAATGAAGGACAGAGGCATGCTTGGCCAAGGAGCAAGAAATGGAAAAGAGCTTATTCATTCCAAGTGCACAAGATGGTTAGCCGCAACGCTGCAGTAAAGTTGTCCAAAGAGGTGCTACAAAGTTGGGTCCGGCTTGTGTGGTATATTAGTTATCTCATTGCTCCAAACCCACATTCTGTTGCAACCCCTTTAAGGTTGGTGTGGAACAACAGCCAGAGGTTTAGAGGCCTGAGTTTGAATTACCTCCTAATTAAAAGGCCCAGATGTCCTTAATCCAATGTGTGCTGTCTTGTTGAGGCTTCAACAAGGAGTCTTTGCTGCTCTAGGTGACATAAAAAACTATAATTCAGTGTGGTTGGAAGATAAAGAGTTGCATATGCATAGATCTCTCTGGCTGGACTCTGAAAATGAAAACCTTGAGGAGTACAGTATGCTTTAACAAGGGCTAACATTGGAGACAAGCAAGCTGGATGTATCGTTCAGTTGGCTATGCGTGAAACTGCCAACGTCCCTGCAATTAGTCACTTCAAAGAGGAGCGACACCTGCTGCAGGAGGATGCTAATGTGGATGACATCTTGACTTCCAACACTAACCTGGACCAGTTTAAGGTTATCACAACAAACTTGGAGCAGATCCTGAAAGCTGGTGGGTTTCACAAGAAGCATTGGGTCTTCTCCGGACAAAGTGGAAGGAAATCAACAGAGTTATGACATGGAGGATAAAAAGCCACTATAAACTTCTCAAAAAGGAAGAGAGAGATGAGATTTGGCCAACATACATACATATATAGGAGCAATTCAGAGTGCAGATGCCAAACCCACTGACCAGGTGAAAACTGCTCAGTCAAGTAGCGTTTTACTGTATGAAAAGTAAAGTTATCCAAATGGGAGTTGGCTTACACCCTGTCAACAGAAAGCTTTCCGCTACAAAGCTTACCGAAGCTTTGTAGCGGTTTGGGACCATGCAAGGAAATCTGGTCTGATATTGCCGCTAATTTGACTGAAAACCTGTTTTAAAGGAACTGCATGTTTTCCTGGATAGTTAAAATGAAGCTATGTTGGGGGAATATGTGGCTCACAACGGAACAGATGTGGAACGTCTTTCCAGCTTACTCGCCACACAGGAATGGGGCTGGTGAAGTTGCCACGCATTGTGAGGAGGGCTTTCCAAGGTCTCAGGAAAGGATCAAACCTTACCCAAAATGAGTTCCTGAATGCACTACAGTTAGCTGCCAATCCGGTCAACAATTGTCCGATTGACCCAAGCGTTCAGAGTCAAGAGGACTGCATACGGTGCACCACACCTAATATACTCCTACTTGGACTCTCAGAGTGATGACAAGGCATGTGACTACTGAAGTTATCCCTAGAAATAGTCCCAACCTGTTTGTGAGGAGCCAGTAGCTTACAACGTTGAGAGATGTTGTGGTCGGGGACATAGTCTGGTTTGTGACCAAAATGCACTAAGAAGACAATTCAGGCTTGGTTGTCGACGTGAACCCAACCCCAAAGGCATTGTGAGCAAGGACGGATTATCATGACCACGGGCCCTGGACACAAACTCGCTATGGGCCCCTACCTACAATAATATCCTACGTGCACGGTGCATGCCCTCCCCAATCACTCATTTTGGTCACACAATGGCACAGAGAATCCACAATCACACCGTGTGATTGTGATGGCGGAGCGTGGGTCTCAGTACAGAGGGGGCGGAGCATTCTCCATGGGCCCTTATGATAGTCATTTTAACGTTCAACAACACCTCATCCTACCCCTCAAACTACATTTATTCTCACACACACACACACACACACACACACACACACACACACACACACACACACACACACACACACACACACACACACACACACACACACACACACACACACACACACACACACACACACACACACACACACACACCGGCCTGACAGCTGTCAATCACACGCCGCTGACTCGGACTGACTCAGTTCCATCTTTGATACAGTTTAAATACAAAAAAAAACCATTACACATATTTAGAAAGATAGACACAGCGGTCTATAACATAATTTCTGAGCTCTATAACAGAGAATAGACTCGGCGGTCTCGTTGACAACAACACAAAGCTCATTCAAATAAGTAGGTGGTCAAGAATACCACAACTTTCTGATAAAGAAATTATTTATGAAGGTTACACTGACTCACCAATGGTAGTTGACTCTTCCATAAAACTTTGTACATGCTTAGTCCTCTTTTAAAGTTTAGCGCTCATCTCCTAAATGGCCGCAAATTTGCCGAGTCGGCAAATTGGCTCTAACTGTTAAGGCTGATTTATGGTTCCGCGTTACACCAACGCAGCGCCTACGGCGTAGGGTACGCGGCGATGCGCGGAGGCGATGCGTCGATTTAACGCGGAACCATAAACAGGCTTTACAGCAAATCAGCGTTTGCTCACGGCCCTGATGCGTTCAGGACAGTTGTAAAGTAAGAATTAGTCTACACCGACCGCACAATGCACATTTTATCGTAATAATAGCCTACAATTTACGATTATATATGAACGTATCACACAAAACGGGGCCCTATCATTGGGCCCTATGAGTTTGTAAATTTATTTTAATTTACACATAAAAAAAAAAAAAAAAAAAATGTTTGAAAGCCGAGGGCCCCCATTGGCTCCAGGGCCCTGGGCACTCGCCCACTTTGCCCATGCGGTAATCCGTCTATGATTGTGAGGGATGTTCATGTGCATGTTGCTCCATAGCCTTGCCCTCCGGCTAGGGATCCAAGGCCAGATCCAATGCAGGTGACCTCTAATGACATAAAAGGGGGACTTTACAGGGACTGCATTGCACAGGGATGTCAGGCCACAGGTTGTCTTTCTCCTGTTGAGAAGCAGCTGACATGCTAATCTGGATTGCCTTAATTTGGATAATCTTTCTAAGTGGCATCATTGGGGAGGTGGAACTGGCAAGCAATCAACTGATTACATCAGGAGCTGTTAAAAGGACACACCGTGATGAGTGCCAAGGAAGCACCGGGAGTGGATAAAAGTGCATCTACAAATTGATATTGTGGTCTTTAAAGTTTTTGATCACTACCAAAGATTTATGTGCAGAACCTGACGCTTACTAAAGAACTCTGAAGATGCGGTCGGTGGGTCTCACGCCCCACAAACTGTAATGATGGACTTTTTCCATTATTGTTAGCCTTGTTCGTAGCCTGAGCCTGCTGTGACGGCACATCCGGTGGTGCTCCGGCACAATAGTTTGTATTGGATTTTACGTCATATTTTTAATAACAAGGAGTTTGCTGTAGATTTACGGTAAATATTAAAACTTTAGGGGTTTGGGTTCAATTATTCAATGTTCGGTAGGGTTACTTAATGTGATTGGTGAACTTGGTTGAATAATGTTGTAGTTATTTATAATCCTGTTAGAATTATTCTCAGTGGCCATTTGAAAGGGAAGTTGGTATATATATATATATATATATATATATATATATATATATATATATATATATATATATAAAATATATATATATATATGTGACATATTCAAAAAAATTATATCATATGTATTTTATAGGAGTATATTAGCACCAACATTTTATAAAATGATTCTAAATGCTAGGGAGAATAAAAGCTTACCCTTAAATATGAACTCTGCTAATATTAGTCTTTTATTAAAACCGGACAAGGATCCCTTGCTCCCATCGAGCTACCGCCCAATTTCATTGATAAATGTAGACCTTAAAATAATTAGCAAGGCCATTACTGAACGTCTGAAAAGAGTCACCCCTTCTATTATACATCCGGATCAAACAGGCTTCATTAAAGGTAGACATTCGTCTACTAATATTCGCAGATTATTAAATATTATAGACTATTCGAGTATCAATAAACAGGAGACTACTATTATATCCTTAGACGCGGAAAAAGCATTTGATAAGGTAAATTGGAAGTTTCTATTGGCAACTTTGCATAAATTTGGATTTGGCGAATCTTTCATTGACTGGATAAAAATATTATACAGCTCTCCCAAGGCACGTGTAAGGACAAATGATCAAATCTCTACAAGTTTTACCTTGCAAAGAGGCACTAGACAGGGTTGCCCTCTCTCTCCCTCATTATTTGCAATATTTATTGAACCTTTAGCAGCAGCTATTAGACAAAATCAAAATATTAAAGGTATACAATGTAAAATATTAGAGCACAAAATAAGTCTTTATGCGGATGACGTACTCCTCTTCCTCCAGAACTCACGATCTTCACTATCACAGACAATTGCACTTATAGAGGGATTTTCATCTCTGTCTGATTATTCTATTAATTGGTCTAAATCCACTGTTTTGTGTGTTAACTGCAATTTTAGGAATATAACCAATACTCAATTACAATCAGGGAACATTAGATATTTAGGCATAAACATCTCCCCTAGGCTGTCAGAGTTAATAAAATTAAATCATGTTCAGCTTATAAAGAAAATAGAAGATGATCTTTCCAGATGGAGCTCTCTCCCCATTTCGCTCATGGGTAGAATAGCCACCATTAAAATGATGGTTTTACCAAAAGTAAATTATTTTTTCTCAATGATACCATGCAAACCCCCTCTTTCCTGGTTTAAATCGTTGGACTCATATGTATCAAAATTTCTGTGGAAAAATAAAACTCCACGTATTAGTTTAAAGACATTGCAAAAATCCAAAGAATATGGAGGTTTAGAATTACCTAATTTTCAGTATTACTTCATAGCCAGTAAGTTACAGTATATTGTAAAATGGTCAAAAGATCATCCTTTAGATAGTCAATGGCTGGACTCAGAGCAAGTGTTTTGTAATGAACTAGAAATCTCAGAGTTACCATTTATTAGTCAAAGTATCAAACGTCATCAATGTTTCAAAAGCATTAATATTAGCACAACTTTATCAGCTTGGTGGGAATTTCTTAAAATAGCTAAAATTTCACTTTTTCCATGTGACCGTACACCCATATGGAACAACCCAGACATCGTGAAAAAGGATAAAAAGATGGTTAACTTCGTTCAATGGAGAGATCAAGGAATACGGTACTTACAGCACGTAATTGTAGGAGGACAGTTTGTACCTTTCAATACACTTATTGTTCAATACGGAGTTAGCAGGAATAAATTTTTAGAGTATCAACAACTTAATGCAATAATAAATAAAACATACAAAATTAGCCAATTAGATTTACAACTTCCCGCTAAGATAATAGATTTATTGAATCTAAGCACTTTAAAGTTGTTATCAAAACTCTACAGGTTAGTGTCTAAACTGGACGATTCAGTCTCTCTCCCGATCTCTAAGTGGGAGGCGGATCTCTCTCTTAATACCGACCAGTTTTCTTGGTCACAAATATGCTTAAATACGTTTACTATGACTAAAAACCCAAACCTACAACTTATACAGTACAAAGTTCTTCATAGAATACATTATACTGGACAAAGGATGTTCCAGATGGGCTTTGTCACCTCTAATATCTGTTCACAGTGCACAGAGAACACCCCAGATAATTATATGCATGCTTTATGGTTCTGTACACCGGTACAGAGGTTCTGGAAGGAGATTTGTGAGGATTTATCCACATGGATCAACCACAGAATCCCAGTGTGCCCCACGGTATGTATATTAGGTCACCTGGGAGACACTCAAATAGATCCTAATTGGACACACCGGGTTCTCACTGCCTTATGTATCGCAAAGAAAACCATTCTAGTAAATTGGAAACAAAAATCCAGTTTATGTATCAACCATTTTAGGAATCTTTTATCAGATCATATTAGTAGTGAGATAATGTCTGCCTCCACTGAACAACATTCGGCTGAATTGCACTCTCTGTGGTCCCCGTTTATTGGCTTCGTTACCTAGTGGGGGCGGGGGGGTGGTGATCTCGTAGCCCTTGGGGTTGGGGGTCGGCTTGGGGGGTCTGGGGCGCGGGCCTCGGGTGGCCCCTGGGGGGCAGTGGGGGGGGCCGCGGGGCCCTGTCCCTAGCCGGTGGGGGCCTTGGGGGCCTGTGGGGGGGGTTACCTCATGGCGGTGGGGGGGGGGTGGCTGGGGAGGGCTCGGGCGGGGGGCTGTGGCTGGGGCGTCTCCGGGCCTCCCGGGGGGGGCGGGGCCGTGGACGTGGGGGTCCCACCCGGAGGGCCCGGCCCTGCCTGGGTGGGGGGTGGCTGTCTGCGCTGGGGGGGCATTGCTGCCTTGGTCCTCCGTCGCTGGGCGGGGGCCAAGTGCCCCTGCGGATGTGGGGACTCCGGGACCCTTGGGGTGTCCGCCGGGGTGGCCTCGGGGGGGGGTGGGGCCGGGTCCGGGGAGCGGGCCTCCCCTGACCGGGGGGTGCACGGGCGGGCGCGACGGCGGGGCGGCACCATTCCCAGGTATCTATGTCTTATGTTGTCAGTATGAATGGGAGGATGTTGGACCGTTTCCCCCTCCGTCTGGGGGCTCCGGCGGCGCCGGGGGCGCCCTTGGAGGTACGGTGGGGCCCTTGCCCGGCTCTACTGGACGGCCGGTGGGGGGACGCGGGTGTCTTATCAGGGCCGGCTTTGCTGGTCCTGCTTCCTGGCTTCGGCCTCCGCTCCCCCTCTTGCCCCCCCTACACGATTCATACGCACATAGGCGAAAGGCGGGGGGTCCGGGTCGTGGGGGGCACTGTCCCGCGGGGCCTGGCACTCCCCGCCTCACGGTTTTAACAGCAAAATAGACACTGCACATTCAACACTTAATAAATACATTTGACAAGGACACGTAGTTCGGGAGCGGGGGGGGTCTGTGTCAATCGATACTTGGCCCTCCCTCCTCCCTGTTTTTATGGCATTAATCACATGCACTCAACACAAGGGGCGGGAGGGGGTCCCACATCACCCGCGTTCCCTCACCGGCCTGGGCCTGGGACGGGTGGGTCGGGTTACCCGGGCCTGGCGGGGCCCGCCGTGCAGCCTGGGGTGCCTTCTGGCGGTGCTGGATCCCCCCGGGGAGGGGGAAACGGTGCGTGATTGTATGTCTGTGTCGGTGGGAATGCGGTATGGAAGGGTCCTGCCATGGAGGATTTGAGCCTCCATTGGCAGGACATCAAAAACTTAATAATTTATCAATATTATTTTATACAAAGATGGTTATTATTATTATTATTATTAGTATTATTATTATTATTATGTATAGTATATTATATTATTATTAGTATAGGTATCGAATAGGTGAATGGATGAATGAATGGGATGCCTGGGTCTGGGGCCCTCCGTTGTCGGGCCTGCGCGGGTGTCGCCTTGTTGGGGGGTTCCCTCTCTCCGGGCCCGTCTCCGGTCCCCCCCGCTGCCTCTACGGCGGGGCGCCCCTCTGGTCTTGGAGGGCCACTTTCGTGGGGGACGGGTGCGCCTGCCCGCGTCGGCGGCCGGGGCGGCTCTGTCTCTCCGGGCAGGCTGGCCCCCTGCCGGGTGGGGGTCGTTGGCCTGAAGGGTGAGGGCCTCCTGGCCGCGTGTCCGGCCCGGACCGGGTGGCCGGGGATTGCCTGGGTCGCGGTCCGCCGCCGCGGGATCCCTGGCTGCTTCTTTCCGCGCCGTGGGGGCCCCGCCCGCGGGCCCCCTCGGCCGCCGCCGGGTGGGGGGGGGGCCTCGCAGGCGGTGGGTTGCCTCCCTCCTACTTCTCCCCTCTGTGGGGTTGCCGGTGGCCTGGGTTCCGGGCTCTTCCTTGTCGGCCTCTGGTCTCGCGGGTGGCGGGGTTGCTCCCCCCCCTCCCCCACTATAGATACACTTCAGGTGGAGCTTTGTTTGGTTTATTACACACACACACACACACACACACACACACACACACACACACACACACACATATAGTCATTTAGTCACATGCATACACACACACACACACACACACACACACACACACACACACACATATAGTCATTTAGTCACATGCATACACACACACACACACACACACACACACACACACACACACACACACACATGCATGATCATATACATACACACACACACACATAGACATACACACTGGCTTGTTCACCTGCATGCTGGCTCTCTAGTTTTTGGGTTTAGGTAGCGGTAGCGATAGCTAAGCTCAGACTGCGATCAGATCTCAAGATTTAGGTCGATTGCTGTTCGTGTTTTGGATGGCTCCGTGCCGGTTTCGTGCTTTGTTTGTGGTTTTTTTTGTTGCAGATTTCCAGTGCTTGACGTGTGTCTCCGTGTGTTCCTGCTTCCTGGATTGGCAGTGGATGTCGTCACCCCCCCCAAAAAAAAAAAAAAAAAAAAAAAAAACACTGGGTTTGTATGTGTATATTTATGTATGTGTACGCATATGTGTGCGTATATATATGTATATATTACATATAGTAATAATGCACATATATACACTTTTGGTTTCTACCGTCATGGTATCAATCAATAATATGTGTGCAGACAAGGTAAAAAGAAAAAAAAAAAAAAAAAAAAAAAAAGAAATATGTATTTTATATCAAAAATGCACATATATATGCTTTAGGTTCTTACCAGCATGGTATTAACCATTATTGTGTGTGCAGACAAAAAAAAAAGAATATTTGAATATGATTCAAATGAGATGGGTTTTAACGGATGAAGGGTAGAAAGGAAAATTGTCAAATTGAAGTATTGATCTGTGGGAGGTTGTTATGTTTTTTTTTGCTTATTTTTGCGCATTATCTGTCCTTGATGATGAAAGTTTTTTACAGATACATTTATTTTTATCTCGTGTGGTCATAGTTGAAATGAGTTTCACAGATTTCTCCGTTATTTTCTGTAACTTGCTGCATTAAAGTGTTAACGTTCTTTTGTGACTCTGCTTCCTGTCTTGAACTGGTTTGGTCCCTGCCAACTTCTCATTTAATCTGTCAGCGCTTATCTTTGCAATGTAAAAATTAATATCCATCCATCTTCTTTACCCACCCGATCCTGTACCGAGTCAGAGTGGGAAAAAATTATATAAAAAGTCAATTGTACAATTGGATAGATTTGAAATGTCCAGGTCACAGGGTTGTAAAGCTGTTATAAAGAAGCTGCAAATCAACAACAAACATTTTGTTCTACATGTAAAAAAAATACTTAAAAAATGAAGAGTAGCCTAGAGTAAATGTGTTTTGTCTCGGTCAGCTTGTTAAGAGATTGGTTATCCAGCAGGTCTGAAAAGAAAGCTTAAATTTTCTTCAATTCAATTAAATGTTATGATCGTTACATCTTAAAGTTAACTTTTATTCTGCAGTTTGTGTTTTGCACATTTTAATTTCTCATATCTCATAATCTGGGATAAATACATATGAAAAAGGGAAAAAGGGAGGATTAAAACCTCGAAGCAGGTGTCTCAGGTCTCTGCTGCATCAACACACTGATTCTAATCATTGGATCATCACCAGCGTGTCATCGATGTGTGCACGAGGCTGTTCATGACACAGGCGTTTGTACCAGAGTGTGTGAAGCAGCTAAACCTTTACAACCTGCAGGACAGCCGCCCCGCAGCACCAGAACTGCCTAGCCCGCCTTCCACCCACCGGTGGAGCAAAGGTGTGCAGACCCAAGCAGCAGCGCCCTCTGGCGGACTCTTCATACATCACACCTGCTGATCAGCCACCGACACGACCACACACCTCTGGAAGGGTACTTACTTAAAAAAATAATCAGACGTTCCTTTTGAATTGTGGTTCAACAGAATCACTATATGAGACCATCAGCAGCTGGATGTTACCATGACTACAGGTGGACTTTTCATCCAGACGTTTAGGCTCCACAGGACCGCAGACAACCTCCCTGGACGTGGTCACAAGAGGATTACTAGTGGCTGGAGAGATGATAATACCAACGGAAACCATAGTCCAGAACAACGTCCACATTCACAGTGAACTCCAAGGTCCAGGTCCATTAGTCAGATCACACCGCCCATCACTGTTGGGACATCAGCTCCAAATTCACAGATAATAAAAAAAAAAAAAGAAGAGTCCTTAAAAAAAAAGACCTGGGTTATATCAATAAAAGTGAAACAGGAGTCCACATCATCTAAAGTCTGTCCAAGCTCACATTACAAATTTTAACATGTTATTTTAAACGAAACAAAAAAAAAAAAAAACACGATCTCCGTTAGACCTTCCTCTTCTGGGTACAGAACATTATTTATCTATCTTGCTATAAATGTGTTGGTGATGGTCTCTGCATTGGTTGGTTCCTGCTTAAACGTTAATAATCCTTTGAGCAGATGAAAGGAAATCACATCTACAGGAGTGAGTTTTCTGCAGAAGAGTAAAAATCCCTTCGTTGGTTCCCCACAAACACAGGTACTCTTGGGTTCGCGTTGGCATGTCGCTCTTTTATTTACACAAAAACGGACCTTTAAAGTCGTTACTGAGACCAAACGTCTAGGAAATCTCTTTCCTGTGGTAAGAGACTGGGTTTTAAAGTTGACAACAGAAACACCATGAGTTTGGTTCCACACAGCGAGAAAGATGAAGACGGTTCTCCAGAGAAAAGTCTGTGTTCTCGCTGGGTCTCACGTCTCATGAGAACGAAGGAAGAAAAACTCATTTTAACAAGTTCTATCTACATGTCAACTCGACCTGAAAAAATTAAGTATTGAATCTGATCAAATGTTACACTTTAGTTAGGTGCCCACCCTTTATATTATTATTATGAATTATTATTATTATTATTATTATTATTATTATTACTTTACCTTACATCTTCAAAACTACAGCTCTATTAAATGCACATTCAGGACAAAAGTACATAAAAGTGACAACAAAACCCTAAAAACATAAATAAGTTAAGAGCATCCATATGAACAATCAGTGCAAGACATTAATATCACAAGAAAGAAATAAACTAAATACATGCTCAAAAGAAATAAGGAAAAAACATAAAATGCACCTTAAATAATTAAAAAAGAAAATGCAGTACAAGCAGAAAAGTTTATGAACTTAGTTAATTTGAATGTTTGTAAGTGAAAAATATTACTAACAGCTAAATATCGGTACCTATACCTAAGAATATAGAGGTGTACTGTATATAAAAATACATTTTATTTTTTGTTCATCCATCTGTGAGCTGTCTGGGGGACCCAGGACGCTTCCCTGAGGAACGCCGAGCAGCTTGTCTCAAAACTGCAGATGATTTCAGACAATTTCTTTCTACAATAATTGCTCTCAGAATATTTTATCTTTGTTATTTACAGGCTGGTTGAATGTTTCATTGTCCTTCCCTCAGGCCATAAATGAGGGTCTACATTCGTACAAAGTTTGTTTCTGCCCGAACAGAGAGCAGCTGAAGGACTGTTGTGTGAAGGCACCTATTTAATCAGAAACCATATTTATCTCAACATTTCCCTTTTGTTAAATCCCAATCCCTTCATCACTAACAGCTCCTCTCTGCTGTTGCTCTTCTGCACTTTTTTGTACCACAAAAAGCAAAAGGATGAATTGTGAACTTGAAAGTTTAAAAATGTGGACGTAATAGAAAGTGTCTTCACAACAGCGGTCACCGTTTGTGTCCCAACAAGCTCTGGAAACAGCGGATGTGTCTGTTATACTCCGCTGTTCTGAGTTATCCAGCTGCGGAATTTGGTGACGCGAGTGTAGACGCCGGGTTTGTTCCTGCGACCGCAGCCTTCGCCCCAGCTCACCACGCCGGCCAGGAAGACCCGCCCACTGGGGCCAGTGACGGACAAGGGCCCGCCGGAGTCGCCCTGCGGGAGTCAGAGAGGAGAGTTGTCAACGGATCAGAAGGTTTCACAAGTTTACGCAACGTTCCTCCTTCCTTCAAAAAGAAGATTCTGATTTGTCCTCAAACTCAGTAAGAAGCTCCACTAGCGTGAAGACCCCAAACTGAACAATGTTGGATTTATCAGGGTCCGGGCCCACACCTCCGTCAGGCCCACACCTCCGTCAGGCCCACACCTCCGTCAGGCCCACACCTCCGTCAGAGTTCAGACAGACAGCCTGATGTTACGTATCTGCTGCACTTTTAACCATTCATGCAAAAGGTTCATAAATCTGACACAATGGTTTTAAAGGGGACCTATTGTGAAAAACAGGTTTTTTCTTGCTTTAACATATATAAAGTGGTCTCCCCTCAGCCTGCCAACTCAGAGAAGGAGGAAAGCAACCAAATTCTGCAGTGTCTGTACAGCCGCCCGGATGAGCCGTCCAGTGTGATGTGGATCTACGAGCCGTTCAGATTCTGCTCCCGTCGTTACGTAACGACGGGCACGATTTACATAGGTTGGCCTCCGATGCGTGAAACCACGCCCACAACTAACTCCGCCGGCCGGAGCTTCCGCCATTTTTTCGTAGCGGTGTATCGCGTCATTCAGGCAGCCAATCAGCACAGAGCCTCATTATCATAGCCTCCCCGCCCACTCAGAATCCCTCATAGATAATGAGGTTAGAGACTGAGAAGATAAAGACATGTTTTAGAGGCTGAATTTCTAATTTATTTAGCAAAAAAAAATCAAAAGCTTGTTTTTTAAGACATTCAAGGCCTGTTTAAAATAGCCATAGATGCCATAATAGGTCCCCTTTAAGTAAGGGCCAGAAAGGTTGAGCAGACAATTGTAACAAATATCCAAAGCTCGGACTTGGGGCTTGAACATCATGTATAATGCAGTAAATATGGAAGGACATACTCAGGGACTACTTCCATCAACGGATGTATCCAGAGATTACCTGACAGGCGTCCACGCCCCCTTTGAGGACTCCGGCACAGAGCATCCTGTCAGTGACATCATCCATCAGACTCTTGCAAACCGTGTCGTTGACGATGCGAACCGGCGCCTTCTGCAGGACCGCTGCTTTGGAACCTTAAAAAACACGATAATACATGTGACCAGAGTTGTAGTAGTTTAGGATTTTTAAATAGTTTATTTTTGTTAAGTTTATCAGTTGTGTGATTATTTCAGTTTAGTTTTAATTAATTTCCAAAAAACTATTTGGAATAATTGACACAGGTTTACCCAATCAACTACAAAAACCTGGAGGATATTATGGATAAGCTAAACTCATCCTCCCGTTGTCTCAATATTTCACCCACAGCTTTCTTCAAGAAAGTTTTAAGGACACTGAGACTGCCCTTTGTCAAGGTGTTCAATGAAATCCACATAAATACAGAGGAAGAACCACAGTTCTGGTATTATTGGACCTCATCGCACCATTTGACACCAATGACCATGTTATATGACTAGAGCGACTGCAGAGCTGGTTCCGACTTTCTGGCACAATACTTAAAGGACAGGGACTACTTTGTATCAATAGGTAACTTTACATTGGAATCAACAACAATTACATGTGGAGTTCTCCATGGTTCTATCCTAGGACCCCTCCTATTTAACATCTACATGCTTCTGCTAGCTCAGATAACAATAAGCAACACGATAAGTTACAACAACTACACAGATGACACGCACCTCAGAGAATAGACTTAGGAATACTTCTGTTAGTTTATAAATCAATGTATGACCAAAATACATCAGAGACTTCTTGTTGCCATAGCAACCATCCAGACCCCTCAGGTCTTCTGGTTCAGGTCTGCTCTGTGTCCCCATAACCAGAACCAAACATGGAGAAGCAGCATTCAGCTTTTATGCTCCAATTTGTGTCTTTTTGATGAATTTGCAGTATTTCGTGGGGGCGGTGAAATATTCCACTCACTGTTCAAACTGCACATCTGGATGAATCTTTGATTCTACATTTTTCTGTGGTCTGTTTGGTATGAATCGGGAGGTGTTTTGGGTTGTAATTGGCTCGTAAGTCAACTTCAGTGGGAACATAGTTCCTTGTATGCGTTTGCTCTTAAGATTGTTGCATCTCATTTTATGTATTTGTTTCCACACAAAGGAAATGCAGGAGTCAGGACACATAATTATTAGATTTTGGAGCAGGTTGCAAGTTCATGTTGTCTCTTCAATCAATCCATCTCCACTGCTTTTACTTTGCCATCTTCCCAAAACTATGCAGGTGACAAAATACCATGGTTAAAACGAAACATGATAAGAAGTAATATCAGGAGAAATGGACCAACTAAAATCCAGACGTGAACCTGAGATGCTGCGGTGGGACCTTAAGAGAACCAAAAACCTCAAAATCTGAAGCGGTGTTGGAAGAAACGGAACAGAACTCCTCCACAACCATGTGGGACATTGATGAAATTAAAGAAATTCAAAGATCTCTCCGAGGGTGTATGGTGCGATGCTCTAGACGTTACGGTAAATGCACGCCGAGCGAAGGACGATGGTTACTGAAATGTTGTAGCTTCAGAACCAGAATAAAAACACGGTTCTGTGACAAAGCAGCCAAAGCCGCCCGAGACTTCCTCTGAGCATCCAAGTGTTCAGCCCGTGTTTAACGTTTCAGCGTCGCCTCACCTCCCTCCCTGGTTGCACCCCAGCCGGTGATCCAAGCCTCTCGGCCCGCGGGGAAGTCGTAGGTGGGAGAGGGCAGGCAGATGGGCCAGATGTTCTGGTTGAGGGGGACGCTGGCATCGAGCTCCATCAGGGCGATGTCGTTGGCGTAGGTGAAATGGTTGTAGCCCTGATGGGTGATGATCCGCTTGATGTTCCTCCTCACCGTCCACTCATTGGTGTGGCCCTGCACGTGAAGCCCCAGGAGTGCTTCCCACTGGTCCGCCTGGGAGAACCTGCAGCGAAACATCAGGTTGTGACTCTCAATGGAAAGAAGTACAGGTTTATTCTCATTCTGCCTCCTGGTCTGGTCTGATCTAGTCTAGGACTCCAGCTGCTCAGCAGTTCTGGATCTTCCTTTTCCTTTAATGATGCTCCAAAGGCTTTGTGTTGGTGAAGGGTCTGGACTGCAGGCAGACCAGTTCAGGACCCGGACTCTACTGCTATGAGGCCATGTCTCATAGCGGTGTGTGGTTTGGCATCGTCTTGCTCAAATATGCAGGACATTCCTTGATAAAGACATTCTGTGGACGGTCAAATGTGGCTCTCTAAAACCTGGATTTTCCTTTCAGCAATGACGTTTCCAGATGTTCCATAGACACTAAAGTCCCCCCAGACTGCCGGAGATGGTAACATGCTGGAAGGTCCTCTCATTTTAGTCTGGAGGGTTAGGGATTAGGGTTAGGGGTTAGGTTAGGCGATTGCGGCTCCCCTGTGGGTAACTAATACGCTTCTCCCTCCACCGTTAGCGTTGCAGAAATTGGAGAAGGTAGTGTTGTATTCTGGCTCAAACATCCGTATGCACAAAAACACTTTGTCAGTGGCGTATGGTGTGGTACCTCAGTGAGTTCCAGAGGTTTTTGTCGTGAGATGTGCTGTATGGTGTTAAGGGAGCTCTAGGCATCCCCCATGAGTTCATTCGGATTATGGAGGATCTGGTGTCTTCCTATGTGGCTAGTGGGTGTATTTTGAGAGGAGGAGAGGATGAGGTGAAGAGAGAGGAGAGGGTGATGAGAGGATGCAAAGAGGATGGGGTGAGAAGTTTGAGGTTTGGGGTTATGTTTAAGGTTAGAATCAGATGGGTTTAGAGTAAGGTAGCGGACACGAATAGGATTAGATGGGTTTAGGGGGGTCAACCACTTGACTTTCTGGGGTTTTCTACCGACTCCATGATGTGGTGGATGTTACAGAACCATGTCTGTTTATCACAGATTAGTGAACCCGTGTCCATTGTGACCTCTGAGACTCCGCCTCTCTATGAGACACCAAACCTATAAGAAGAGCATCTTAGTACACCCAGTCCTGTCTGCTCAGGCAGGGTGGAGAGGTGGATGGGACACGCGCACCTGTGTCCCATCCGCCTGAGTGGCTGCCGCTCTCCACCCTGCCTGCCTTTAAAAGGGAGCTGGACAGCAGCGGAGGGGCCGATGGAGCTGCTGCTGAGGAGCTGTGTGTGCTTGTGCACGTGCGTGGTGAAACTTGTGGCTAAATAAAAAGGGTCTGCACGAAACTCCGTGTCTCTCCATCCTTCGGTCGGGCCCCCGTGGCACTCGCCCTGCCACACAGGTCTTTGGTGTCCATGTCCAAGCTCTTTGAATTACCTTGTGTTGAATTGTGCTATACAAATAAACTTGCTTTCCCTTGCCTTGTGTTACATTCTAATGTGAACGAAACAGTTTTCAAATCATTCTGTTGGACACCGTTTGCCGCAGTTTCACCATCTCATCAGCTCCTACTTGTTGGATTGAGTGTCCTGGACGCAGTGGGCAGCGGTCAGCAGCCAGCGGTCGCTCAGCACCGATGCTCCGCACACGTGACCCAGTCCTCTGGCGTGGAGGCTGACCTGCCAGGGCCACTCCCCCTGCTGCGACACCTGACCGCCCACGATACGAGAGCTGCGGAACGGCCTCATGCCGCACTCTGAAAACACACACGGAGGTGAAAACGCACGTCAGTCAGCTGTGTGTGTGTGTATCTGTGTTTGTGGGAGAGAGAAACGTACCGCAGTCGGCCTCGTCTGAACCGTCTTTGCAGTCCTCCACTCCGTCACACTCGGGGTTCAGTTTGCTGATGCAGTGTTCGTTTTTGCAGCGGAAAGTGAAGTTGGAGCACTGCAGCAGCAGAGCTGTCCAGAGACAGGAAACATCAACACAAACATCAACACCGACTCACAAACATCAATGCAGAGAGAATCTTTAAATGAATAGAAAAACCTTCAAACTAGACAGAGAGAACGTTTGTCTTCTGCGTCTCTGATGTCAAGCTCACATGACCTCTTAAATCTGCTGAGATCCATCTAGTTAAACCTTTGAGAGGGGAAGGGGTGGAGTCTGGTTTCAGGCCCCGCCCTCTGTCACCGGCTGCGGTACAGTGGTTTATCAGGACTGACGGGGAGGGGGGGCAAGAGTCCGGCTCCGTTAGACTCATCTGTGGTTATTTTCTGGACCGAGCGGCATTGTACGCCCGTTTCCAGCTGCGTTTATCAAACGTTCCTTTCACACCCACATTCAGAGGGCTGATATGAAGATGTTATCCGCCAGCATCAATAATGGAAGCAGGTGTGAAGTTCAGGACACGTTTGGTTTCTTACATTTTGCACATGCTGACTCATCCGACCCGTCGCCGCAGTCGTCCTCTCCGTTACACCTCAGGCTGTCGGAGACGCAGCGACCGTTCCTGCAGGAGAACTCTTGGTCTGTGCATTTCACTGCAAGAAAGATCAGATGTGAGACTCTGACCTTCACCTGCGGCCTGGTTTCAAGCCCGATGTCAGTTCACATCACAGACACCTGAACAAGTCCCGCTAATTAAAATGGTACGTGTTAAATCTCTACGCGCGTGGTGATCGACTGGAACCCACCACAGTTTTCTTCATCCGTTTTGTCTCCACAGTCGTCAAAGCCGTCGCACCTCCAGAACTTGGGTTTGCAGAGACCGTTCTTACACTTCATCTGGGACTCCTCACACTCTGGGAGGACACAAAAACAAGCTGGACAGTTAACCAGACTCTAAACCTGCTCCTGAATGGTAACTCAAGAGTCTTGGGTGGGGGGACTCACTGCAGTTGACCTCGTCGCTGTGGTCTCCGCAGTCGTTCCAGCCATCGCACTTCAGGGTGGCGTTGATGCACAGGTTGCTGCTGCACCGGAACCGTCCCGGACAAGCTGATCAACAACATCAAACAAGACACCTTCACCCGTCGGCTCAGAGCTCTGCAGGTTCGGGCTGCAAGACCTGGACTTTTCAAATGTGTAAAGTTTCCGAGGGAATTAAGAGCGAACAAGGTTCCTCCATTCTGCACAGATCATTTTTAGAAACCTCCGTGACCCCAGGACTCCCATGACCCCCATGAGCCCATGACTGTCATGAGTCCCCGCGACCCCAGGTTAGCAAAACGACTCACGTCACAACTAAAAACCCGTGTAAGTGAGTGGCCACTGAAGACACCATCTAAAAACATTGGAGGTGTGGCTTCAGATGACGGTTGTTATCAGATTCTGACCGTTTCTCCCCAAATCTCCTGCCAGACCTTTAAAGGCAGGGTAAGTGATTTGATGATGACGTCACGTCTGTTGGTACTTGAAACAAAACACAGAAGGGTAGCTCCTCCCCTTTCTTCCAGTGGTCCTGAAGAGAAAACGCCATCATAACATCATCATAACCCCCCTGTTAAGGTCCTCTCAGACCAGAGATATTTAAAAAAAATGTGTATTATTATTATTAGGAGTGTAACAATATATCGTGACACGAAATTTCGCGATACAAAAACGTCACGATACGTGTCGTGGAGGTGACAAACTGTAGCATAATATTGGGTTATTAATATTAATATATTGTGTTTACTAGTAACCCGCATCCAATTGGTGCAGTGGGATCACGTGACGACCGCGCCTCGACCCGCAGACCAAAATCTGACTACGCTCAGAAGAAACTAGTACCGTTTTGCGATCCCAATCGCGGGACTCTTGCTGGGTTTTGAGCTCCAAACTTTTACTTATAAGGTGAGCGTGAATCAATCTTTTTTATGATGTAAAGATTGTGTAGCGGGATGAAACAATAACGGGGTTCACCTTACACCCTCAGGCAGGGAGCAGGTGGCTGAAGCTCTTCTCTGTCATCAACTAAATAACAGTCATGTTGCATTTTGAGTTTGGAACTTTTCATAGTTTATTTATTTACTTTTCTTTATTTATTTAAATTAAATTTCTGGAAAAGAAAAATGTCAAGTCATACATGAGGGAAACTATTCAGTTTGTGGCAAAATATTTGTACTTGTATGAAACTGAAGATGCATAATGCAAACCTGACATTTACTTTTAGTTCAGTTAGTGGATAATGGTTGGCCTGGCTTTCTCTTTAAAACTTAAATAGTTATAAAGCATTACAAACTGGAACAATAGGGCAAAGACACAGCATTGTTTTGTATTTTGTGTCTTTCAAATAAAAGACAATTTTTTCCAGTCATATGTTCCTCATGCAAGGTTGTTAAAAATATACTGCTATAATATCGTATTGTATCGTTATCGTGACCTCAATATCGTGTATCGTACCGTATCGTGAGATTAGTGTATCGTTACATCCCTAAGTATTATTGATGATAACTTCCTTTTTCTTTTTTTTTAAACAGCGTACCCACAATCAACAGCTCGTGCCAACGTGCATTTGTGTACTTTGGAGGTGTGGCTTCAGAAGGAGCACGTTGTTCTTACTGGTTACTTAATATACTTCCATGTTTTGGAAAGTTTCCAACTTGGACTTCCTCTAAAAGCTGCAGCTTGAATTCCCAAGGAGATCGAGATCGAGCTGAAATTTCCAGGCCTTTGCAACCGTAAAAATGTATTAAAATACCGTTGGTTTATTTTGGGAAGAGTGAGAGGTCTTTCTTACGATCGGTCGGGACAAAAGCTTCGTACTCGGCGGTGAAGCCCTGGTCCACGTAGGATGCATCGGACGTGAACTTGATGGTCATCTTGTTGCTTTTGCTGGTTACCACAGAGTTTTTTAGGTTCCTGCCACACAACCTACAAAACAGAGAGAGAACGTCAGGTGGCACCGCCGTGCACGGCCATCCCACCACCTACACAACTCCAGACAATGTGGAGGTCCTGTCTCCAGATTCGTTTGTTTGGACTAGAGTTCTGTTGGGACGTTGATGATGTCGCCCTGTGACCCGTGACAGGACTGGGCGGGTGTGGTAAATGGATGGATGGGCTTTGATGATGGTTGCTAGGGCAGTTCCTCGGCCGTCCAGCTCAGGGGAATCCTAGACGACTTGAACAGAAGTCGTCTAGATTCTTAAGAGAGTCCAGTTGTCTTCTGCTCAAGCTTGGTGTTGGAGTGATGGATGGACAGAACTTTGTGGTCGGGACTTTGGACATTTCTGTGGAGACGAGTGGCTTCAGAAGATGAGCGGCTGCTGTGATCTCTTATTTCTGAACTATCAGAGAACAAAGAATCGGGGGCCTCAAGTCTTGATCGATCAACCGTCATCCTAGAGTCCTAGAAGCAAGAAACAAAGCAGAAAGCAGCTTCTCTCTCACCTCTCATTGTTGACCTCTACGTAGTCGTTGGGACAGTCTTTACTGTGATTCCCCACAGAGAACTTGTTGAACTGGATTTTCACAAACTTTCCTTTCGGGGCCTGGAAAAGAGAGGACGGAGACGATAGAGGTGTCAGAGAAGTCTTTAGTCCAGCAGGGACGTCAGACCTCTGGAGGGTGGGGACGCCAACAGATGGGGTGATGAAAGTGAAAACCAGTCGTGGTTGGACTTCATGACCCCTTTATCTCCAACAACGTCTATGATGACGCAGGGCTCGGTAACAACAGATGGTCTAATCCTACATATGGTGTAATCCTGGACACGTGACTGTGAAGGAGCTCCTCTGTCCTCCAGATGTTCACCTGTGGGCTGTGATGTTTCCATCATCACATCACAACTACAGTTGTTGCCAGGCAACAAACACCACCCTGATGAACTCTGGAGTTTTGAAACCGGCCTACTTTCCGATGGTTTCTCACCTCTAGAAATATTTTCCCTTTGGGTATCAATTAAGTATTATTCAGTTCAGTTGAATAAAATGTGATTAGTGTGGCTTTACCTCGATGTTCCAGACACATGACGCTCGTGGAGGGTAGTTGTTGGGGAAGAAGGGTGAAGAGATGGAGCCTTTGTCCCCCGTCAGTTTCCCTCCACACCCTGAACAACAAAGACAAACAAAAGTCAAATACAGACATTAGATCCTCTGCAGACACTTCAGTCAACTCTGAACACCAACATCCATGCGCTTCCATCACTCTCTGTACCACGCAAATAAGAATTGCTAATAAAAATCTGCCAAATGGGAACTTCACAAAAATATCCATCACAAGGGGTCAAGGTGAGGATCTTTTTTCTGGTGATACGAACTGGGAATATTTCACAAAACTGAGAAGAAACAGCTTTCCATATCTCCAGGTCTCGGGACGTACTCGAGAACTTCTCTTTTCTGCAGGACCCAGTGCTGCTGGTCGCGGTCCAGCAGGTCAGAGCCTCAGATAACGGTCAACTTTCATGACTTTTCTTTTTCCTTTTTTGTAACTCTAGGGGCCTTTATTTTGAAAGTCAGACAGAGAACAGAGAAAACTTGGGTGGAGAGAGGGGGGCGCATGTAGACCGGGATTCGACCCTCCGCTGCCTGCACGAGGGGGCAGCCTCTGTATGTGGTGCCCCCTCTCAACCCACTGAGCTATCCAGGGCCTGATATATCTTCAGGTTTATCATCATCTCTGATCCTCCGTCCGGCTCCAGCTTCAACGAGCTGTAATTTGTAACTGAAGTCTGCGTCTTTTTTGGGGTAAAATAACGACCATTAGAGGCTGGACCGAACCGAACCCGTACAGATTCCAGACTACACAAGCATCAGACGTCCTCACATGGATGTGGTAAGATGTATGCCGGAGGTCCTTCCTGTCATGACTGAACTGTTGCCTGCAGAGGGACCGACCAGGATCGCTACAGGATCAGTTCCCCGTACTCTCAAAGCACCCCCCACAAAGTACCCCAGGGGACACAGGCAAACTCCGTCTTCAAGTCCATAGAACATGTGGACGAGTTGAACAAACTTTCTCAAAGGTTGGCACATCCAACATTTGGGAAACCCTGATGAGGACAATTCATGAAATACAGTTTAAACCATAAAAGTTCAGTTCCTCCACAAAGAACATTGTTCTTACCTCCGTCATCCAGAGGGATCTGCGAGTACATGGCTCTGAATCCGGGGAAGTTCTTCTCCTCGTTGGTGATCAGCGTCAGAAGCATGACGTTTCCAGAGGACAGGTAGGTCAGAGAGTCGTGAGGGTATCCACACTGCCTGCAGACGGACAGAAGCAGATGCATAAATACAGACGGACAGATGCAGACAGGCAGATACAGAGGGACAGATGCAGACGGGTGGTATTCTGTGGAAGCTTCAATAGAAACGAGTAAAACATGAGTCACAGTCTACCTTAAAACGTCCCCCAACAACGGAGCTACAGTACCACCCTGATTCAGTGACGCTACCAGAACACTGATACTGCAATACTAACGATGGTACCGAGACCCACGGGGGGCAGTATTTCACCAGGATGTGATACAGGTGGCCACGCCCCCAGATGTTGGCGGTACTGCAAAAGGGTTTGGCAGGTTTCTGGACGCATCTAAAGTGATGTATCGACGACTTCTGACCTCAAACACCGCCAGGAGCTCAACATGGAGATGTGCGACGTTGTGTTAAATTTCTACCAAACAAACACGGCGGATTCAAGTCTCGCCATCGCAGCACTCCAAGACTTTATTTCAGGACCTTGGCCAATTACGTCAAAGTGGGATCGTCTTGTCTTGTGTTCAGACTTTACCAAAGAGTAAATACATCCTTGCTTTCCCCCGCAAGTTTAGTTTATTGCAGCTGGGTTTGGACCCTCTGACCGCAGCACCAACCAAGCGAGATGGGTATACTCAGTTAACACCGGTCAAACTAAAACTAGGACGAATTGGAGGTCATCTGAAGACTTGGAGGTCAGGACGAGCTTCATCACTTCATATTTGCCGAACTTAATGACTAAAGGAGGCACAGAAATGATTTCCAGTGGACCTGCACCGATGATAACGACGACACCAATGAATCTGAAATCTAATTGAAATAAAAGCACAGGTCCAAATGAGCTGGTCCTCTAAGAACCCAAACCTCTTGAGTTTACTGCGATGGAAAAGCGGGCAGCTCCAAGCCAGCAGGGGGCAGACTTACTCCGTCAGAGCACGGCTCTCGATGGGGGCCAGCGAGTCGTAGATCTTCACAAAGTCTTCCCGACAGTCGTCCTCCAGGATCAGGGTGTGGAAGTCCAGCTGGACGCGGTGCTGTGGGTCGGCCCGGAGCCGCCACTGCTGGTAGATGTTCGAAGGGTACGAAGCGTCGGGGAATCCCGGGGAGTCAATGACCCCCGCCTTCCTGACGTGGACGTTGGTGGAGTTTTTATCTGCACAGGTAACACAGGCGTTATGTTGATGCTGGGAGAACCTGGGATGGCGTGCACGTCTCTCTGATTACACGGATCTCACCTGATATGGAGCTCCTGCTCATGCGAGGATCCAGAGCTGCCAAAACAGAGACCAACGTCTTCAAACATCACACATTTTTACAAAAACTATCCCAGAATGAACAGACGTGTGCAGCTCTTCGGCGACCCGTCTGCGCGTTAGTGAACTGATCCCTGACTTCCTCTGCTGTAACGCCGCCATCTGCTGGTCAGTGACGACCCACTTCCACTGACAAGACCTCATTTATGACCTCGGCATTAACACACGAAGGACCTGAAACAGCCATTTCTGATGTGAATGCTGGGATGCATGAAGGAAAACGTGACGGGAGGACCTGCGGGGAGGCTGGGAACGCTGGGAACGCTGCATGAAAACAGCTTGGAGACGCAGATGGTGAGGTGGTGAACTGGAGCCAGACTGAAAATGTGAAGTGAGAAACTCCCACACATTTATTTTCAATCTGCGGCCCAATATTCATAGATCCTGGTTATAAATACTCAAATGAGAAGCATTGTTCTGCCACAAGAAGCTGCAGATTTCATTCCTCGACTTCAGTGACTTTTCAGTGAAAAGAGAAGCCAAACACCCGAGAACAGCAAAGACACAAGGACGTGTCCAGGAGGTGGAGCCACATCACTTTTATGTCCTGGCAGGATACGAAGCAGACAGGACACGAGACCTTAAGTCAGCTGGAGGAGCATCAAGTTCATACCAACCGGGGGGAAAGCGCTTTGAGCTGCTATACTACAGTTCCTGTCGATACTAAACGTGCCCCAACACGAAGCCCTGACGGGCCCCTTAATGCACACACCCACATGTAAATATGTGCACGTGACATGAAAACACTGGTCTTGAAACAAGGTTCCACGTGTTCTCAGGGAGCGTCCTGCAGGTTCCTGCATGTGCGTTCTCCCCGTTCTCCCGTGCCGGCGTCACTGTTGGCTGCAGTACCCCCAATGGCCGTCGTGGTGAAGGGTGGCGCTAGAGAGTCTCATTTCTTAAAAGGAGCCTCAAGCTCCTTTAAGCATAGCCACATGCTAGCTGTCGTACATTAGCTGCTCAGCTAATGCAGCTAATGTGCAGAGGGTGAACAAAGATCTAACAGCAAAGTCAGTTTTATTTTAAAGATAATACGGCTTGCTGTGCCGTCAAGTGTACTAAGAGACGCTGCGTGTGGTTCTGGGTTGGTCTGGAAGGTTTCGGGTACCTTTGCTCGTGTCTGAGGGCTGCTGGCTAAGGACACCAGCCGGGCCGCCTCGGGACACCTCAGATCATTTCAGCACCATTCCGAGTTGATTAACCGAAGCACTTTCCAACATGTGACATTGAGGTCAGCCAGAACTAAAGCCTCAGATATATACTTGCAGTTCAGACCGCGTACGCATCATGGCCACCACGTGTATCCTGCGTTCATTTGACGCGTCAACGTGCACATTCTCAAAAAGAAACTGAACGCATACGTGACCTGCAGTTCTGGCTCTGACTTTTCCAACTGTTGCCCTGCTTACTTCCCCCTATCGGTCACCGTCGGTACGCTCTCCTCGCGTACTACGCGAGCGACGTTGCAGTTGGTGGTGCACGCGAACGGACGCGAACGGACACGAACGCAAGCACCAACAGCAAGTATATCTGGGGCTTAAAGCCAGAACTTGCTGAGATCCGTTGGGACCGGAGATTTCTGCCCACCCTGGTCACTGTCACCTGTGGGTTTAGCAAGCCTACCGCCCTCGGCTCAAGAGTGACGGCGGTCCCAGTGAAGCTCCACTGGTCCAATCTGGCTCATTCCAACCATCTGCCCATTCTTGGTTTGACCAGGGTTCAGCGATGGTTCCCACCAACATAGTGCTGAGCAACTACAAGGAAACAAGGCTTCAGAGAGTCTCTAGAAAACCTGTGGGGGACATTAACGTCCAATCCAGAGGAACCAGACCAGTGGAAACAGGATACGCGTTACCACAACGCCCCAGAAGCATCATCTGCCTCAAAAGCTTGGAAGACGTGAGCGCATTTCATTTCAATCATCAGCAGCTTCTCTGGAGGAAGGCAGCTGAGAACCCTATGGCGCATTGGCGCCCCTCAATCATCCACCACGCGATGGACGGTTCACGCAGAGCAGCTGAGGACGTAGCTGTGAGCAGTCAAACCTCCAGACATGACGTTGTTGACGTTCAGGGTGTTTTGGGGTCTCAGGAGAAGTCGTCCCTGGCGGCCCTGATGACCGTCATCCGCTGGCTCCAGGGACTGGATGGCTTGGTCCAGGGCGGACTGCTGAGGTTCGGGAACTTCAAACTCCGACTGGTAGTAAGCCACCACATCATCCCCATCACTGCCGTCTCCTTCACTGTGGTACCAGAAATACATGGGAGGAGGTTAGAAACCGGGATCATCAGATTCAGACTGGACTCTGAGGACGTCTACAGGTGATAAAGTCACATGAGCAGGAAGCAGCGTGGAGGTTACCTGAAGGCCTGGACTGTCGAGCTTTTATAGTATTTGCCCAGAACGGAGTTTTTGGAATAAAGGAGTTTCAGCTGGAAGAGAAAAAAGGTAAAAACCACAATGTTACTTCCACCTTCATCCATGGCAGAGGTGGTTGGTGTTTTCTTTTCCTTGCCACTGTTTGGCTTAAGGTTTTTCTCCCACTAGAGGAGTTTTTACCTGCCATTGTTTATGTAATAACTGCTCTGGGGTCATGTTCTGGGTATGGGTCTCTGGAAAGCGTCTAGAGACAACTCTGTTGTATTAGACGCTATATAAATAAAATTGAATTGAAATTGAATTGAATGTGATGCAGTGAACTCCCATGACTCCTCACCTGCTGGTTGACCTGCCTGGCCAGGTCTGCAAACCCCCGGCTGCTGGAGTCTTCGTACTCGGCCACGAAGGGGTGGCTGCCGATTCCCATGGAGCCGATGTAAACCCTTGTCGTCCGGACATCGCTGGAACGCACTGAAGCCACGGGGGGAAATACAATATGATCAGTATTCATGTTGTTTTTACTTTTTAATATGTTAACTCTGGTACTTTTCCTCATGAGGATCTTCCAGACCAGGGACCCTGCCTACTGGGCCTGTGGGGTCGTTGCCGTGGGGATCACCCGGTCGGGGCAGAGAAGAATAATCAGTTCATGAACCAAGACTGCATGAACGTGAAAGAGTAAATGTGGTTATTCAGAACGACTTTAGAGATCCAGTCTGGTCCTCCCCGACAGCAGGCTAGGTACGGCCCAGCTCGGGCCCCGGGACGGGCTATATGGACTGGGCTGGGCTGGGCTGGGCTGGGCTGGGGGGGGGGCGGGGTGGGGCCCACGGGCCCAGAGGAGATTGAGATCTGGTCCATGTCTGGTGGATCTGTGGACAAGTTAAGAGAAACCTGCAGATGTCCTGCCCTTTTTTTCTCTTTTGTGTATGTTTGCAGGCCGGAGCTTCAGGAGCTGCATGCTGACCTGCAAGTCCCCCCCTCTGATCATCCCACTGCTGCTTCCACCTGTCTGTATGGATGTCTGGTATATGCTTGCTGACATCCTGGCCTGTTCTGGGTCTCTGGAAAGCGCCTAGAAACAACTTCTGTTGTAATAGAGGCTATGTAAATAAAATTGAATTGAATTGAAATTAAATGTGAGCTACGTCTGGGGCATCAGGGCCATCAAGTCCGTTTTACAGCCCAACACTCTCACACATGTCCACCCATGTTTTTGTTTCAGATGCAGGTGGTTTTAGTCGGAAAGATCTACAGAGAACGAGCGGAAAAAGGAATGTTAGGCTCATAGAAGGATGTTTTGTGGTTTTCACTCATCAGTGACACCAGTGATACCAGCGCTGCTAAACCTCCTGTCGGATGAAACTTCACTTTCACGACACACCCCGACATGTCACAAAGTCAGTGGAAAATGAAAGTCATCGCTGCATGCATTCCTGCGCCGTGCGTTTCTGGAGCGGCGGGTTCATCGTAGGGGAGGTGGCAGGACAGCGGTGTCAGCGAGGTGTGACGACGTCAGTCTGCAGAGCAAGTTGAACGAGTGTCGCTGAAACTGTTTACTGGGAACTCAGACTCGTTTCTGAGGAAACACACCACCTATGCATGTCAGCATTCGCCGCTGCGTGTCTGCGTTCAGACACAAACATTAGTCTGCTTACTATTTTCCCGGGGTCGTCTGCTGCGGCGCCGCCACCTCTAACTTAAACTTGATGGCTCCTTAACCCCTTCTCCCCAACGGACCTGGTACCAGGTCCAGCAGCTGTGTGCACCAGTTCATGTGTGGAATTTTTTTTCTTTGGTTTATCACAATTTGCTCAGGCATATGAACATTCACATTTTTTCTGACACTTGAAATGTATGTATATGAGGTCTTAGCGCTCGATTGAGACCAAGATAATGCATATTACCCTTATAATTGTGGAGATATTGTTGATTTAATTCGGATAGACCTGTTAAGGCGAAATTCACCTCCAAAATCCCTAGGGGTGAACAGGTTAAGAACTTTGTAAAGTTAGTTGTTTTACAGTTTGGTTGCTTGTTTTAAATCCGGCAGCATTTACGCCACCTCTGGAGGCCGTTTACTCCAGCACATATCACCGCTGCATTTGAAAGGAAATCCTGAAGCTCCACCCAATAGCTCATGCTCCGCCTCCTCTCCTCCTGCTGAGGACAAAAAGGAAGTTGCAGCGCCATACTGCACAACTTCCTGTGGTGGCTTTTAGAAGGATAAACCAGTCTGGCAGTCACAACATGCCACTCAGGGGACCCACCACCGTGCACGCTGCAGACCTGCGGTCCTCCTAATCCCAACCAGAACCAGAGTCATCAGCTGCTCCACGGATAAACGTTCACATGAGCGGGCTGGTGCAGGACTACAGCCAATCAGATGACAGCAGTCTGCACGCCTCCTGTACGTGTGTGTGTGTGTGTGTGTGTGTGTGTGTGTGTGTGTGTGTGTGTGTGTGTGTGTGTGTGTGTGTGTGTGTGTGTGTGTGTGTGTGTGTGTGTGTGTAGCAGCTCACAGTGGAAGTGCCAGACCAGCAGTCCGGTCAGCAGCGCCAGAGCGGCAGCGGCAGCCAGCAGGCCCAGTCCGATGCACAGCTTCCTGCGGCCCGGTTTCTTCTCTAGCCGCTTGGAGTCCGTGGCGGGCAGGAACTGCATGTTGGCGTCGAAGTCGACATCCTGCAGACACGAGAGGACGTCAGGTTCGTCATGCGTTTGCAGCAGAAAACCTCCGCTTACCCCTGCGACGCTGCAAGCGGGCCGGTTTGCCTCCTCGGGTTAACGTCCGTCACCGTGTCACTTTCTGACCGTTGTAACCGATGGATGATGTCTGTGGTTGCATACGTTCATCAGGTTGTAATCATCACGTTGTATTAGGCTGTACGACCAGCACAGATTATTATTTTTATTCATTAACCGTCAGTAAAGTCCATCGGGTCCCTGATGCAGTAACATACAAACGTTAGAGCCCTCTTTCAAACCTGCACCCTTTCTGTGTTAAAACAGAATAACATAATAATCTGAATTTAGTCTGTCTTTGTGGCAGCAAATATAACCTCGGGTCAACAACATATAAAAAAAACTGCAATTATTTTATTAAAAAAGAAGCTGAGAAGAAGGAAGAACATCGTGGGCATTCCTGACTACACCCTAGTTCTTCCATAGGATCTAAAGGCTGCAGTCAGCAAGAGATTATCCACAAGTGTGAACATTTACCGGAAGCTCAGACCTGAGAAACCTCAGAGGAAAACAACCCAGAAGTGCCTTATCATAGCCTAAAGACCTCAGTGAACATGTCCAGGAGAACGCTAATAAAGCTGCAGAAGAAGAGTCAAGTCCAGGAGAATACCTCCCTGACTAAAGACAACATGAAAGCACGGTCAAGGTTGTCAGAACATCTCAAGGCTCCTAGAACAATGTCCTGTAGTCAGACGAGACCAAAGTGGAGTGGCTTGTCCTTAATGCCCAAAACCATGTTTGGAGAAAGCCGAACCCAATGACCTGGGTTGGGCAGGTCCTGCCAACATGGTGCTGTAGGACAAAAAGACATACGAGCGATTTCCCAGTGTTTGTCCAGTTCTTCTTATACAGTCTACAGGACTTTAGTGAAGTTAGTGAAGGGAAGGAACAGGCAGAGGTGGGGCAGAGATGGAGCAGAAATGGGGCAGAGGTGGGGTAGTTTGCATGGATCTTTCTCTGCAGTGTTGAACGTCAGGTGTCATATTCCAACACTTTCAAGTGTTCAGCGTCAGGCCGCTCGCTCTGGGAACCGGTCCAACAGGAATGTCTGCTCTGCTGAGGTAAGCATACCAGCATACCGATCCTCCGTGGAACCTTTGAGTCAGAGTCCACACCCACTGGTGGGGACGTCCCTGCTGATCAGGGTTCGTCTCAGAGACAAAGCTGCTGGGCTCCCCGATACCTGGAGAACTGGGTTCACTGTCTGTAACTCCAGCTGAACCGGGCTCAGAGGAAATGTGGCCTGGACGGGTTAGTCCAGGGCAGGTGAGTCCAGACCACCCGTACAGGCCACCCGTCCCGTAAGCAGGGTTTTGACCTGTCCACCAGTCAAAAACATGGGGAGAAACCCAACAAGAACGGGACTCTGCACTGCACTGCCCTGCAGGACCGGGAACTGGCCTGACGAGACGCTTCCTCACCTGAGAACCGGCATCATATCAACACAATCCGAACGAAACGGATAATACTCAGAAAGCTCCAAACACGCGTCTAGAGGTCTGGTTCCTGGGGGGACGTGTGGAAAGTTCCCGTCAGCCCAACAGGAACCCTTGGAGCTGCAGACCTCTTTGTTGATTATGTAAAGGAGAAGCCCGGCCCGGGTCACGATAAACGGTCGTAAAGATATGTTTATGGGGATAAGCCACAGGAATGAGCAGCATCCTGCTTTCACACAGATGATGGGTGGTTCTCTGTCTCACGCCTCAGAACTACGGTTCTGCTAAAACAATGAAGGTGAATGAAACTGGACCTCCTGGGCTCAGAGTGAAGGTGCAACTAGAGAGTGAATAAGGAGAGGGGGTCTCCAGGTCTCCGGGGCACCTTCATACTGTCATCTGGGGTAAAAGTAGGGATGTCCCCACGACAGGAAACGTCAGGCTTTTAAGACAAGTTTTAAAAATGGACAGTGAGGAAGATTGTCCAATGATTTAAAAAAAAGCTTGTTCCATAATTTTGGAGCGGCAACAGAAAAAGCTCTATCTCCTCTGAGCTTCTGCTTTGACCTCAGTTCCTCCAGGAGCAGCAGATCAGCTGACCTGAGGTGCCGAGCAGGAGCGTGGGGGGGAAGGAGCTCAGAGAGGTCAAGCGAGGGCAGGCCATTTAAATATTTAAAAACAAAAAAAATGGACTCTAAAATGCACAGGCAGCCAGTGGAGGGAGGCCAGGATGGGAGCTATGTGCTCCCTCTACTCCAGTTAAGAGGTGAGCGGCTGCATATTGCACCAACTGGAGACGTCCAATGACTGACTGACTCCAAAATAAAGTGCATTACAGTAATCCAGCCGAGATGTGATGAAGGCATGGATTACTGTTGTGCTGTTGTGCAAGGAAGAACTTCACCTTTGCCAGCTGTCTAATATGAAAATAGCTGGACTTCACCACAGCATTAATTTGCCGATCTAGTTTAAAATCACTGTCCATCTTAAAACCCAAGTTTGTGACTGTTGGCCTTTAATAATCTGCCAAAATGCCCAAATCAACAGGGGGGGGTTTACAAGGGCCTCTGGGACCAAACACCATCACCTCTGTTTTTTTATTGTTGAAGTTTAAAAGGTTAAGGCCATCCAGGCTTTGAAGTCTTCCAGACAAGCCAGAAGTGGTGTGGGGGAGAAGGCATATTTATTTTTCAGTGGCACATATATCTGACTGTCGTCAGATGCCTTCTGTCACAGAAACACTATCAGCCGGCATGTTCACAGCAGACCTGATCCACTTGAACAGTAGAAGATACCATTAAAGACACACACACACACACACACACACACACACACACACACACACACACACACACACACACACACACACACACACACACACCACACACACACATCACATAAACATAAAACAGTTTGTTCAGTATTCAATAACATGTTACATCATCACGTCTCTGAACCGGTAAACCACTAGACCACTAAACCCAGTTCAGAGTAACCACTAAATCACTATACCCAGTTCAGAGTACCCACTGAACCACTAAACCACTAAACCCAGTCCTCTCTCGGTCGTTCAAAACAAACCGAACCTGCCGAGCTTCAATCTCGGCTGAAACTGGCCCGCGGTGACGTCACCAGGATCCAGGTCCGACTCACGTGTTTCAGCGGGAACTTCTGTCCTGAGTCCAGCAGGTCCATGACCCCGCAGTCTGTCCCGGTTCTGCTGTTGTTGTTCCGCCGTCACTCGTCCGTGTGTCCCGGTCAGAGCTGCGTCATGGCGGCGCAGGTGCGCTGCGGCAGGTGTGTGTGTGTGTGTGTGTGCGTGCGTGTGCGTGTGTGTGTGTTCGTGTGCGTGTGCGCGCGCGTGTGTGTGTGTGTAGGTAGGTATGCGCGTGAGCCTCCAGGTGAAGCAGACACCGAAACGGAGACGGGATCCCGAAACTCCTGCTGTCAGAGTCCAAAGTTCCCGAGGGGGCGGGTTCTGGGCGGGAACTAAGCTGGGGAGGAGGAGACAACAGGTGGAACCACACCTGAGCCCCCGAGTTCCCGTCAGCCCGAGGAAAACAAGGTGATTTAGAGCTGAACACAGATTTGAGACGCAGACTTCCACCTGCATTCACACTGGGCTGTAGGACTCAGCCAGGGGGGCCCCGATCCCCCGGCCAGATGTGATGGTCCCCGAACCCCCGGCCAGATGTGATGGTCCCCGATCCCCCGGCCAGATGTGATGGTCCCCGATCCCCCGGCCAGACGTGATGGTCCTCGAACCCCCGCCAGGTGGAGCGGTCCCCAAAGATGTGCTGCAGCTGTTGTTCCCCCTCTACCTGTACATGTGGTTGCTATGCAGTCAAAATAAACAAAGAAAGGTGCAGCTCCTAAGGATGCTGGGATTAATAAATCTGCAGCCCACAACCCACAAAAGTAAAATAAACAAACTTCATTCTCCACAGCTGGATTTTATTATGATAAATGATGGAAAACACATCAGGATTGTGGACTAAGGTTTTTATGAACCAGCATGTTATGATCCTTTATCTGGACTCTGTGAACTCAATTAGACTCAATTTGAACACAATAGAAGAAAATAGACAATTTTCAATGGACCCATTGAACTGGTTTCCTCCCTGAGGTTCCTTGAGATGATTGTTGCTGTGAACTGGACCATCACGGGTCAGGACCAGCTAAGCTAAAATAGTTTGTGTTTCCTGTCCGTGGGTGTTACATCATGTGCCACAGACCTGAGAAACCTCAGGTCTGCACAAGCAGACCTCCACCCGGAAGGGTCCCTGCCCCGGCTCCCAGCTGGCCCACACCTGCAGAGCTGCAGAGCTGCAGCTGGTGCTGAGCTCCTGGATGTGAAACCTAACTACAGAGACCCAAGCTGGTTCTATACCCGACTGTAAATATGTTGCACATTGTTACCTGGAGGTTCAATGGATCCAGTCCCTGGTGGTCTGTAGGCGAACCACGGGCCTGGAACCAGACCTTAATGGACAGTAGAACCGTGGTTCTGGATCTGGATCTGTCATGAAGACGTTGTTTCTCGCAGCCACCGGCCGGCCCTCATCAGGATCTCCATCGGTGCTGAGATGACCAAACCAGAACCTCAGAGACCGTAGACCTGGTCCTGATGCTGCTGTGATCCACAGCCTGGACAGCCTGGACAGCCTGGACAGCCTGGACAGGGAGGTCAGTTGTCCCACCTCAGGAGACGGGCGCTCAGAAAAGACGCGGCACACAGGTTCTGTTTCTGTTGTCTTTATTAGTGGATGGAATATACACCTCTGTGCTTTAATGCTGTTTTCTCCGTCAGTCATGGTTGTCACCTGGAGTCGCCGCTCGGCGAGACTCCCACGTCCTCCCCTCCCGGCAGCACCGGCGTGCCGCGGGGGCTTGAGAGCGGCGCCTCCAGGTGTCTCCCTGTCACGCAATGAGGGCCTCTGATGTTTTCACTGGCATCAGACCCTGGAGGTCGCCCACAGCTGACCTCCAGCTCGTGCATCAGGACGACTGAAACGATCCCGAGATTAACACGTGACGGGGTCAAGTGAGGGTGGGTGTGTAGCAGAGGACGAAACGACCTGGGTCAGCCAAAATACTAAAACCACCAACAGCTGGAAACAAGTCACCATCTCCATGGCAACAACACTCGTTAGAGCAGAGGCATCGAACCATTGGACGGGAATTTTGAACCTGGCCTATAAAAAGCCTTTCTTGTACCTCACTACCGCATGCGATGTTACAAGAGTAACGTGCGCAAGTACCAGCCATGACGCTGGGACGTAGCAGGAGGCAGAACACCGAGCCGTTGTTTACTCCCAAAACTGGGAACTGGCAACTAATGTCAGGATTCGTGTCGTGCTACGTGTTGTGTTACGTGTCGTGTTACGTGTCGTGTTACGTCTCCTCTGTGCGGCCGTACAAAAACCCGACAAAGGTGCTGGGCGGCAGGAGCGATGTTTGGGAACGTCAGAGAAGTATTATGGAGTTCCTGGAGTCGGACTCCACCAGAGGTGGTTTTAATGTCGAGGCTGATTAGTTTAACAACAACACTGAACAATACTAATGCTGAAAACAGCCTGAAAACACAAGTCTGAACTTTTGGGACAAAATCTGTGAATTCAACATTTAAATGAATAAAAAGTGTTGAACAAAAACATGCCTGACTTCGTCCTTTGATGGCTGATGCCACAGCAGGACTGTGACTCTCAGCCGCCATGCGGTGGCGCCACCTTCATGTCACATGATCTGCTCGCCAGCTGATGTCACAGTTGACACAAGTTTACTTTTAATACTTTCTATAGTATTTACTATTTTTACATTTTCAGTCTGTAAATGTCTCTGCCCTGATTCAGTTTTATGGGAAGTGTGTGTTTATGTAATAATTGCTCGGGGGTCATGTTCTGGTCTCTGGGAAGCGCCTAGAGACAACTTATGGTGTAATAGACGCTATATAAATATATAAATAAATCTGAATAAACCAGCCTCTGAAGCCAAATCACAAGAAGGTCAGAGAAACGTGTCACGGTGGGGCCTTTTTATGTGAAGCACAAAAACAGGAAGTCCGACAAGCCCTATATTGCAAGAACTTTGTAAGATTTTGACTTGGGAGCCTGTAGAGGTGGACCTTCTAAGGTCATAGTTCAGGCCGTGCGTTCCTACAAAGATTCGATCAGTCAGAAAACTCTCATTTCACTCATGTCACTGATGGCCAAATGAGAATGCTTTTGTTTCCTCTTCTTGTGGGTTTTAGATGGTCTGAAATAATTACAGCTGGGTTCAGATCTGCTGGGGAGGTGGATGTGGAGGTGGAGGAGGATGGAAACTATCGTAATACAGCCATAATTCTGTTCCTGCTCTTGGGGAAGGTGGGCGATCCCCTCCATCTACCCTGCTGCTCTCTGTCTCGTCAATCTACTGGAGCGTCTCTCTGCATATCCTCTAAAAACTTCTAAAACCATGCACATGGTCAGCTGGTCTCTGACGAGAAGACAGAGCAGAGGGGAGCCTTCTTGCCCCGACGGGATACACGATGGACTCCTGGAAGACGTGGAGGGTTGTGTGACTGTCTATACTCGGTCGAGGATGTTGAAGATGTCTACATAATTGAATTTCTGATAACAAGATTTCTGCCTTTTGGAGTTGGCACTTACCTGGCATATCGACACATTTGGAAAAGGTCTGTAGCTATTCTGGCGCTTCCAAGGCTGCCTGGTGTCTGAAGGATAAGCTGTGCGACCAGCACTCAAAATCACTAACTGGACCCGTTCTTGAACAGAATCGCAGGCTAGCTGTGGCCTTTGATATCATCAGCGGGATGGAAACGACGAGAGAAGTTGAAGCTCGACTTGGCGGAAAAGTGACCACAAATTCGGCTGTTTGGAGTTGCCATGGAGACAAACCAGAGTGACTTTAATTTCAGTCGGTGTGACCCAAATACAATTGTTGATATTTCAGTTTGGCCTTGGCAGGCCGACCCTGGCAGGCCTGTCGAGCCACAACCCCCCCCCCCCACCGGATGTTATGATATCAAGACGCTGTGTGATATCAATACCCCCCTTTCCCCTCATGACATTTGTGGAACTGACTCAGAACCTGATAGGCTGATAGCATTCCAGCGCTATCAAGGTCTATGAAAGAACTGAATTGAAAAGAGTCCACAGACCCCTACTCACTCACACACACCACACACACGCACACAACTATAAACACAAATGTAGATGTTTTTATCTGAATATAAATGTCTTCCGACTGCACTCCTGTGGCTGTTGTACCTGAACGCATCATGTGTGGACAGTAAAATATATTTGAAAAATTTTTAACGTGCTGATTATGTGCGTGTGCGTGTTTAATAATGTATTCCTGATGAATTTTTCGTTTTAAACGTGTAAAGTGAAGCGGCGGAGGCGGCTGGGAGCCACAGGTCCTGAACAAAGCGAATCAAACACATCAAACTGGGAGGATTGTTTCAGAAGTCCTGATGCACGCAGGCGGTTCAGTCTCGCGTCTCGGCCGCGCTTCATGCTGCAGGAGAAAACAGGTAAAATACCTACAACGGTATCCATGCATATTTGTGACGGCTCTTCATACAAACACACACGGCCATACAAACGTCCTCACGCACACATCCTGGCGAGGAACATGATCCCCAGAGCAGCCGCTCGCTGATATAACCTGCTCCATTCCTCCTCAGTGACACAAACACTCGTATGGAAACAGTTCAGGACGGGGTGAGGGGGGTAAACCAGTATAACCAACGTCATCATGCAAAAGAACAAATGATGAGATTATTCTCCCCACTGTGTTTAGTCTTTTTTCTCTGATAAAGCTGATAAACTCCGTAGTGCTACGTCTACTGTAGGAGGCTCATGCACGGAGGGACGGCAGGCTCGTACCTGACCTCTTTCTTCTCTTTTCTTTTTTTTTTCTTTTAAGGATTTGGTTGGAAGATGCAGGTGAAACTTTATGATACAAAATATGTTACAGTATGTACGTTCGTGTCCCGTCTGCGTGTCTACAAGGGTTTGAGAAAATGCTTCACCCAAGTGCTCCCGCAGAGGTCGCCTGTGGCGGGCGTGCGCTCGTTGAGATGGCCGCGTTGGTTTTAACGCGTATCTTTACCGTGCCTGCCAACAAAACTATCCTGACAATGACTCCTAGCAGCACGGCCGCATGTGGCCCGTCACTGATGGAAATGCTGCTTCACGGGAATTAATCATTGTTATTATTGTTATTTTAAAGTTTGTGGTTTCCTGGAAAATGTGTTTATGCTCGACCTGGACGTGGTGGCGTTTTTGCATATTTGTTCCAACATAATGTTTTCTGACCAGTTTAAATTCAAAACCTTTTGGCTTTTTCTCCACGTGTCCGGCGTGTCCGTGTCCAGCTACCTCCCAGTATGACGAAATTTGAGGCCCACGTTGGAGGGGGGAAAAATAAATTATAAAATAATAATAATAAAGTTGTAATATTACAAGTCATAATATGCAAGACAGAAGCAGTAGTTTGATCAAAATAAATGTGTACATTTTTCAACTAAAAAGTCAGAATATTATAGGGAGAAGGTTGTCATATTTTAAAAGATGACATTTTAAAATTTTCATTGTAGGATAACATCTGTAATTTCAAGTGAAATTACACACACAACTGTTGCATAACACGACTCGGTGGAAGTGCGGTCTATTCACCATTGAGATTTATCCGCATTATTTTTTACACTACACGTGTGGTGGAAGCAGTCAGGTCATGCTGGTAACGTGAAAAAACGTAGGAACTTGTATCCTGTATGCACTTGGACGACAGCGTTCATAGATCTTTTTGCAAACATTTGTGCAGATTACTTGAACTCTGCACCAACGCAGATCTTTACCACTGGTCAGAACACATAGGAAGAACTATTTCAATTTAAAATACAAGTCATATCAGCACTAGTGTGACATTGATGCTGAGGAGCACTTGGGTTGGTCATTTCCTTTCCCATTTAACTCTATTGCAGAATACTCGCTATGTTTTCTCTCAAATAAAAGATCACATAACAAATAAATGTTTAAGTTGATTTACAGTTTGTTCCCTGCAATACTTCCTGTAGATTTTAAACACACACATAATTATTATTGAGATTATTCTGTTCATTTGTTGATGCTATTTTCCTGCTTCTTGTAATGTTGCATATTTGAAAGAGTAAAAGGTTCTCGATCCCGGTCTGGGACAAACACCTGGGGGCTACAGCCAGACCAGTTCTTATCCAGTCCTGGATCTTCAGTCCATCACTGATCAGACCAGTTGGGCTCCTGAAGGTGGAATCCGCCATTGCTGCTGCGACACATCCACAAAACGCAGTTCATGTGGTAGATTCAGCTGTTTCAGCGGTTTCACCATCATCAATTAAATCAATTAAATATTTTAATGTTTTTTTTTCTTACTTTCGCAACTGGATTCTGGCAAAATCCCAAATTCTTTGTTCCCCATTTCCTTTCTTCCCTACTGCGGAGACATACTCCCGAACTCTTTTAATGTGAAGTTTAATCTTCTGATTATTTCAAGCAAAACAGGTGCAATACTTCAGTCAAAGTGCTACGCCGCTTCTGCCGCAGGAGATCAATCCAAGCAAACCTCCCAGACCTGACCAATGGTCAGTTTTTCCAACATCACAAAAGACCTCTGTCCTCTGCAGTCATTTCAAACATAAACTCTGAAGGGTCGTGTTAAGACGAGAGCTAAATGGACCCAAAGAAACCAAACAAGCTCTTCAAGAATCGTGGCTTCTTTTCCATTGATCGTCCAGGATGAACCCACCTGGGGTTTGTGCGATGGGATCTTTATGGTCAAATTGTGCAGGGGGGGGGGCAAGTGCGTGGATATGCATAATTCCTCTGAGCTGAGAATATCTTTGTTTCTCTCCGGTCTCTGGCTGTGATTTCGGCTCACTTCCTGCGTCCGCTACCGTTTGGTTTTACCATACGTTTAGCATCCATCCTGGTCAGCCGGTGCAACTCTGATCATTTCCAGGAATCCACGCACTGATGTGAGGAAGTGAAAGCAACCTGCAACACTCCAAGCATCCATCAGAGTTGTCCTTGTGTCCACAATCTCAGCAAGCAGTGCCCCAGGTCCAGGATCAGAGGTTCAGGGGGGGTCGTCGGGAAAGTAACTGGTGGGGCCAAGGATTGGGAGTTGGGCAGGAAGTGGAGTCAGAGGTTATAAGGAAGAAATTTTAACGGATTCATGGGTGTAGGCGGTGGCCCGGGTGTTGCGCAGGATGCCAGGAATGGGGGCAGGTGATGGGGGGAGGCTCTCATCTGGTGTGTTTGCAGGTGGAGTGGGGATGCTGATGATGGCGGCCGTGAAATCTTGTTCCCCGCAGTTCAGCTTCATGTTGTCCGGCTGGGCGTTCAGACTGGAACGACTTGGGGAGATACACAGACATGAATAAAAAATGGGTTTTAGGAGGCCAAAGACAACATGAGCAAGACAAAATATGAAGGTCAGGGGGGGTGCCACAACCTGTGTACATGTTTTGAATATCTAAAATTGAAAGAAAAGCAATGCTGACATGCTGCCTTCAAGTTGAGCACATAATTATGTTTAGTTATGTTCAAATCAGGTGATATAAGACATAGATTGGTTCCCACTAAAGGGGTCTGGGCTAACTGGAACAGTGCCGACCGTCTCCTCTGTCCTTTCAGCCGCTGTGACTCACGGTGTCGGACCCGGCAGGGGTCACGGAATTAGCAAACATGCATGCTACTTAGTCACAGTAATGCAACAATATTGCTGTTTGCTTTTAAAATGAAATTAAAGAAGTGGATGACAAAGAAAAGAGCTAGAAGAGGGAGATCAATATGTAAGAAGTGAGATGTTTGTGGCTCTTCTGTTCACGTACACAGCGAAGGCGATGATGGCGGGGAGGAGACACTGATTGGTTGGACAACTATACCTCCTGCCTGCAGCATACCCTATCAGCTCAACAACACTCACACTAAGCAGTTTTTCGGGGCCACACTGAGGTACTGAACCAAAGACTGTGGTTTTCTATGTGGTTTTCTATGTAGAAATTCACCAAAGTTTAATGGAGACGGCCACCCCAGACGCTGCTCCTGGGGATAACCTGATCTGATTTTCTCTTATGATTAATCTGTTGGAGCAGAAAAAGATTTTTTCTCATGAGATTACCGTATTTTCCGCACCATAAGGCGCACCTAAAAGCCTTTAATTTTCTCAAAAACCGGCAGTGCGCCTTATATATGATCATTACGGTAATTTCTGTTACTGTTGTCAGGGGGATTGTGGGTACTGTAGTTGGTGTCGCCGAAGTAATGGCGCTAAAAATGTCAGGAATCGTCACAGAAGTTCAAGACAACAGCAGCGACACCGACTTGCATAATGGCGACTTTGACGAGACGGAGCAAAGCTGGTTTTTATTTTGTTAATAAAGTTTGACATACGTACTTTTCTTCTTGTTTTTTTTTTTTGCGTTTGCTGTAGGAGTTTGTAGCATTTCCTGTAGCGCAGCTCCATCAGGTAGATACGTAACTCAACCCCAGCCACTATATTACGGTATTTTACCATATATTTAGTGCGCCTTATAATGCAGTGCGCCTTATATATGAATGGTGTTTTAAAAGAGGCCATTTATTAAAGGTGCGCCTTATAGTAATTCGTTAATTGATAAGGTGGTACATTTTTTAGCACTCTGTAATGTTGCCATTCCTTTTTTACCAATACGCCGTCCTGGCGTGACGGCTAACAAGCGATGAGGGGTTTAAGGTTTTATTTTGTCCAGGTCTTCCTCTAGACACGTCTTAGCGGTCAGGAGTGCAGACAGACCAGTACCAGTACCCTCTTCTACCTCAGACGTGTGTCGGCATGTGTCCAGAATGTGGTTTTACTTGGTCTCGTGTAGAAATGCCTGGACGTCTCAGGGAAACGTGCTCTTGAAGGCAGCGCCTGCTGCTCTAAATTCTCACAGTACTGCATTAATGTCGCCGCCCTGGACCGTCGCAGAACCTGGACTCTGCGCCCCAAAACACCTGGAATCGTGACTAATGTTTTTGGGAACGTTTTGCGTTCTCGTTTACGAATGCAAAAATGTTTAAATGTTTGCAAAAAATTTAAAAAAAAGCCACAAAATTCATGCTGTCTGTAAATGTGAGCGTCTCATGTGTAGAGTCTGCGTTTACGTTTGTGGCGGTATGGAGGTGGTCTTCAGGTGCAGTGTCTCCAGCTCCTGGACGCTGCCCCGGCTCACGGACACCGTGGAGTTGGCCAGTCGCATGGCGGCTCTCCTCCGGGCCCGGCGGGGGCAGCAGCCGGTGGAGTTGTTCTGCGCCCCCTGGTGGCTGGACAGGGAGGTGCTGCGACTGGTCCTGAAGCCCACCGAATCGGTCATACACAGCTCGCTGTAGGTCATCTCGTCTGTGAACTCGTGGTTCTGGAAGGAGAAGGTTTACTTTGAAGGAGAATGTTTACTTTGATCATAGCTTACCGGCTTGTGCTGGAAGATGGACGTCAAAGTCAGAAGATGCCAGAAGGCCAAATGGCAGTCTGTGGACTACCACTTTGTGCTCTTCACATCTCAGTCATTCCTCTCTTTTTCTTGTGTCACATTCAAGTTTTTCAGGCCAATAATGAAAGAAATTGACACTTCTGTGACGATGCGACCAACTAAGTGGACAATTTAAACAAAGACAAGTGCAACTGTTACCGTTATGCACTGATGCAATCCAAAACCTTCATACCCCCCATACCCCCATACCCTCATACCCCATACCCCATACCCTCATACCCTCATACCTTCATACCCCCATACCCTCATACCCCATACCCCATACCCTCATACCCTCATACCTTCATACCCCCATACCCTCATACCTTCATACCCCCATACCTTCATACCCCCATACCTTCATACCCCCATACCCTCATACCCCCATACCTTCATACCCCCATACCCTCATACCCCCATACCTTCATACCCCCATACCCTCATACCCTCATACCCCCATACCTTCATACCCCCATACCCCCATACCTTCATACCCCCATCCCTCATACCCTCATACCCCCATACCTCATACCTTCATACCCCCATACCCTCATACTCTCATACCTCATACCCTCATACCCTCATACCTTCATACCCCCATACCCTCATACTCTCATACCTTCATACCCCCATACCCTCATACTCTCATACCTCATACCCTCATACCCTCATACCCCCATACCTTCATACCCCCATACCCTCATACTCTCATACCTCATACCCTCATACCTTCATACCCCCATACCCTCATACTCTCATACCTCATACCCTCATACCCTCATACTCTCATACCTCATACCCTCATACCTTCATACCCTCATACCTTCATACCCTCATACCTTCATACCCCCATACCCTCATACTCTCATACCTCATACCCTCATACCTTCATACCCCCATACCCTCATACCCTCATACCCTCATACCCTCATACCTCATACCTTCATACCCTCATACCTTCATACCCCCATACCCTCATACCCTCATACCTTCATACCCCCATACCTTCATACCCCATACCCTCATACCCCATACCTTCATACCCCCATACCCTCATACCCCCATACCCTCATACCCCATACCTTCATACCCCCATACCCTCATACCCCCATACCCTCATACCCCATACCTTCATACCCCCATACCCTCATACCCTCATACCCCCATACCCCCATACCCTCATACCCCATACCCCATACCTTCATACCCCCATACCTTCATACCCCCCATACCCTCATACCCCATACCCCATACCCTCATACCCTCATACCTTCATACCCTCATACCCTCATACCCCCATACCTTCATACCTTCATACCCCCATACCTTCATACCCCCATACCTTCATACCCCCATACCCCATACCCTCATACCTTCATACCCCCATACCCCCATACCCTCATACCCTCATACCCTCATACCCCCATACCCTCATACCTTCATACCCTCATACCCTCATACCCCCATACCCTCATACCTTCATACCCCCATACCCTCATACCCTCATACCCCCATACCCTCATACCTTCATACCCTCATACCCTCATACCTTCATACCCTCATACCCTCATACCTTCATACCCTCATACCCCCATACCTTCATACCCTCATACCCTCATACCCCCATACCCTCATACCTTCATACCCTCATACCCTCATACCCCCATACCTTCATACCCCCATACCTTCATACCCCCATACCTTCATACCCCCATACCCCATACCCTCATACCTTCATACCCCCATACCCCCATACCCTCATACCCTCATACCCTCATACCCCCATACCCTCATACCTTCATACCCTCATACCCTCATACCCCCATACCCTCATACCTTCATACCCCCATACCCTCATACCCTCATACCCCCATACCCTCATACCTTCATACCCTCATACCCTCATACCTTCATACCCTCATACCCCCATACCTTCATACCCTCATACCCTCATACCCCCATACCCCCATACCCCATACCCTCATACCTTCATACCCCCATACCCCCATACCCTCATACCCTCATACCCTCATACCCCCATACCCTCATACCTTCATACCCTCATACCCTCATACCCCCATACCCTCATACCTTCATACCCTCATACCCTCATACCCTCATACCCCCATACCCTCATACCCTCATACCCCCATACCCTCATACCTTCATACCCTCATACCCTCATACCCCCATACCCCCATACCTTCATACCTTCATACCCCCATACCCTCATACCCCCATACCTTCATACCTTCATACCCTCATACCTTCATACCCCCCATACCCTCATACCCCATACCCCATACCCTCATACCCCCATACCTTCATACCTTCATACCCCCATACCTTCATACCCCCATACCCCCATACCCTCATACCTTCATACCCTCATACCCTCATACCCCCATACCCTCATACCTTCATACCCCCATACCTTCATACCCTCATACCCTCATACCCCCATACCCCCATACCTTCATACCCTCATACCTTCATACCCTCATACCCTCATACCCCCATACCTTCATACCTTCATACCCCCTTTACCTTCATACCCCCATACCCTCATACCCTCATACCCTCATACCCCCATACCCTCATACCTTCATACCCCCATACCCCCATACCTTCATACCCCCATACCCTCATACCTTCATACCCTCATACCCTCATACCCCCATACCCTCATACCTTCATACCCCCATACCTTCATACCCCCATACCCTCATACCTTCATACCCCCATACCCCCATAACCCCATACCTTCATACCTTCATACCCTCATACCTTCATACCCCCATACCCCCATACCTTCATACCCTCATACCTTCATACCCTCATACCTTCATACCCTCATACCCTCATACCCCCATACCCTCATACCTTCATACCCTCATACCCTCATACCCTCATACCCCCATACCCTCATACCTTCATACCCTCATACCTTCATACCCTCATACCTTCATACCCTCAGAGCCTCAGAACCTCAGAACCTCAGAGCCTGGCTCTGTGAGAAACATCTAAAGGTGAGGTGAAGGGAGGAAAGATACATCTAAAGATGATGTGAAGGGAAGAAGGAAAACTCTGAAGGAGAGGTTAAGGGAGGAAGGAAACATCTAATGGTAAGGTGAAGGGAGGAAGGAAAAATCTTAAAGGTGATGTGAAGGGAGGGAGGAAACATCTAAAGGTGAGGTGGAGGGAAGAATGAAACATCGGAATGAGAGGTGAAGGGAGGATGGAAATACTGAAGGTGGGGTGAAGGGAGGAAGGAAACATCTGGAGATGAGATTAAGGAGAGAAGGAGGCATCTGGATATGAGATTAAGGAGAGAAGGAAGCATCTGGATGAGAGGCGAATGAGAGAAGGAGGCACCAGGATGAGATGTGAAGGAGAGAAGGAGGCACCAGGATGCGTGCTGCAGCCTCACCGTGGTCTTTTCCAGACAGTGCAGCAGGTGATTATGTTGGTGCTCAAAAGCAGATCTGTTCTTGACACACAGAGCCGTGCTGCCGCTGTCACGGTCCTGAAATCACACAAAACACACGCTCATGAGCTGCTCGGTTCAGTAACAACTCAGAGAGGAAAGAAGGTGGCAGGTGTGTGTGTGTGTGTGTGTGTGTGTGTGTGTGTGTGTGTGTGTGTGTGTGTGTGTAAACTATCATCTCCTCAGAAACAACCAACAAAGTAGTAAAAGTAAAAGTTTTCCTTCACGATGGAGCTGCAGATGTTTTTCAGACATTTTCATCACATGGCCTCTCCCTCTTCTCCCCTCTTCCTCCCTCACTCGTTCTCCTCAGGTTCTCACTTTCATCGTCCTCTTGTCCACCTGTTTTTTTTGTCCGTGTCTTCCTCTTTGTTCCTCCTCTCCCCAAACCTGGATCCCAGTCATCCTGGGTTTGTGCTGAGAGCTGCAGAAGGACCTCAGTGGCATCAGCTCTCTCCTCCCCTCTTTCCTGTCCAAACATCTCAACCCGTCCATCTTTCACCCTCCGACGTAAAGAAACCTGAAGACTCAGTCATGATGAAGATGTTAGATTAAAAAGGTTGTCTGGCAGGCAGGTTATTTTTTGTCCACATTAATCAGCGTATTTCCAGCTCCTTAAATGCTCTTTAACGTTCATAACACACCAGAAAATGGTGTGAGACGACCGCAGAGAAGGGAACTGTGATAAAAGGGAAAGATGATAGATTTAATTTTGGGTGTTTTGTTGCAACGTCAGCGATAATGATATTCATTGAATTTAGTTTCAAGGTAAATATAGGTCTTTCCTGAGAGGGCTTGACTGGTGGAAATCTTCATTCTTGGACGTGAACGTCCCCCGTCTGAGTACTGTCACAGCTTGCCGCTGCTACTGAGCAGTGTTGTTTCGTGTTGTTTTACGTGTTTTTGCTGATTGTTCACTAATCACAAAACTCTCGTCAGGACATTCCTGGTTTTACCGCGGCTCCGTGACGCAGGAAAACTACTTCCTGTAATGATAGTTTAAGATTTTTTCTACGTTTTTGTGGCAGGGTGGAGGAGCAGCAGCCACTCAGGTGATGGGTCACAGGTGTGTCCCATCAACCTCTCCACCCTGCCTGCCTTCATAAGGCATGGCTGCACAGCAGCAATGGGGCTGTGGGAGAAGGTGCTTGTGCACGTGTGTGGGTGTTTGGAAGTTGCTGAATAAAAAGAGGTTTTGCACTAAAACCCCGTGTCCTCTCTGTCCTGTCGGTCGGGCCCCCGTAGCACTCGCCCTGCTACAGTTTGTTTTTTCTCACACAGACTAGGAGACAGGAACAGGTCCACGCATGCGCAGAAACCCTGTAGCAACTGTTCACAACTGGCTCTACTGGTTCTAGTCTCTCTCTCTGCCACAAAACAAAGGATTAATAGTTCATTTGTTATTGTATGCTTAGCGCCAAAGTGCATCTCTGACATGTTGGACCTATGTGAACCAACCCGGACTCTGAGAACCTCAGGGAGTGGAGTCCTGCTGGTGCCCAGGGTCCGGACTAGGAAGAGTGACGCCGCGTTTTCTGTGTTTCTGGTTTTGTTGTGTACACCGACAGAGCTGCGGTACTTCGGTTGTTTGATGTTGTTTGTGACTTTGAGCGTGTTGAACTTTTCATCTGCTTTGACTTTTTTTCTCCTTCCTTTACTGACCTGGTTTTCTGCTTTGTGCTGCGCCCCTAGGAAACGTTCTGGGGGCTTTATTGATTGGTGTAAACTGATCCTTGTGACGTTCGCACACCTCAAGACCGATGGGTTTTGTCGCCCACTAGGATTTAAAACTAGCAGCTCAGGGTAGAAACATGACGTCAGTGATCTGCTCGTCTACTTTTTCAGGCGTTTCCATCATACATGGAACATTAGTGCATAAGGTATTGGGTATTATTTCCACAATGGTATTGGTGCATTCAGTCACGTCTTACAGCAGGCCTCATAATTGTTTTAAGTAATCTTGTGGCGCATCAGTGTTTCTGGTTAAAAACTTTTGCTTCAAGGTGCCACATACATGGAGCCACCGTTTTGTTCAGATGGTTGAAGAAGTGCAGCATAAACTTTCGGCCTCATGCAAGCCGTCCAGGTTGGCCTTCCCCTTTTCTCTCCACCCCACGTTACCGGTCTTTAAAAAACAAAAAGCTGCCAACATGAAACATACTAAGTATTGATCTGCTGTACTCCCACGTCACTTCTGCCACCAGTCCAAGAGAAGCACGGGATCAGATCTCATATCCATCCTCTGCCGTCTTCAGGCCTGTTCAGTCATGTCCGGCCCACAATGACCCACAGGTGCACAGGTGCGTGTTAGCAGGCTCTGGTGCACTTCTGGTTCACTTCCACATCCAACTATTACTGTTTGAGTTTTAGTAGCTATGATCCAGCTGTCTTGCTTGACAGGCAGAAGCTATCTGCTGTATGTGTGTGTGTGTGTGTGTGTGTGTGTGTCTCACCCCAAGCCCTCGGTCCTCTTTGTACTGTAGGAAGGCATTGGATGTTCCTTTCTTCGCCATGCGGATCCGAGCCAAACGCACTTTCTGTCCAACAAAACGCAAGAAAAAAGCAGCATCAGCACAACACACACACACACACACACACACACACACACACACAACAGTGCAGTAAGAGTTGACTGCAAGTTGATGCACCGGATATGAGTTCATGCAGGAGACGAGCACGTATTATGAAGATGGACGAGCCACCAGCTGGCAGCTACAACTACAGTAAAAGTGCTTCCCCACGCAGGTTGACTGAACTGAACCATCCTGCAAGATGATGCACATACAAAACACTGACAGAATATTTCCTTTCGTAGTTTCAGTACAGAAACAAGACTGAATGAAGGGTGGAAGTAAAGGGTGGAGAATTTAGATGACACCAAGATTAGAAATAAAACTGAACAAACATAAATGAAGCAAACAGGAACGCAAAAACAAGAACTGAATGCCAAAAGAGGCTGAAAAAAAAAAAACTAAATAACTTTATCATTTCCCCGCTTTTTATTTTTTGGGGTTTCTCAGAGCAGACTGTCGTCAGTATATGTCCACCATAAAAAACAAGGTCCACAGCCAAATGGCAGAAAGGTTACAGTCAGATAAAGCTTACAGTTGCACAAAGATTAATATCAGAAAGGTTACAGTCGCAGAAGTGTTACAGTCGGAGAAGGGTTATAGTCATAGAAGAGTAACAGTCGCAGAAGGGTTACAGTCATAGAAGAGTAACAGTCATAGAAGGGTTACTGTTAAGGTTTGGTTTTCTAAGGACCCAAATGCAGGAGGCCAGAGGCAGGAGTTCTCAAAAACAAAGGGTTTAACCCACAAAAGGCAAAAACAAGGCGCTGCAGAGCAGGATCGAAAAAACACAAAACTAACAGGGATCAAGGACCAGGAGCACATGGAGGGAAGAAGCAGTACGGACCGACAGGGAACCAAGGAATGACAAGACAAGATATACTGAGGGGATAACGAGACATGACGAGACACAGGTGCAGACACAATCAGGGCAGATGGGACACAGGCGGGGCAAAACAGAAACTGAAAGTCTAAAAACTGGGGGGGGAAGTGTCAAACCCTGACAGTTACAGTGAGAGAAGGGTTACAGTCATAGAAGTGTTACAGTCATAGAAGTGTTACAGTCATAGAAGGGTTACAGTCATAGAAGTGTTACAGTCATAGAAGTGTTACAGTCATAGAAGTGTTACAGTCATAGAAGGGTTACAGTCATAGAAGTGTTACAGTCATAGAAGGGTTACAGTCATAGAAGCATTACAGTCGAATACGGATTACATCTGCAGAAGGATTTGTGCAGATGTCTTCATACAGTATACGGTCAGAACCCACGGTACAATGCTTCTATTTTCCACAACGGATGGGCTGAGTAAAAACTGATAGCTGTAAATATCACAAAATGTTTGTTTACTTTAAAAAGTTATATAATTCCTCCATTCCTAAACACTTCCCCTTTGATTGATGGAAAACTCACGAAGTTAAAGGAAGAATCGATAAGAACAGTTGGGATGCTGAGAATCGGCATATATATATGAGCCTTTTTGAGTCAAGGTTGCTCCGGTGTATTCTGTACTAAAATCGATAAAGCACTGAGCCACCTCTGCTTCTGCTTTCAGACAGTTCAATCAGCTTTTATCATCGCTTCCTAACCTAAAAACATTGTTCTACCGTTGAATCAACTTTGGAAAGTCCACTCCCTCTCTAACTCCCCTTCACTTGCCCATTGTGCTGTGTAGATTAAGGAAAACATCTAACTCAGGGGGATGTCTGATCAAAAGACCTAGGTCTCATGTGGTTGTCTCGACCTCCATCAGGTAAAGTTGTGACTCATGCTGTCTTGTATCCGGATCAGAGCCCGAGTTTGGACCTGAATTTGTATGAACTCTGACCTGCTGTGCTCTCATCTTGTCTGCTCTCTGGTTCTGGTGGTAGATCCGGCTGAAGTTGGACACAATGACTGGCACTGGCAGGGCGATAACCAGCACGCCGCTGAGAGAGCAGATGGAACCGAAGATCTTCCCTGCAATGGTGTTTGGAACCATGTCGCCGTACCTGCAGAGAAAACACATTGCTTACACTCAATTACTCTGAACTCTGAACGTGGAAAGCTAAGCAGGAAACCAACAATGAGCCAACACAATAACTCCAACAAGTTGATCATGTCTAAAGTCCAGTTTTACTGATGCATCTGGAAAACACGGACATGCCTAGCTAAAGCAACGTATAGGTTAGGAACATCACTGGAGCAGGAAAAGCAGATATATCCATGAAGCACTGGATCTGGGTATCCAAAGCCAACGTCAGCCCATAAACCTCCTTAACACAACCCTTCCACTTCGTCCAGCTTTTTCTTTGTCTAAAATCTGTCACCCAGAAGCCTTTTGGACCACCTTAAAGCAGGTGCTGGTGGTGGGTTAAAACCAGCGCCAGCGTCTTCTTCAGACACACAGAGCAGCTACAGAGCCGTGCCATTAAACCATTTAATGAGTTCTAAGAACGATGAGGTTCTGAGTAATTAAAGAGTTTCTGTAGAGGTCCACGGTGAACAAAAGGACAAACATCACAGCGTCGATCTGGTTTTCATCAAATAAATGACTTCACATTGCTCGTCTGTGTTTGTAAAGGTCGTTGTGTTTGTGATAAACTGAGCAGTGTTTCCAAATGCTGACTACGTCTGTGAACAATCCCACAAACAAGATTCCTGGATGCTGACTTTAGTGGGATCCATAAACTCTAGTAGCTGATAATGGAACAACTATAGTGTTTATTTATGCAGAAGAACCCTCAGTTAAAAGCAGCCATCGAGTGTGCAGGTTTAAGTAGCATAAGAGATGTGAACAAACACTGAACGCTGAATTTCCAAAGATTGAACGTTCTTTTTCCACTGATGCTTCCAAGGCCACAGTGACTGATGTTCACAGTGATCATGTCAGTGAACCCCTTCCTCTGGCCTGTCATGAGCTGGGATAACTCCAGCAGACCCCCGTGACCCTGCAGAGGACAAAACCGGTATAGAAAATGGATGGATTGATGGATGGATGGAAGGATGGACATTGCTTTGCACTTTGCTCAACAACCAGAAGTGAAGGATAGGTGATTTATACATATACAATGAATCAATGACATGTCTGCATAGTGACCTCTACTGCCTGAACAAGCTCCTCCGTGGTTTGCTGCTGTTCTTCGTTCATCCCTTGTGCAGAGTTTCTTCTCCGTCAGCTGCACACAGACTTGACTAAACAATGGTGGTCAAGTTATTTTAGTGCTGCCAGTTTTACTGGCTCTGAATCTATTTTTTTTTTTTTAACCAAAGCTGGCTCTGAACCAGCACTGGTGTACTTTATTTTAGGATTGTAATGTTTTTTGTAAACATACAAATGCACAAAGAAAGAACAACACATGGGATACCAGACTCTGGAATAAAGGGGCATGAGAGCAGCAGTCCAGCGATGCTGTGGGAATATGCCCACTGTGGGGTAAAAAGCGAGCCACTCAGGTCTAAAAGTCAAGTAACGATGGAGTCTGTTGTAGCAGAGAGGCAAGACGCTGGCCGGATGCCAGTACGAGCTGAGCCAGGAACAAATGCTTTCAAATCTGTTGTGGATCTCAGTTTTGTACAAACACAGATCCTCCATTTCTGCAAACAACATGAAGCCGGTGTGTGGCGGGTTTAACCAACTTCCAGTTCCAGAAAAGAGCGCCGCTGCCACCACCAAGAAACCAATGCGGTAACGCGGTTCACAAACCTTGAAACTAGAGGATCGGATCAGTTCGTAACTATGATGGCAGAGCCGTCTGGGAGATTTGCGAGGCCCTGTGCGAAATGGCTGGGGGGGCGAAATTTTTGGGTTTTTCGGGTCGGATCGGGTGTCTATATGCGCAATTTTAACTCTCCAATTAGCAAAATACTGGATACCTTCCCCATCATCATTTGGGTTGCCCCGACGCGGGGCCCCGCGGCTGCTTGAGACCCGGTTGGATCGGTGATTTTTGTAACAAATTTATCAAACAAGCCTTTCAGAGAGGCATTAAACTCTTCCATTTTCTTTAGTTTTTTTCTTTTTTCATCCCCTGATGGAAATTTCCTGAATCTGTCTTGTTCTCTCGACATTGTGTGACAGTTTGTTCCACACTCCACCCGTCTGGATCAGAGCAGCTTGTGTCTGCGCTTGGTCTGATCAGTTGTATTGAACAACAGACACGCGCATCATTGCACATATATTTATTGATATGCACAGACTAGTACACATTTAGGTCTGTAATGGAACGTGACTGTTGATATTTATAAGGGAAAAAACGGCGCGAGGCCCCGGGCGGTCGCACGGTTCGCACACCCCTTACGGCGGCCCTGTATGATGGGATGCCCTTGTGGGTCATTTTTAACAAACAAAACACTGGAACCCCCTTGAAAAGGTCGGGGAGTGGTTCAGATTTCCAGGCTTCTGTGACATCACAGAACCAGGCCCCACCTTCCATGTCTTTATCTCCATCCACAATATTTCTACTGCATTCAAGGGGTGGGATTCAGGAAATCTTTAAGCATATTTGCACATAAATCACCTCTTGGCTTCGCCAAACACCGAGAAGTCATAAGTCGTCGTCTAGTTTTGCTTCAGAGGATTTTTGCTCGTTCCCCCGCTGCTCCTGAGACAGGCCAGATTTTGATCAATTAGGATGAACGTGTAATATTTGTACATTTTCCTTAGGTTTAATAAGGTTTCAGAGGTATCTGCTTCTACAAAAACAACCGCCCATATCAGACGTTGGCGTTGGAAAGTCGGACGGTATTTTTGTGCACTCATTTCCATCAGCTGTACGCAAACTCAGCACCAGGTGGTTTTCTTCCTACGAAAAGTTTGAAACGACCAACATATTCCCAAATATCCAAACTGTTGCTCTGCAACGGTTTACACACCAGATTGTTCTACTCATCCATCATGAACAACGCTCTGCATCTTGAACGGTTCCCCGATCACATCCCCGTTTCTCTTCCTTCTCAGAGTCACAAGAGTCTGCTGGAATCGATCAAAGAGAAGCAACAGTTGCTTCTCTAAGATCACTGCTGATGTCTTTCCTCCTTGGCACTGTGTTAACACACACTTGTACTGGAGTTCATGTAGAGGCAGTAAGCGGGAGCTCGTTACTTCGCACGCGGATGAATAACGACGCTCTAACAAGTCCTCAGACCTGGTAAGGACCAGGTGGGGCTTTTGTTTATTACGTCCTGATGAAACCTGTGAGTGATGGTGGACAGACCTTCGCTGCTGTAAAGCTGCACACGCGCTCAGATCCCTACCTGCCGCTTCCTGCGGCCTTCGCCTCTCATTGTACCAAGCCATAAATCACAGGCAGCGAGATAAGGAAAAGGAGGAGGAGGAGATGGGAGGATAGGAGGATGGGCAGGAGGCCAGCAAGGTTTGTGTGATTCAGCTCCCAGACTCTGAGTACAAATCTGTTTACAGCGGCGCGCATCCGCTTTCTCCTGAACAAATCACTGCTCAGCTGCAGCTGCAACACTTTATTTCACATTTTTAAGTTGGAACGCAAAGAAATATTATCAGCCAAATGATTCATAAAGTCTCCAAGTTAAAGTAGTTATTCTGCAGTAAATCTGTCTTCTGGCCGATATTATTTTCTATGTGACTTTATTAGATGATTAATCAATGTTCCTGCAGCTTTTACTGCTGATGCTGCTAAATCTGGTTTTAATTACACCACAGGAGCAGTTCGTTTAGTTATCTGGTTCAAAGGGTGCAGCGGAGGTCAGGTCCTTGGAGTTCATCATTGCTCCGTCACATTCGTTTCCATTCATCTCCCAACTAAAGCTTCTGCAGCCCATTTGGAGTTTGATTGGCAGCAACATGTCTCTAAAAAAAATAGGCTACAAAAGTAAGTTGTCCTAAAGCGGAACATATACAACTAATTAGGTTAATTGCCAACTGGTCAGTCACATGGCCGAGAATAGAAACAGCCTCTCAGAGAGGAGGGGTCTCTCGGAAGTAGAGAGGCTCACCGATGTGTGAGAAAACTGCTTCCACAAATCATGAAGCAATTTCAAATAATGCTCCTCCATGTGAAAGACCTTCAGTGTCATTTGCAGTACGTGACGTCTTCAAGGATTCTGAGGACGACGTCACCTTTTGCCAACAGGAAACATTAGGAGCACCATGAAACAAAAAAATATAACAAAGAGGATCCAGGACTGTTGATGCCATCCTGTATCAGACCGGCATGGGACCACGCTCTGGTCCACTTATGGCGCTTTTCCACTAGTACCTACTCAGCCCGACTCGACTCGACTCACCTCGCCTCAGTTTCGCGATTTCCCACTAGGGGTCTAGCCATGCCGAGTAGATACTTTTTATGTAACTACTCTGCCGAGATTCTAAGCGGTCTGAGTCAGGCTGTATCTAACTTCATCACACTACATGCCCCCGATTGGTCAGGCGGTTGGCCAATCAGATGTCTGAGTCAGGATAAGACATAATTTTAAGAGCGAATCGCGGCTTAAAGCCTTCTCTCCCTCCATTGTAATTTTTTATTGAATACAAGCCACAGAGCAGCAGCAGATATATCAACTCATCCATTTTCTCCGTCTTTGGCGTGTTACTTCTTCGTTTGTGTCGCACGAAAGAGTACGTCACAGCAGCTTCGCTCCAACCCCGCCTACTTCTGATCCGGGTATGGAAAAGAAACGAGGGCAAGTTGAGTCGAGTCGAGACAAGGCAAGGCGAGTCGAGCCGGGCTGAGTAAGTACTTGTGGAAAAGCGCCATTAGCTCCAGATGTTCGTGGACTCTTGTACGAAAGTGAACATCGCCCTGCGACCAACTTTGAAATGACCTTATGTTTTCATGCCTAAGATAGTATGTCTCTTGGTTTAAACATTTCCCCTCCCCCTACCTGGACCAGCTGAACCTGGATTTGCTAAACCAGGATTAAATGAACCTGGATCATCTAATCCACCCTGCCCCCTGGACCTTCTGGATGAGCCGACCCGACCTTCCCCCGTCCGCCTCCCTTCTTTTTCTTGTCTCTCCTTACTGATGAATCCACTCATGCCTAAAAAAATATGTCTGTTCAGTTGTCATGTGGTATCTGGACCCAGTTTGGGGATTTCACATGTAGACCGGCTCGTTTCCAATCCCATGTACAAATGTTTGCTGCGCTGGCCCCGCACATTCTTGAGTCTTTGGCAGTGACGAACACAAACCAGGAGTTTATTGATCCGAGTCACATGCTTGTAGTTTGAGTGCTAGCCGCTGTTCTATTCATTGTTCTTAAAGGAGTTGCTGACATGAGGTTTGCTGCTTTCACTTGTTTTTACTTCACTGTAATTATGGTTTTACTAGATTTAATTAAACCAACAGACCCTCCGGACATTCTGACATCCACTTCCAAAGGTTTTTGGTTTCTTGGAGACAAAATATTCACTATTCCAGTGTTTGAAGTCCATCACAGAAGTTGTGTGGCAGATATTGAACAACCCAGACCAACCCAGACATTGATTACACACAACTCATACTTTCAATTATTTAGTTAAAGTGCAAGTCAAGCAGAAAATGTTTACGCATTCTGAGTTCGTCAGATTGTATAAAGATGAATTATTAAGTGCTCATGCCATGCTCTGCCATGAAATAATGGGGGTGTGTCCTCTGATGATGCAGATTGACAGATCAGGCAATGAAGCGCACTAACAGGACAGAGCTGAGTTTATTTTAACTACACCAAACAGTTAAATACCCAAAACACACTTTCAGCATTCAGACCACATTCCAGCTTTGGTCGAAGTTAACAACATTGTTAATTCCCATAGTGCCAGTCTGCAGTGGAGATAGTTGAGTCTAAAGGCAAGACTCTTTGTTTACGGGGATTTACGCTCCTACCCTCACCTGAGGCCAGGAACTCTGGGTAGCGACCAAAAGAAAAGGCTCAGGCGGCTGAAGTGAGTTGGTGGCTAGACTCTTGAGTGGAGTAGAGTCACTGCATCTGGTTAGGATGCCTGAGGCACCGAAGCCTGGGGAGGGGCCTTAGGCAGGCAGAGGCCCATGGCCAGAACTAAGACACACCGGTGGAATTACATCTCTGGCTGGAACACTAATCCTACCAGAGGATTGGATAACTGAAAACACATTTCTTTGGAGAGATCTTGGAAAATAAAATTTAAACCAAGAGCTCCACCAGGATGGGTAAGATACCCAATTCTTGCTGCTTGATCATAAACCTCAACTTTGAAAATGACCGCTGAAGGTGAATTGGACGAATAATAATTATAATAATGATGATAATAATAATAATAATAATAATAATAATAATAATAATAATAATAATAATAATAATAATAATAATAATACATTTTATTTGTAAGTGCCTTTCTAGCGCTCAAGGACACCGTACATAAGATAAGACAAATAATGCAATCAAACAGCATAAACTGACACATCATGCCATAAACAAAAGCATGACAAACAAGATAAAAACAAACATGTGTTACATAGGTGGAAGTATGCAGACCGGGTAATGCAGACCGGGTAATGTTACTGATGAGTACTTTAGAGGACAACGCCTAGACTCTTAACCTGCTGGGAGGGGAACACAGAGCAACTGTTGATAATAGAAGTTAGAGTTGATTTTGAGGAGATTTCCATTTTTTGTCACTGTTTAGTTTGAGGAAGTTTGATAAAAACAAACCTGACTTCTGCCATTTTCTGCTAACCAACATTAGCTTAACTGCATCCTCCTCCAGGTAACCCTGGTAGCTACTGCTGGTGTTGGTCAATGACACACCTCTCTCACACCTCTCTCTCGCCCAAATATGGTTGATTCTGGCTCCAAACCCACTATTACAGTGGGACAGTGGACCTCAAATCATAAAAATGTATTTCTGTTTGTAAAGCCTACAATGAACAGCTGTTTTATACAACTACTGAGTCTGAAATGAAGCTGTGTATCAGAGCTGCTCCAGAATGAGTTGTAAAAACGTCATTGTTGTTGTTGTTATTTATTAGGTCTTTAATCAACTCTACACCAATTACCAGGCTGGAAAGAATTGTTCTAATTCTCCTCACAATTTAAATGATTAATTTGTAAGACTTCTATGTCCATCCTTAGTAGCTGTCTCTCTCCCTGTGGAATTAAACTTTTTATATTACAAATATGCAAATTGGCTCCTGCCATGTAGTAAATCAGATATGTGTGTAATGAAGTGCAGCTCGGCGCTCGTGTACCTGCTGCAGTGGATTACGTCTCAGAGACTCACAAAGAAGGTCACAACCTCGTCTGACATGTTAATGCTCATATCTCGTAATTCGCTTTTTAAACCCTGAAGCTAATTTCAGAGCTGTGTAGTTTCTCCCTCCAAAGACCACTTTCATAACGAGCCCTGCTTGTCTGGTCATTGTCTCCTAAATCTCTTTTAAATCCGTTCATATGCTTCATGCATTCAAATATTTGACGGTTTCTGGAGGAGATGAATTTAAATTCTAGCATATTCTTCACACTGTTTTTTGTATATTTCAGGCTGCAATCAAAGCCTCCTAATCACCAGTAACAACTCAATCATCAGAAGCTTTTATGGCCCCCTCACATCTGCATTTATTGGTGGCACTGCCGTGGAAACAAGTCAAAGATTCGATTTTGCAGCAGTGTGAGTGCCACGGGGGCCCGACCGGCAGGACAGAGGACACAGGGTTTAGTGCAGGAACCTTTTATTTTCTCCCTTCACCCAAGACACACGTGCGTTCAGCTTCCTTCAGCAGAGCAGACGACAGTCTGAACAACAGTCTCAGCAGCAGCTTCTCCTCTTATAAGGCTGGCAGGGTGGAGAGGCTGACGGGCCACACCTGTGTCCCGTCAGCCTGAGTGGCTGCAGCTCCTCCACTCTGCCACACACCCCAAACGCCAAACTCGCGCCGGGGTCCGTCCGGCCGAGCCTACTCCCCCCCCGCCCCCCTCAGAGCGGGAGAGGAAGCCGTCTGCGCCCCTGGGCCTTCCTGGTTCAGACGGCCGCCGAGCCCCGACGGGAGGTCGCCCTCGGCAACGGGCCGACCAGCGGTAATGGTCGGGCGGCATCCTCGGCGACGGGCCGACCAGCGGGAACGGTCGGGCGGCCGTCCTCGGCGACGGGCCGACCGCTGAGAAAGCCGCTCTCGGGACCGGGCCCATGGTGGCCTCGGGTCAGACAGTGCGTCCAGGACCACCCCCTCCTCTGTGACGCGGACCCGCGCCCAGCCGCTGGTCCGCCTCCAGGACCGCCTCCTCCACGGCGCAGCCCTGTTCTGGAGCTGGTGTGTCCAGGACCGCCTCCTCCGTCACGGCGCCCTGCTGGTCCGCCTCCACCTCTGCAGCCGACTCCGCCTCCGACTCCACCTCCGACTCCGCCTCCGACTCCGTCCCAGGAGCCATCACCTGGCGGCCCGCAGCGACTGCCTCACGACCGGTCAGCTGCAGTGCCGCCAGCACTGCCGCGGCAAACCTCAGGCGCGGAGCCGGGGTGGGCCGCTCCGTCGGCCCCGCCGTCTCGGGAGCCGTCGCTTGGCGGCCCGCAGCTTCTGCCTCCCGGCCTCTCAGCTGCGGCGCCGCCAGCTCCTCCTGTGCTGCTGCGGCGAACCTCAAACGTGGCGCGGGGGTGGGTCACTCCGCGGGCATCAGCGCCGCGAGCACAGCGAGCTGATGCTCACCCTGGTCCCGAAGCACGGCTGCCAGGTCCGCCATGGCAAGGGCGAGCACCTCCAGGGCCCGCTCCGTGCCTCCCTTGTCCATCCCGTCGGGCCCCACGTTGGGCGCCAGTGTAGCACGGCGAGTGCTACGGGGCCCGACCGACAGGATAGAGAGGACACGGAGTTTAGTGCAGAACCCTTCTTTATTACCAGAACACAGTGCACAAGCACCTCACACCAGCAGCACCTCACGATCAGCAGCTCCTCCGACCCCTCGCTGCTGTCCAGCTCTGCCTTATAAAGGCAGACAGGGTGGAGAGCTGCAGCCACTCAGGCGGATGGGACACAGGTGCGCGTGTCCCATCAACCTCTCCACCCTGCCACAGATTTATTATTAAATTTTTTTTATTTTGCTAACTAGTCTTGGCACATCTAGTCTCTTTTTTACAAACACTTTTAAACCAGCGACCAGCGACAGGAAGTAGCAGAAATCCCGCAGAAGCTGCTCAGTTCAGTTAATGAATAGATGAGTGTCTCTGTTGTCCAAGTCAGCGTCCTTATGTGTTGTTTCGTCCGAACTGATGGCTGGTATGAGACAACAGATCAAATATTCATGTTCCAGAAGCTGCAACCAGAAACTTCTGTTTGCGAAAGTGATGCTGATAACTTTTCTGTTGACTCTTTAAAAAAGTAATAACTCATATAAACATTTATGTGTTTTACACAAATACTGAGGGTTGAGGTGATCTCGCTGAATCACTGAAACCATTGAAGTCAGTGAAAGCAGCAGCAGTAAAAAAAGCAGCAGAATCATCCATCCATCCATCTATGCATCCTTCCATCCATATATTTATCCATCCACCCATATGTCCACCCAGCTATGCATCAATCTATCTAGCTATGAATTCGTCCACCCATCCATCCACCCATCTGGAACTGGTCTGCAGTTTAAATAATCTGAGCAGGCATCAACCATCCACCATCTTCCCAACCACCTCTTCCAGCTTTAATCTGCTAATCTGTCGTCTGTCTCATCTGTCCATTCTTTTGATGTGACAATTCTATGTGGACAATATAATAAAATGATCTATGGGTAATACATCCCCATCACCACTTCAGTAGGGGTAAAAGGGGTTCAGTCACAGCTAAACTATCTCCTAAAGTGAATCAAATGCGCTAACGTAGTGTCGTAAAGGAGAACGGATCAAAATTCCTCCACAGCTACGAGAGAGACTGATAAAGTCACACAGGCAGCCACTACTTGGAGTCACCGTCAGTAAAGATGGAGCTACACACTACTAAACCATGGGAGCGCTCTGTATTGTCCACATGATTCGTTCTTTGTGGCGTTGTTGTAAATGAATCAGGGTGCGGTTTTGCTGTTGGTCTGTGGGTTGACTCTTTGTAAGACCAGGCTCAAGCAGGTGCTTTTTATTATGTGTTTAACCGGTAAATATAGGAACAGAAGAGGGGTGCTACTTTGTGTGTGATGACAGCACTCAGGTCAGTTCTACTTCACCTCCACCATCTTCAGGCCGGAGTGATATTGGCAGTTGGGAGCCGATCAATGGATCTACTAGAGGTTGGAGAGGAAGTGAAGCCTCCTGTGATTGTTGGCAGCAGCATTCGGTAGACTTGGCGGAGACAGTCTGAAGCCGACAGGGCGCGGTGGACCTTCGCGCAACGCAACTCCATCGGCTGCCCCTGAACCTTGATTTGCGTGCTTTAGATCACATGGTGTGTGTCCACACTTCTGTCCACACTTCTGGCTGGAAAGTAAATACACACAAACCGTTACAAATGAAAATGTTTTTGACTTAAACTGCACGGGCTGCGGGCTCTGAGAGGTCTGAGGCCAGACTGGGCCTGGACCTGGATCTGGACCTGGACTGCCCCTGTTGGACCTGCTTGCATTGACTCCCCAGTACGAAGTCTGTCAGTCCTTCGTGGCAGGCTGCTGGGAGTGGACGTATGAACCCCGGTGGCAGTGGATAGCTGGTCCCACTGTAAGTGTCAGGGTTGGCCCTCCAGCCTTCAGTAGTTTTCCACTCACCGCTCTCCTGCTCACCCCATCTGCCAGCCACGCCCACCTCGTCAGTCGCTCCATTCACCTGCTTTCCCAGCTGCAGCTCCTCAGCAATTAAGACAGTTTAAAAGCTCCACTCTCCTCCACACTCACTCAGTACGTTTACATGCAGCAAAGAAATCCGATTTCTGATCGTATCAGATAAAGACATCCAGAAGACCGAATCACTTGTCTGAGTATACATGCTGTTCAGAGAATCGGATAAATGGCCAGAGCATGGCTGACTCCGTGACGCTATGTGGCGCTGTAACCATTGTAACCATTTCATCAAAGAGCCACTTCCTTTTGATAGTCTTGTGTAGCTTTTGTTTTTTATTCATATATGGAAAGGATTCTATATAAGCCACCAGGCTTCTTCCTTGCCTTGCATGTTATTTCAGTGTTTTTACATTTATTGTTTGATTTGTCTTATATCGCTAAATAAATAAACTAAAAAAATACAAATAAACTAAACGGTTGTTTTGTTTGGCGCCAATGTACGCCTTCCATATATTTTTCCACTTTATTTTGATCTGCTCCAGTGTCCTGATGAAGCCCGCTTCTGCCATCTCTTTCGCAATCTTTTTAAAGGCGTTTAGACAACTATTTAACACGCGCCGTCTCCTTTCACTTCCGGGTGAATGCCTCAGAGGAAATTCTCGAGCATGCGCAGACTGCAATATCCGATGTCTCCGTATACATGGTGTTAAAATTCCGACTGTGAAAGAATTATCTAGGTGTTGCTATCCGATTGTTAAATGTCCGATATAGGTCCAAAGTAGATCGGATTGAGGTGTTTACATGCAGTTTAAAAGTACGAACGATGTCTTATACGATCAGAAATCCGATTGAACTGCTGCATGTAAACGTACTGACTGCCAGATCGTTCTCTTAACCGTCTTGATGCAAGACACCCCAGCATTCCCTGTTCTGACTTCCTGTTGCCGACCCTGCCTGTTTTTGGACTCCTGTTCTCCGGTGCCCGACCTTGTCTTCTGAACCTGACACTGATTATTGCCTGATCCTGGTCCTGCATTCCTGCCTGCTCTTCGCCCTGTTGTGGGAAATAAAGTGAACCAGACAAGCTACCGCCGTGTGCTGCATTTGGGTTCTCTGCCAGCCGTGACAGTACGATCTGGCCGTGAGTGTAGAGGAGAGGGGAGCTTTTAAACTGTCTTGATTATTGAGGAGCTGCAAGCTGGGAGAGCAGGTGAATGGAGTGACTGACAAGGTTGGTGTGGCTGGCAGATGGGGTGAGCAGGAGAGCGGTGAGTGGAAAACTACTGAAGGCCGGAAGACCACCCATGACAGTAAGGCCCTGTTTACTCCTGGTACTGACATCCATCCTCAGTGATCCGATCAGAACTGGACAGCCTTGAGTACAGGCGTAAATGGGTGGGAGGTGCTTTGGGTCACAGGTGACCACATTTGTTCAACAGTGCAAACAGAACAGTCCGGACCCACAACGGCTGACCTGGCGTCTTCAGTGCAGCCGGGAAGACAAAGTCATAGACACATCGGTTCTTCTTCTTCAATTAACTTCTAACATGTCCCATTTCTGTTTGATCCCTCTAAGCCTTTTGTTGTTTTTAATTCCAGTATTTGATCCCTGCGAGCAGAACTCATGTATGTTTATTTCATCTATGTCTTTCTATCCCATCCAGAGCTGAGCATCTTTTGATATCAGCAGATTTTTGCCAAAGGGTTTTATCCAGCTAGCTAGCCTGAATCAAACCCAAAAGTAAAGGAGATGCAGTTCCTCGAGCGTCCACCGTAGGCCGTATAAGACAATGGACGAAGTGTTTGGTCACGTGACCCATTGGTTTCTGAAGACCGGTTTCAATTATGTTTGGAAGCGATGAAGTGATCAAGGCTAGCCATTGGCTGAGCCAACTGCCAATCAATCACATTAGAAATAAACACATTGTTTTATCTAAACTCTCTTGACGTGGTACAAAAACATTCCCCCTTCAGAGTCGTCATGAATGGGGGTGAACTCGCTGTTGGAACCTCTAGCGGCCAGTGGAGGAACTCCAATGAAACTTAGTCCAAGATGAGCCACAACATGGAAGTTCGATGGTTGGCGCTTGGTGAACACTAGGGGCCCCAATCTCCTTTGACCTCAACGTTAAAATGTCCATCTTTGCATATATTTGTAACATATTAACAGCCTGCTTCAAAACACAGTCTGCCACCCACCACGCCAGGGAAGTCTAATTCCAGTCCTGGTTTCAGCTCCTCCGGTCCTGGTTTCAGCTCCTCCGGTCCTGGTTTCAGCTCTGCTAGTCCTGGTTTCATCTCCTCTAGTCCTGGTTTCATCTCTGCTAGTCCTGGTTTCAGCTCCTCCAGTCCTGGTTTCAGCTCTACAGGTAACATTAGTTAGCATCCAAGCTAAAACAGGCAACTCGTGGTATCTTAGGTAAAGTGGCCGTGGTCAAGCCAGCTCATTTCACCCATCTGTGGATTCATCAAGTTAGTCTATGTCAGTTCCTACTAACATGGCGGCGTGCAGGAAGACAAAAAAGAGACGTTAACGTGCTCTACGGGAAACGTTTAGGTGACATCACAGGAGGTTGGCCAGTTCTTCTTATCCAGTCTGAGCCTTAAGAAGACAGAATAGATATTTCCTTGCTCAGAGGGACAAAGTTGAGTTATGGTGGAGTTCTTGAGTCAGTTGTCTCAAACAGTTGCTGTTATATCGCTTCACACCATTAAATGTTAACAGTTCTGTATTATCCATCTATTTTTGTCAGTAAATTCACAGAATCTGATGAATGGACTCGTTAATTGTGTTGTTTGGTACCCCGACATCCTGGTACCCCAACATCCGCTGACATTTTCACAGCTTTTCCTGAACTGCAGCGTGTCCTTGTTGGACGTGTATTTCCTTTGAAAACCAGCCCAGTTTGTGTTCCTGTCTTTGTGATTCCTCAGTCGGTGCTGACTACGTATAACCTGCTGATGGAAGCGACAGAAAGTTGCTCGAACAGCAGCAACAGCTGAAAAATAACCTGCAGCTCTGAACAACACCTGCTCCAGAACACAAACTCCCGCTGCGTCGCAGCTGTAAATCCAGCTGTTTGTGGGTTTTTACTGCTGGAGAACCGCAGTAAATCCACAGCAAGGCTTCACCAACGGTCCAACTGCACACAGTGCAACTTTAACGGGCCGTGAGTTAGCTTTGTGATCCGGGGGTCCGATCATAGAAGGATATCCGTCGATACAACCCACCTCTGCAAAACCAGACTCCTCCTCCACGGTGTGTCTCCTGTCGGACAAAGATGGACCCATTTGCCAGAATCCTGCAATAGTTCTGGTACGCGGGTCTCTGGGACAGGGACCCATTTAGCTTGAAGTTGTTGGTCAGAGAGGGTCTTTGTGTTTATGTTAGATGACATAAGAGGAGAAGAACCTACAACAATCTGGTTCTGGAGCGGGAGGTGTTGGGTCAGACTGAACCTGTGCAGGAGCTGTAATCACGGCATGAACACGGAGGTCATGAAACACAGCTAATGGACTTGATTGGAACAATAGTGAGAAAGTCTTTCAACAGATGAGCGGGTCATACCAGCGAGAGGCGGGCGAGGTCTGGAGATGCCGTTCAACAACGTGGGAACATTTTAGTGACATTTGCAGACTGCGGACACAGAAACGCCTTGAACAAGGAGAAGTACATTTCTTCTTGTTTCAGCTTTGGATCAGCTTTCACCGCAGCAGATCATTGTGTTCTGCCTGAATGAAAGGTTCTGTGTCCCGCCCACTGCAAAGAGAGCACCTGACTCTACCAGAACTCAGCCAGAACTTAAAGTCCAGCGAGAGTTCAGTCTCAGTTCAATGATTTTCTGGAGCTCAGTAGAAGATCAGCTGGCAATCAACTGGAGTTCAGTTGATGCTCTGCAAGCATTAAAGCAGAGCTGAATCAGAATTCGCTCATCCTTAACCCTTGCAATGTGCTAATGGTTAGCCCTCCGAGGGAACTTACTCTGGCTCGGGTCATTTTGCCCAGAGCGAGAGCCAGCGTTAGCGCCTTGCCAGCGTTAGCGCACTGCCAGGGTTGAACTCAGCCACATTTGCCACAGAAGTCCTGCCAGCAGAGGTCAGTAAAAGGAAGCCTTTCCTGATCACAGTAGCGTTCCCCTTTAGCACGTAGGCGGTTTTGCCTGCACAGAGGCGATTAATCCAGCTGAGATGTTTGAATGTGTGTGTTTGTGTGCACGCCTGGAGCTGCTAATACTGAATAATGGATGGCAGCATTAGAGGGCTCGTAGCTGGTTCGAAACACTCATTAGAAGTTTATATTGTCTCTCTTCTCATTGCTCCTTCCTCTCTCTGTACATTTACTTTAGTCCCGCTCACTCTCGTGGCCTTTCTGTTCTCTCCTCCCATCTTTCTCCAGGGTCATTATCTGCAGCAGCTGGAGCCAAGTCTCTGTCCTGCAGCGGGAGGAGGAGGACATCACATCGAGTGGAGGCTTGACAACAAGCCAGGAGAGAGATGGAAGAAAGGAAGGAGGAGGCTGAGTGAGATCAGGAGAGAGGGAGGATGGAGGGCAGAAAGAGGAGAAGGAGAGAAGGTCAGGAGGAACAATGTGGGAGAAAGGAGGAGGATGTTTGCAAAGCTGCTATCTGTGTCTGTACGCCTCAAGAGATCAAGAGTCAAGTAAAGGATAGTGTCTCATTATTGATCCGCTCAACTCTGGAATCAGGCTGGGAAACACACCGTCATGTTTACCGGCATAAAGAACTTTCCATTACAAACGTGCAAAGGTACTGAGACCCGGAAACTAACGTTTAGGGTATAAAATGTAATTTAAAGACAGAAACTCTTTCTGGTTCATCTGGTTCAGCTAAGGTTTCTCAAGCTCGTTGCCTGGAGTCTTCACTTTTTCTTGCAGACACCAACATGGAAATGTCTGACCATCACGAGCAGACCATCATCGAGGATGGGCGGAACCAGAAGCTTAAGAACCGAACCTGTATCTGCCACGCTGCAGAGCTGGAGTCAACCACTGAAATAAATGAAGGTTCCAAGGAGTAGAATGTCTCCAGAGGCCCGGGTCAGCCCATTTATTCTGAGCCGTTCTCTCAGTTTGCTAAATATTTCATGGACAGGATTGTGTCATCATGCATGCGATACCAAGAACTGGGCCGAAATACAGGCCGAAACCGGTGGACTAAAACAGGAAAATGAAATCACAAGACAGAAGAACGCAGAGAAGACTACGTAAAGACTGATTCACAAATTTGCAGGAAGGCTGAACAGAAAACGAAAAGGATGCTGGTTTCTGATTGGAACAGATAGGAATCCATTAGTGCTGAATCAGTGAAGTGAGTGCATAGACTGATCCGTATCTCACGCGTAAGAGCCGAGCCAGCCAATCACAATCCAATAGAGTGACAGACGGCCAATAAAAATTAGTTTAGAGAGGAGAGCAGGAAGATCAATTAAACTGTGGGCGACCCCTCCGGTCAGTCAGATGGAGGAGGAAACCTTTATTAACGCGCAATAAAGTGTATTTCCATCTTCACGTTAGGATGTTCAGAACTATTTAACTTAAAAACATGTGGTAATATTCACATGAATTGCTTATGTAATACATGTTCTAATGTGAATAAATGCATTTGAATTTCTTTCAACGGAATCATTTCAAAAGTGAAATTAGACTTCTAATAGCACAGTATCAAAAAATCTAATTAAAAAAGTAATTTTAAAGCTGACTCAACAGCAGCGTGTCCCACCTCATCACATAGAAATATTTTGTTAATGTGAGAAGTCAAAGATGTTTCACATTCTCAGACAGACAATAAATAATATCTTCTGCTCTCATCACTGATGCTGAATTTTCACCAGACTCAGAAAAACGCCTGACTAAATCTAACCATGATGTTCTGGTGCCTAAACCTAACCATGATGGTCTGGTGCCTAAACCTAACCATGATGATCGGGTGCCTCAACCTATTCATGATGATCTGGTGCCTAAACCTAACCAGGATGTGCTGCTGCCTAAACCTAACCATGATGATCTGGTGCCTAAACCTAACCATGATGATCTATCTGGTGCCTAAATCTAACCATGATGATCTATCTGGTGCCCAAACCTAACCATGATGATCTGGTGCCTTAACCTATTCATGACGATCTGGTGCCTAAACCTAACCTTGACGATCTGGTTCCTAAACCTAACCAGGATGTGCTGGTGCCTAAACCTAACCATGATCATCTATCTGGTGCCTAAATCTAACCAGGGTGTACTGGTACCTAAACCTAACCATAATTATCTGGTGCCTAAACCTAACCACGATGATCTGGTGCCTAAACCTAACCAGGATGTGCTGGTTCCTAAACCTAACCATGATGATCCTGAACCTAGACTTATACTATGTCCTAATGTAGTTGTTCTTGTGCCTAATACTTACCTGGATGTCCTGGTGCCTAATCCTAACTAGGATGTTCGAATCGGCTGCACTTTAGTTGTGCACACCAATGATTTGTGAATAATCATGAATATTTGAGTTTTCCACCATGATGTCATCATCCCCTTCCCTATCGTCAGATGTGAGCTGATGCACGTGTGCACCACAACCATGTATGACTACAGGAACTACATAAACTCAACATACAGTATAATTACTACCTGAGAAGGCAGAGCCGTGGTAGCGTGTGCATGATGATGTGTTACAGTGTGGAAAGCTAACCTTAGCACAATGGGACTGGTAGCAGGTTGATTTCATTAGCGCGTGTTTGTTGAACATTTTTAAGGAATCGGTTACTTCTAGCATGAAATACGTGTTCACTGTGTTTAAGCTGCCATGTGCGTTAATCTCCGCTCGCAAAGACAGCCATCTGCGTTAAGAAACGGACCCCGCTCGCGCTCCACGTGAGGAGAGCGGCTCGTACTGTAATACAAAATTATTCCACCTATTACAGACGCCGTTAAAGTAAATGATCGTCAGTCTTTTTGTGTTGTGACGTTTATGCTTTTCACTCTGTAAGTGATCCTCGCTCGTATCCTTCCGTGTCCAGTCAACCATGTGCTGGGAAAACTTGCAGATCATTGAATCACCAGACACGTTAAGCTTGATTTATGGTTCCGCGTTACACCAACGCAGAGCCTACGCCGTAGGGTACGCGGCGACGCGTACAGTACGGTGCGTGTCGCCGCGTACCCTACAGCGTAATTGTGCGTTGGTGTAACGCGGAACCACAAATCAGCCTTTACACACGGACACACTCAGACACACGCCCACCCTTGCAAAACCAGTGTTCAGTGCTTTGGATATTTCAGCTTAAATTTCAAAATGTTATATTAGTTCAATGAAGTTCATATTATTTATATTTATTATAGCTTGTTTGGTTTCTTCTGTTATCGGATACAGTTTGTCATGACATAAGTGAAAAATGCCTGATGCTTCATGGCAATATGTGTGTGTGGTGACAGAATAAATTAGACAGGCTAAAAGGATATTGGAAAAGAAGGGATATTGAAAAGCCTATTTGAGTTATTTATTTCTTAGTTATTTCACAATAATTATTTGTGAAATTATTTCACTAGTTATTTTACAGTCATATAATTCATGCAACAGCGAAAACATTTTTTTTAATAACACTAATCCACATCAATATCGGATCAAATCGAATCAAATGGTGATAATCGATTCTGAATCTTAAGAATCGGATCAATTCTTGACATTTTAATAGATACCCAGCCCTAGGAGGCAGTGAGGTACTGTGCAAAATTAAGTTGCTTACTGACTTTTCAGTATTAGAAACAAAGCAGTGCACTGTCCTGGTTTATATAAAACGTGTTATTAATGTTCATGCACTTTAATTTGTCCAACTGTACAGTGTTTACATTTACAAGCCTAGGAGACAGTGAGGAAATATACAAATGCACTTTCTTGTATGAAGTTTTGGCATTGAATAAATGCATAACTACAGACGTTTTCCTTTTTATAGGTATTTTTTCTTTTTCAGTCCCATATATTGTGATATATCGCTCTTACCGATTTATCGATATATCGATATATCGAATATCGAAAATATCGTGATATTATCGATATCCTGGGCCACATATCGCCAAAGTATCGAATCGGGACTTACCCGTATCGTCCCACCCCTAGTTACAACCACCTGTTGCTTCTTGTGTTAAACATCAACCCCCCAGGTTACAGAAGTATTGATGACCACATTATGGGCTCGTTACTGTTACAGCAAGTTCTCAGATGTTGTAAACGATGCAGGACATCACAACAAAGCTTGTTTTAAACAGACTTATACTTTTATACTCTGACCATACCATACTCTGTCATATTTAACAGGAAATCCTTGCCCGGTGTCAGCCCGGCGGACTGATCAATACGACTTAGAACAAGCTGCAGAGCGGCGGCTGATCCAGGAGGTGCTGCTGGGAGCCTCCAGCAGCCTTCTCTCCATGTTCAGCACAACCACGCCCAGACTGGATTCTCCAGCCGTCTGAGATGCCGGCCGTCCTGGGTGGGTGGGATTAAAGTAACCATCCGCTCTTTTGATCTCAGGGAAAAAGAAAATGTATGGAGGAAATAAAAAGAATGAATCAGCTGAAGCTTCTTTCACCGTTGACCGGAAGTAAACGGGACACTACGGAGGGGTGAAGGAAATGTGGCGGGTTGTCCCCCCTCTTCTGCCCGTTCTTCTCAAGGACGACAGTATCGACCGGGTGACTTTGATCACTTTGTTTTTCCTCTTTAAAAACTTCTATTCTGGGTTACAGCAGGCTGCTAAAAGCCTCCCTGCTCTCCTTCTCGTCTTTCCTCCCCTCTCCATCCCTCCCTCCCTTCTGTCACCTTTTCAGCCACTCCTTCTTTGAAATCCTCTCCTCTGTTCATGGCTGCTCCTTCCCTTTCTCCTCTCTTCCACCAGTGTAATCCATGTTTAATTGATGGAGTGATGATGAAAGTTGCAGGAGCAGGGATGGTTGTTCCATGTTTTCTCCTCCTCTGAAGGAGATCTGGCTCTCAAAGCAAAATTAAATCTTCCATCTCCTTTTCTTTGGTGTCACACCTCCCTTCCTGGTTTTTGATCTTTATTTTTTATTTCTTAAATTCCCATTTTCCCAACATCCCTCTAAAAGAACACGTCACCATCAGCGATGATCAAATAAAGCTAAAAGCTGTCAGACTGACTCAGGACCTGTATTACGACCCGGGTCACCGTTGGACTAGATCATCCTTGACGAGGAGGAACCTCTGGTATTCCTTTCTTATGTTAATCCAGACGTGCAGTTCCTCCAGCGTCCACCGGGGACTGCTACTAACGTGAGTCCATCCATCGACCTCCGGGTTAAAATGTTCAGCGTATTTTTTTTTTTTTTTTTTTACACTCGAAAACAAACAAAACAAACAGACAAATGAAACAGCACAACCAGACATATGTACAGTCTGTTTGAAAAAACAGTTTTGGTCTTCGTGGTGAGGGTTCACTTCCACGACAACTGTACAAGGGAATGTTTATGTTATTTAGCAGATGATATATGTACCTCATCAGGTAAAATTATATTAAATTACGTGTAATTAGGGGTGTGGTCTTTTGATTGATGTACCACTTTAGCTATTGAGCACTTAATTGAAACAATACCGTTTTGAACTCAACCGCCTGATTCGAGATCCTTCAAAATTCTGACGGGCGGATTTGTTTTGATTGACAGTCGGCTAAGCCAATGGCAGGGATTGGCTGACTTTGATTGGCATCTGCTGGGCGTGTTCTGGTTGGTTTCCTGGGCTACATGGCTTCAGAACAGCTCCTCAAAGAAACCTTCTGCCTTCTGATTGGACTGATTTGTCCATCCAGTTAGCTTAAAGCATAAAGACACTTTGGATGCCGAGTTTTACAGTTTTCTGCTTAATGTCTGTAAATATGTTCACAAAAGCTCTTCTGTTATTTCTGGAGCTTTAGTTTAATCCAAATATTTATTTACACTGGTGAACACTATTATTGACTTTGATTTGAGGCCCGTCAACCATTACAAACATTTTCAATGTCATTATGAGATTATCTGAAGTGATTTCCTTCTGAAAGCTTATAAAGAGGGAGAAAAGAAAAGCAGCGAAGAAGCGGTGAGGACAGGTGGGTTGATTAGAGAACACAACGTTTATTTCCAGCGGTTCAGTTATTTAAAGCAGCAGCATCGTTCAGGTTGACGCACTCAGATCAGAGCAGATCAAAGTCAGCAGGACGTTCGCATCACCGACGTCATCTAACAAAACTGAGTTTCAGTACTGACAGGACATAAAACGTATAACTGTGGGGGAGCCATCCCTGTACCGTTTCGTTGTGGACTATTTATTATTTAAATCCTTTAATGGTGAGTCTTCCAGGGTCCGGTTTAACCTGCAGGATGTCCTGACTGTGTTCTGCTGCTGCTGAGAAGACAGAGTCATGATGGCGAAGACAAGTTCCTGAAGTTCTCTGACATCTTTACTGCAGAAAAGCCGGATAAGTTAAATCTGTCAATGAGCACAAAACTAAGGTAAAAGGTTATCCGATCTGCGAGTCTGACTAACAACAGCTGGATTTCAACTCTTGCTTCAGTAAGAGGACTCCCTTCTGGTGGGTTCTCAGAATCAATTCAATTCAATTCAATTCAATTTTATTTATGTAGCGTCTAATACAACAAAAGTTGTCTCTAGAGGCTTTCCAGCGACCCATACCCAGAACATGACCTCCGAGCAGTTATTACATAAACAATGGCAGGTAAAAAACTCCCCTAGTGGGAGAAAAACCTTAAGCCAAACAGTGGCAAAGAAAAACTCCCCTTTAGGAGGGAAGAAACCTTGAGCAGGACCAGGCTCATAAGGGGGGACCCTCCTGCCGAGGGCCAGACTGGTGGGTCAGAGACGGCAACAGCACAGCAGGCAGGTGGAAGCAGCAACGGGATGACCGGGGGTGGGGACCGCAGGCCAGCATGCAGCTCCCGAAGCTCCGGCCCAATCATCAAGTCCCAGGTTGGGGTGCAGGGTCGGGGGAAAGGTTGAAAAGGGGCAGGGCCAGGGAGAGGAGCCTTGAGGGACGAACCTTCTCCCTCGCCCAAAAGGGGCCGTTACCCTGCCCCCCTCCCTCCCACACTGCAGGATCCGGTGTTTTGCATTCAGATCAGAATCAGAATATGGAAACATCAGCATTTTCTGCCCAACCTGTGAGCGTCCATCACACCAAACCAGCAGACAGGGAAGTACCAGGGTACTCACATTTTTAACACCATTAATCAGTATTAATCAGTCTCATTGTGTTGAATTTAAATTTTTCTCATGTCATGTTTTTATGTATGTCTGATGTTTTTATCTGTTTTATAGTTCTTAGTATTCTGCCATGCGCAGCTCTTTGTTTCAGCTATGGTTGTTTTAGGTTTACCCTACAGTAACACAGTCTGAATGTTTCCATCACAACCATCTGATCGCTGATTTCAGATCAGAGTTGATGCAGTCTTGGAGGTGCCTGTCGGCCTCAGGCCCGCGTTTCATGGTTGGTTTATATCTGAACCATTCAGTGGTTCAGATATTAACACTCCTGACACAAAGCTAACCACAACCTCCACCACCAAAACCTCCTGACCACAACCTCCCCGACCACAACCTCCCTGACCACAACCTCCTGATCACAACCTCCCCATCCAAAACCCCATGACCACAACTTCCCCAATCATAACCTCATGACCACAACTTATCAGCTGTCTGCAGGAGATCTGGTGTTCTCCTTACAGAGTTATCAGATTCTGTGACATCATGAAATGATGGACTGATTCTCCTGCAATTCATCTATAATCCACTTTAAACATGAAATATCCCTGAGATGTGAGAAGGAGGCTGTGCAGAGACAATATTAGACTCCAAACACTCCAAAAATAAAAGTCAGACTAGACCTTTCTTAAAATAACACACACAAGCACGCACGCTTGCACGCACACACCAAGCTGCATAAAAATAATGAGCAAAAAATGCTCACTGATCAGATTTTATGTTTACAATTTAATTACTTTTAATTGGTTTGAACAATGCACCTGTTTTCTAACTTAAATTGCTTTTAATATTTGTACAGTATATTTTAATAAGTTCCCTTACTTATCATAAATTATCAATTGATTTGAATCAATTATTATGTAAGACATGACCAGACATGACCTTATAAAGAAAATACTGAGTTTTTTCTAACATTGGTTCTCTATGATGTCATAGAGGGCATCGTCTCCCACTAAGCTCAAGCACTCAATGTAATCAATGCAATCCGCAAGCCTCCATGAATTCAACCAATCAGAGAACAACAGCCAGCAGAGCCTGTCCCAGTGATTCTCCGTCTTTTTCAGTCAGAAATAATTACACATGTTGGGTGCAATGCTAGTCCAGAGGTACCAGAGGTTAAAAATAGGTGACTGACAAGGGATCAAACCAGGAACCTACCGGCTGTGACGCAACAGCACCAACCACTCAGCCAACAACCTATAAAATATTTCCTCTATATAAGTAGTCTATATGAAACCAGGGTTCAGGAGGAAACAATGCCAGACTGGATTTTACAGAACCAAAACCACTTCTTAAGACCCAAAAGAACCACAAATTAGTTGTATATTGTTCATGTTAAAGTATAAGTTTTTAATTCATGTGAAGTAATATTTGATTTCTTTCAGGGAGTATGTCCAAGTCCTGCTGTCTCTGTTTTATTGGCAAAAACTATTCTTAAAGAGACAGGAGCTAAAACAGAGCGTTTCCGACAAACTGCAGCAATGCACAGTAGGAGAACAATATATTTTCTAACTTTAAAAAATGTAAACCCACTTTAAGTGACCTCTGAATTAAATGCAGCAACTTGTAAATTGACATAATAATAATAATTTGATGATGTTGATGTTTTGAGTAAAACATCAACATCAAACTTGCTAATTCACAAGTTCACAAATTGTGAGTGATCACCACAAAAACAACTACAAACAAGTGTAAACACCAACAACGACACAGGTCCTGTGTGCAGGCTACATGGTTGCTGCATAGAGCCCGAATTTTGGTCATGTGATCGTGAAGAAGCGTCTCTGCTTCCTGTGGAGCCAAAATCTTGGTGATGTGACCGTGAAGAAGCATCTCTGTATCCTGTGGAGCACGAATCTTGGTCATGTGACCGTGAAGGCGCGTATCTGTATCCTGTGGAGCCCGAATCTGGGTCATGTGACCAGAATCTTGGTCATATGACGGTAAAGGAGCACCTCTGCATCCGTATTTTGAACTGTTATTATGAGTTTCTTCCCTACTGAGAGACTCACTTGTGTTACCTGTCGATGTGTGACATCATCAGCTCAGCTGTATTCAGGCTACAAACACAACAATTCAGCGTAATCCTGGTAATCTCTAGAGATTTCAAACCTGCCTGTCTCTCTGCTACCAAGCATTCATTTTGTTCTCTATTCATTTTCTCAACCCACTAGCCTGATACATCTGGAATGATGCAGGTCTGAAAACAAGCAATAGTTCCTCCCCATCAAGGGGCGGCACCGATGGTTGCTTATCAAACAGTTTTTTGCATGCTGTTGACCAATCAGAGCAATGAACAAGGTGAAGTATTCAGAGCAACCGAAACGAGTCAATGAGTTGTGTAGAAGAGTAAATCAAACCTGTTGGCAATAAGTAAATACACATCTACAAAGGAATTATTTGAGCCATCTTCTCATACCACTCCTGTAAAATTTGCATGATTTTGCATAAAACGCCTATCCAAAGCATACCCAAAGTAAATTGAAAGCTGTTCTTGAACTGTTTGAAGTACATAGATGGTTTTGGTCTCTTTTGAAAGGTAACACTCTGAAGTCTTTCCCCTCAACTGTCAGAACCACTGTAAGTTCTACTAGCATTGAGTAATCTATATGAATACACTGAAATAGAAGGTTTTTATTTTAGCCGGACGTTTTTTTTGTAATCAGATGTCTGCAGATGAGTGTAGCTGTGAATTATTAGATGGAAAACACAATGGCACTACAGCATGAAGCCATATCTAGTGCAAGTTCAAATTTGATAACAATACCATAAAAAAGTAGTTTAAAAAAGTATTTTACACATGTTTCTGTAAGATTATGTCTAGACCTTTCCAAAAATGGCCATTTGGAGATGCCAAAAAGACACTTGGATATCCATGGGCATAACTCTTGAACCTCTAATGAAAGCGAAGAGACTTAGAGGTATCCTTTCCCATATCCAGATTCACTATCAATATTGCTGAAATATATATAAATACACATAAAAGAGTCAAAACACGGACGCACGTTTCATTTGCTGCAGTGATTCCCACCCCCTGAAGCGGCATATTGTTGTTTTCAGCATTTCATTGACTATACAATGTGTCAGTCATCGGCACGATTGGTCCAATTGGCTCATTTTTTTTCATGGTAAAAGGGGGACATGCGCTTCATTTGCATACAGGCGCTCATTCGCTATTGTAGGCTGTGGAGGGGACAAGGAAGCTCCTGTATGGTCGAATGAGGTGTCAATCAAAAGGACAGCATACAGACTCCATTTTGAGTGCAAGATTTCTGGTGTGGAGATGTGCACAGCAGAGTTACAGCCAACAACACGAGGAACATCCAGCTTATTTCAAATGATGCAGCAGCTGTTTGTGGATATTTACTGGTATAATAATGTATTTTGGGATAAATACTTGATTGGGTCGACTGGACCTTTCTGACTGTAACCAGATAATTTTTGTGGGAATAGTTTTGACCGGACATGTTCTATGAGGATTCATTGGTAAGTTGCGTCCTTTACGCAAATCTTTGTTTGTTTGTTTGTGGTGTTGATATGTACCAGCTGCTATGATTATATCCTGAAATGGTTTATATTGGTGGAAGCACAAGAATCTTAACTTTCCAAGGCCGGCCGTCAGAGCGGCAACGGGTTAAATATTTGAAGAAAATGTCAAAATCTTAAAGTGTTGATGCCAAAGCAGAATCAAATGGCCGTTAATCCTCAGCGGCAGCATCTACACTGTTTACATCGCCTCCCTGTCGTGATCGTGTGAACCACGCCCAGAAACGCTCTCTACAAGGATGGACTGATTTGATTGGCTCCCCAAGACTTTTGGACCTATTGAATGAGCTCCAACAGATGGTAGATAGACGTACCTGCAAAGCAAGTGCGGGTATGTCTTGATGTCCAGGATAAATGTCCACTGCAAGAACACCATTTCCCACTGAGGAATAAAAAAGCCTGATCTAATTCAGTTTGGTTAACCAGCTTGAGGACACAGGCTGGGAGACTGAGCTCAAAGGAAGATGATGAGAGATTCTTATCCTGAATCTATCTTTGCCTGTTTAAACCACAAGAAAACAAACTCACTCTTCATATATTTTTTTATGAATATTTCTTTCTGATAAAGATCTGCTGCAACACATGATCACGTCTACTGTTACAGTTTCTGCCTGAAATCAGCCTGTAATTGTCAGGCGGCCCAACAGGATGCAGAGTTGGACATAATAATGTTGCAATGGCAAAATCTAAAATAAATAGCAAATTTAAACAATAAACTCCCACACCTCATCAGAATTAGATTTCCTGTCGCCTCATCCTGTTTTCTATTTCCAGCCCTGTGTTGGTTTTATTTCCCTGTCCTCCCCTCACTGTCCTCTCCTCCTCTTTCTATTTCTGGATACGTGGAGTTAAACCTGAAATAAATATTTAAAAGCACGACACACACACACACACACACACACACACACACACACACACACACACACACACACACACACACACACACACACGGCTGTGCTCCAGTACTGTCTCTGGTTTATGTCGTGCCGAGCGTGTTTCCGGTGGCGAGGTAACGGATCCACGGCTGCGTGGTCGGTCACCTGAGCGGGATCATCGACGCGAGGACCAGATCTCGCGTTCTACTTCGTCTAAATGTGGCCACAGATACGACACGCCCAGAAGCCAGCGCTCTTCGGCCTGACTGTTAAAACAGGTCTCCAGAGTTAGATTCAACATCATCAAGCAGAGTGAGGAAGATAATTAGGGCGCTGTTTCCTGACTGACAGCTACACCGAGGTCTGTGGGGTCAGCTGGCTGTAATTACTGTAGCCGCGTCATGCCTGACATCTGAGGTGGGAATTAAGAGCTATGAGAGCAGATTCCTTCTTTTATATAAAGATGTTAAGGGTTGTGGCGCTGATAATTTTACAGACAGACTCCGACTGGCTCTGGTGTTGTCCTGAAACGGGTGGATGAAGGTGGCTGCCGGCTCAGGTGCAGCTGCCAACAGGTGAAGACTGCCAACCACAGTCAGAACTCAGGGATGAAGAAGTGAACTCAGCCGCTCCGTCAATAGAACCAGAGCCCATAGGTGGGGACGAATATCTGAGAGACTTCTGATGTCAGTCTAAGAACATTCAGAGTAGGGCTGCACGATTCTGGACAAAATGAGAATCACGATTTTTTTGCTTAGAATTGAGATCACGATTCTCTCACGATTTTTTTCCAATATAAATTTATTGCACTTATTACTTTAACTTTGCAACAGCTGAACAAAAATATAATAACAATAAACATCTCTTGTCTTCTTTACACAAACCTTTGAATAATTTAAACAATAATAACAATTTTGAACAATATTTGTTCCTCCCTGAGTTGAACACCCTTTCAGAAAGGGGACTTGTAACAGATCCTGTAGTTCTGAGGCAACAAATTATTCCTCTGGCTGGGATGAACCCCCCATTGCCTTTTGCTGCTATTAAGAAGCTGCCGATACAAAAGGTAAACGTTACAAAAAATATGATGGTGCCTGATAAAAGACTGGCATCAACTTTGTAACAGCTGATATTGAACATAAAAACAATAAACATAAAAAAAAAAAAAAAAATTTAAATCGTCGTCATTTGGAAATGAGATTGCGTTCAAGCATGAATCGAGATCGCGATTTTTTAACAATTAATCGTGCAGCCCTAATTCAGAGGCACGAATGAAAGCACACACATACAGTAAACACACGCACACACACACACACACACACACACACTCAGACACACACACACACACACACACACACACACACACACACACACACACACACACACACACACACACACACACACACACACACACACACACACACACACACACACACACACCATAGACTGGCTGAATTAACTCTCAGGGTCATTTAAACTCAGAAGCTTCTTGATGACATCACAGAGGGTTCGTCCAGTCCTCCTCATACAGTATAGTGTGTGATGATGGCCTCGGGGAGCGTTCCACTCCGCTTCTACAGTACACTCCTCCCTCTGTTTCCGTCGCTTTTTCCTTTTCTCTGTCTTCTGTCCTATTCCCCCTTCTCTTCCTCCTCTTTCTTTGATATGGACTCGTTTGTTTGGTAGCTTTTGTCTCTTACGTGAATCATTTGTTCAATGTTCATAATCTTCTTTTGTGTGATTTATTTTTGCCTCTTACACACACACACACACACACACACACACACACATACACACACACACACACACGCGCACTCGCATGCAGGCATACACCGCCTAAATATCACATTATTTGTTTTAAATGGGCTGCACATGAAGAAGACGTGAGGAAGAGCGGTGCAGCCTGAAGAGGGGGTGGGGAAAAGGAAGGAAAAAGTCGAGGAAGAGGAGGAGGAAGAGGTTGTGCACTCAGACACATTGAGGAAATAATTGATGAAAGGAAAAGTTCTTCCCGCCGTCACCCTCGCTTGTTTTTATGTGCTTATCTGAGGCTTGCTCGGCCCGACGGAGCAGCTGCAGCAATTAGGGTCAGGAGAGGAAGAGCAGGAGAAGGAGGAAGGAAAAGATGGTGGAGGAAAGACACACGGAAAAAGGAGAGATTGCAGTACAAAGGTGTGAAAGAAGGTATAAACACAGCAAAAAATGCATATTTATTTATTTCAGGATTAAAATGTGATGAAAGTAAAAACAGAAAGATGAAGAAGAGAAAACAAAACATAAAGAAAGAGAGAAAGACTGATAAATAAAAGGGAGGAGGAATTATGTTAGGAAGAAATTATAAATTTAAATAAGAGAAACTGAAGTAATAGAAGATGACAACAGAAGAAAAGTGGCGTTATCACGAGGAAGCAGGTGATTGAATTGTTTTTCAGGGCTGACCAGTAGGGGGCAGCAGAGAGGCCACAAACAACGTAGCATCAGTTAATTCAGTTTCAGCAAACTCAGCGCAGACTCAGTGGTGTAAGGAAACGTTTATTTATAGAGAGCCTTTCACAGACACCAGTCACAAAGTACTTTACAGTAAAAACAACAGCAATAGATTAAAAAGCAACGTCCTAACGTCATTTAAGATTCTGTCTGAATAAAAATGTCTTTTGTATTTTTTAAGTGTCGTCTAAGACTACGAAGAGATGGTGGTAGAGACTTCCAGAGTCTTGGTGTCATCACCCCAAAAGCCTGATCAGCACGACCTTTAGACACTGACCACAAGACCTCAGAGACCGACCACAAGACCTCAGACCCCGACCACAAGACCTGACACCGACCACAAGACCTCAGACCGACCACAAGACCTCAGAGACCGACCACAAGACCTCAGACCCCGACCACAAGACCTGACACCGACCACAAGACCTGACACCGACCACAAGACCTCAGACCGACCACAAGACATCAGAGACCGACCACAAGACCTCAGACCCCGACCACAAGACCTCAGACACCGACCACAGGACCTTAGACCCCGACCACAAGACCTCAGACCGACCACAAGCCCTCAGACACCGACCACAAGACCTCAGACCCCGACCACAAGACCTCAGACCCCGACCACAAGACCTCAGACCGACCACAAGACCTCAGACCGACCACAAGACCTCAGACCGACCACAAGACCTCAGACCCCGACCACAAGACCTCAGACCCCGACCACAAGACCTCAGACCGACCACAAGACCTCAGACCCCGACCACAAGACCTCAGACAACGACCACAAGACCTTAGACCCCGACCACAAGACCTTAGACCCCGACCACAAGACCTCGAGACCGACCACAAGACCTCAGACATCGACCACAAGACCTCAGACACCGACCACAAGACCTTAGACCCCGACCACAAGACCTCAGACCGACCACAAGACCTCAGACCGACCACAAGACCTCAGACCGACCACAAGACCTCAGACATCGACCACAAGACCTCAGACACCGACCACAAGACCTTAGACCCCGACCACAAGACCTCAGACCGACCACAAGACCTCAGACCGACCACAAGACCTCAGACCGACCACAAGACCTCAGTCACCGACCACAAGACCTCAGACCTCGACCACAAGACCTCAGACCTCGACCACAAGACCACAGACCCCGACCACAAGACCTCAGAGACCGACCACAAGACCTCAGACCTCGACCACAAGACCTCAGACATCGACCACAAGACCTCAGACACCGACCACAAGACCTTAGACCCCGACCACAAGACCTCAGACCGACCACAAGACCTCAGACCGACCACAAGACCTCAGTCACCGACCACAAGACCTCAGACCCCGACCACAAGACCTAATGACACCGACCACAAGACCTAATGACACCGACCACAAGACCTAATGACACCGACCACAAGACCTCAGACACGACCACAAGACCTAATGACACCGACCACAAGACCTCAGACACGACCACAAGACCTAATGACACCGACCACAAGACCTCAGACACGACCACAAGACCTAATGACACCGACCACAAGACCTCAGAGACCGACCACAAGACCTCAGACCCCGACCACAAGACCTCAGACACGACCACAAGACCTAATGACACCGACCACAAGACCTCAGAGACCGACCACAAGACCTCAGACCCCGACCACAAGACCTCAGACACGACCACAAGACCTAATGACACCGACCACAAGACCTCAGAGACCGACCACAAGACCTCAGACCCCGACCACAAGACCTCAGACCCCGACCACAAGACCTCAGACACTGCGTGTGTAGGTTCCTCAGAAAAAATGTGATAGACGGAAGGAGAGCAGACAAAAGGAGAGAGAAGGTGTGTCTGAATGGATGGAAGGGAAGCTGCGACGATGCAAAGTGGAGGAGAGTGAAAAAGAGGATGGAAGGAGTGAAGTAAGGAACGAGAGAAAGAAGGAGGCTGAGGTGTGGACAGATAGACGGTCCCGGAAGGGCGACCAGTCATCTGGAAAACTAGGACGCACAAAGAACATCCCCCAACACACACACACACACACACACACACACACACACACACACACACACACACACACACACACACACACACACACACACACACACACACACACACCAGAGGATTCTGATTGGCTGCCAGACGTCTAATCCTACTCGTGGTCGCCTTAAACACAAATCCAGGCGTTTCAAACCGTTTCTTAGTCTGCAGGTAACCATGGCAACAGTACTGACCAACTTGTTCGACCACCTCATCCCAGAACCTGCTTATGAGATCTCCTGATCCTCCTCAGAACCACCTCCACAACGTAGAAGTTCCTCCGTCAGCCTGTAGCGCACTTCTGGAGCGTTTCTAAAAATGTCTGATTCTTATAAACAAACACTTTAAAAGATCTAAAAGTTCTTGGAACCCAGGTTCTACTTGGTTCCAGACCCGGACTAGTATCGTGGCGACCTGTGGGACTTGTAATCAGTACAGAGGAGGATGCTGAGATATCAATCCATTAAATATGTCACATTAAAATCACCTGAACTCCATTTTCAACCCATAAAGCCACAAATGCGTTATATAACATCTTGAAAACGACACTCTTCAGTCAGAGTAAACTGTGTGTTTCTATTGCTTCACCTTCCACCTGTCTCACCTTCCTCGGGTCTTTATAATACTCTGCTCAGCTTAAACATCGCCCATCTTCCTTGGCCGTTAAGTCTTTTATTTGTGCCCTGACGTCTCCTCCTGGAGCTGCTAGTCTTTGTAAAGCAGCTTAATGCAGAATCTCTGATGAAGGCAGCGATCCCTGGTCCTCAGAGCTTTATGGGAGGATGCGCAGGAGACGGAGGAATGATGCGGGGGGGGGCACCGGAGGTCCACAGGTGGATTCAGAGAGGAGATTTAATTTACTCCACGAGTCTAATCTATTCTAAAAGTTTCGAGACGGAAGAGCGTCTAGTAGAGAAGGATTGCTGATGGTGATAACGCTGAGCCTCTGGACATCTGAGTCACGTCTACGTTTCAGTCCATCAGCTCTCACGATTAGATTTTCAAAGGTTTGGGCATCCAGTCTTTGATGTAATCAATCATATGGAGAGATATAGGGGTGATGAAGATAACTCAACCCCCCCCCCCATAGAGCTACAAGAGTTCGATGAGGGTTCCGGAGTTAAGTTATAATGCCAGAAGTGCAGACACAGTTCAGGGACACTGGTCCACATGGACAACGTAGCTCCTCTCTGATGGACAGGACAGGACCCATGTAAGGCAGGGGCGTCAACCCGCGGTCCTCAAGGCCGCTGTCCTGCAGGTTTCAGTTGTGTCCCTGCCTCAACACGCCCTCATACAACTGAGGTGTCAGGCCTTTTAGACCTGCTGAGGACCACAAACCGGAACCAGGTGTGTGGATTCAAAGCGAATTTCCCCACTGAGGGATGAATAAAGGACAATCTATTCTAATCTAATCTAATCTAATCTAATTTAATCTAATCTAATGCAGGGACACCTCTAAAACACACAGGTGAGGGTGGAGTCCAATACCTTTGATTTAAGGGCTTAACAGTGAAAGAAGAATGTTGTGATGAAGTGATCTACAGAAAATGTAGCAGTCGAGTCTGAGAGCACGAGACCAGCAGAGAGACCACCGTCAACAGTTGGAAGATGTCAAAACCCATCCATCCATCCATGCATCCATCCATCCATCCATCCATCATTCCATCCATCCATCCATCCATTCATCCATCCATCCATCCATCCATCCATCCATGCATCCATCCATTCATCCATCCATCCATCCATCCATTCATCCATCCATCCATCCATCCATCCATCCATCCATCCATGCATCCATCCATGCATCCATCCATACATACATCAATTTTTCCATCCATTAATCCATACTTCCATCCATTTGTCCGTCCGTCCATCCATCCATCCATCCATCCATCCATCCATCCATCCATCATTCCATCCGTCTGTCGATCCATCCATCCATTCATCCATCCATTCATCCATCCATCCGTCCATCCATCCATCCATCCATCCATCCATCCATTCATCCATCCATCCATCCATCCGTCCATCCATCCATCCATCCATCCATCCATCCATCCATCATCCATCCATCCGTCCATCCATCCATCCATCCGCCCATCCATCCATCCATCCATCCATCCATCCATCCATCCATCCATCCATCCATCCATCCATCCATCCATCCATCCATCCATCCATCCATCCACATATCCATCCATCAGTCCATCCATCCGTCTGAGAGCAGATGAGGCCTCAGACCAGGTTGGAGGGTTCAACCGGTTCTGTAGCTTCATGAAACAAACGTTACATCTAAATGACAGCTTGAGCCATAAATATCTTACCGCATGACGAGATGAAGGCATCATTTATTTAGTAAAACAAGAGAATTAGAAAAAGAAGAACATTCAGGGCTGTGTTTGCAGAAGAAGAGCGAGCCTGGTGAATGTGAAGCAGGTGTAGAACCTGCATGAATAAACATTAACATCATCACACAGACAAACCGCAGCCTCAAAGGTCACCGTGAAAGGTTCAGCCAGCAGTTTAAAAATACCTCTCTTATAGGTCAGAAGACATGAGGACTCATGGCACCACCTCATTTGCAATCTAAGCGACATCCATGGATCTGTACAAATACTTCAGGCAGATTTACCTCAGAATAAACCCCCAGTCAGTGACCTGAAGCAGAGAATGAACCCTCACTGGCAGGGCTTTAGGGGTAAAGTGAGCTCCTCAAGACACCGGTCTGAAGAACCGTTGAGCAAGTATGACCAAGATCCTCCAGAGCACATCTTCCTGAAGTCTCATTTAGCACCGGCGCATTACACAAGGACCTGAGGTGTTTTAAATGTCAGCGTGCTGCTCAGAGACAACCTCCAAGGAACAACTGTCATCATTCAAGCGTGGCCTGTTACATAACACACCGTGCAGACGTTTCAACTCACGTTCCAATCCAACACCAGGACTTTTTAGTAAAGTATAGAATATGTCAACATTACACTTTACAATATTTAAAAATGTCTTGAGTGTTAGCAAATCAAAGACAAAAAAGGACAGCATGTTAAACACACAGACCTGGGGCCTCATTTAAAATGGACTGCGTAGGAGTCATACTAAAAGTGCACGTACACTCAAAAGCCGAAAATGGCGGGCGCAAAAAAAAATCCGGATCAATAAAACCATGTGCACGCAGATTTGCACGCAACGTTCCTTTATGAATCACAGACCAGCTGGAAGGCTGCGCAGGTGAATCCGCCTCATATCCTGCCCTCTACACGCCCATAAATGCATATGGATGAGCCTACTGAGCATGCGCAGTGGCTTCCTGCAGCCTGTTTGGCGTCAGAATGAATGAGAGGGTCTCCAGCACGTGACACTGACTTTCACGGAGACCTAGATGTTGTAGATGATTGTGGAGGACAGGAAAACCACATTATTTGGTGGTCACAGTAAAAGTTAGAATAAGTATATAAATAGTATACAATAAAATAAAGCGAGTGAGTGGCAGCACGCCGTTGCTGCACTAAACGCCGTGAGTTCCCCGGCGCAACAGGGGGACACACGTCCCCCCGTCTTTTCAAAATCATGTTTTTTTTCCCCTTACTTTTTACAGTTTAAAAACTAACGGTAGGCTCAGCCTTAAATTGCAAATTATCAAGACACTGTATGAAAGCGATACGAGAACGGCCCCGCAGCCCCGCTTCACCCCCCGCTCCCCCTCCTCCTCTCCCGTCTCCCCTCAGAGCTGCACAGGGCTGATTTATGGTTCCGCGTCACCAACGCAGAGCCTACGGCGTAAGTGCGCGTCACCGCGTACCCTACGCCGTAGGCTCTGCGTCATTTTAACGCGGGACCCTAATTTAGGCACCATACACCCGCACGTAAAGGTTTCACGCACGCGTAAAACTCATTATATATATGAAAAAAAATCTGAGTCCCTTTAGGGGCTCCGTGGGGCTCCCTAAACGCAGACCCTCATTTGTTCTGTCCTAAAGCGGTGGGTGTGAGGAGGTTCCCCGCGTGTCACCGCGGCTGCAGCTCCAGCAGCACCAGAGTCCTGACTGACTGAGCTTCACACAGAGGGACACGATCAGCGCTATTTTATTTTATTATTTTATTATTTTAAGTCTGATATATGTTGTGATATGTGATGATATTATTAAGAGTATGACATGAATCTGGCTTCATTTAATGAATTACTTGGATTTATATAGCGCCCTTCTAGGCACCCAGAGCGCTTTACAGAAATCATTATTCATTCATACACATTCTCTCCGGTGGTGGTAAGCTACATTGTAGCCACAGCTGCCCTGGGGCAGACTGACGGAAGCGTGGCTGCCATATCGCGCCTAACGGCCCCTCCGACCACCACCAACATTCATACACATTCATGGGTAAGGTGTCTTGCCCAAGGACACTACGACAGCAAACTGGGACAGAACGGGATTCGAACCACCGACCTTCCGATCATTGGACGACCCGCTCTGCCACCTGAGCTACTGCCGCCCCACAGCCTGCCTCGCCAGTTCCCCGTGTCTTGAGTACATTCTTACGGGAGGGTCCGAGTTGCCGTAAAGATAAGCAGATTTTTCGGTTAGTTTTTTCTTTTTAGATCCGAGGCTTTGCGTAGATGGCGGCTTCCGCAACTTTCAGGCGCTTTTTCTGCGCAAGCAAGCTTTATAGATGAGGCCCCTGCTCTGTTCACGAGGGGACCACTGACTCTTCCCTGTTTCTCTGGATGTCTCAGGTGTTATAATCAGAACTGGAAAAACTTCCTGTGACACCACCCAGATGTTTACTGATGTATTAACTCATGTTAAGTGATGCTAACTATGCGCGGCCCTGCATTCATCCTCATCTAATCTGTTCATTGATCCTCATTGATCCTAGTGGTCCGTAGGAATACTGCATATATTTCTGGTTTTGCAATAGTGACAGTTTAGTAAGTCTTATGTAGACCCTTGGACTGCCAGGGACTGGGACGTCAACCTTCTTGCTGCCCCCATTTGTTCAGGAGTGGTGTCGCTACGTAAAATGACTCCTTGTCCTGATGGGGTCTGATGTCCTCCTGATGAAGTCCTGATGTAGTTCTGATGTAGTCTTGATTGGGTCCTGAGGCAGTCCTGGTGGGGTTCTGATGTGGTCCTGATGGGGCCCAGATGTGGTCCTAGTGGGGTCCTGAGCTCTGTGTTGCTGGCAGTCAGCAGGATACGTTCAGACAGGTAGCGGAGGCGATACTCCTGTGATGCGCTGCTGTCTGACCTCAGGGTGCAGCGTTCCGCTGGACGCCTCCGTCTCTGTTGAGGCATTAATGCCGTGCGCTGGGATGGCCTCTAATTCCATCCTGGCTGGTTTATAACGGCACACGGCCCTCGCTTTCATATACATCCTGTTCCTGGGAGTAAATGGCTGCTTCCTGTCTTGTTCCTATAAATAATGTGGAAGGCAAAGTGCTCTGCAGCAGCACCAACTCTGCAGCCAAAGTATACCGACGGCAGTAAAGCAGCTCTTATATAAACGCTGATGCTTTTCAGGTGGATGCGATTCTCCTCCCGAGCCACAAACATGACGTTCAGCGTTGATCTCCGAGGATAAAAGCACTCATGTATTAATCACATGACAAATGTTGAAGACGGTTCAGCAGAAATGTCAGACCTACAACAGCTTCTCTCGGTGAAGAGTTGGTTTCCATGTTTGAAAGGAAGGTGTTTCGCAATCAAGTGATGATACAATCCTGCTGATGAGAGTGATTCTGCTTTTAACCAGAACTGCCGAGGTTAACGCGACCATAACGCTTCAACACAGCCTCATTTAAAAATAGTCATCATCAGCATTAATGTGACTGAGTATAATTGGACTCCAGACCTGGTTCTGCAGCATCTTGTTGATCACCAAACATCCCACATCAGTACAAGATGGTCCATCCTCACTCTCAGAATCAGTGAGCTTGCTTTTCAGCCATCCAATCAAACGACTGAGTTCTCTCTGGTAAAATGTGACAACACCCTGGACTGGCCGCTGAAATGTAGCAGCACTTAACCAACACCTGGCCTGCAGGTTAGCTGCAGCAACGCTACTGATAGTTGTGAAAATGTCCCAAAAGTTAAGGAGAAAAGGTGTTGCTCTGGAACGTGAATGGTGTAAACCAAACTGAGATGTTATTCCCAGGTTTTCTGAAGAGTCAGTTTGAAACCTGACTTTTGGATGGATGGTAAGTGGATGGGTAGTGGATGGGTGGTGGATGGATGGTAGGCAATGGATGGGTGGTGGAGGGAGGGTGGTGGTTTGGTGGGCTGTGGGGCCTTTTAGTGCAGCAACAATCTCGACAGTCGTGTCGCGGTTGGCCGAGCCGGAGCTTCACCACGAGCATCAACCAATGTTCTGGAGGGTTGTTCTTTTTGTTGATTACAAATGACTTCAGAGCGTATTCTCTGTTGTTGTGTTTCATTTAGTGTAACTGAGACGCTGAGGTATCAGGAACCTGACGGGAGGAGATACAGCCGTCACGTCTATGAGGTCTTCCTCCTCACGCTCGCGTTTTCTGTGGCTTCTACGTTTCGGACTGAAGTTGCCAAGGAGTTTTAAGAAGAACTGCTGGTGGTGCCGTCTGGACCAGAACCCCTGGAAGAAGAGATCTGGGGTCCCACCGGGGGCGTCACGGCTGAGAAGTGTGACCACGCAATAAAAGAACAGAACGGCTCAGTCTGTGTTTAAAAGAGTCCGACCTCACTGAGTTAGAAGACGAGATCAATGTCATGATGACACAGAAAACGTCCTCGTCCAGGTCTTCTGCTGCGTTCACTCGCTGCATTCTCCTCATACCACAAGCCTTTGAAAGTTTTCCTCTGTGAGGCTGACAATCATTGGTTTCATTTAAAGATTTTCCCACGAGATCACCTGCAGGAAGCAGATCACCTGGAGCCGGGACCCAAACAGGCCGGCACTCCAGCTGCAGATTCTCCCAGCGTGCACTGCTCCTGGAGAGGCTGCGGCGGGTTTATGAGCCCACTCCGCTTTGTTTGCGCGGTGATAAAACACAGGAGCAGAGCAATAAAAACAGCACAATGAAAAAGAGAGATAACAAACTCAACAAAGAGAAACAAATGAGCAGATCGGAGTGCCGACAAGGAACGAGACGGAGGGAGTGTGGGGGATGGGGTGGGGGGAAACCAGGAGAATGAATTACTGGAGCTGAACTTCGTTTGACTCCGAAAGTCAATCAAATGTACTCTCAGGTGTACTCTCGGATGTACTCTCGGGTATATTCTTGGATGTACTCTAGGGTATATTCTTGGATGTACTCTAGGGTATATTCTTGGATGTACTCTAGGGTTTTCTCTCGGGTGTACTTTCGGGTGTACTCTCAAATGTACTCTCGGATGTACTCTTGGGTGTACTCTCGGGTGTACTCTCAGGGTTTTCCGGGCTTGGCTTCATGTTTTTCAGGTTCCAGGTTGGGTGCAGCCCAACCCCCGGCCCGTCACATGCCTGGTCCATGGTCAGGAGTGAAGCCCGTCTTGTTCCTGAGGGGGCGGGTTCAGCCGAAGGTTAACGCCACATGAACTGCTTGTTAACGTGAAGGACGCACATCTCTGGAGCCGGAGGTCCGTGAGGCCAGACTTTTCCATCAGGAAACATGAAACATGAAACTTCCCTGAAACCTCATTAATGCAGATGAGAGTCCTCGTCTTCGACGCCGTTTCTCTGCCCAAGTGAGGCATAACATGATAAAACCACAACGTTGGGTCGGGTTTCTCTCACTCCGACTCCCGGACAGCCGTGGATCTCTGCTGCTTGGGTTTCATGTCTGCAGCAAAGACGTCCAGTAGGTCAGAGGTCAAACTGGACAATGAGTCAAAGACTCACAAATACCAGTGAGAGGAGAGAAGAGAGGCCACTGGAGGTCTGGGCTTAAACTGCACTTCATCATGTTCTGTTTTACTGTTGCTCAGGAAGAAGAAGGAGAAGAAAAGTAGGAGGAGAAGGAAGAAAGAGAGAAAGAGGAATTGAGAGAACTCAGAGAAGGGAAGAGGAGGGGGACGTAAAAGGTTGGCTTGTGTTCTCCTCTCTGAAAGTACAATTAGAGGGAAGTTTCTCCCTGCTAGTAGCTAATGGACCGAGGGGAGGGAACGGGAGGAGGAGGAGAGGAGGAGGGGAGGAGAGGCCCTGCGTTGATCCCAATCTGTGCTCTCCTGTCTGGCCTCTCTCCTTCAGAGGACACGACATGGTCCTTCACGGGATTAGGATCTGGGAGTGATCTCTGAACCGCCGCATCGCTCTTGTCTGGGTGCCGAGACGATCCATCATGCGGGAGAACACAGATGATCATCAGACAGCTCCTGGATGTTAGGCCTTTCCCTACTTCAGTGTTTTTGGATTGCTGAGATTCTGTTAGCTGGTCGTATTGATCCAGAGTCAGAACACAGCTCAGAGTTGGTGAACCGCTTTAATGCCGATCTACAGTACGCGAGTGTCCTAACTACCCGGACCCAGGCCGAATCCCCCGACAGACTGAAGCACTAAAACAAAGTTTGTATCACTCCCAAAACTTTTGTCCTGTTTCCTTTATTTCCTGTACCTACAGTTCCTCTACCCACCACTAGGGTCTGGATCCGGACCTGCAGGACCTCCATCGACCACTCGGTCGGTGGGAACAACAGCAGTAGGAACATCAGCAACGAAGAATGATGGATACATTTGATTTGATCAGAAAGAATGTAAGATGACAACCACAAGCTAAGCTAGGCTCAGAAGCTAGCCTGTGGTAACTGAGGTTACAGGGTTGGTGTTCAGGTGTCAGAATACTTCCTAGAAGCCCTTTAACTTTAACACATTTCTGAAACCAATCTTAAAATAAAACAGAAATAAACACGACAGTGAAACCCTTGTTTAGGACCTCAGCCAACCACATCCGGCGGTGAGTTCATGGGCTGTGATCATGAGAAGGATGTCTTCCAGTGAAGCCCCGCCAACGTCGGCAATGTCCCCATCTAACGTCGACGCATCAACCAACAACCAATAACGTGAACGTGTTCAACCGCGCAGCCAAGAAAGGACCGGCCCGCTCCTGCTTCAAGTCTTCATAATGTCTTGAGGAAGTGTGGGATTGGTTGTGAGGATCAATCAACACTTTCCAGATTTAGCTGCTTTGCTTTGACAGAGACGTCAGAAATTTGTAGTTCTGGTTCTGGTCTGGTCCTGGATGGAGGGCGTCAGTAACTTCTCCAGGCCCTGTTTCTGGTGGCTGGGTCTGGATCCCCACGACCTGCAGCAGGAGCTGTTTACATACATGAAGTAGCCCCGTCCCTCATAGAAAGCCTGCAGGAATTCAGCCAATCAGAGAACACTTAAGATAGCCGCGTCTCAGTTACAATAAACGTCTGCGGTGATATTATGATAGTATCTGAGAGGAAATCACCTTGGTTAATAGTTTTGGACCTTCAGCCCAGACGCAGCACCCACAGGCATGAGGAGGACCTGGATGCTTCAGTCAGCAGCCAAACACAAACCTCAGCTTCTCTCTGATGCTGCAGCTTCACAGCTGGCAGCGTTTTAACGCCGCTGCCGCTTTACAACCGTTGGAGTCACTGAACGCATCTCACACTTTTCCATTCACACCTCCTGATCTCACACGCTCCATTCACAGACAGGTACAGCTGTATGGAGAAGAGGCTAGGTGTGTGTGTGTGTGTGTGTGTGTGTGTGTGTGTGTGTGTGTGTGTGTGTGTGTGTGTGTCACAGCAGTATGGTTGGAACTTATGGCAGATTTCTGACTCACGTTCTATTTCTGATGTTTCCAAAGGCTCTTTGAACGGGAGATAATAGATCAGTGCTGGAGAGCTGCGGGGCGAGCACACACACACACACTCACGCTCACACATACACACACACACTGGCAGCAGAGATGAGTGTAGGCGGCAGCGGGGTGAAGATACACCACCGTACTCGAGAAGCAACGAGTGGGAGGCAAACACGCACTCCATCTCTTTTCACGCTGGAAACAGAGAGTAAGACTCTCCTCCGCGGCCGGTAACGATGGTAAATCCGCAAGTGTTTACAGCGCGGGGCGCACACTGCGGTTACCATGGTGACGGTATCAGCAGCAGCACAGTCATCGGCACGAAAACAAAATCTGCCCGCCGTCTTGCATCGCAGCAGCCAGCGAACACACACCATTAAACTGATGCTAACTTACCCCAGCGTTGTCATGGTGACGATGGTGTACCAGAAGGAGGCCGGGATGGATGTGAAACTGGAGCCCTTGGTGCCCTTCTCAGCGTAGAACATGACTGTGGCGAAGATGATGATGGCCATGGTCAGGGAGAAGAGCAGGAAGCCCAGCTCGGACGCACAGCTCTTCAGCGTGTAGCCCAGGATGCGAAGCCCCGCCGAGTGGCGCGAGAACTTGAAGATCCGGAAGACGCGGAAGACGCGGAGCGTGACGAAGGCGCCGCTCACGTCCTCGTTCTCGGGCATCACCAGGCCAATGTAGTAGGGCATGATGGCCACCACGTCGATCACCGACATCACCGAGCGCATGAACTTGCAGCGGCTAGGTGCAGCGAACAGCCGCATCAGGTACTCAAAGGTGAAGATGAGCACGCAGGCCGTGTCCATGCAGAAGAAGGCCAGCTGGTACTTCTCCCCGCAGGGGAGGTCCTTCACGGTGCCCTTCACGGGCCGGCAGGGCACCGTTTCTACCACGTTGGCGATGACGGAGACGGCGATGAAAAAGCCAGTGACGTAGTAGAAGACCAGCGCCATGGTGGAGGTGTGAGGGTTCTCGAAGGCTCGCCACAGACGCTCCCTGGAGGAGCTGTTTGGAGGGAGGGGGGCATCTGTCCCGTCATTGGCCTCACAGTCCTCCGCCAGACGCTCCTGGTTCTCCTTCTTCCTGTCTCGGTACTCCTTCACAACGAGAAGAGGAAAGAGCAAAGTTACTGGTATTACTTCACAGGTAACGTCAAGATTGTGTTATAAGCATTATAACTGACCTGGCTCCAAAAGAGCCATCAGCAGGAGCGGAGCTAAGCTGAGCTAAGCTAAGCTAGAGTGAGCTAAACCGAGCTAAGCTGCTAAACTGAGCTAAGCTGAGCTAAACTTAGCTAAACTGAGCTAAAATGAGCTAATCTGAGCTAAGTTATTTTACTGATGTACTGAAACAAGAGAAAACAAATATGTCTCAGCCAAAAGAGGTTAGCCGGTATTGATAATCAATAACGAGTTTCAACGTGACTTACACCTGACAACTAGGGTTGCCACCTTTCAGAAATAGAAATAAGGGACGCCCTGATTTCAGCAGCGCAGGAGCCAAAAAAAAGCCCCTAAACTTCTAAACTGAATAAAAATGTGTTTATTTTATATGAAAAAACAAAATGCTTTGATTTAAAGTTTAAAGTGCTTTAATAGCATTGAACTTGCATGACTGTACAGACAGCCAGCCATTCTAGCAACTGAAATAGCCTCCTAAGCTATGAATGTGCACATCAGCCCAGATGTATAATATAGCCTACAGGTGAAGAATATGGTGTAAAAGTTAATTTATTTCAATAATTCAACTAGAATATGGTGTAAAAGTTAATGTATTTCAATAATTCAACTAGAATATGGTGTAAAGGTTAATTTATTTCAATAATTCAACTAGAATATGGTGTAAAGGTTAATTTATTTCAATAATTCAACCAGAATATGGTGTAAAAGTAAATTTATTTCAATAATTCAACTAGAATATGGTGTAAAAGTTACTTATTTCAATAATTCAACTAGAATTTGGTGTAAAGGTTAATTTATTTCAATAATTCAACTAGAATATGGTGTAAAAGTTAATGAAAATACGGTACAAATCGCGTCCCGTATTAGTTCAATACGGGACGCAACATTTTTTTGTCAAATAAAGGACAATTCCGTATTTTACGGGACGGGTAGCAACCCTACTGACAACAGTCTCTCCTGGTAGCACTCTTGAGGGATCCTAGCCTGTTCTTCCATGGTTACTTACTTTATGTATTGTTTGTTTTCACTGAGTAAAAGCTAATGTCTCATATTTTTTGCTGATCAAAAGAAAAAAGGGTAGGCACTATAAGCTACGGCTTCAGCCTACACCTTTTCGGCAAAAGAAATGTTGGTTTTTTTTTCTTCCTTTTTATCTTGTTCTGTACAAGCCGAAATAAAGATTCATAACTAAAAAAATTACTTGTTCCAGATCATCCAGGATTGTGGTTCAAGATAATTCAGGTTTGTGGTTCCAGTTCATCCAGGTTTCTGGTTCCAGTTCATCCAGGTTTGTGGTTCCAGTTCATCCAGGTTTCCCGTGTTTGAAGCAGGAGAACAGCCCCACAGCATTAAGCTCCTGCCACCGTGTGAGCTGTGTTTTTGAGTCAACGGCCTCTCCCTTCACTTTAGCGTCACCAGAACTCATCCCCATGTTTGAGATGTTCTACCTTCAGTCTGGGATCTATGAGGTTTTTCTTGGATGCTGACTTCCAAGGTTCCTGCAGTGAAGAACCCATTCCACCAAGTCCAGCAAATTCCAGTCCGTCTTTAGAGACTTCAAGCAATTCTTGTCGACTTCTCTTACTATTTTACTCTCCAGGTTCCAGGTCCTCTCCTTCTGATCTCCAATGATCCCACTGAGTGGCTTTAGCTTTTAATACCCGACTTCAGGGTACTTTCAGGATAGCATTTAAAAGATGGGTCAAGGATGAAGACTTGAAGTTCTTCAGCTTTAGTCATCCATCAACTCCTGCGTATCGGAGTTGGGGTCACGGAGGCAGCAGCCTAAGAGACCCAGACATCCCTCTCCCTGGCCAACTCCTCCAGCCTGTCTGGGGGGACACTAGGAATGGGCGATATTTTACCGTTCACGATAAACCGTCAAAAAAATACAAAAAAATACAAAAATACATACAAAAACGATACATTTCCCGTTGGTGACGTTTTTGTGTAAAGCTGATTTATGGTTCTGCGTTAAATCCACGCACAACGTACGTGAAGGAAGGAAGGAAGGAAGGAAGGAAGGAAGGAAGGAAGGAAGGAAGGAAGGAAGGAAGGAAGGAAGGAAGGAAGGAAGGAAGGAAGGAAGGAAGGAAGGAAGGAAGGAAGGAAAGAAGGAAGGAAACAAGGAAAGAAGGAAGGAAGGGAGAAAAGAGGAAGGAAGGAAGGAAGGAAGGAAGGAAGGAAGGAAGGAAGGAAGGAAGGAAGGAAGGAAGGAAGGAAGGAAGGAAGGAAGGAAAGGAGAGAAGGAAGGGAGAAAACAAGGAAAGGAGGAAGGAAGGGAGAAAAGAAGAAGGGAAGAAGGAAGGAGAGAGCAGGAGGAAAGAAGGAAGGAAGGGAAGAAAGGAAGGAAATGAACCTGAAAGAAAGAAAGAAAGAAAGAAAGAAAGAAAGAAAGAAAGAAAGAAAGAAAGAAAGAAAGAAAGAAAGAAAGAAAGAAAGAAAGAAAGAAAGAAAGAAAGAAAGAAAGAAGGATAAATTCCTGTTGATGACGTTTTTGTGTAACAAACATGGCAGATCTGAGAGCGAGATAGATTTATAGTTGAAAAGGTGGAGTTGAATTGGTATTTTTTTTATCGTAATTTTTATCGTTATCGGGATAAATGCCGGAAATTATCGTGATACATTTTTTAGTCCATACCGCCCATCCCTAGGGGACACCGGAGGGTTCTCAAGCCGGGAAGAAGATGTCCCCAGCCGAGAGGAGGCCCAGGGAAGGCCTTCCGCCTGGGCAGGCCCTACACACCTCCTCCGGGTCTTACTGAACAGGCTCTAACAGTGGGGTCAGAATACCACGGAGATCAAATAGAGTAGGACACACAGGTGGTGTTATCTCTACAGTTACTGTGTGTGTAAAATAAATGAGGAGAGAAGGAGAGAAGCACTAAAAAGAGTTTGCAGAGAGGATGAATCTGAAACACGGTCAGTGACGGAGGAAGAACTCACTCATGAGTCACTGCACAGGTCAACTGTAAAAAGAAGCACATAAACACATAAAAGCCCGTGTAGACAAGGCTAACATTTACTGTGTTTATGATCTACTGTACAGAGAGTGGGAAGGCAGCAAATGACTTGTTTATGACTCGCCACAGAAACCTCCCTCCCAGTGCACCAAGCCTGCCAGGACGGGTAAAGGCTGACGGGCAAGTCGGTTGGTGCTGCTGGTGTTTCCTGCTTTAACGAGTGTGAGGTTGATAATGGGGCTCTGGAGCAGCGCTGGTTAGCAATCTCCCTGCAGATCCATCAGAGTTTTTACACTTTAGTCGTTTGGCTGCTGATGCTCCTCTCCAGAGAGACTTAATGCGTGCAGCAGCAGAATATCCAACATTACAGTCAAGCATTAGGAGGAAATAAAGAGCCAAAGGTACACAAAAGTACTCTGTAATTGATTCAGGTATTATTAACCCATCTGAGGAAAAATACGACTACAGGAGCTGGGAGCTGCTGCACTCAGGGACATCCTGAACCCCAGTGGTCTGGGAGGGTCGCCGGGGGTCATGTGAGAACACTTTTACGATATCTATTTCAGTTTTTACCTCTCATATTACCCAGTTCAAGTGATCCAAAGGAGACTGACAACCAGATACCTTAGCTGCTGGCTCAGTCATGTGACCAGATGTGGGCCACGTGTGCTCCAAAGTTCACAGACTGGGACTGACCCAGGTTATGGTATGTAGATGTGGCCTAACTGGTGTAAGTGGCTCTGTCCTGGGTTACAGTAAACTGCTTCGGACTCCGTTAAAATGGTGGAGCAGCACTGGTGGTTTAGGAATTTAATTTTAGGACTCCACAGCACTTTTTTCATTTTCCCCATCTTCAAGGAGATAAAACACCCAGAAAGACCGTCCAACTCCTGCAACCTGCAGGTCCACAGAGACCAGCACCAGTGTTTAGGCAGACATCACTACAAACGCCGAGGCTACAGGTTTACCTCCATGCAGCAGTCCCCGATGATCTCCGGCACGATGCCGTAGAAGGCCAGCTCCTCATCGAACGCCTGGATGCACTCGGACCGGGGGTAGTGCAGCTTCCCCGTGCGATAAAAGTTCAGAATGTGTCGGAACATCTCGGGGTCCCTGTCGAAGAAATACTCCTGCGTGTCATCATTGAAGAAGAACTCCTTCTCTGAGGATCCCAGCAGTGTGTCGGGGTAGCGGTCCAGAGTGTTCTTCCACGTCTGCAGAAATCAAACCACAGTTTAGAGATCCAACATTCCTGAAGACTAGTAATATGTAAGTCCTGAGAACTAAACGTTCCTCTGCACCAGTTCACCCTTAAACGTGATCTGATGTCCCAGTAACAGGCAAATACGTCTTTGAGCTGGTAACGCCCACATTTATCATGTCTGTACTTGTCTGGTGGTGTGAACAGTGAGTTTGTCCTTGTGGGACCAGCTGCTGGAAGTACCAGTACTTCTGGACCAGAGCTGCTCAGGGTTCAGGTGCGATGCTGGGTGTGAACATCTTTCTGGAGCTCGGTCTACAGCATCTCTGTGGCATACCTGTCAAATCTCCCGTTTTGGCCGGGAAACTACCATGTTTCACCCCTCTTTCCCACCATACTCTCGGATTAGCATTTTCCGGTAAATTTCCTGTTTAATATATAATACGTTTTAAACTGCCAACTGAATTGTCACTAGCCTCACGAGAACTGCCCCCTGCTGTAGCCTGGGTGGCAGTTCTCACAAGGTTAGTGGCGACAACGGGAAAAAACTCTGGATGGATGTAACAAGAGTGAAAACACTTCTGCCAAAAAAGCGAAGACTTGTGAAAATATCTATACAAGCCAGGCCACACACGGCCAAAGCTCCGGGGGCCGACCTCGGGACCGAGCAGACCAGCGAGAGAGCTCGGGGGGGCGTCCCCGAGGCCTAGGCCTGGGTCTTGGCGTGGGTCTCGGCGGGGGGCGTGACGGGGACTCTTGGCTGGGCTCGGGGACTGGACGGGGCTCTGGGACTGGACGGGGCTCTGGAACAGGAGCAGACAGGATGCGGGGAGCCGGAACTGGAGCAGACAGGATGCGGGGAGCCGGAACTGGAGCAGACAGGATGCGGGGAGCCGGAACTGGAGCAGACAGGATGCGGGGAGCCGGAACAGGAGCAGACAGGATGTGGGGAGCCGGAACAGGAGAAGACAGGATGCGGGGAGCCGGAACTGGAGCAGACAGGATGCGGGGAGCCGGAACAGGAGCAGACAGGATGCGGGGAGCCGGAACAGGAGCAGACAGGATGCGGGGAGCCGGAACAGGAGCAGACATGATGCGGGGAGCCGGAACAGGAGCAGACATGATGCGGGGAGCCGGAACAGGAGCAGACATGATGCGGGGAGCCGTAACAGGAGCAGACATGATGCGGGGAGCCGGAACAGGAGCAGACAGGATGCGGGGAGCCGGCGTCGGGGGGCAGAGGATCCCCGGAGCTGCCCGAGTGGGGACCTGGGTCCGTGGCGCTGGCTGCGGGGGTACCCGGGTCCGAGGTGCCGGCTCCGGGGGTACCCGGGTCCGGGGCGCCGGCTGCAGGGGTACCCGGGTCCGGGGCGCTGGCCCCCCCTCAAGGGACAGATCCCAGATGTCCCCACAGTCCACATCCAGGGCGGGCTGGGGGGAACACGGGTCCTCGGAGCTGGCCGAGGGGGGACACGGGTCCTCGGAGCTGGCTGAGGGGGGTCCGGAACCATCACCGGAGGAGGAACTCGAGCAGGAGCTGAGGCGTCCAGGACCACCGCTGGAGCCAGAACAGGGGGCGATGCGTCCAGGACCACCGCCGGAGCAGGAACTGGGGGCGATGCGTCCAGGACCACCGCTGGAGCAGGAACAGGCTGGGGCTGGCGCTGACGCCGTCGCTTCCCCTGGGGCTGAGAACCCCCGGGCCCGCCTCGAGCCAGGCGTGTTCCCCAGAAGGGGGGAACAGGCTGGGATGCGTCCAGGACCACCTCGGGAACAGGAAGAGGTGCGTCCAGGGCCCCCACCGGAACAGGCTGGGGCTGGCGCTGACGCAGTCGTCGTAGCCTCCCCTGAGCCTGCAGGCTCCTGGGCCCACCCAGAGCCAGGCGTGTTCCCCAAAAGGGGTCCCAATACTCCTCAGCCCGGCGCAAAAACTCCCTCAACGTGAGGCGCTCTCCCGCTGGGTCCATTGTGGTCGGTCCGTTCTGTTACGATTTGGTATTTTAAGGACCCAAGTGCAGGAGAGAGAGGGAGGCCAGAGGCAGGAGTTCTCAAAAACAAAAAGGATTTAATCCACAAAAGGCAAAAACAAGGCGCTGCAGAGCAGGATCAAAAAACACAAAATTAACAGGGATAAAGACCAGGAGCACATGGAGGGAAGAACCAGTACGGACCGACAGGGAACCAAGGAATGACAAGACAAGATATACTGAGGGGATAACGAGACATGACGAGACACAGGTGCAGACACAATCAGGGCAGATGGGACACAGGCGGGGCAAGACAGAAACTGAAAGTCAAACTGGGGGAAGTGTCAAACCGTGACACATATGAATGTGCGCAGCATTTTAGTGTCGACAAAGGTCGGCCGATCAGATTCTGAGCACATAATTTTAGTTTGTAAATGGTTGACAGGTAGGTATTTTAGATTTTTCATAAATCTGTCTTAAAATGTAAGATACTGGTCCTCGTTTGGGCTGGTGGGACAGTGGCGGAAAATTTCCCGTATTTTTAAATACAAAACTTGACAGCTATGCTCTGTGGGGTTGAGGTCTGAGGTCTGAGAGCAGTTTACAACTGAAGGTGGACGAGGAGGACGACAGTGTCCAACACCTTCTGGAACGTAAAGAGGGATGACTCTGCTCTTGATGACACCTGCAGCTTCTGCAGATGACTGAGGTTTGCTTCATCGTCTGCACGCGAAGCAAACCTCAAACATTAGAATGTTTTTAACTTTATTTTCTAAATCGCACCTCCGAGCTCATCTCATTAACCGACCTGCAGGTGTGGAGACTTAAATCGGTCATGAGTCTGCGGGTCCACGTCCTTCTTCCCCCGGAAGTTCAGATGCGTTCGGAGAGTATGTGTTAACAGCTGGAGACGTGATGTTTGTCCATGTTTGACTTGACTGAAGATCGGATCAGATCCCATCACAAACCAGGTCCATCCTCCTGCCTCTGTGTGGCACCAGACTAGACCAGGCAGCTACGAGGCTTATGCTTTCTGTCCCTAATCAGCTGCTTCCTTGTCAGTTAGCACCACGGTGTTGAGCTTTATTTTTCACCGAGACTCCAAGCCACTGTATTTCTTTGTCGAGGCTTGAGACGAGGTCACGGACTCGGCTCCGCTTGTTCTGCCACCACAGCACAATGCCTGAAAGAACCAAAAGCTATTTTTGTTCAGGAGCCATTTTGTGGTCGTTTCTGCACAAATGCACATCGTTGTACTGATTGGATGAAGATTTACGGAGCGCCGAGCTGCAACGCAATAAAGCAACACAGGTCTCTGGACGCCTTTCCAGAGGCCATCCTAAATCTCCTGCCAGACAAAAGCCAGGGATGGCATCGTGGGAGGAGTTAATGATTTCACAGCAAGACTGAATATTTGGAGAGATTTATTAGCATCAAGTCGAACAGCCAACTGGGAGGAACCTTGCGTGGAAGGAAGTCAACATAAGAGGCTAAACTTTGAACTTGTAGAAAATGCACTCACAAATATGGTAATATTTTTCAGCAGTTCTCCAATCCAGGAAATCAATCTAGATATTGTGGCTTCTGGGACTCATGGGTAATAACATATTTAAAGGTTCCATATTGTGATTTCCTGAATTTTAGAGGTTCAAAATCAACTTAACCCTTTATAGGGCACTCATTGAAATACTTTTTCATTTCTTCTTTTTTTTCCTTTTTTTTAAATTCTTGATGCAAATCAAGGTCAAAGAAGTTACCATATATGGTTCCTTGCCCATCGCGAGTAACATTGTATCTAACGCTGAATGAATGAATGAAAATATATTTATTTCGGTCAGGTCATTCATAATGTAGTCACCAACTGAAAGCATTAGTTCACATAAAAAAACAAACGAGACCTAACCGAAAAGGAATAGGCTGAAGCTATTGCTTATTTACGCCTACCCTTCTCACATGATCAACTTATTCAGATCAAACATACAAAACATAATATAAAAAATAAATCATATTGTTTACACAATCCCAAAACATAATTCCGTAATAGTATCATCTACTGGATCCCTCATATTTTTCAAACACATTAAACTTAAACAAACGTTTGAAAGCATAAATCGACTGGCACATCTTCAATTTATCATCAAGTGCATTCCATATATTTACTCCCCTTACAGTAATACATTGATCTTTAATTTTAGTCCTAGACTTTGGTTTTTCAATCATACGATTCCCTCGAAGCTCATATCTACTTATCCTTATTTTAAACATGCTTACAATTTTACCAGGTAACAATCTGTTGAACACTTTGTACAATATCAGTGCTATTTTGTATTCCACTAAATCCAAGAATTTAAATGCCCTTAATTTAATAAATAATTCATTTGATGGTTCTCTATAATTTGATTTTGTGATAATCCTTACCGCTCTTTTTTGAAGAATAACGATCGGTTTTGTATGGGTAAAATATGCACTCCCCCATATTTCTAAACAGTATGTAATGTAGGGAATAAACATAGTGCAATACAAAATATACAAAGCACGCTGGTTCAACATATCTTTTACCTTATATAATATGGCTATCGATTTAGCTAATTTAGATTTGACATGATTAATATGCATCTTCCAATTTAATTTATGGTCCATGATGACACCTAAAAATTTTGTCTCAAACACCCTTTCTATTTCTATTTCGCTGATGTTACCATGTATGGTTACTTGCCCATTGTGGGTGAAATTGTACCCATAAATTGGATATGTATAAAAAAATACAAAAAACACATACAACATAATATTTATGATACCTTATCTTTTAAAACTTCTCAACATTTTACTGTCTCTTCATAGAGATATTAGAACTTTTCTCCATAAATGGTACAACTTGACATCCATATATTTGGTCCAATCAGTCCAATCACCTCCTGACCGTCTCTCTCCACCAGCAGCAGGCAGGTTGATCATGCCATTGACCATGCCACAGAACAAGAAGTGAAGAATAGCATTAGAATTAATGGTGGTACTGATATTATGCTATACAAATCTGTGGCAACATCCAATATTGTCTTACCTTATAATGCGCTATTTGTAAAACGAAAACACCCGAAGTATGACTTACTAGATGCACCGGGCATATGTCTACAAAAGGACACTGTCACTTGAACTAGTTTGACCATAAGGGGGTGTATTTGTAAAAAAAATACACAAAGTATGGCTTACTAGAGTATCTGGCATATGTCTATAAAAGGTTCCTCAGTCACTTGCACTAGTTTTACCACACAGGGGCATATGATCATATATGGGATCACCATTATTCATGCTAACTATTTCACTGATTTCACTAATTCTGCACAAACAACACTTATCTCATCAGTTAGAACCATCATTCAAACACATACTGTGTGAGTGTCATCAACTTACCATGGTTAGTTTCAGCTTTCTGAACTTTTGTGTGGAAGAAGGTAGGAGCAAAAATGTGAATTTTCCCCTTCTTGAAAATCAATGAAGTTCCCGCTTCTCCAGGGCACTGCTGATTGGTCAGATGCCATGATGACACTGTGACAAAGCATGATCTGTGCTGATTGGAAGGATTAACTCACATGAGTTCCAGACCTCACTGAGAAGTGTGGGGAAAGTAGTTTTTCATGTCCACAGAAATTACTGTATATGGTAACTCGCCCTATAAAGGGTTAAACTGTGATATACTGAGTTTTTAGGATCGAGCTGTCAATTTAAGAGGCGCGTGATCGATTAAGCAGTAAGAAATAGTTTTGATAGAGCAGTGGCCACAAGAGCCTCCACTATTTTCTTTTTAAAAGAAACTGTCTCCTCACATGAGCTTCAATGGCATTTACTGATTGGTCCTCGAAATGTCCAGAGTCCAGAAACTCCAGTGTGTCTCCTGACAGGCAGTGATGTGTCTGAGATTCAGTACGCTTGACCTAACAGACCCGGTCAGCTTCACAATCAGGGTTAAATGACTGATCAACGTGAACGGGGATCAAAACTGCATCCTATGGGACTTTTAAACATTTATTCCACATAAAAAAGGTCTCATGAAATAACCTGGCCATGTTTCTGCTTCTGTGGGTGCATCTCTGTTTATGAACCAACAAAAGGTTCTCACCAAACTGTCACACTGTGTCCAAAGGAACCGCTTTTAGGCGATCACGTTGCTGAAACGTTATGAAGAGAAGTCATCATCAGCTCTCACAAGACCTAAAACCCAGAGCAGCGCAGATAGCGCAGCGCCGATAGAGCAGCATAGCTGGAGCAGCAGCAGCACCGCTGGAGCAGCAGCAGCACCGCTGGAGCAGCAGCAGCACCGCTGGAGCAGCAGCAGCACCGCTGGAGCAGCACCGCTGGAGCAGCGGCGATAGAGCAGCGGCGATAGAGCACCAACACTAGAGCATGGTGAATTGGATTCTCATTAATCTGAGCATGCACATCTGGTGATATACCACTGCAAAAAGACCTCTCCTTACCCATGTAACCAAACAGATAGTATATAAACAGAAACGTTGCTGTGATCAGTGAAACAACATAAATATCAGTTTATCAAATATGATACAAATAATACACTTTTACGTGTCAGGTTTGACCCTCCCGACCTCCTGGTCCAGAACTGGCCGTCACACATGCTCCAGAGGAACCTGCTACCGAGCAGTGGGGTCATAGGTCACAGCTGCCTGGGTCAGAACTCATCGTAACAGTCTGGTCTGAACACACAAGATCGCTGCTTTTCTATGATATGTGACTGACCCTCATCTGAGTCAATAAAACATCTAATGGTTTGTGTCAGGTGGTACTGAGAGTCTGAGTTCTGGCTCGGTAGAGTCCCACATCCTATCCTCCTGGAGTCCATCTCTGGTTAAACCCAAGACTTTCCAGCCTTGAGTCGAAGCTAAAACGGCCAAATTCTGCTGGTTTCTGATGACAGACTCATTTTATAAACTCTCATCTGAGTCGTGGTGGAAGCCTCAGAAAAATAGCAAAACACAAGTTGTTGTATTAAAATGCACAAAATACAAATTTTTCACAGTACTAAGAATACTTCTTTGTGGAGGGTTTCTCTGACTTCAGCTCGCCACGACATCACCGAGGGTTTCCTTGTGTGGTTATATTCTGGTGGGCATCACCCTTAGTGGAAGCTCTAAACGCGGAAGTTTGCGACTGTGCAGGAAGGACTGGGTGTCTCCTTCCCGTGAACGTACCATTACCGGTAATAAATTCTGGTTTTGTATCAACGTCCCAGACTACATACGTGTTTGTTTGTGAGGGAGCGTTATCCGAGCATCAGGATAGACGCCGTTTTCTTCTCAGGGACAGCGTGGAGCGGCTGTATTTGCTGGACTGCTGGTACGGTACAGTACATCACTGGACTTGGAAGAAGCTCTTGTGTCTGAACCATGGATGATAAATGACTTGTGTTGGCTGCCGGAGGGATCCGAGCTGCCAGGTCTCACACTTCTTCTTCTGGCTCCAACATTTACAGATGGAGTTGACAGTGTTTGTTTATGACCCGTTAGCTCCGCCCACTGACGAGCCTCCAGGTCTTCAACCAATCAGAAAAAAACCTTTTAAGAGGAGCCTCCCTCCGTGACCAAAATCATGACAAGTTTTTGAGGCTCTTATGGGTCCGAGAGGGTTTCGATGGCTAAAAATGGGCAGATTATTTGCAGTCGGAAGATGCCTCCACTAGATATTCAGATTTATTGAACACTACTTGGTTAGGATTAGGTTTATCTATTACATGGAGATAAATAACATTTCACTAGTTCAAGTCTTGTGAGTCGACGAGCCTTTGAGCCTTTGACACTGCCCCTCTGCGATTGTTCGGACCCATTTAAAGCCGAGGCTTCGTTCCAAAAGCTCAGAAGGTTTTCTGGAAAACATAAAGTCTTTTACTTCCCAGTAACCAAAGAATCTAAAAACAACTGAGGCTAAACCCTCTGCAGTCATGGGAATTTACTCACTTTGGCCTCATGTTCATAAAAATATCTTCAGTTTTTATATGTCTTTTAATGTGTTTCGCTGCGGCCTTTAAAGGTAAAGCGCACGTACGGGGCATCAGGTTATAAAGACTTATCGCTTAGCTCTGCCACATGTTGCTTTTTTAAGCTGTAATCATGTTCATATTAAAAAATTCTAAGTTCCAGCACACGTGCAACAGATCCACAGTGAATCTGTTCAAAAGCTTCCAACATAACTTTGTCTTCCTGCTCATGTACAAATGGTGGATTCATGTATGAGAGATGAGACGTTACAGATATCCATGTTAGGTGTAATAACGCTGCATAATCACGCCGTAGTCGTAGAGATGAGACATAGTTTGCCCTGAAAGTGATGGCTCAGAACCGACTGCCTCTTTACTTATGAATGAAGAAATAATGGACATTTTGGCAGACTTGATGGAATAACGTAGTTGCCAAGCTGGACTGGACTTCACTTCCTGGGGAGGTAACCACTTCATCTGCGCTGGGTCCAGAGCCGGATAATCTGGAGACACGGCCCGTATAAGAGGACCAGCCCCCCCAGAGAGAATCTGAAGAGTCGGCTTTAAGTACCGACACCGCCAAAATCGCGTGAACCCAAGAGGGGTTAACGAGGGGTGAACGGACAGCTTGCCATAGGCTGTGGGCCAAAGTTGCTGCTAAGCCCCCCCCAAAATGCTAACTAGCTATTAACGCTGTCCCTCAAAAGAAAAAAACCTCCTAATTTTGCATACATTTATTTTACCTGATGAGGTCCATAAATATTTACCCCATACAGTATTCACAGATGTTAAATCTACCTGTCTTCTGCTGTGAAATGACCACAAGCAGCATTAAAGCCGCCGATTCCTTCGCCACATCTGCGTTAGCGTCGGTTTGGGGAGCCTGATGAAGCTTCTGGAGGGAAGACGATCTGCAGTTACTGTGAACTAGATGGACTTCTCACAGAGGACATGTGGCTGCTTGTCTGAAAACTCTGGTGTAGCATCGTCATTGTCATTTTCTACTGGTCAGCAGTTTGTTATTTGAACATTACTTGAAATAATCCAGAAATGAACACCAGAAGGAGCCCAAGAACTTTTTACTCGCCACCGTCATTAAAGCTGTTTTCCAAGTTTTGGTCTATTTTCATTCCAGATGTTAGCGTAAAGAAACTATGAATGCTAACAGCATGCTAACATGCTGCTGCTGGAAGCTGCATGAGTATCAACACTGCCAAGTAGGATCCACCCTCTGATGGAGATGACGCCGGCTCCAACGCCTCTCGGGCATCGTCAGTGGCATCAGCGGTTCATACTTCACACTTTTTCTGATGCAGCTAATTTTTGTATTTAATGACTTTAATGCAACGTTATCCACAAAGAACATCCCACTTTGTTATGCTGATTGATTTCTTCTGTCAAATCCAGCAGCAGTCAATGAAAGTAAAGTGAGGATGCCTTTTATTATTGATGCACTCGTTTTAACTCGCTAGTTTATTACATTTCAGCATTAATGCTGGATTATTATAATTGGATTCCTTTAATGCAGTTTCTGCTTTCAGCTGCTTATGAAACGAGTCTACAAATATAGTGTGTTCGTGACATCAAAAAGACACGACAGGGGGGTTGATGTACATTTATTCTGAAAAAAACAAAACACATCTTTTCTTCTAAAAATAAGTAGAACAACATTGTGTTGGACGTCAGCAAATCAAAGCAGCTGCAAAATACTGACTTTGTACCACAGGACAGCAGTTGACTCAAGAGAAGTGGTTCTAAATCTTCATCTCAGCTGACGATGGATGGAAAAAGTCAAAGTAAAAATGCTGCTAGTACCTTTGACCTAATCTGGGCAACTTTTGGCACTTATCGCTCATTTATGGCACTGGCAAGTGTTACATGGGTCAGACGTCACCCAAAGGTCATGAGACAGCTTTAACGTTGGTTACAGGAAGTGAGGCTTGACCTAAAGCAGATATGGACCATGTCTGGTGGATATGCGACCTGGGCTTCGGCAGCTACAGTCACTCCAAGTCAAATCTGTCAGTCTAGGCCAAAACTGTAGAAGTGGGTGAAGGATAAGGGAACCCACACAGGAAACACATCTGGGTTGTTTCTGGGCCAGTTCTGGCGCCTGTGGATCGGTCCCAGTGCTGTGAGGGCCAGCTGTGGCCCAACGTTTAGCAGCCTTTGCAGATCATGTTTGGTGGATGTGTGGCTGAGTTTAGGAAGTCTTACTTGCCCTAGGGGAAGGGTTTGGCCCATACCATCAAATGAGGGACTCTATGAACTCTGGAAATCTGCAACATCATTGGACAATAAGTTCTTTGGTACTTAGGCTTTGAATATTCAGATAAAAGCATGACCTGGCAGGCACATTATGTATTTATATATTGTAGATACCGATCAAAGGTCACCAGTGTTATGTCTCGTCTCCATCAAAGTAGACGAACACTGGCACCAAGTGTCCAGTGGACACCATAAGTCTAGACATCATAAGTATGGGTGACACCATATTGTGTGCTAACTGTGCTAACTAGCCCCCCTTTGAGGTTCTTAATGACAAGCTTACACTTTGAATCCCTTTGGTATGTTCAATAGCTGTACTTTGAGAGAAAGTACAGCAGAGAAATGTAACATTTAAACACAAGACTTCTGAAATCAGAACAAACAACGTTGACCAGAAACGTCTGGTACAGCCTTTGGGTCGTACCTGACCATCGCAGCACCAGCCGTGACCCGGGCTTGGCCCAGTTCATGACCTTTAAGTCCTACGAATCACGGCCATAACTGAGCCATTGACACTTAAGGAACTACTAGCCACGACTGCTGTTTACGGACTCTTGAGCATGCTCAGGAGACGGCGCCACCCACCTGAAACCTGACCCCGCTGACGTTGACGTACAGAATCTCATCTGATCTGGACGTGTTGTCTATTGGAGGTTTTGGCATTGTCTTCTTTGCCAGCGGCAGCCAGCCCACCGCCGCTGCCCGTGCAAAGGGCAGCCACGTCGCCACACCGGCCGCCATCTTGCATCAGAGCGTCTCACCTGCAGAGGTGCTGGGAGTCCTGCCCTGGAAAGGGAGGAGGCTGGGGGAGGAGCTGACGATGAAAACGTCTCACTGCTTTACCTGAGTGGATTTCCTGGAACTGTCGGGGCAGTGAGAGTTTGGTGGTGGTCAGACATGTCGACGGGGGTAAGCTTGGGGAACGAGGGATGCATGGAGGGGTGGAAGGCAGCTGGGAGTCAAGCCATTAAAGACAACCCAGTGAAAGAGCAGGAACCTCTTGTTTCTTCAATGAATGTGGATCAAGACGTCCTTCTGGTCATCACTTCCCGTCTGTTCCTCTCCAAAATAAAAGCAGAGTTCCTCCAGCTCCAATGAGACACACCTCAGGATAAAAATGACACTTTTATAACTTGGAAACTGCCACGAATGTTTACGACGAAACAATCTTGATCCCCTAAAAAAGATCCAAACATGAATCCTGTTCATAGAAAACTATCACTTCTTGGAGGTTCGGAGCAGTGGGATCTGTATAAAACAATAATAAATCGCTTCTTTAATATTGCTGTTGGAGGTTTATTGCTGCAGGGATTTAAAAACAGAAGATATAAATCCAGGCAGTAAAGTGTTAAAACGAGTTTGTCTGCCTCCTTCCTCTCTCTTATTAAATTGTGATGATGCTCCCTGAAGTTGCAAGATAGACAGAATTGTGGCCTCCCTAAGTGTTGTGGAGATTATGGATCTGCAGCCGTCTTCTTCCTCTTTTCCTCTTGCTCCCCCTCTCTCTCCTTCCGCTCGCCGTTCCTCTATCTCAGTCTCGCTGCGTCTCTGATAGACGTCAGGCGGGCATCGGCTGGGACACCGAGACGGGAGGAGCCGCCCGAGGGTCGTTACTTCATGTCCATGTATGGCCGTCCTGTCAGAAAACGCACAAACACAAAAGAGACGCAGTGAGACACAAACTAGGAGAAGAGGGAGAAAAAGAGTTCTTCAAAAAAAGGACAGACGAGAAAAGAAAAGCTAGAAGATTACAGATGAGTTGTTGGAAGAAAGACACAAGGTAAAAAGAAATAAACTGATGACACTCAGGGAAGAAAGCTGAATGGACAAAGACCAAAAACTGCGAAAGGAAGGAGCAAGAAGTAACAAATAAAATAAAACAAAAAAGAAGATGGAAAAGAGAACGCTGTTAAAGGAAGAGGAAACGATTATGCTGTCATGAATGGAAGGAAGGGATGATGGAAACAGAAGAAAGAGTTATAGATGGAAATAAAGGAGGATTATTTTCTGCTGGAGAGGAAACAGAAGAAGGAAAGATGAGGAGGAGAAATGGATGAAGCACGAAGGTATTAGAGGAGAATGATAAGATGAGGACAAAAGCAGGAAAAATGAAAACAGAGAAGAGGAGTGGGGAGAGAAAACACTGAAAGCAAAGACATCTTTTTTTAACCATCTGAAACAACCACTTATCAGTAATATTGAGTCAAGTCTTGTGTTTGGACCTCGGTCTGGAGGTCTGTGACATCACAGACCCGGATCAGAGCAGAATTATCAAACCTGCAACAACATTCCTAAACGTCTCAAACTGAGAGAAAGCGAATGGAGACAACTTGGAGACATGTCTTCCCAAGTTGTCTCCAGCAGTCAGAAATGAACCCTGCAGATTTAGGTTCCGTCCCAAACGCCAAGGACTCCCAGTACCAGGTGCACTACTCCAATCAGGGGGACGTATATTTATACAAGTTATTGATCTTTTACAACTTTCTGTCTATCCTGGACAGTATATCGTGTACAAGAGCAGCTTGTAGCTTTCAGGCGTCTCCGTGCATCTTAACTGTCCAGTCAAAATCAAACCGTTCATCCCACTGATCCAGAAATGACCCGGAAATTATCCGGAAATGATCCAGAGATTATCTGGAGGTGATCTGGAATTATCTGGAATTAATCCGGAAATGATAGGTAAACGATTCGGGGAAGATCGGGAGATGATCCGGAGACCCGCAGACTGCCTGGATCCACGGACTCCCCAAGTCCACACACAGACAGCTCAGTGACCCATCACATACACAGGAACCATAAGGGGGTATTTCCTTATGAACGTCAGTGCTTGAAGTACTCCTGAGAAGTACCTTCATGCTCCGGTATTATTTAAACCAAACAGCTGCCTTAACCCCAAAAAGGTAATTTTCAAAATGAACCATAGTTTTTCAGTCATTACTGAAGTAAATTCAAGATATTTAAACCCTTTAATTGCCATATGTTTTGTTGGGCATCCTGTGACTAAATGGTCGACACATAAAACAGCCCAAATGAAGACTTCAAAGGGTTTCTTCAAGATAAACCTTTGATACGGTTGTCAGGGTGATGAACATAACTTAACCCCCTTCCTACTGCTGGGAGTTAGGACCAGTTCCTGGCATGTGTTGAGGGCCACATTTGCTTGAATGGACTCTATGAAAGTCCATCAGAGTAATAATTTTATATTTCCAAATAAAGTATGAATGAATGAATGAATGAATGAATTAATTAATTAATTAATTAATTAATTTTGTTTTTTAATTTCAAACATGTGTATAAAAATGAAAGTAAAAATGAAGGTAAAAATAAAAAGATAAACATTTACATCTTCATATTCACATATGTTCGAAAAAAATGAGTAGGAAGAAGTATACACTTTTTCTTAGTTCCTACCCCTTTATAACTCTATGGATTTACATTATTGATATTATTATATCTACACAATATCCATATAAATATAATCTATATAAATACTATGTAAACATGCCTATTATTACAGTACATAATTATCCATTTAGGTATATAGAAAATATAAATATTACTTAAATATTATATCAATATCTAGAAAATACAAACATTATATAAATCTATATAAATATACACTATATAAACTACGTAAATATCCCTATAAATATATATGTGCTACATACCCAATAAATATATAACATATATTACATAATCATAACTATCCCTCTCAACATATAATATATACTACATAAATATCCACATAAATATCTAAACATATCTTAAGCAAGTATAATATACAATTTTTCCCTATTTTATTTGATTCTCACACCTCGCTAACCCATTTCCTCTTCCATATACCTGTTTATAAATACATTTTTGTATTTCTTTTTAAACAGATTTATGTTATTACTTTGTTTTATTTCCTGCTCCAAACTGTTCCACAGAGTCACTCTACAGTTCAATATGCACATGCTTTTCATTGTTGTTCATACTTTATGTTTTCTAAAATGTAGTTCTCCCCTTAGATTATAGCCCCTTTCTCCCTCTGTGAACATTCCTCTGATATTTTTTGGTAGTAGATTATTCCTTGAACATTATTTGCGCTGTTTTTTCTGTATTTAACCAGATCCATAAATTTCAGTGTGTGTGATTTTATAAACAGTGGGTTTGTGTGTTCTCTGTATCCTGCATTGTTTATTGTCCTTATGGCTCTTTTCTGAAGTGTGCATATCGGCTGTAGAGTGCTTCTGTAAGTGTTTCCCCAGACCTCTACGCAGTAAGATGGATATGGTAAGAGAACAGTGAACAGTATAGAGTATGTAATGATTTGTGATCCAGAATGTGTCTTATTTTCCCAAGAATTGCAGTGCACTTTGCCAGCTTTGCTCGCACATGGCTTACGTGTGGTCTCAGGAAGATTTCGTGGTCCAGGATTACACCAAGAAATGTAATTTTGTTTACTTTTTCTATTTGTGTATTGTCTATTATTAGATCTACGGTATATGACATTCTGTTTTATGTGTTCCAAACAACATAATATTTGTTTTGCTCAGATTTAGCGACAGTTTGTTTCTATCAAACCATAAAGTACATAAAGTAAGAGATTTGTTCAACATGAATTTGTCCATTTATATAATATGTGTCTGGTTATTCTGTCGTAAGCAGAAAGTGTGAATTGGTGTTTGTGCTTGGAATGTTTTTTGAGGCCTCCAAGGGGCCGCAGTTGGTGCACAACGGTTATCGGGCATCGTTTCTACCGTTTACCGGCGCAGAAACGTCCTTCTCACCCGCTTTAGCTTTACTGCCAACATCGCGTTGCTTACATTCTAGAGTGTTGCATGCTGGTCCGGAGCTCTATATGGTAGCAAAATGTAATAAAACTTATTTTTGGCTTGTAGAAAAGTGAAACAGTCTAAAAATAGCTCAGTCTTCACTCAAACTGTTGTTAATTTTTGAGGTTTGAGTTTTTCATGGGCCCCCAGCCTGCTGTTAGCTGTTAGCCATTAGCTCTTAGCCAAGCTGTTAGCCATTAGCTGTTAGCCGGTGGCTAAGCTCTCATCACAGTCTCCGTGACTGCTGTTTTCTGCGGATTAAAAACATACAGTGGGGAAAAAAGGTATTTAGTCAGACAAAATGAAGAAAAGAAATCCAGAAAATCATATTGTCTGGATTTTAAAGAATGTATTTGCAAATTATAGTGGAAAATAAGTATTTGGTTGATAACAAAAGTTCATCTCAATACTTTGTTATATACCCTTTGTTGGCAATGACAGAGGTCAAACGTTTTCTGTAAGTCTTCACAAGGTTTTCACACACTGTTGCTGGTATTTTGGCCCGTTCCTCCATGCAGATCTCCTCTAGAGCAGTGATGTTTTGGGGCTGTCGCTGGGCAACACGGACTTTCAACTCCCTCCAAAGATTTTCTATGGGGTTGAGATCTGGAGACTGGCTAGGCCACTCCTGGACCTTGAAATGTTTCTTACGAAGCCACTCTTTCGTTGCCCGGGCGATGTGTTTGGGATCATTGTCATGCTGAAAGACCCAGCCACGTTTCATCTTCAATGCCCTGCTGATGGAAGGTTTTCAATCAAAATCTCACGATACATGGCCCATTCATTATTTCATTTACACGGATCAGTCTTTCTGGTCCCTTTGCAGAAAAACATCCCCAAACCATGATGTTTCCACCCCCATGCTTCACAGTAGGTTTGGTGTTCTTTGGATGCAACGCAGCTTTTTTTCTCCTCCAAACACGACAAGTTGTGTTTCTACTAAAAAGTTCTCTTTTGGTTTCATCTAACCATATAACATTCTCCCAATCCTCTTCTGCATCATCCAAATGCTCTCTAGCAAACTTCAGACGGGCCTGGACATGTACTGGCTTCAGCAGGGGGACACGTCTGACTCTGCAGGATCTGAGTCCCTGGTGTCGTAGTGAGTTACTGATGGTGCCTTTGTTACTTTGGTCCCAGCTCTCTGCAGGTCATTCACTAGGTCCCCGTGTGGTTCTGGGATTTTTACTCACCGTTCTTGTGATAATTTTTACCCCACGGGGTGAGATCTTGCGTGGAGCCCCAAATAGAGGGAGATTATCAGTCGTCTTGTACGTCTTCCATTTTCTAATAATTGCTCCCACAGTTGATTTCTTCACACCAAGCTGCTTACCTATTGCAGATTCAGTCTTCCCAGCCTGGTGCAGGTTTACAATTTTGTTTCTCACGTCCTTTGACAGCTGTTTGGTCTTGGCCATAGTGGAGTTTGGAGTGTGACTGTTTGAGGTTCTGGACAGGTGTCTTTTATACTGATAACCAGTTAAAACAGGAGCCATTAATACAGGTAACGAGTGGAGGAGAGAAGGGGCCTCTTAAAGAAGAAGTTACAGGTCTGTGAATGCCAGAAATCTTGCTTGTTTGTAGGTGACCAAATACTTATTTTACACAGGAATTTACCAATTCATTCAGTAAAAATCCTTCAATGTGATTTCCTGGATTCTTTCCGCCCATTCTGTCTCTTATAGATGAAGTTTAACTATGATGAAAATGACAGGCCTCTCTCATCTTTTTAAGTGGGAGAACTTGCACAATTGGTGGCTGACTAAATACTTTTTTGGCCCACTGTAACTCACAAGACTTTAACAATATATCCTTTTGAATTGTTTGAAAACAATCTCACAAATCCCGTTTTAGCTCAAAATGAACGTGTGTCAAATTTTAGCACACCACTAAGTTCAATTGACGGTATAAGAACATTTTTATGGGCTAACTGGACACCTCAGTGGGTTGAGTGGCACCATTCACAGAGGCTGTAGCCCTCCTCCAGGCAGCGCAGGTTTGAGTCCCGGTCCGTCGCTCTTTCCTGTCTATTTCTACAAAAATCCAGTTCCACAAAAATCTTTAAAATAAAAAATTGTTATGAATGAAACCCATTTGTTGACTTCATCCCAACTTGTTGGAAACATGTCAGCCATCAAACACAATAGAGCAATAGTTATTGATTTCAACATGTGACTTCTTCTCTGTTCTATATTGACTTAAATATAAGGTTTAAAGGGGACCTATTATGGCATCTAATACCTATTTTAAACAGGCCTTGAATGTCTTAAAAACAAGTTTTTGATTGGTTTTGCTAAATAAATTAGAAATTCAGTCTCTAAGCCATGTCTTTATCTTCCCATTCTCTAACCTCATTATCTATGCTGGATTCTGAGTGGGCGGGGCTATGATAATGAGGCTCTGTGCTGATTGGCTGCCTGAATGACGCGATACGGCGCTATGAAAAAATGGCGGAAGCTCCGGCCGGGGGAGTTAGTTGTGTGCGTGGTTTCAAGCATCGCTCCTGTCGTGACGTCACGACAGGAGCAGAATCTGAACGGCTCGTAGAAGCCACATGACACTGGACGGCTCATCCGGGCGGCTGTACAGACACTGCAGAATTTGGTTGCTTTCCTCCTTCTCTGAGTTGGCAGGCTGAGGGGAGACCACTTTATATATGTTGAAGCAAGAAAAAACATGTTTTTTCATAATAGGTCCCCTTTAAATAACTTTACATTACTGCATTATGATTTTATTTACATATATGTTCTTCATCCGCTCTTTGGAACCAGGATAATAACCTGTACAGTTAAATTTTCAGTAGAGTATAATGTCTTTTAACCTTGTGTGTAGTAATTCCAGTAAAACCCAGCTTGAGCGTGGTGTGAATCAGCCGGTATGAAGACCTGTGTTGATCGATCTCATTCCCGCCCAACCCTCCCCTGACAGGCGAGCAGCCGGATCCATGATCATTTTTGAGATGAAGCTATAAAGCAGCAGGTTATTAAAGATGTTTTTATGATGTGGCGAGCAGCATGTCTACAGTCTGCTGAGACGAGCGTCTCACTCTTTATTTCTCCCTCTGCGTTCGTCATTCAATAAAGCCGCCACAATAAACTTTCCTGCGAAGCTGCTCGCCATCACATTAAGAATTATTGCAAAAAGTCCACAGTAGGAGCAATAAAAGTTTCCTTCTCTGGTATTTGGTTTGAATCACAGACTCTATTTGAATCATGAAATTCATCAACAAACTACAGCTTTGCTTTTGCAGCAGAGTGTTGCTGTAATTAGTCAAAAATTAAGATTTTCTGTAATCTTTTACAGCCTTTTACCTTCATTCTGTACAACAATTTTTTTTTTATCAGACCTCTCAGGACTGAATGTGATGAAAGAAAATGACAAGAATAAATAAAGAGATGTGACTGTGATCTATAGCATGTTCTGCAACTTTCAAACCCTTTTACTTGGTCGGATGAAACGCCTCAATAATGTTCCCTGTCCAGGAGAGACGGCGAGCAGAGCTGCAAACAGAGCTATGAAGGAATATTCTGGAGTTTAATCAACGCTAACTCTATTATTAGATTTATGAGATGTGGAAACTTTGATTTAGGACCAAACCACATCAATTAAAGTAGTTTTAAGTTAAAATGAAATATGTGATAGCACCAATTTAAGTTAGCGCCATCAAAATAAATGACTATTTGAAGCCCTTGGTAGGGTGGATAGGGTCCCTGCAGATAAACCTCTATTTTAACTTTGTATGTGTACAGAAAGTCTTTAAAAAGGAGCGTTTGTTTCAGAGTGACTGCCATCCTGTCGTAAGCCTGTACAAGTCGATTATCGATGTCTTGCAAACTACCATAGATGGATGCAGAATGAGAGATCAGGAAGTGTTAGAAGACGTTTGGTGTGTCCTGCAACAGTGCAATGGTGCAATGGTGCAATGGTGCATCGGCAGGGATGGTGGACGTACCTCCGGAAGACAGTTCTAGACGTTTTCCGCCGGTTTCGCCAGCAGCACACGCCTCACCCCAGAAACTTTACCCTAAACACAACTCAACCGTAATGGTGTTCCTGGAACTCTCTTAGCGATGACTTTCACTACTTACTGGGACAATAATAATGATTAAAAACCCTCACTGAACAGTTGCACTAAAACACAAGATTAAAACAGCCATAAAAACCACAGAGGAAAACACGGAAACCAGACGGGGTTTGTTTTCTTAGTTACTGTACACGCTTGTTTATGAGTCAACCATTCGGGTCGTTTTAATGATTGACGCTCACACAACTTTGTAAATCTTCTGACATTCTGACAGCAAATCAATAAACACAGAGGAGGGTGTACTGGACCACTCTGCCAGCACGGCGCTGCGGTTCATTACCGCCGTTTTTAAAAGTACACGTGAGCTTCATTTAGCTGTTTCTGAACCTGATCCAGACCTCCAGCCTCAACAGATCAATACAAACAAATCAGCCAGTCTCCGAGGGAACGGCGCGAGACGCTCGTGTCGTCCACAATAATTACAGCAACATGTCCCAGAAAGAGCTGGAACCAGCTCGGTTCTGGTGTTGACCTGGACCCTGGTATCAGGTCCAGCTAAAACATCCAAAACACAAAGAGAAACTCCAGATTCACCAGAACACAATGTTGTTGGGAGTGAATCGAAACAATTAGGCCTTTACCACAGACCTGACTTAGATTTAGTTTTATTCAATCAAAGAACCCATTCTAACAAAGATTCATGTGAAATAGCGGCTCTGAAGAGTTTCATTTACAGGGATAATATCTCAGTCGGGTCAACTGTGCTGGCTGGTTTTCATCAGAAATTGAGAAAGAAACATAGTTTTATGGTGAACAAATATTCAGCTTCTGAACGACTGTAAATGCCTGCGAGATGTTTCCCATCTGCGTCCCCACGGTTACCGAGAAACACATTTTAAAAGTAGTTCATTTAGGAGAAAGATATTATAGATTGATCTCATCTGCTGCATTTCGTAAGAACACTTTTCAAGGTTTGATCAGTTCCTGAATGAAATTTAGATTAAAAAAAAAACACATTTGATTATACTTTTGTTTAGTTCATGTTTCATGATTTTAACATTTATTGTTGCTTTTTTATGTTTTCCAAACACCTCTGTCATTGTTGCACCTTACAGTAAGTGTCTTTCTTTCTTTCTTTCTTGAATTTTGCAGACTCGTCTCTTCTAAATAGTAAAACAACTTCATCATAAACATCTATAAAACACTTGTCATTTCTGATATTTGGGTTCAAATGAAACAGGTTTGGACTTGCTAAGTGAACTTTTGTGAGAGTCGTTTGCTTACGCATTGTGTTCTCAGTAAAACGTCGTCCACGTGTGGAAGATCCCCGAGCGTTAGCTTCCTGCACGAGCCTCTAAGTCCCCAGAGTCCGTCTTTTAATTATGAATGAACTTTCAGCCTGACTGCTTCAGTTCAGCTGCACTGCCTCGGTCACCACTAAGCACAAGTAATCCTGCACACAGCACGCGCACGTACACACGGACATTCTGTCCAACAGTTGTAGAGTCAAGTTCCACCATCTTCTACCATTCAATTGAATGAATGGATTCATAAATAAGTCTGGACCTACTTTGGGGTACTACTTTAAACTACAAACACTACAGGGGACAGACCAGGAACCTGTGAGACACCAGGAACCTGTGAAATAACAGGAACCTGTGAAATAACAGGAACCTGTGTTGTCTCTTCCAACAACACACATCGGACTCGTCATTGAGAAAGTGGGTCGACAGGTGAGCTGAGGATCTGAGCTTCAACACCATCGGGTCTTAACAGAGGTCTGCGGCGACAGAAACCACTGGGTCTTTTGTCCTGCCTTCTTCTTTCTAGAGGTTATTGATCAGAACTTGTGCTGTTAAAGTTGTTCAATGTTTTTGTATAATATTTCATTTTAATGAATAGCTTAAATATGAACGTATTATTTCTAATTAAAGTCTCATGTTTCACTTTGAAAGCGTAGTTGAACTTTAATGACTGTGTGACTTTATAAAAATGTAAACTGTTAATAATATCTGATATTTATTCACTCTGATTGGAATCATGATTGATCTTTAATTCACTAGAACACAGAAATCAGAGGATTTGACACACAATCAGGGTAAAACGATGCTGATCAATATCAACGAGAACCAAAACTGCATATCTTTTGAATTTTGAGACGTCTGTGTATTTTTATGACTTAGAAAAAATGTTCTAATTGCGTAACTCGACTCAGGCCAAACAAACACACCAACAGAAGGCCGCAGAGCTCCGATTCTGGCGAGTTCACTGCAGCATATTTACAGGTTAAACCACCGGAGAGACTTCCTGTCCTCCGGCTGCAGTCTGCCCCCGGCTTGTGATAAATCGATGTGTCCTTCTTCTCTGAGGAAATCCCGGCTGACGTCATGGCTTCTGGGTGGACATCAGATATTCACAGCGTTTTAAACACACCCACGGCTGCGGGGTCAGGAAGCTGCTGTGGTTACAGGTCAGCCACTGGTTTTACGGTTATCGCCCACCCGAGAGCCGAACCTGGCTCAGCGGCTGCTGCGTCAAGACACTTCCCGAGTGTCCATAAGGCCTGGAGTTATTGCTCAGTGATGACAAATCAACTTTGGTGGAGACTTTTCCATCCAGTTTGCTGAACTGAACCGTGTTCATGTCTCATTGATTTTACTTCCATTTAGGTCTCGTCTGCTCGGCTTTAAAGCGCCAAACAAACCTGAAGGGAGTTCTCCTCTAATGGGATCTGCCTAATTGCTCTGAGTGTCTGTGCTGCTTCTCCTGCATTCGTTTTATTTGTGATTCTCACATGAATAAGTCAAAGTAAAGTGAAAGAAAACGCCAAACATCACAGCGATGTTGCCAGTGTGTTCAGGTGAGGCTGGTCAGCACCAGGACATCTGACCGGACGTCTGACTGATGCACATTCAATAATGACGAGGTCTTTAACTGAAATAATACAAGTAAATTAGAGTTTAATGTTTGTGTAAAGTAAAATTTTTCTGCCACAAAGCTATAGAGCAACAGCTGTCTCTAGTTTTAGGGGGGTGGCGTCAGGCCCTAAACTTCGCCCCTCTGTCACGTGGGGCATGCCTCGTTTCAAAGCTGTGTCACCGGTTTCCGAGGGACAGCAGTTGTATTGCGACATGAAGTTGTAGATGAGGTAAAGATGAGGAGGATCATTTCACACATCTGTGATGTCAGCGTAACCTTCCAAAGGGTCACTAAGTGAGGAATGTTGACACCGAGCCGGCCCACAAGCAGACTGAGAGGGTTGTAGTATGTTGCTGTTTTTGGATCGTTTTTGGATTCCAACCCAGTGTGACGTCACCCACAGGTTTTCTGAGTATGTTGCCCTTTTTTAAGAGCTCTGCACAACACAGTACCAGCAGGAGGTGACCCTGCCAAACCCCGGGGGAATCCCAAAATGGGCAAATGGGGGGTAGAATCAGGCATGGAAGCTGTCTGGAACATGCCCACTGTACAGGTTAGCTATTTTAGCTTAGCTGAGAGCATGAAGCTTAGCATTTAATACTAACTAACGTGACTTTACGTTTACTCTGAGTGAGTCCGTCCATCCATCTTCATTTCGCTACCAAACAACATTTGAAACGAGCGCTGCTGGAGCTGGACCCAGGATCGGTGGAGCCCCAATCTAGCTAATGTTTGGCTAACTGGCTATGGTCTTGCTGCCCCCAAGGAGACATTTTATTTCCTGGATCAGTGGAATCGCTCTCTTTTGGAACCAGCCCCTGGTGGTAATTTGAAGAACAGCAATTTTTCCTATTTGAGCTTCAAAAACCGTCCATTGCCCTTTGCGTCAAACCTCTAGATACATGCTTTGAATCACAGAAAACTTTATTTTGTTCATTATATGGCCATTTAAGAATCAGCTACTAGTGAAATACAGACCATAGCTTTGCCTGGTGCTTTAATGCTAATATAACGGTAGAAAATAACCGTCTATGAAAGAAAAATAGCTGAGATAAAACTCGACATACTCTGTGAAACAAGCTTCAGTAAATATGAAATCTCGACGTCTCTGCTATTCTGTATGTGATCCGATCAATAACAAGACAGAAACGTGCCTCTGATTACTGATCAATAACGAGGAGGCCTCTCTAAATACAGATCAATAGGAGGTTAAACAGGTTCAGTTAGTCTGCAGGAAGCTCCAGTTTTCACTCTCATTGTTTTTAGTTTACTACCGTAATCTTTTATTTTTGCATATATTTGTAATATTTATTCATCGCAAGTCGGTTCTTTTTCAACTTTCCTTCAACTCTTAAAATGGTCTGTTTTCCCACTTTTTAAACTCTTGTTGTTTCTCTCTCTTTTTCTTCTTTCCAGTTCATGTCTTTCACTCCATCCTATGAAACACTCAACAGTTGCTCATCTTTCCCACATCCAGTATCCAGCTTTCAATTTCTGCCTTAATTCCTGTGGTTAGAAAACATGAACCTGAAATCACAAGATGAATGCACCAAATAATAAATATAATAGATTATTGTTTTGAAGTGCAGGTCATAATAATGGATATCTATGGTGTGACTTCATAACTATAATGAAATGGTGAATGGGCTTTTTTAGTCCCGTTGTCCTTTCAGAGCTCTTCCCAAACCACATCCAACCAGCCACCCTCTTCGTCTACAGATCTGCGCGGATATTCTTTCCCATTTAGTCGAGGCGGCGCTTGTTCCCTTTTACACACTCAATACCACACACAGATGAACACATTATGAGGGTGGCGTGTAGTTCAATGTGTGGTTCTTGCTGAAGGACACCTCCACATGTGGACTCGACATGTGGAGACCAGGAATCAAACCATTGACCTTCAGGTCTCGGTCAACTCTTCTACTTCCTGATCTACAGACACGCCAACAGAACCAATGAAAATCTGAAGAAATAAGATGAGTCCATCTATCTTTTACATTTAACTTATCTGTCCAGGTCAGAAAGGCTCAAACTACTACTGAGATGTTTCCTGACCAGAGTATGGGTCTGACATGGACTTCTTGCCATTTGCACACAACTGTTTGATTAAATCTACTGAAATCTGGATCATCTCTCAAGTCTTATCCTTGGTGACTTGGATGCACCCAGTTTCAGTCCAGATATTCACAGAGTTGGAAAGAACATATTAAAGAGTATTTAATCAACACCTTGTTTGGAATTACCTCCTTCAGCTGAACCAGTGAAGACCCTGAGCAGATAACGAAGCTTATGTTACCAACTCCAATCAGAGTTATGACCCAGCACGTGGGGTAGAAACAAGACATGGAGACCGATCAGTTTAAGGGAATAAGCATTTTATGTGACTTAATAAATAAAGATTTGGGGATTTGAAAACCAGGACTAAGCCTGCAGGTCTAACCAGAAAAAGGTTCATATTCACAGGAAGGTAAAGCCCAAACACCACCCAAAGACTCTGCCGATGCCACTGCCGGGCCGGTACAGATGCACAAGGGCATAAAATGAGAGCAAGCAGACATTTCCAGACAACTGAGCGTGATGTTCGTCTCTCCGCTGATGCAGAAACGAGCGGTTTTACTGCATTCAACACCATAAAAGATTTTTAACAAAACAAACATCCATGATTACTCAACAGGAATTAACAACCTGTTGGTGTACAAACATAAAAAGATGTTGAAACGTGATGAAAGAAGTGTTGTTCTTGACCGTTTTTCATTAAAACTTGGAACGTGTGGTTCTTTGGCTACTTTTACTAAAACGACATGGTTTTTTCCTCTGTGGTTGTGTTTTCTTTTTCAGCCCAGACCACCACCCAGACCACCACCCAGACCACCACCCAGACCTCCCCCGACGATGACTTGGTAGCTCCTGCGGTGCCGTCAGCACATCCAGCCACCGGGGGTCGCTGTTGTTGTTGAAACGACTGATGCTGCTAAACACGATCAATAACAGCAACTGAACTGAAACAAGCTACTGCACAAACATATACATTGATTTTATGACTCACCCAGTCATAAAAAATGTTGGTCTGCTCCTTTAAAACTGGAAAGCATGCCGTCGTTCTAACTGAAGGAAGTAACTGGAGGTTTCATCTGTGCACACTCACACACACACACGCTTGTACCGCTATATTTGTGAGGACACTGGTAAAAATAAAACACCTCTTTTCTGAGGCAGAAACCCGGTTCCAGCCTGACCTCCAGAACATTTCTGGAACCATCTAACATCCCTTTGAATGTGACAAAGTGAGGACCGCACCGATCCTCATATCAATAGCTACACAAGTACACACACAGACGCCCACGCCGAGTGGTGAAGAGCAGCACATGGGCGGCGAGTCTGAGTGTTTGTGTGAAACCATTAGACGACCATCAGTGAGCAGCACTTTACTGCAGCAGACACACACACACGCACACACGCGCACACGCACACACACGCGCACATACACACACCTCATTACAAGAGACCAACATTCAACAGGAAACTCAGCAGAAGAAAACAGAAATGAGAGGACAAGATGATCCATCCATCCAGCAATTCAACCCTTCATCCACCCTTCCTTCCACCCATCCATCCATCCATCCATCCATCCATCCATCCATCCATCCATCCATCCATCCATCCATCCATCCATCCATCCATCCATCCATCCATCCATCCATCCATCATTCATCCATCCATCCATCCATCCATCCATCCATCCATCCATCCATCCATCCATCCATCCATCCATCCATCCATCATCCATCCATCCATCCATCCATCCATCCATCCATCCATCATCCATCCATCCACCCATCCATCCATCCATCATCCATCCATCCATCCATCATCCATCCATCCATCCACCCATCCATCATCCATCCATCCATCCATCCATCCATCCATCATCCATCCATCCATCATCCATCCATCCACCCATCCATCCATCCATCCATCATCCATCCATCCATCCATCCATCCACCCATCCATCCATCCATCCACCCATCCATCCATCCATCCATCCATCATTCATCCATCCATCCACCCATCCATCCATCCATCATCCATCCATCCATCATCCATCCACCCATCCATCATCCATCCATCCATCCATCCATCCATCATCCATCCATCCATCCACCCATCCATCATCCATCCATCCATCCATCCATCCATCATCCATCCATCCACCCATCCATCCATCCATCATCCATCCATCCATCCATCCATCCATCCACCCATCCATCCATCCATCCATCCATCCACCCATCCATCCATCCATCCATCCATCCATCATCCATCCATCCATCCATCCATGCATCCACCCATCCATCCATCCATCCATCCATCCATCCATCCATCCATCCATCCATCCATCCATCCATCCATCCATCCATCCACCCATGCATCCACCCATGCATCCATCCATCCATCCATCCATCCATCCATCACCCCACATACGCGTCCATCAGACCTTCCGTCCATTCAAGCATCTATACATCCTTGTCTCTTTTTCCAGAGTCAGTTTATTCTCCAGCTCTTCCTGGGGGGTCCTGCAGTGTCGTAAGGACACATGAGATATACAGTATAACCTCTTCAGTGTTCTGGTTCAGCCTCAGGGCCTCCGATTAACTACACGAGTCAGTGTTAGTCTGAGGACGGATCCGGATCAGGTACCCGGACCACCTCAGCTCACCCCTCCATCTTCTCAGAGATCCACCCCCAAGCATCCAGAAGCCTGGTTTCCTCACCCTGTCACATCACGTCAGGTTGTTCTGAAGCTGGTTTAAGCCCCATTCAGAGGGGATTACTTTCTCTGAAGGAGTTGGAATGATTTTAATATTTACCACCCTGAACAGTGTTATCTGAAGTCATCTGAAATGACCTCGTCTCTCTCAGTGAACCGACTGCTCTTCCTGGAAATGGCCTCGTCTTTGCCTTTTCAACCGCCTGCTTTTAATCTGCTGCTTTAATCAGCTTAAATCAAGGCTTTTCTGAAAATTGAGGGAATTCTGAAGGAAGCAAGTTCATTCAAAGATCCAAGTCATGATGGGAAACAGTAATGCGACACACCCTAATCTGTATGACAGGACCGGTTGTCTAGCGCTGCCTTGTGTTTCAATTCAATTCAATTCAATTTTATTTATATAGCGTCTAATACAACAGATGTTGTCTCTAGACGCTTTCTGTTTCTGTCTTTCTGTCATTTACAAAAGTGATCATGGATGTTTTTGTACAACGGACCCGTTGTGACTGTCTCTGACGACCCTCAGATCGCCGTTCCTTTACTTGAATCGGCTGATTGTTTTGCACAGAGACACAATCAGAACTGAGGTCTGTCAATGCAGAACAGTTTTTACAGACTGTCAAATCATATCCGTCAAAAGCTTTAAAGTCTATAAATAGCTTTCCTTTTTCTGATGCAACCCTGAAACTACAGAGCCCTCCAACTTGACAAATCCAGACTGAAGTTCATCCCCCAGATGTGGTTGTAGCTCTGCATCTTCTCCTATTATGTACCTGATGCAAGGTGGGGAATTCTGGAGTGTCCAAAAACTCTGTTCCTGGTGATGGAGGCAGGTGCAAACGGCTGGGGCTCATAGAGCTACCTGGACCCCGCCTACAGAAACCCACAAGTGTTTCTCCACTTCTGTGCCCCTTGCTGGTTGGTTAGGTTGAGGAACAAAAATGTTGTTAGCGAGCACTTTTTGCCAACCAATAAAAGGAAACGGCTTAATATTCTGTTCAGTTCATTTTTATTTTATTCATAACTACTCGGTTAGGTTTAGGAAAACAGCTGGATTTGGCATAAATGCTTGGTTTCACTGAGGTTAACCAGTTAATGCACGGAAGCGCTCTGAGGAGACGGCTGCACTCGTCATCCCAGTTGATGTTCGGTCTGCTGGGTTCCACGTTTCCCTCCTCATCACGAAGATGCTGAATGAACACTGAAGCTCCACCAAAGCGAGCTGCAAGAGCCACAGAGCCGGGTCACATGTTCCCTCACGTGAACACACACACTGATTTATTGTGATGGCACAAGCACAAACACGTCTACGCCACTCTTTAAATTAGCCTCACAGCATGCAAACTTCTATAAAAGTTGATGATCTTTGATGAGAAAAACACAACATCCTCCATTGAGGCCAAAGCACAGCTTCTTCCAGAGAGGAAGAGGATGAGGCAGAGCGAACAGCCCCAGCCGGCTGCAGCGAGGACTCGACCCTGATGCCGCCGGTCCGCATCCAAGGTTAATGAGCTCTCCCTCTCCCCGACTCCCCAAATCTCTGCCAGGTTCTGTCCATTTCAGCTTGGTAATTCTTGCGTTATCTCACCAAATTCAAACAGTCAGCAACCGTCGAATTCCACCACTTCAAAGCAGAAACGGTCACTAAAAGAAGATATCCCTTCATGTCTGAACTGACGATGAGGATCGTGGAGCTAACAAATGTGGTTTCCTGGGGTTTGAGGAATGTTTTCTGCAAACTACAGCGTCAAGCTATTTAAGGAAAGTATGAAGCCTTTAAAACAACAAACTTGGACTCGGTATGACACACCGTCCCACTACAGCTCCAAATATGGATGAATCCACCGCTGAAAATAGTCCCCAACAAACGTAGCATCTCCTCACTTTGATCAAAACTATTGCTTATTCAGGAAATGATGAGTTTTTGGAGGATGTGGCTGCATTTGTGGGGTGTTTTCATAGATTTCTGCTCACTGCAGGACGCCGAACTCAGACATGTGACACACGAGCACAAGTTTCAAACGAGTGAACGGAGGAGCGGCTGCTCCACGGACGGAGAAGGTGTGTCAATATTCATGAGCACAATGTGTGCACGCATGTGTGTGGGTGTGTGATGCAGCTGAACACTTAATAAAAAAACAGAACTTCATCACTAATTGATATAGCTTTGCGTTGCATCACACACCACACACACACACCCCACACACACAAACACACAAACACACACACACACTCACTTTTCTGTACTTCCAAGGGGAATCTACCTGTTTATCCCAACAACCTGACCACATCCTCACTTTTGTCTTCGCTCTGCAGCATCTTTGCAGAGGAAGTTTTCTCCTCCAAATCTCTTCTCCTCAAACTCTTCCTCCCCTCCTCCTTACCCCCCTCCCTCCACCCCGCCGTCCCGTCCTGCTCCTGTTACTCCGCTCGACTTCTCCGCTCCCTTCTTCTCTTTCTATTCTCAGCAGTGTATCTGGAGCACTTTTCATCCTACTTACCACAGCTGATGGTGATGGAGGTGAAGGGGATGAAGAGGAGGAAGAAGCAGCTTTTCCAGGTGAAAAGAGATGGACGGATGAAGGAGGGTGAAGGAAGAAGAATAAAAAGAAGGAGTAGGAGTAGGAGGAGTTGTTGTACTGTCTCAGATCTGTCCTGCTCTGCTGCCGCGGCAACAACCACATCTCCTGTCATCCCTCCGCTCCCTCTTTCTCACACACTACCTCTCTCTCTCTCTGGCTCCACCTCCTCCCAATTGCTCGCTCGACCCTCCCCTCCATCCTCCTCCTCTTTTCTCACTTACTCATTCCTTTCTCTCTGCTTGTTGTCGTTTTTGGCTCTCTTCATCTTCTACTCATTTCCCTCCTCACTCTCTACGTACACACACACACATGCGCGCACACACACACACACACACACACACACACACACACACACACACACACACACACACACACACACACACACACACACACACACACACACACACACACACACACACACACACACACACACACTAAACAGATTGATGGACGTTTCAAATCAGGAGATGTAAAAGAACCTTGGAGCAACAGGGCAAAATAAAAATGTTCACATGAAATGAGAAAAAGTGTGTATTTATTTGTACAAATTGATCTTCAAAGTGGCAGAGAAGTAGTTTTTTTTTTACTTTAGATGATGAGTTTCCATTTGATGTGAAGCAATATCTGATTCAAATGTTTATCTACTCATGTTTGATGACGTGCTGTCCTCGTTTACTCGGCCTGGTCGTCAGTAGTCTACTGTAACCTCACATGTTACCTTCAGTTTTATTCAAGTACACCTTTCAGTTGCTGACATACTCATTTTCTGCAGAAAGGAATTTTTTTACATTAAAACATCAACCTCAGTTTCATTTGAAGGAATATCTGATTACTTTTGGAACATTTTCGTCTAACTTTTACCGCCTTTTGTCCGTACTATCAGCATAAATCACACTTCCCTCTCTTCCAACAACTGTATATCATTTACAGCACAATGTCAGACATCAACAGTTTCAAAACTAGCTGACGGAGCTACAGGGGACATTATGGCAGAAAAAATTCGGAAAATCAAGAAAGTGATGATGGAAGATAAGACAAAGAGATGGGAGAGAGAGTGACCACATATTGTATAAGTAGAACTGGACAAATCCTCTGTGACATCACCCACAGGTTTCTGAGCAGTCAGTTTGAAGCTTCAATTTTCAATGCTTTGGACAACACCATTTTGGTAGGAGCTGACAGGAGGAAGGAGTCGGGCCCAGAAGCCGCTGGAACACGTCCTACTGAATGCAGTTACTACAGTTTAGTTATTTTGGCTTAGTTTAGCTCATACTAATCACTGACGAAAACCAACGTTGCCTGTACAGTCATGCTCGTGTCAGATGCTGCTACCCAAATGATCTCTAAAGCATGTCTGAAGAGCAACAAGGAGCGGCCTAGGCGCCAAAGCTACAGGTTTCTCTGGCTAGTGGTAGTTAGTCAACCAGGAAGGGTCCTGAAATAGTCCGAAGCACGGGTTTCTCAACCAGAGGATGCAGCTCCGGCTTGAGGATGTCTCTGCCTGCGTAGTGGAGCTTTGCCCCGGGTCCCACGCCACGAGTTTCAAGCCATTGTCCCTCCTGGAGTCAACACAAAGCTGCACAACAGCAGGTAATATCCTGATCAGAAGAGTGATTATACTCTCTTGATTTTTGATTTACAGCTCAGACATCAGGTTCACCATGAATGCTAACCTAGCCAGTAACAACACACACTGCTGTCACTTAAAACACCACGACACAAGCTATTCATAGAATTAACCTCCCGTACAGTTGCCATGGTTGTGAAACCTGTCTACGGAGAACAAAACTGTTTTTCATACCAGACTGTAAAGATGTTTATTTCTGCTGTAGAGTTGGACATTTTAACCTGGAGCTCAGTGGAGATAAACTCCCCTTTAAAGCAGCCCCTTATTTTGAGGATCTACAATATTCAATTCTTAGACTGTGTCGACTCGCAAGCTGGACGTGGCCCTTCAGAGACCAAACAAGCTGGACGTGGCCCTTCAGAGACCAAACAAGCTGGACGTGGCCCTTCAGAGAGACCAAACAAGCTGGACGTGGCCCTTCAGAGAGACCAAACAAGCTGGACGTGGCCCTTCAGAGACCAAACAAGCTGGACGTGGCCCTTCAGAGACCAAACAAGCTGGACGTGGCCCTTTAGAGAGACCAAACAAGCTGGACGTGGCCCTTCAGAGAGACCAAACAAGCTGGACGTGGCCCTTCAGAGAGACCAAACAAGCTGGACGTGGCCCTTTAGAGAGACCAAACAAGCTGGACGTGGCCCTTCAGAGAGACCAAACAAGCTGGACGTGGCCCTTCAGAGAGACCAAACAAGCTGGACGTGGCCCTTTTCAGGTCAAGCAACAGACTGAAGAAGAGGAAATATTGGACAGTGTTGTAAAAGTTAATTATAGAGGGGCCACCTGAGGGGCCATCTGAACTACCAAATGATTAAAAAGTCCCTTGTGCTGCTCTTAAAACAAAAGTGGAAAAAGGTGAAATAAAAAATAAATACAAACATCAGCATTTCCCTTTAAGTATTGCAACAGGGGTGCATCTTCTTCCAAATATTGATTTGGTGGAGATTTTCTTTCTTTTGTAACTTGGATTTCCTTCCTGATTCAACCCTCACTATTTATCCAGGCCTGAGATTATTTGTAAAATAACAACTTTCATCATAATTATTAAGTATAAAATACAAAACACTAGAAAACTGCATTTCAACTTCAGTTTACTTTTATTTGAATTGTTCCTTTTCCCCAAAAAGTAATTTCATGCACTTTCCACTAAAAGCAAACATGTTCAGTGGGTTGTGATTTAATACAGTCCAGTTATTGAATCAGTTTGCTTAATTCAGTTTCAATCCAATTCATTCCAACTGAATCTAGATTCAACATGCATCCTGCAATTTCATACAAACTAGTCTCGTTAAGGAAGTGTGAATGGTGACAGCTTAAGCAATTAATAAATAAATAGTGGTAAAAGGATCATAATTAAGCAAAAAATAAGTAGAAGTTGAGTCATGTGACCTCCAGGAAAGGTCTGCAGCATTCAGTTCCATTGTAAACTCAGAATGAGCAGAAAAAACCCTCAAATTATGTATGGTAATATGACCTGTTCAAAGTTTGAATGGTTTCTTTGACTAAAAGTAAGCTCTCAAAAAGTGCTTAAAGGTTTTGAGGATTCAAATGTTTCTCCATTTCTTTGAGTCACAAGAAAAACAATGAAGAAGAAAAAGATGAATGTCTTGATATTTGAACTTTTTATGGCCAAAGATGTGTGGAAGTGGTTGCGTGGGAAGTGAAGTGAGGAAAAATAAATGAATAAATACTGCAAAATAATGAAATGTAAATAGAATATCAACAATTGAAATGCCTCTCAGCATTCGGACAACTACTCATCTCTTTAGAGTCTGTTTTTTTTAAATAATTACTTTTTTGTTATAAACAATTTAAGATTCCTTTAAAAACTGTATTTACACATACATTTACCAGCTTTCATGCAGAATTTTCCCCACTGGGAACTGCAATGTTGTAACATTTACATTTAACAACTACGAAGTAACAATTTAATGCAGTTGATGACATAGCTACAATTTTAGCAACAATTTCTAAAAAAGCAATTTGGTCAGTTGTGAAAACAGAAAATAATTTTCAGATCATGAGAATCACACTTCTAAATATTTCGGTCTTAAATAATTATTTACGTCAACAAAATTAAAATATCAAACTGATTTCGACGCCTCTTGCATTATTACAATCTTGCTTCATTGTGGTTTTACCAAAACGTCTGTGGTTTGTTATTATTATTATTATTAGTGGATTTATCAATGCAACAGAAACAGATACTATGTTGAAACGCTATGTATTATTCTTTAGATGACTCTGTATTATATCATTTGTGCCTAATAAAATATAGTTTTCTTATAAAGTTTTATATTGTTAACTAAAAAATTGCAATCTATTTTTGTCATTTATTCAAATTCAATTTCAAATTAATTCAGTGAAAAGCGTTGTGTTAATCCCAAGCATATATCATCATGTAAATATCAAATGTTAATAGCAAAATCATTTATTTATAATAACACGTATTTACGGGTGTGTGAGTGTGTTGTTGTTCTTCACATGTTACCCTGCAGCGGACAGGAGACGTGTCCCGGTGAGCTCCTGTCCATCGCCTGAATCCAGCTGGGACGGGCTCCAGCAGATCCCTGTGAGTCTGAGTAGGAAGAAGCTAAGATGATGTATGGACGGATGGAAAATATGGTGTAAAAAAGTTAATACATTTTATTTCCGTGGGGTGTTTAGCACTGTCAACACATAGGAGGACTGTTGTTTGGAGAAATCCTCTACGTAGGTTTCCTGAGGTTACGCTAACTTCCTCCTGGGTTTTTTGTCTCCGTGTGGTCCTGTCATAGACTAGTATCCTGACCAGGTGTACACTTGATGATCAGTGAAAAAGGCTCTGCCCTCTACAGTCCAGAACAGGTGAAAAACATGAATAAATGTAAAATTTCTGACTGATGCATGCTACTCTTGCTCCGGTTGATGAAACTGAGCAGAAAAGTGAGTTCTTTTGCTCATATTTTACCAGGAGGTTTATTTATAAAGTGTTGATAATTTTATTCTCAATGTAGGATCTTAGTCTATAAGTGCACTTCTTTCCCTCAGACGCAGGAAGGGAACACAGTCGGCTGAAACCACTTAGCGATACAAAACTCTGTCCAACCACACAAATACATTCCCGGACACTGGAGCTGTGTGATGAAACATGAAAACAGAAACTGAAGCTCAAGCCAGCCCGGGACCGTGTCAGCTGGGTATTTAGACGTATTTGACAAACCTTTACGTAAGATACATACATTCAGTGCAGAGCTGTAACATATTACTGTACTAACTTTACTTTTTTCTAGAAATGACTCGATTGACAACAAAATTCCAACAATAGTGTTACCATTATTATAAAACAAGCTCTCAAGTCTGGTCTCAATACTGTAATGGACACATAACCTACAAAAAGCCTCCACATGACATATGTCTATCTACATCCAAAATAGCAAAACCTCCGGTTGTAATACCAACAGAAATTAAAAGGTAGTCTATCGTTACACTGCAAATTAGTAATTCACATGAACCCTCACCTGAAAGGAGGTCTGGCCGCCTCTCCACCAACCTACTTCACAGTCTGTAACCGATTCCGCTGCAACATACATTCATGGATAAGATGTCTGAACTTGGGGTCCCATTTATTTTTGATGGACCAATATATTATTTCAGCCTCACCTGAAACCCTGACGTTTGTTCCTTCGGCGCGTTCTGCATCACCAGGTTGTGGCTGTGTGTCCTGAAAACTACACGATTCAAACCCGTTGACATGTTTTTGGGAATAGCTTACATTACCTCAATTTATTTTAACTGGCAGGAATCTGATTGGATGCCTTCAGGTGAACAGAACCAGAATCTGTTGACACAAGTCTCATGTCCTTGACTATAATTTAAAAAACTTGTCAAATATTGCAACAACCTTCTCACGCTTTCACAAGGTGCTTTTTCAGATGTGTCGATAATCTAGTAGGCTAATCTAATTAGTCCAAAACCAAAGATGTTTTCGCCCATCTTCTTCAAAATTGAGACGTCTCGCAGGGCGAGATACGAAGAGAGAACTAGGGGAGTTACGCTCATGAATAAACAAGCCACAGTTTCAATGGCAGTACAATGGCAACACCGCCCCCCCAGAGCGCCACCATTGCCACATACTGAGTTTCGCTTTTGTCTTATGAAAAAGTGTAATGGAAATCCACCTACTCTCTGCTCCAAGGCCTCTCTCCACCACACTTCTATGCTAAGTAGGTTTTTTGCGATAGTGTGATGATGTTTCCTGGAGCTAAACATGGAGGAGACCAGGACATGGTGACCTTCTCCAACGGCAACCAGACAGACAGTGGAGGTGGTGGAGGAGCACTAACACCTGGCTGCTAGCGCTCTCAAATTTGCTTCCAGAGGACATACAAGAAGACGCCAGCAGCAACTGTGTGGCTACACAGTTATTACAGCTAGTGACAAAAACTGAAACAAATAATCCCATTAACTGAAATACAAATACTAAATAAAAGTTTTTATAAAATGAAAACTAAATAAGAATGAAAATTAACTCTGCAAAACTAACTGAAATGAAAGAATTGTGCGTAAAATCAACATTGTTTTGATTTGTTTCTTGCCTTTTTTTAATGTTTGATTCTTCATATTTCTTTTCTTTTTTTTTATCCCCGATTTTTTACCCATTTTATCACCCAGTGCTCTACCTAAGTCAGTACTGGGCCGCAGAGGCTTCATATTTCTAAAGAGGGAACAATTAAGGACTTTTGCTTTTCATGGGATCGTTAATAGAAGTTTTTCATCCTAGATTTTGCCAATATCAATTCCCTTAAAAATGTTTACTTGTCAGGGGTTCCAAAAACCTTGTTTATTTCAAACTTAAAACAGAGAAAAGCGCGCTTAAAGATATACACAGAAGGCTAGACGGGTGCACGCGATCAGGGCAGGTGGGAACAAGGGATGTCAAGATGTTACTGAAAGACAAAGAAACGGGCTTTCAAAATAAAGCAGGAATTAAACACCAAGCCATGACAAAACTAAACTAAATCACCTGTTAAACTAACTAAAACTAAACAGAAATACAAACAAAACAAAATAAAATACTATTATAACTTTGTTGCCCCTGATCACGTCTATGGTCTGAAGGGTATGACATTCTTGTAACCCCGTCTGGAGGGAGTGGGGTGTTTGGTTGAACCCAATAACATGTGGCGGGTTTGGGGATTTAACAGCTGATCTGCTGATGCAGGAACCTCCACGTGAACACAGTCGGCCCAGCTCCACTTAGACGTCAATAATGGATGCAGAGAAACGTTGTACAGCTGCTGCTCAGTTTGTCATCACACAAACACACAAAGACACACCTTCTCATCTGCACCAGAACAACACCCCGGCTACGCCGCTCGTCTGCTCGCCGTCCTTTATGCCTCGGCCTTTGTTTGGGCTGAGGTTTTTGTCTCGCGTGTTAGTGTGAGAGGCGCTCACGTGCTTCACTCTCGTTAATCACACGTACGACTTTGTTTGGCTCGACTCCGGCCGGGGAAGAGCATCCACTGATTCCTCTGGTGATGTAACACAGAAACCGGAATAAAGCTGGGAGGATAAAATGATCCGAGAGCGGAGGAGACGGACAGCAGCAGCGTCACGTCTGCATTATTTATGCTTCAAGAGCAGAAACATGAAAAACACACATATGACCCTTTAACCCTATAAGCTCTGAGTTATTTTCAGTGTCATTTTTCAGCTCTTATATGACTCATCAAAACAGCCAGCACTACTTTCTTTATCTTGTTTTTTCCCACAAAAGTGTAGTTTATCCATAATTTGACTTGACATCATTACTTAAAATACGCATTAAACAATAAGAGGTTGCAGAGAAACGCTGAGAAAAGCTCCTCACATCCTTCTATATACGGTAGATACAGTTTATGTCTGAAATAGTTCGACCACACAGATCTGGACTCTGAGAACACTGAGCTTTCCATAAGTGCCGACAAAAAGCCAGCTCCTCACACAAGTCCCGCCAACTGCTTCTATTGATTTTTGATTCCAAGAAAGCAATGTCAGTGTTTCCCACGTAGACTTTTTTCTGGGACAGACTGCTCAGTATATTTGGCATCAGAGTCCCATATTTACGTCGTATTTTTATCTGAAGTGGTCGACTCTTTTGTCATGTTTTATCTCACGTACTGACCCGCCCTCTCTGTGAGACACACTGGAAACAAAGTCGGGCTCTGTAGGAAGGCGAGGCACGGTAACTGTATTTATATAGCACAGAGGCAGTTCAAAGTGCTTTTACATAAGCAACGGGATGCATCACTACACCAGGAACCCTAAACAGCAAACGTAGGAAGAAAGCAGGAATGAAATCCATTAAGACAAAACTGAATTAGACCAAAAAGTTCTAGCGGAGCTGAAACAAGAACTGAAAGAGCTCCAGCCACGACCAGTGGGACCCTGGATGATCTGACGCTCGCATAGTTGACATTCAAGTCCTGGTGCCAGGGTAAGGAGCTTGAGGCTGCTCCCCGGGTCACCCAGGTATGAAGGTACCTGGGTCTGCTTTGCCCTTGGACCATTAATGCATGAATGCATTTCCCCCCTGGTTGGTGTCCCAGCTGACTTCAACCTAAGATCTCATGTTTGGTTTATTATTTTCAACAAGATCAGAGTGTTGAAACAAACTTCCATCATCAGGTTAATATAAAAAAAAAGTTCTGTATAAAATGTGATATTTTCTCACAAGGTCCTCGGAGTCTTGAATAAATGCAACTGGACATCATTTTCTTGGTTCTTGAATATGTTTTGCCTTCCATCCTGAAGGCCTCCTCATATCGAACTGAATTGTGAGCAGTTTCCACCTTCTGAGCTCTTGAAGTCATGCAAATCTGTCAGTGCGGTTACATGCACATCTAAATTAAGCTATCGGCAAAAATCTAGCTCAGGATTAAACTGGAGGTTCAGAGAAATTCAAGTATACATGCGCAAGAAGACAATCGATTATTAAGTGAGGTGTTTTCGACCCTGCGACACTAGGTGGTGCCACACACACTTTCGCCGTTGGCATTCTTCCAGTAAACAAGCACAAAGGAGGACAACAACATGTGAAAAAATGGATGCTAATGATGCAGCAGCTCTGTAAACTTCGTACATACTAAAGCTGAATTATGGTTCTGCGTTAAATCAACGCAGAGCCTACACCGTAGGGTACGTGGGAGGCTCTCCGTAGCCTCCGCCGTAGCCTGACCTGCACCTCCCAAAAAATGTAACTACACGTGGAGGCGACGCAGACCCAACACAGACTGAGAGGGCTGTGATTGGTTTGCTTGGTAGCAACGCATTTCCAGTTCTGGTTCGTGAACCAGTCGTGAACTTTCAGCACTCTTTTCTTCGTGTGTGTGTGATTTTTTTTTTTTCTTGGGTTGTTTTGGTTTTTTGCACAATAGTTGTCCTTATCTCTTTGATTCACTGCGACCGGAAAAGCCGGAAGCTAAACAAAGTATCAACTAGCGCTCTGGGGGGGTACTGCACCACGGCAAAAGGGAGTGATGGAGAAGTCCGAAGGATTTACAACGGCGTCACGGCAACGGCGTAGGCTCTGCGTTGGTTTAACGCAGAACCTTAAATCAGGCTGTAGCCTGATCATGTTGCAGGTAAGTCTCTTCTTCTTCTGTTGCCGTCTTGTTGTGATGCCGTGACTGTTATTATTCCCGCTCCCGCGGCTCGTCAGTTCCGGAAGGAGGAGTCCCGGGGCAGTTAGTAGCTTGGTTCAGCGTGGGTTACGTATACATGCCGAAATAACAGGAATTAGGACGCATTATCTGGCACTAAAAGCTCGATCTCAAAAGATTTAGTTTGGCCCAGCTAAGATGTATACATGGCTTTTAAAAATCCGAAATCGGTTTGATTAGGGCAAGAATATTACTTTCTGTTAGTGCATGTAAACATACTGACTGAAAATCCCATCTGTCCTGAAGATCATTAGAGTCCTTTGTCCACTGTACGTAAGTGTTGGACAGGTGAAACCTGATATCATCCCTTCTTTTACTGCTCTTTCAGATTTACCTGTCTTTTCTGTCCAAAATTTTCACATCACTGTCCTCAAAAGAGTGTCCTTTATCTTAACCTGGGGTAAGAAACCACAGTAACCGGTCTTTGACTGGCCTAGAGGTGTTCCAAGGCAATGCTTAGTCTGAAGCACCTCTCCTTGCCCTCCGTTAGCTGGACTGCTTCTAGATCATCAGCTTCTAACTTTTGCAGCAGTTCGTTTGACAACATCTGAAACAACATCCGAAACATCTGAAACAACATGCAAAACATCTGAAACATCATCTGAAAAAACATCCGAAACATCTGAAACAACATCTGAAACAACATCCGAAACATCTGAAACAACATCTGAAACATCTGAAACAACATCCAAAACATCTGAAACAGCATCTGAAACAACATCTGAAATATCTGAAACAACATCCGAAACATCTGAAAGAAAACATCCGAAACAACATCTGAAACATCTGAAACAATATCCGAAACATCTGAAACAACATCTGAAACATCTGAAACAATATCCAAAACAACATCTGAAACAACATCCGAAACAACATCTGAAAAAACATCCGAAACATCTGAAACAACATCCAAAACATCTGAAACAGCATCTGAAACAACATCCGAAACATCTGAAACAACATCCAAAACATCTGAAACAACATCTGAAACAACATCCGAAACATCTGAAACAATATCCGAAACATCTGAAACAACATCCAAAACATCTGAAACAGCATCTGAAACAACATCTGAAATATCTGAAACAACATCCGAAACATCTGAAAGAAAACATCCGAAACAACATCTGAAACATCTGAAACAATATCCGAAACATCTGAAACAACATCTGAAACATCTGAAACAACATCCAAAACATCTGAAACAATATCCGAAACATCTGAAACAATATCCGAAACATCTGAAACAACATCTGAAACATCTGAAACAATATCCAAAACAACATCTGAAACAACATCCGAAACAACATCTGAAAAAACATCCGAAACATCTGAAACAACATCCAAAACATCTGAAACAACATCTGAAACATCTAAAACAATATCCAAAACAACATCTGAAACAACATCCAATACATCTGAAACATCCGAAACAAAACATCCGAAACAACATCTGAATCATCTGAAACAACATCCAAAACAACATCTGAAATATCTGAAACAATATCCGAAACATCTGAAATATCTGAAACATCTGAAACAACTTCCGAAACAACAACAAGTGATCATCACGTCGTCTTTACTCCACTGTGTGTTTGTGTTTCACTATTTCCAGTCGTCTGTTTCTCTGAACACTGATCTGTACTTTTTTTCTGCAGCAAGTCTGTGTTGTGGAATACTGACTAAGGCATCAGAAAATCAATGGTTCATCAGGTGTGTGTGTGCGTGTGTGTTGGGGGGGGACTCTGGGGACAGTTTGCTTTAGTCCTCATTACTCCTGCACTCCCCCAGGAGGACTTACGTTTTGCACCATCCGCCTACATTCATTTTGGAAAATGAATTTGTTTTAGGACATCGTAACAGCCAAGACACTTGTGCATTCAGTCCCGTCATTATTTTACTTTGTGGCTTTGTGCACGAGCAGAGATTGATGGGAGCTGACGTACTCGATCAGAACCGCGACTTCACCTGTCCTGAGATTCCTCTGAAAGGAAGAAGAACAAGAACTCAACGTCATCTATAGAGCAGAATCAACGAGGGAAAGCAACAATGACGGGAGGGAGGATGAGGGCAAAGGCTTTCTGTGGATGTATCGATTACAGGAGGAGACACAGTGTGTGTGTGTGTGTGTGTGTGTGTGTGTGTGTGTGTGTGTGTGTGTGTGTGTGTGTGTGTGTGTGTGTGTGTGTGTGTGTGTGTGTGTGTGTGTGTGTGTGTGTGTGTGTGTGTGTGTGTGTGTGTAAACTGATTAATAATTCAGCGTAGCCCATTCCAGTCTTGTACGGACGAAGGAAAGAGGAGATGAGTAAGGACAGCAGAGAAAACAGGAGAAATTGAGAGTAAGAAGGGAAGAGAGGGAGAAATTCACACCATCAGTAATATTCCCTTGTGTGTGTGCTTCTATATATGGGTATTGATGGCGAGTGGACCGACATTTCCCAGACAAACAGGGAACTCCCAGAAGTCCGGAGAGTTCACAGAGGGGAGACAGAGTCTCTGGAAAGCTCCTGGCAGTCATGTTCATATGTTGCAGAGCAGTTACAGAATTTAATGTTCCCAAAAATAGATCACATTTTTAAAAAATAAACTGAAGGAAACGGACTTTACATAATCTTACAGAGGTCACAGTCTCACATTTCTCACACAGAGTATTTTCTTGCTCATTTTTCCGGTTTCAGTAAAGGCACTAGCAGCAACGTAAAGTCCTGCAGCACTGCATCCTGAAATCAGCTGCAGGATATCTGAGGCTAGCCCAAAATAAATCAGAGAATATCACTCAGGACGACCACAGCAGCTCCTCTGAGGGGGCAGATGCAACAGCAGCCCGACTCTCAGATTATCTCTGGTTTAAGTTCAAGGGCAAAACAACAATGAATAGATGCGTAATGTTTTTATTCACGTGAATCTAAAGGCAAACAGAAATGATGCTGACACACGTACATACAACGCTGTGAGCAGGCTTTATAAAGTAGCAAAATCTAGGTTTTCTTCTTCAATATATTTTATTTATCAAGGCTGCATTCACGGACCATCATCCCCTCCTCCGTCTGCTCCTCTCTCGGCTCACTGAAATCTTCAGTTTCCTTGCAACCTTCCATCCGGAGCAAGAAAATGACCACAATGGAGAGCAGAAACCTGATTAACAGGCCTACAAAGACAGAACCAGGGAGGGAGAACAACTGCCTCAAACTGCTAGATGTCTGACATCAGTCCAAAGCTGCCCTGCCTCCCAATTCTACTGCTGGAAACCCAAGAATCCACCAGTAAACCTGCAGTCTAAGACGAGAGTTCTGCTGAGATGATCTGGAGCTGTGAGTTCTTCAAGGTAGGAAGGAGCTAAAACCTTTAGATTAGATTAAATAGTCCTTTAGTCATCCCTCAGTGGGGAAATTCAATTTGAGCAGCAGCAGTACACATACTGTAACGAACACATGCAGAGAATAAGGATAAAAAAGTAAAACATATATAATAAAAAAATATAAACAGTATATAGAGGAGAAAAAAAAAGTGCAGTATGAGATAAAGAAACAGCTATATGAATAAAATACATTTATACGGGAGAGAAGAAGAGTGTTCAGCTCTGTCCTGGATTTAACAGGAAGTCAGTGTGGGGAAGCCGAGATTGGATAAATCTGATCTTCCCTGATAATCCTCATCAGGAGGTTGTAGTATTTTGGATCAGATGTTCAGAGTCGTCCTACTAACAAGGAACCTCACCTCCAATCAAATTTATGGACTTGTTTTTCTGCTTCAATGCAGTTCTAGAAACATGTTTTATGTGTGATTTAGAGCAGTGGTTCCTAACCTTTTTTCCTTGGAGCCCCCCCTACTTGAGTCTAAAACCAGCCAGGCCCCCCGACCCGTACGGACTAGCACCAAAATAGTCTTTAATTGAAAAAATTAACATTAATTATGTTTTTTTGATACATTTCTCTTTGGTTTACTCTGTATACATATGACTTTGTTTTTCTCCAATGTCACCAATGTATAACATACGCAAGAAAGGACATAAAAGGACATAAAAATATTTCTGAAAAATGTCTCTTTTAATATGAGACCAACATTTTTTAACATTTTCCCTTTAACAACCTGTTGGAGTAGATTAAATGTTGAGTAATGATATAATAATAAGGAATTAAATAATTTCCTGTGTTTGTCACCAGTGTATAAAAAATACAAAAAAAATTCAAGACATTCATAAATTATTCCTAACAATGTCTTATGAATGATTCATTCGCAAATATAATTTTTACAACTGTTTAGCGCCCCCCCAGAGATCTCTGGCGCCCCCCCAGGGGGGGCCCGGACCCCAGGTTGGGAGACACTGATTTAGAGAACACATCTTGATCAAAAATAACTCGGGCAGTCTTCACAGTAGCACTGTCATTAGTGACTGTAATCCAGAAATCTTACTGTTTTTATCAGGTTTCATGGAAGAATATAGCTGAGCATCATCTGCATAGAATTAAACTTTCTATCATGCTGCCTGACAATAGTAGCTGATGGAAGCATGTATACAGTGAACTACAAAACCTATGAACATCTCTGGTGGACGAGAAAGACTCCTAGTTCCTTTGACAAACCTATCAGAACAATATACCAGATAAATAGGACTTAAACCAACCTAATGTGGTTCTTTGTATACCAATAATGTGTCAGATTATCTGCAAGAGAACATTGTGATGAACTGGATCAAATACAGCAATGATGAGGTCTAACAGAACTGGTATACAAACCGGTCCCCCATCCGAAGTCTAAAAGGACCAGTACAGACACCGGTCTATACTGGTCCGTCAGAGGTCTAACAGGATTAGTATAGACATCATTCCACCCTCTGACTCTAACAGGACCAGTATAGACCCTTTTTCAGCCTACGTCAAATAATGTTGCGCGCGCATCTTGGCAACAGAAGTGGCGTTGTTCTCCAGCAGTTCTGACTGAAAGACGAGGTAGCAACTGGTTAGCAAGCATTTAACAAACTGTTCCCAGCATCAACATGTCTGGTTGTTGCGTATACGGTTGTACGAATCGCTATTCCACCGGCGGACTAAAGTTTTATAGGATTCCGACAGGATCACGACCATTTCAGAGCAACCGGTGCTCCTGCGGCGGCTCATACCTTCAGGGACAGCGGGACATCGAAGTCTCTGGCCCGCAGGAACTTGAGGAGGAAGCGGTCGGAGAAGCCGGCGGGGTCCCCGGACCCGGGGGGGTTCCCGGGGACCCCTCCGGCCCCGGGGAGGCCCGCTGGCCTCAAAGGGAGCTGGAACACGGCCACCTTAGCTCAGTTACTGCAGGTTAGCTAATGTAGCCTGGCTGACTTAGCTCGTGCTAACCTGTGGTGTTAACTAACTGCCATTCTGATCTGATCTGATCTGCTAAGCTCTGAGTAGCTATAAGATGACACGTAGCCTCAGCTGTAATAAATGTGTGGCTTTCTACCATTTGTCTTAACAAGGTGCATAAACCCCCCATACAGTTGTCATTCATGTAGAACTAACTAGGCTACGGGTCATTCAACGAATCAAAATACTTCTGATTAAATGTGAGCTTCAGCTTACACCTGAGGTGTACCCAGCAGCAGACACGAGGAACTCGAGCTCAGAGTCTCTCATTTGACCTTTTCCATGTCTGAATGTCAGCAGCGATGAACCCAGACTCGTAGGCGCAGAGCATTACTGAATGAAAGCCATTTATCGTCAATGACAGTGCATCAAATTAATAAATAATGCCGTCAAACCAAATCTGTGCTCCTCGCGGCATCTCCATCAGCGGAAGAGTTCCAGAATGAGTCCCTCTAATCTGTCACAAGTTTTAAACTCATCTCATCAACAAACACTTTGCCTTCCCTGTTGAATCATCTCCAATATCACCCCCTCCGTCTGCCCCGAAGCCCCCTGAGAGAAAATCTAATAAAGTCACTGACTGTGTTGATGCAGAACATGGACCGATGATCTGCGAGGACGTTTACTCTGATATTAAAAAGGAGCTGCCACCACAGCACTGAAAAAATATCACTCCGTCCCAAAATTACTTTCTCTGTGGTTGTTCGCTTGATCCGTGGTGAGGCCCACAGGACCAATGTAACCATCCACCTTTCTGTCAGCCAATCAGTGACCGCTTTTCGTGCGGAGCGGAACCCCAAGCAGGCGTCGTCGTATTCCCATCCACAGGACTTGGAGCGAATGTAGCAGCCTTGAGCTTGTTTCATGTGTAATTTATAGGAGCTCCATCAGCATGAATGTTTCATGCAGAGGTGTAAACAGTTCTGCAGAGGTTAGCTGTTAGCTGGTCAGCGTTGCCCCGCTGCACCTGGGCGCCACGTGGCTCGACGGCTCACATTCACACACAAAGATTTACACAAATGCAGCAGCTGGTTTTGGGTTTCGGAATCGATACAGACGACACCGTGGTATTTACACAACAATTATGTAAAATTCAACACAACTGTTGGGGATGCTGTGTACACGGGTGCATTACTGCACCAACTGAAGCTGCTTCAGCTCCTGAACCACAGACCGCATGTTTCATTTAGACCTTCAGAGAAAAAATACATAAGAGCGGCACGATGAACCATGACATGTCTCCTGGATGAAATGTCTCTTGGATGAAATGTCTCCCAGTCATATGTCGGCGTCGATTCGACATGTAGAATCGGCCAAAATGACCAATCTGATTGGTGGAGTGCGAGCCCTTGACTAGCGAATCACAGAAATGACAATGGTAAATTAACTAGCTAGACAACAATGGTACAAACGATAAACCACACTATAATGGCGTCGGTTTGAATTTGGCTTGTGTTTGATTGTATTATATTTTCATTATTAGTCATCTTTTTTTTTTATCCTTCTTGACTTCTTTCAGATGTGAAAACAGTGGGTTCACGTCTGAACAGTTCAGAACTAGAGACTAAAGCGATCCGTCATTTCCAGTTGTTCTTTTTGCAAAGTCACAGTTTAGCACCGCCTGCAGGTACAAGGACGTATTACGCCTCACGCACGCGAAAAACGTAAGCTCCAGTCGGCGTCGGGTTGGCGTGTATTTCTTTGACCAACTCAGGGAGACAAAAGGCGACTTTAAGCCTGATTGCTTTTCTGCCAGCGGTCGGCCGGCGGGTTCGTGTGTCCCGGCCTTTAGTCTCCTGGATGAACTCTTGTTATGATTACAGGACAAAAAACAAACAACAAAAAAACAACAATAGCTGAGAAACAGACCACGTTGCTGGAACAGAAGCTGCTGCACACTTAATACCTTATGTGAGAAGTGGTGTCTGGCCAACATTATCCAACGATGAGATACAGAATAAAGTAAGTCAATATAACACATTTCTAAGTGAAAAGTTACCATCAATTAACAATCAATTCCTGTATAGTCTTATCAGTTCCTGTGGAACATATCAAAATTAGAATATTTTTAGTGAACCTTAGCTTTACTTTCCCATGAAAGGTTTATGAAAAGTTGCCAGAAATTAACCAGACCTGCCCCCCACCTCTTTCCAACCCCAGTCAGGAGAGTCCCCCGATAACATGGAGACGTGATATCAATCTGCTGTAAACCATCTCTGTATCTGTGTTTTCCTCTCAGAGGCAGGAAGGCGGGGCAGTGACCCACAGTTCATAATTTAACACTCATGCATCATAGATGAGACACATCCACAACCAGCCAAGTTCAAACACAAACCTCTGCATTTAGAGGCTGAAAGATACAGAAGGAGAGAGGGTAGGGATTCAGGCTGGACATGTGTATTGGACAACCGCAGGGAAAAAGAAGAGGACGGAGACTTGAAAGAACAGGAGAACATGAGGAAGAGAAGAAGGAAATAGTGAGACTGGTGTCTGGTGCTTCACGAACAAACAGAAGCTGCTATAATTCAGCGGTCCACCCCACTGGGAGACGCCGACCGCACGCAGCAAACACGCCCAGAGCAAAACAAGCAGACGAGAAAGATCTGCAGGAGGAAGTAACGCAGCAGACTGACAGCCAGAACCAAGACAGACAGAACCACCACAGCCAGAACCCCCACAGATAGAACCACAACATTGTTTTACGCTCAGCAAAAATCTGTTTTCCTCCCTGCCGCAACACCTTATTCTGATGTTCCAATCATTTATTTATAATCCACTTCCTGCATCTAGTTTATTACATCAGTTCCTCATGAGTTAAATAATATTACATGTTTTTTTGGGGCTGTTTTTCCAGCTAACCGACTAACCGAGGCGATCGTGTAGCAGAGCCGATGTGACGGTGCGAACCCCCCGCTGCAGATTGCTGCAGAGCGCTGCGTTGCCCGACGTGCACCTCTGAAATGCATTGATGCAATGCGGACTGCAAGGGCTGGTACTGGTCCGGTGTACTGCATCATTCACTTAGAGACTGATAACGGAAATCTCATGTTTGCGACCGTGAAATACATTTTCTGTGTTAGAAAAGTCCAGCTGCTCGCTCAGGAGTTAGCTCCAGATTTAAATCCATATTATAGCTTTGCTACTGTGTTTGGGATCATTTCCTGTCACATGATCCAGTTTCGGTCAGCCGTTTTCACATGTGTCTCTAGAAGACTGTGGTCTACAAAGTTCATGGTCCACCCAGAGACTGACAAGTGTCTGGGCCCAGACCATCATCCCTCCACCACTGTGCTTGACAGTGGGTCTGAGGTGGTTCTTCTGGTTTCCTCTAGACATGGTTCTGGACATAAAGACCGTCTACACTCTGGTCTCATGTGTCCAGAGGACATCGTTGCAGAAGTCTGCAGGTTTGTTCAGATGCATCTTTTCAAACATTTGATGCACGATCACGCTTGTTTTAGGAAGAAAAGGCTTTGTTTCTGGGAACCTTTTTAACATAAGTCCTACTTGTACGCAGCTTTTTAAGATGCACACACTGCTCTTGCAGTAGATGTGGACACTCGCCTTGGAAGACTGTCACCTGTCTGGAAAGTCCCCCACTGCTTTCCACTGGTGAAGAAGCTTTCTCATTGCAGAATAATAAACTCCAGTTGGTTTAAAAGCGGCCTCATAAGCCTTTGCAGATGGATGTGCTGCAACCATCGCCATTATTGATGTATGTTATGTTTTGATGTATGATGTATGTTTTTTCATTTTTATTTATATATATATATTTTTTTAATTATGTTTGCATAATGTTATGTTCGCATGTGTTAGCTAGTCATATTTAAGGAGAGAGGGTGAGAGTTTATAAGTTTTACTTCTTCTCACTCCCTTTCGAATATGTACTTTGTTATGTCTCATGTTAAGACGATTGTCTTATTTTCTTTCTTTTTTTATGATTCATATTCGAAATAAACTCTACTACTACTATGTCCTCCTTGTTATTGTGTCAACACAGACCTGAATGCTCCAGACCAGCAAACTGCCAACATTCAGGGTTTATAGAGGTTTTCGGTCCAGCTGAAGTTCCAGTCCTTGAGGGCCGCCGTCCTGCATCTTTTAGATGTTTCCCTGCATCACCACACCTGATTCATGGTTCCTCAGGTTGACATCAAGGTCTTCACAACTCTGCTAATGACACAGACTTTTGTATCAGGTGTGTTGATGACAGGAAACAGCAGCCTTAAGGGCTGGAATCTGACCCCCCTGCCTTAAACTCTATGGTAGCGGTAAGGATGGATTTAGTCATCTTCACGCTGCTTTTGCATTTCATCTTCAATTTTGTTCAATAAGTAATGACCCTGTGTAAAATGTCACATCTTGTTGTTCTTCCGAGGTTGCATTCAACCAAGTCAAAGACCTGCTAAGGACCTGATGATTTTTTTATGACCCGGGAACATGAGTCTGAGCTGCTTAAATCCCTCCACTTGAGGCGGCATTCACTCCCAGCTGTGGGCATCCACCTTCTTCCAACCATGGAGAACCACAGAGTCGGACCCGGTGCTGATTCTCATCCCAGCTGCATACCCGCCGTCTCTGCCTGCAGAAGCCAACAGGACAAGCTCATCTGCAAAAAGGGAACATGCAACCCTAAACTAACCAAGCAAGAAGTCTACCGTCCAACAGGGAGCAGGGAGTTCAACATCCATCAGAAATGTGGACAAAGGTCTCACTTTAGTTGTGCAGGGACTGATGGACCTGTGGCAAAGAGCTACACTGCTACAGGCATCGCGGCCTGATGTACTGCAGGTCCCCGCTGGGTCGTGCTTGTAAAGATCCTGAGATAATCCGCCGTGTCTCCTAGCACCTGATCCACACCGGAGGAGCTAGGGAGCTGCCAGCAGACATTTGTTTCGTATGTTCAAAACCTCCCATTTGGAATTTCACGTTGGTGCCAATATCTTGGTAGCAGCACAAGCTGCGGGCTGCTTAGCTCAGCTTCCTCTCAGACCCTTCCAGACCCTTCCAGACCCATCCAGACCCTTCCAGACCCTTCCAGAGGCTTCCAGACCCTTCCAGACCCTTCTAAAGCCTTCCAGAACCATACATACGCTTCCAGACCCATCCAACTTTTACAGACTCATCCAACCCTTCCAGACCCTTCCAGAGGCTTCCATACCCATCCAGACCCATCCAGACCCTTCTAAAGCCTTCCAGACCCACCCATACCCTTCCAGACCCATCCATACCCTTCCAGACCCTAACAGACCCATCCATACCCTTCCAGACCCTAACAGACCCATCCAGACTCATCCATACCCTTCCAGACCCATCCATACCCTTCCAGACTCATCCAACCTTTACAGACTCATCCATACCCTTCCAGACCCATCCATACCCTTCCAGACCCATCCATACCCTTCCAGACTCATCCAACCTTTACAGACTCATCCATACCCTTCCAGACCCATCCATACCCTTCCAGACCCTAACAGACCCATCCAGACCCTTCTAGACGCTTCCAGACCCACGCAGACCCTTCCAGACCCATCAGGACCCTTCCAGAACCTTCCACAGCCATTCACGGCGGTCTGTTTAAAAAAATAAATACAACAAAACGTACTCTTATTAAAATGTGAAAGATTGTGTTCCATTTATTAAGTCAGGAAAGTGCTAAGGTGTAAGTATCTAAGAGATGACAGGTGACTGAGACCACAGACTGTGATGCAGCTGTCACTCAATTAAACAGGAAGCCAAAATTTCCATCCATCTTCTACACCCCTTTTATCCTTTGTAGTGTCATGGGGGTCTGCTTGAGCCAATCCCCACTCATCACAAGCGAGAGGTGGGGTCCATGCCACGAATTACTGAATAGTTTTTTTGTTTAATATAATTTTCATTGACAAGGTACCTGAAAAAATTCCCCCAGTACAGCTCTCATGTATGTGAAAACAAAACTGTTTACAGTTTAACGTGGAACTTTACTCATTTCTGGCACAAGTCCCTTGTTTAGAAGAACTGCACCAATGACAGTTTGACTTTTACCCTGGAACAACCCAGTTTTACCCTGGAACTACTCGGTTTTACCCTGGAACAACACGGTTTTACCCTGGAACAACCCAGTTTTACCCTGGAACTACCCGGTTTTACCCTGGAACAACCCAGTTTCACCCTGGAACAACCCAGTTTTACCCTGCCCTCCCTAAATGATATTGCAGACTCTCAGGGGCTGAAAAGGGCAAAAATGATTTTGCAGGACCCATCTCATCCCGGGCACAGTCTTTTTGACCTGCTGCCCTCCGGCAGGAGGTACAGAGTCCTGAAGCAGTGGACAAACAGACTCAAAAACACCTACTATCCCTGGGCCATCAGACTGTTAAATAATACACAGCAAAACATAACATAACATAACATAACAGAACAGAACAGGTGTATTTTTTTGAATGATGTGGGAGTGATGTCTAGGTCACAGTTTGTTGCACTTTATCCAGACATTGTTTGTATTGCTTTTATGTTTTTATACTGTGCTTTTCATACTTATTTATTAGGGCCCGAGCACCTTCAGTGCGAAGGCCCTATTGTATCTGTAGGAATTTTTTTTCTTTTTTCTTTTTTCTTTTTTCTTTTTTCTTTCTTCTGACGAAAGGAGGGCCTTTTTGCCCCCCTAAACGTGCCCAAAAAGTCACCAAATTTTGCAGGCAAACCAGGCCTGGCGAAAAATGTTATATTTAATGGTTTGCATTAATGGGCGTGGCAAAATGGCTCAACAGCGCCCCCCGGAAAACTTTGTGCCTCAAGCCCCACGATACGGTTTGACGTACATGCACGAAAATCGGTACACACCTGTATCATGGGACAACTTAAAGAAAAATCTCTTGGAGTCAAGCCCGAAACCGAACAGGATGTCGGCCATTTTGAATTAATCGTGTCATTTTGGCGAAATTCATGCCATTCCTTCGGCAGTTAATACGGCCCGAACCGTAACGTGCCCCCAAGTGTGTTATACATCAAAATGTGCGTCTCCATCTTCCGACACCACGCATTACTTTTCTCTTTCAAAAGCATTAAAAGCGCGCCCACCCTTCATCTGATTGGTTCAGACAGAAAAAACTTTGTGCCTCAAGCCCCATAATACGGTTTGACGTACATGAACAAAAATCGGTACACACCTGTATCATGTCGCAACTTAAAGAAAAGTCTCTTGGCGCCATGGCCGAAACCGAACAGGAAGTCGGCCATTTTGAACATTCTGAATTAATCACGTAATTTTTGAGCAATATATGCCATTCCTTCGAGAATGAATACGGCCCGAACCGTAACGTGCACCCAGGTGTGTTATACATCAAAATATGCGTCTCCACCCATTACTTTTCTCTTTCGCCAAAAAGCACGCCCCCCCTTCATCTGATTGGTCCATATTTGATAGTTCCCCAAAAGGCACCAAATTTGGCATGCAAGCCAGGCCTGGTGATAATTTTGATATTTCATGGTTTGCATTAATGGGCGTGGCAAAATGGCTCAACAGCGCCCCCCGGAAAACTTTGTGCCTCAAGCCCCACAATACGGTTTGACGTACATGCACGAAAATCGGTACACACCTGTATCATGGCGCAACTTAAAGAAAAGTCTCTTGGCGCCATGGCCGAAACCGAACAGGATGTCGGCCATTTTGAATTAATTGTGTAATTTTGGCGCAATTTATGACATTCCTTCGGCAATTAATACCGCCCAAACCGTAACGTGCACCCAGGTGTGTTATACATCAAAATATGCGTCTTCACCCTGCGACTACACGCATTACTTTTCTCTTTCAAAAGTGTTACCGTGGCGACGCTAGACGCCAAAAAACGCGCCCCCTCCTTCATCTGATTGGTTCATATTTGATAGTTCTCCAAAAGTCATCAAATTTTGCATGCAAGCCATGCCTGGTGATAAATTTGATATTTCATGGTTTGCATTAATGGGCGTGGCCTAACGGCTCAACAGCGTCCCCTAGAATACTTTTCTGTGCCATAACTTTTGAATGGTTTGGCATAAAGAGTCGTGGGTGGTGTCATGGGACTCGGTATAGAGTCCTTGACCATAATTAGTGAAAATTAGTCCTTGACCTTCATTGGCTTAAATTAGCCCCGCCCCTACTTCTGATTGGTTGTCCCTTTTTTCTGCTATAACTTTTGAATGGTTTAACATAGGAAGTCGTGGGTGGTGTCATTTCTGATATGCTTATGGGGGGCGGTGGCCGTGAGTGCGAGGGCCCGTTCATCGCTGCTTGCAGCTTTAATTCCTCTTATTTTTGCTTCCTTTGCACTTTGGTGGGAACATCCCAACCAATCTTGTAACCTGAGCACAATGACAATAAAGTCTATTCTATTGTATTCTATTTTACCCTGGAACAACATGGTTTTACCTTGAAACAGTAAAAACACAGACTGCTGCTCACAAATACAGAAAATATAAACACACTCTTGGGGCACAGAGCGTTTTCACATGATCGTTCAGTCAAACAGAAGCAAATCCTCACATGCGTGCTGGCATGTAAACAGTGTGTTTCAGCACACACAAACACACACTCACACGTGCACACATGCAAAGGAGAAGGTCAGTGTGTGGACAAGTTACTTTGGAGAGAACGAGCAGGCACTTCCTTCTCACGCAATCCTCTTCACTGCTCTCTCACACACACACACATCTTTCTGTGTTTCAGGTTGTGAGTCTGTTTACTTGATTCTCTGCCTGTTTTGTGTAACGGACAGTTTTTATTTCGGGCGGTTTATGGGACAGCCCTGTGGGCCCCAGAGGCCCCTCGCTGCTCTGACACACCAGACTCATCCGAGGTCTTCCAGGATGAAAGACGCACACCAGTTCTCCAAAGAAGACAGCTGTCTCTGCCAGATACTTTGTTGTTAAAGATCAGCTGCTTGTCATGTGTGTTCTGATGTGTTAGTGTGAGTCTTTGTGAGAGTTTTTGTTCATGCATGTGTGTGTGCAGCATGTCAGCAACAGGACGAATGAGGCATGCAGCAAAAAAAAGAAAATTCTCATGACGACATCAAAATGGGCTCCAAAAATGTGATGCGGCAAGAATGAATCATTTATGATGAAGCCTTCAGAAAACTGGGACACAGACGACTGAACTCACCGCTGCACGGCCACTGTACACGGCTGGGTCACGCTTTCCAGGTCACCGCCATTCAGTCCGGGTTCTCGGGCCTTCGGGTCTTCGGGTCATTGAGTCATCGGGATCTCCTGCCTGCATGTTTTAGGTGTTTCCCTGCTTAAACACAACTGAGTGGGTCGACATCAGCTTGTCCTCAAGGTCTACAGCAGTCTGTCAATGACCCACGAATAGTTCACCTGTAGGGAAAGATCTAAATCATCCATGCAGAGGAGGATTAAGAAAGTCATGGGCCCCTAGGCTATTTTTTCTCTGGGGCCCCCCTTATGCATCATGTTCTCCCAGAAAAAAGTAATTTTGTGCCATGTGTAACAGTGCACGTGGCAGTAGCACTCATTTACTATAACAGCCTTTAGTTGTAACAAAAATACTACAAAAAGCCATTTAAAGTACATCTGCAAGCTTAATGAATTCTCTGAATTGTCCAATTTCATCCACAGAATCTTCTTCTAGATCACCTGCACATTTACTCTGGAGATCAGCTGCTCCTGAACGGAGGTCTAGTATGGAGATAGATGGAATGTTGTTCAGAAATCCAAATGTGTGCTGAACATGTGTGTAGGAGTGATACCTCCGATCCATTTCAGCAAGTAGACGATGGCAGCAATGAACACTGTTGCTCTGAACCTGTCACAGCCCGACTGCTCACAGTCCGGCTCAGTTGCCTCATCTGACAACCACCAGACTTAGCTTTGGAATCTTCATTAATAATTGCTTGTCCCTTTTTTCTTTCTCCCGCTGCACTTTACGTTTCTGAGCGCCACTGAGTTTCTTGTCGGAAATTTTGCCGCTGTAAAGGCTGATTTATGGTTCCGCGTTAAATCGACGCAGTGTACAGCGGAACCATTAATCAGCCTTTAGATAGATAGGCGACAGCATTGAAGAACGACAAATCAAATCAATGAGCTGATTGGATAAAAGTGACCCATGTCGCCGCTCGGTTCGCAGTGGGTTAAGCAGCGGCACATATACTGAGGCTACAGTCCTCCTCCTGCAGCGGTCGCGGGTTCGAATCCAGCCTGCGCACCTTTGCTGCGTGTCTTCCCCGTTCTCTCTCTCTACCCCTTTCCAGTCTGCATCTCCAATAAAGGGCCACTAGAGCCCAAAAAAATCTTTAAAAAAAAAAAAAGTGACCCATGTTTGACCAATCCAAGGGTCCCTCCACACGTGGGGCCCCTAGGCTGCAGCCTAGGGAAGCCTGTGCAATAATCCGCGCATGCATCCATGGAAGGGGCCCCGAGGACGTTGGGCCTCATGTACAAAATGTGCGGCGCACAAAAAACGTGCGTACGCCACTTTCTACGCTCACGGTCGAATGTTCAAAAAGTGACTTGAACGTGGAAAGTCGCGGTCTTTCATGCACACATCAACTCTGGCGTACGCACTTTTCTGAGGTTTTGTCCGTTGGCGACACTCACTGGTGATGATGAAGTCCAGAATATGAGGAAACGCAACGTCACCAATAAGTTCACAACCACATGAAGGATATGACAGCCCCCACATCACCAGATACGTTTGACACAAGTGGAGCTGCAACAATCTCACAATGAACCACATGGATATATAAAGGTAGGAGCTCAACCATGTAACCTGTCAATCACAATGGCAGCCTTGGTTCTGTTAGAGGAACCTGCTGATGCATCAGATCACAGCGATCTGCTGGTCCAGGACTAAGACTGGACCATCAGCTGGTTTAGGTACCAAGAGGATCCTTCTGGATCTCTGCCCTGAACTGGACCAGCTGCTCCGGTTCAGACCAACATGATGCTTTCAGCGGGAGGCGCTGATAGGTCGGACATCTCTCAGTCACCTTGATGACCGTATGGGACGACTACTCAAGATAAAAGCTAGATCCTTAAAATATCCCATAACTGTGTCTGAACAGACAAATATTAAAATACAATTTGCAACGAAGAGCAGGTCCCCTAAAGTTTTCTTTTTGAAATAAAACTAACATGTCACTGAAAGGTTGGTTGGTACAAACTGATGTGACTCAGCAATATATGAATAAAGTTTTTATTGAATGTTTAGGCAACTTTCAGAGTCTGATATCGAGTCGGCTGCAGGTGCTGCAGGATCCAGAAAGTGTTTCTTCGGTGATGGACCGGGACCCAGACCGGTCTCTCCTCCTGTGGATGCAACACTCGGAGTTACGGCGACTTTGTTCTTTATTCCTCACGTTTGCACCTCGATAATCACGTTGGAACAACTTGTCTTTATTTTCTGCAGCGGAAGAATCAGATTGTGACGCTTCATGTTTTAAATATAAGTTTAAGTTGTTCACAGTGTTATATTTATGAGAGAGGTGATCGCGGACATCCACAATGTTTAGGACTCAATACACATGCACGTTGGGCTTAATAGGTTGACAGTAAAACGGAACAAGGAGCCGTTTTCTGTCCCACCAACTTCAGTTTTGGTGTTGATTCTTAAAATAAAAATAAAAAAAGAGTGTTATGATACACTAACGTAAAATATTAACACTCACAAACCCTAACGAACATCATAAAACCATAGATCTTGAAATGCCCCCAAATAAATTATTTTTCCAGGCCTCAACTTCTGACAAGAAAGTGTCCAGCTTACGGTCAATGTTTTTTTTTTCACTTGTTTTTCCAAGTTCCTTGTTAGGATAGAACGGTTTTTAATGGATATTTATCCTCATCTTCATATTCAAATATATCGACTTGAGGGAGGAAACAGGGAGGAGTGTTGTGCTCCCGCATGTGCGCTCAAAGAAACGTGCATGGATTTTGGATTTGGCCACTACTGAACTAATTAACTAGTACTGAACTACTCCGCTACTACTGAACTACTCAACAACTACTAAACTACTCAACCAGTACCCAACCAGTACTCAGCTGCTAGTGTAGATAAGATAAGATAAGATATTCCCTAGTGAACTACTCAACCAGTACTCAACTACTCAACCAGTACTCAACTACTCAACCAGTACTCAACTACTCAACTAATAACCAACTACTCAACCAGTACTCAACTACTCAACCAGTACTCAACTAATAACCAACTACTCAACCAGTACTCAACTACTCAACTAATAACCAACTACTCAACCAGTACTCAACTACTCAACCAGTCCTCAACCACTCAACCAGTACTCAAATACTCAACCAGTACTCAACTACTCAACTAATAACCAACTACTCAACCAGTACTCAACTACTCAACCAGTACTCAACTACTCAACCAGTCCTCAACTACTCAACCAGTACTCAACTACTCAACTAATAACCAACTACTCAACCAGTACTCAACTACTCAACCAGTACTCAACTACTCAACTAATAACCAACTACTCAACCAGTACTCAACTACTCAACTAATAACCAACTACTCAACCAGTACTCAACTACTCAACCAGTACTCAACTAATAACCAACTACTCAACCAGTACTCAACTACTCAACCAGTACTCAACTACTCAACCAGTACTCAACTACTCAACCAGTACTCAACTACTCAACTAATAACCAACTACTCAACCAGTACTCAACTACTCAACCAGTACTCAACTACTCAACTAATAACCAACTACCCAACCAGTACTCAACTACTCAACCAGTCCTCAACCACTCAACCAGTACTCAACTACTCAACTAATAACCAACTACTCAACCAGTACTCAACTACTCAACCAGTACTCAACTACTCAACTAATAACCAACTACTCAACCAGTACTCAACTACTCAACCAGTACTCAACTACTCAACCAGTACTCAACTAATAACCAACTACTCAACCAGTACTCAACTACTCAACCAGTCCTCAACCACTCAACCAGTACTCAAATACTCAACCAGTACTCAACTACTCAACTAATAACCAACTACTCAACCAGTCCTCAACTACTCAACCAGTACTCAACTACTCAACTAATAACCAACTACTCAACCAGTACTCAACTACTCAACCAGTACTCAACTACTCAACTAATAACCAACTACTCAACCAGTACTCAACTACTCAACCAGTACTCAACTAATAACCAACTACTCAACCAGTACTCAACTACTCAACCAGTACTCAACTACTCAACCAGTACTCAACTACTCAACCAGTACTCAACTACTCAACTAATAACCAACTACTCAACCAGTACTCAACTACTCAACCAGTACTCAACTACTCAACTAATAACCAACTACCCAACCAGTACTCAACTACTCAACCAGTCCTCAACCACTCAACCAGTACTCAAATACTCAACCAGTACTCAACTACTCAACTAATAACCAACTACTCAACCAGTACTCAACTACTCAACCAGTACTCAACTACTCAACTAATAACCAACTACTCAACCAGTACTCAACTACTCAACTAATAACCAACTACTCAACCAGTACTCAACTACTCAACCAGTACTCAACTACTCAACCAGTACTCAAATACTCAACCAGTACTCAACTACTCAACTAATAACCAACTACTCAACCAGTACTCAACTACTCAACCAGTACTCAACTACTCAACTAATAACCAACTACTCAACCAGTACTCAACTACTCAACCAGTCATCAACCACTCAACCAGTACTCAAATACTCAACCAGTACTCAACTACTCAACTAATAACCAACTACTCAACCAGTACTCAACTACTCAACCAGTACTCAACTACTCAACTAATAACCAACTACTCAACCAGTACTCAAATACTCAACCAGTACTCAACTACTCAACTAATAACCAACTACTCAACCAGTACTCAACTACTCAACCAGTACTCAACTACTCAACTAATAACCAACTACTCAACCAGTACTCAACTACTCAACTAATAACCAACTACTCAACCAGTACTCAACTACTCAACCAGTACTCAACTACTCAACTAATAACCAACTACTCAACCAGTACTCAACTACTCAACCAGTACTCAACTACTCAACCAGTACTCAAATACTCAACCAGTACTCAACTACTCAACTAATAACCAACTACTCAACCAGTACTCAACTACTCAACCAGTACTCAACTACTCAACTAATAACCAACTACTCAACCAGTACTCAACTACTCAACCAGTCATCAACCACTCAACCAGTACTCAAATACTCAACCAGTACTCAACTACTCAACTAATAACCAACTACTCAACCAGTACTCAACTACTCAACCAGTACTCAACTACTCAACCAGTACTCAACTACTCAACTAATAACCAACTACTCAACCAGTACTCAACTACTCAACCAGTCCTCAACCACTCAACCAGTACTCAACTACTCAACCAGTACTCAACTACTCAACTAATAACCAACTACTCAACCAGTACTCAACTACTCAACCAGTACTCAACTACTCAACCAGTACTCAACTAATAACCAACTACTCAACCAGTACTCAACTACTCAACCAGTACTCAACTACTCAACTAATAACCAACTACTCAACCAGTACTCAAATACTCAACCAGTACTCAACTACTCAACCAGTATCAAACTACTCAAATAATACACAACTACTCAACCAGTACTCAACCATTACCCAACTGCTAAACCAGTACCAAACTGCTCAACTAATACGTAACCACTCAACCAGTACTGAATTACTGAACTAATACTCAATTTCTGCACCAGAACAAAGGAGCAAAAAGGAAGCCATTTGATCAATTGTTTATACTATGATGGAGGCACATCATAGTGTAAACACAGTACGTAAGAGATTCAAGTGGAAGCGAACTCAAGAAAGATGTGTCACGGTTCACCCTTCTATGTCACAATCCCCCAGAGTTTAAAAAGTACTTCTCACTACAAATTACAAAGATCTTTCAACACAATAAACTCCACTATATAAACAGGTGTAAACAGCAGGCACTGAGAAACTACGAGTAAACCTGCACTCTGAGAACGGAGAGCTCTATTAGGAACATATGGTACTATCAGGTCTTGTAAATATTGAAGAGTTATGCTGTTTTGGGCTTTATACCCAAGTAATCAAATTTTGAATTGGACTCTAAGTTTTACGGAGAGCCAATGGAGTGAGGCTAACACTGGAGAGACGTTATTTTCTCTTGTTGATTCTGGTCAGCAGTCGCGCTGCTGCATTTTGGATCATCTGGAGCCTATTCACATTACAGTAATCTAGCCTAGAAGATACAAACCCGTGAATTAGTTTTTCCGCATCACTCTGGGAGAGGATGTTCCTAATCTTACGCAATATTACGGAGATGGAAAAACAGTGTTTTACAAACCTGATTAATATGCTGTTTAAACAACAAATCCTGGTCAAAATACCACCAAGGTTTCACACAGTAGCACAGGTGGCCATCACAACACCATCTCATCGCTTTCCTAAGATGCTTGAGCCCAAAAATAATAACTTCTGTTTTATAGGAATTTAGAAGCAAAAGGTTAATGGACATCCAGTCCTTGATGTCCTTAAGACATGCCAACGGTTCTGTTTCATCTTCACACACTTCATATCATCAACATGCTGTGATTCTGGATTATACTTCCCAAGGGCTGCATGTGTAAACTGAACACGATTGGCCCTAGCACTGAACCCTGTGTGAACGCCACAGCAGACCCTCAACTGTTCTGAAGAAACCTCATGTACATGAACACACTTGGAATCTGAAACGCGGATCTACCGGATCATGGAGGAAGAGATGTGGTTTTATTTCTCTTTCCTTTTATTTTATTGCCGTTGGGTTCTCTGAATGCAAACCGTGTGACTTCACCCACACAGAGTGTGCTGAATCGTCCTGCCTGCAGTCCAGATCTGTCTCCTACTGGAAACTTTGGAGCATCATGAAGAGGAAAAAAAGAGGAAAATCAGCTGATGAGCATGGACCTTGAGCAGCTGAAAGCTAGCAGATCATGGAAAGATGGCCAGATCAAAACTCTTTGTAGTTGTCTCTGCTCAAATAAAGATTCAAACTAATTAAATTCCTCTGGAAATGGATTTTGTAGATAAATTAATCAGAAGTCAGAATGGTGGCTACGCTGGAGTGGACCGAAGGGAGCAAGAATGAGGATAAAGAGGTGGCGGGTGGGTGCAGCTCAGCCAGAAATAACAGACTGACTGATAGTGCGCTGTCTCACAGATGTGGGAAAAGTAATTATTGGTGTCTCAGTGTAATGACCAGCTGATGGAGATCAGGAGGAGGATGAGGAGGAGGTGAAGACAGAGGAAATAATTGTCTTTGTCTTCTTTATTCCATCTGGGTTTCTATCCGGCCGCTTAAAAACCCCCCAGAAACTGTAGAAATGCTGGAGGAGAGGATCAACGATGAAATGAAGTAAACGTGATCTAGAAACATGCATTCCTGCTCCAGTCCTGGCTCATATTTCCAGGACGGCCAATTAGATGATGGGATGTGACAAGAATTCACCGAGTCTCTACTGTCTGATACAGAAAAGGAGTAAAACCAGGTCAGTGAACTTTGAGCTCACGAAGCCACTTCTAGTTTTACAGAGTCACGAGGTTCCGGCTGCATGTGGAAGAATATTTTATTAACCCCTGAAGGGGAAATTTTCACGGTAGAAGAGTAAATTATTGATGAAAACAGTTAGTTGAAAGGAACAGGTGCTGCGTCTGCGGCCTAGGAGCAGCCGAGGTGATGATGTCACACGCTGCATCGGCAGGTAGCTCAGGTGAGCTCTGTCCGCAGGTGATCAGCGCAAAAAGTCGTCATGCATGTTTCTCATCGTCAAATCTCCACGTGGGCAACCCAGAAAAACAATCGGTTAACTCTAACCACGCGACAGCGTTGATCTAAAGGCCCAACAACCGTCTCCGATCATACCGGGGGGGATTTCTCTGCCGTGACCACTACAAAAGAAGAACAATTACCTTGTCTTCCTAAGGTGTTATCCTGTTATATACGGTTGTATCTGTCACTCTGGGTCTGCATTGCAAGACCTCCATCAGCACCCTACTTCCCGCCTACGCGTAGTACTTAACGTAAAAAACATTCAGCATGCAGCAAGTGTGGCCTTCTTGATCCATGCACAGGGAGCGCAGCCAAGACCGTGTTTTGTTGGAAAGGCCCATTACATCAGCAATTATTCTGGACTGCAAAGAGAGGGATGCCGTAAGCACCGGAAGTGCTTTGTGGACACATGGAGGCAGCACTGCGGCTTTGTAGAGTCAGTGTGAATACACAGATGGAGCCCAGAGGTAACGTGGAGATCTCCAGTGTTTCATTGTACCATGAACTCCGTATGGAAGCAAAGTTACTGCAACAAACCCAAGGAACCAGGACTTGTTGTCCAGATTTCTCCAGTCGCATCCACAGTCTCGTATTTCCTTTGTGTCTGATGATTCAGTCACTTTCTGCTCCCTAAACTATTAGTTACTTTTCACAAATCTGAAGCGCTGATGAGAAGAGCACACTTTCATGAAACGCCTCAGTTAATCCAGGACTTGGCATCAGATCTAACTGATGCTTTTATCCCGGAAGAGAAGAGAAGAGCAACCACACCACAGCTAACATGGCACACACAAGTCCAACTCCAACACAGTTTGGGCGTTGCGTAAAATGCAAGGACGGATCGCTTGGATTAGTTTCACTTACAGGAATAATGAACTAAAGGTGACAACCTATGACACAGAGAGAGGTCTTGTCCTGTCCCCCGAGCCATGCTTCCATGACAGGTTCGTCACCAGGTGACTGATGCCCAGAGCCTCTTTAAGTTGGTAGATTCATTTCTATCTCTGAACCCACTCCAGTGAAAATGATTTTTTTCCTGAAAGGTCTGAGACATCAGCAGTGACTTGTGGCAAGCCAAAGCCATTTGCTCCTTTGTGTGTGCTGACCGGTTGCTTTACTTCATGTTTCCATCTTTCTGCGTCAAGACTTAATTTGACGTCTTTTGATCTCATCTCTCCTGATTGTTTACACCTGAGCCCCGCCCAGTAGAGTTTCGCTTGTCTTCCCCTTTTTCATTGTCAGTCTCTAAGGGTAAAAGAAACCCAGCTAGCGGTTCACTGATTCGGTGGGTTTAAGTCTCATGCACCGCTTTAGGACTCAACCAGAATCACAAAGTAGCTTAAATGTCTTTCCTCAACGCTGCTTCTTCTTCTAACTCGTCCTCTGCTGCGTCTTCAGGTGGGTTTATTTCTCTTTGCAGATGAGGCAGCAGTGTTCCCTCGTGTCCATCTGCTGGAGCTCCATATAAAGTTTTTTAAGGTGATGTTGAAATCCGTCCTCAGTCTGTTTTCCGCAGCTCGGGGTTTTACATCGCAGTGAAACGTTCATGGAGGTCCCTGGAACCCATGTGGCCTTGAAGACAGCGGATGACTTTTCTACATTCATGCTGCCATCACAGAGGTGAACGTGAGCTTCTCCAGGACTCTGATACGCCCCCAGACCACCAGAGTCCGGTTTCTGCGCTTGTTGCTCACGATCTTTGTCATTTTTAGTCTTATAGACATGTTTCTCATTTATTTCCTCCAAAAATGCGTGTCGGTCCATCCCAGACGCCTCCGAGGCCAGAGATGTTGGCGCTGCCTCGGGACAAGCTGAAGCTGTTTTTTCAGTAAAGTTGTAAGTGTTATTTGTGAGTGTGTATGTCTTGTTGACAGGGGTTTCCATGGTAACCTTTGTCCCTGCGGTTCCATCAGCTGAATGATTGTTCTTGGGTCGGTGTCGTCTGAGGGATCAGAGATCACAGGAGTCCAGTTTCGACTTGGTCCCCTGAAGAAGTTCCTTCAGACTCCTGCATTGGTTTTGTGATTTTATTCACGTTTTTTTATTCAGCAACTCTTTCCCCGTCATCCGTTAAGGAATGTTGCTTTAAAACACTTTTGTCCATCACTGCTTCTCAAAAAGAGGTTCTTTACCACATCCTGAACCTGTTCTGATGTTCCTGGTCTCGATGTGAACCTGTGTGTGCGTGCGTGCGTGCGTGCGTGCGTGCGTGCGTGCGTGCGTGCGTGCGTGCGTGCGTGCGTGCGTGCGTGCGTGCGTGCGTGCGTGCGTGCGTGCGTGCGTGCGTGCGTGCGTGCGTGCGTGCGTGCGTGTGTGCGTGCGTGCGTGTGTTCAGACTTCGTTGTTTTCAGCACCTGTCTTTCCATCTACCTGTCGTCCTTATCTCCCTGTGGATCAGCCAATGGCCCGCGGAGCCGACGCTCTGTCTGGGCTACGAAGCCTCGGCGCCAGCCGCAGATCCGGTCTGCGCTGGGATGTCAGAGGTGACGAGGACGAGTGCTGGCTGCCAGCTGGGAGGCTCACGCTAGATTGTTTTACTTCACGCCCACTTGGCGTGAGTGTATCGTTTTTGGCAACAAGTGGGCGAGCTGCTGGATAGAGGCGGGGTCAACAGGTGGCACAAGACAACCTCAAACTTTCATCTTTAACCCTCAGCCCAATCCATCAGCACCACAAGATTTGCTTCCTTTTGCAGGTTCTTATTAAAGGACCTCGTCTGGTTCCGACATGGGGGCTGTTGATGTTGGTTGTTTTAAACGGCGTTTCTTTTAGTTCTCCTACAACAATCATCGGATAAAGACGCCCCCGGTCCGGTACGTTCTGTACAAGGGCGTAGGTTTGCATAGGGACGGTAGGGACATAACACTACCAACTTTTCAGGGGCCTCAAATTGTCCCCACCAACTTTTAAGCAACCTTATTTGCATTATATAATGAGTTCAATGCAAAATAAATCTGTATTGACTTATACTAACTTTCATGTGTATTGGTTCACCTGATACACGGTTCGATTCAAACCTTTGTTTTCAAAAACTACTAAAGAAACATTTTGAAAAATTCCAGAATATTCCAGGATTTTATTAGCAACTTAAATTGCAATATTTGAACATAATTTAAATTATATGTATATACACAATAAATACAAACTTATTAATAATCTCTTAACTATCCAGAATGCAAAAAATAAACATTTGTCTTAAGACCACTCAACATTGTCTGTCTAAATAAATGAATTAAATATAACTGAAAAAAACAAAAATAAATAAAAATGAAACCTTCCTTCAGGTTAAACACTACTATCAATTAATTAGGTTCATATTCGTGACAAATGTAGCCCTGACCCCCGTTCACCCAATCTGTTTGGTCTTATTAATGTCCCGTCCCCAGCAAAAAGTGTACATGCAGGTTATGCTGTTATATCGTCCCTACCAATGTTGAGACCAAACCTACGCCCTTGGTTCTGTACCAGTGGAAATGGCTGTGAAAGGGTGAGGTACCAAATGGATTTCACCAGATCATTCTGGAAAGTGAACCATGCTGGCCGGGTCATGGTGGGCTTCAGCTGAACGCCTGCTCAGCTTTAAATGCATGACTCTGTCCACTCACACACCCGGAGTGGTGAGGGCCCCCAGGGGCCTCACGGCATTGATTGGACACTCTCAGTGTGTAACTAGAGCTGAGGGTTTGTTTTTAGCTTCAGAGTGGAGAAGAGACGTGGCACTGCGGCAACAAACACACACAGCAACACACACAACAACACACGGAGCTGTGTGGGAGGCTGTAATTGAGAAGAAACAGCTTGAGCGCTGATTCCAGAGCAGCTCTCCACCTTCTTCTCCTCGTCTTCCTTCGCGTCCCTTCTGTTCCTTCCTCAGCTTCTCTGTTCGGTTTCTGTCTGACTCAGTCGTCATTGCATCTCCAGAGAAACTCTGGTTTTCTACATGACCCACGAGCACATTTACATTTGCTTTGCAGCTACGTCTCGCTACCATCTGTTGGAGCTCATTAAATTTATCCAAAAATCTTGGGGAGCCAATCAAATCGTTGCTTGTGTGTGTGGGCAGGGTTAACACGGTGGCAACATAGCGTCGAAGTTGTCTGGATGTAAACAGATGCTGCAGCCGAAGAATAAATGATGATTGACAATTAAAGATTCAGAGGTTTTCTTTAAAAACAGCACTCAAATCATTCCTTTTTTTATTTCTACAGGCTACAGTAAGTTTGATTCACTCTTCTAGACAACTGTCTCTCCTATCGACTTGCTCTGAACACGTAACCTTGATCGTGGCTCTGATTGGTCGCAGTGTTGACCAGCTGCATGCAAAGTTAGTTTGATCAGCAACCAGGTGTGTTGTGGGTAAAAGTATCTAATACTTCTGTATAAACACGCTTTAACCACCAGGTGACTGCAATATCTGACTACGATTGAAAATATAAAGCACTGGGGGTGGGGAGGGTCTGACTTCAGCAGTAAAATAATCTTGCGGACACTTGTAGCAGCATTCACATTAGACCACGACCCCAAAATGAATAACGATTCCAAGCTGGACATCCGTGGTCCTTGCTCCCTCAGAAATCGCTACATCAGGAACCAGCCTTCATCAGTAGCTGATAGAACCACAAGGACAAGGATTACTGTGGACACCTTTGTCTTCACTATGATACGGAGACACCTTCACTAATGAAATATTTACTGTACAGAGCAGAACCTTAACGTTAACATTGTCCAGGAGTGACATCTCTGGACTCAGAGCCATCTGGGATGGAGCAAAAAGAGCAGCGACGATAAGTAACCTGCAGCGGGTCCTGGAAGGTGCTTGTTTGCTTATTCAGGTGGTCCAATTAAGTCTCTCCAGGACTTTCATGATGTGAGATGTTCGGGCTGCAGGTCTGTAGCCATCAGGAGACGATGGATGAGATCGTTTAGGTCCTTGAACAAGGCATGACGTCTTCCACTGGAACCTCTTCCTGGCTGAGGTTGATGAGGTTCTGCAGAATCCCATATCGCTGGTCTGAGCAGGCTTTCAGGACTCTGCAAGCCTGTTTAGTTTAAGTTTCGACTTACAGATGTAAAAAAAAAAATCTAGGATGAAAGAATCCTATCAACAACATGATACACCGCCGTTGAGCTCTAGGTAGCTAATGATGGAAACTCTCAGGTAGCAGTTCGATATCCGGCGGCAGAAGCAATGTTTGGCAGTAGCATGTCCTGGATTACAGCATCGGCTTTTGACGAGCACTGCAAGTCCACCATCTTTGCTACTTCCTCTTCAAGTCTCTGTATGCCCGTGTCGTCTGGACGTCTGGACCCAGAGAGACGAGCAGCATCAAAACTGGGATGAAAGATAGTTAAAAAACTGATATTCATGAAGAGACTTAGTTGAACAACTTCAGGGACAGTACTTCTGGATGGGCAGACTGGGTCCCCCTCTTTAAGAAGGGCGACAGGAGGTTGTGCTCCAACTACATAGGGATCAACACCTCAGCCTCCGTGGTAAGGGCCGTTCTACTATACTGTTCTATATGTTACTGTCCAGAAAAGCCCGTCAGACAGTTGACCCTTGGATACAAGAGGAGCAGTGTGGAGTTCGTCCTGGCCGTGGTACGGTGGACCAGCTCTACACCCAGTAGGGTCCTGGAGGGGGCATGGAAGTTTGCCCAAACAGTCTACATCTGCTTTGTGGACCTGGAGAAAGCATTCGTCCCTCGGTGACTCCTGCGGGGGTTTCTCTGGGAATATGGAGTGCTTGAATCCCTGATACGGGCTGTTCGGTCCCTATACATCCGGTGTCGGCTGTAAGTCAGACTCGTGTCCCGTGGTTGGATTCGCCGTTTGTCACTGATTCTGTTCATTACTTTTATGGACAGAATTTCTTGGAGCGGAGGGGGTCTGGTTCAGTGCCCTGGGTGTCTGCTTTTTGCAAAAAATGTGGTTCTGTTGGCTTCATCAGGTCAGGACCGGCAACTCTCCCTGGGACAGCTGGGATGAGAATCAGCACCTCTAAATCCGAGACCCTGGTCCTCAGTCGGGTATGGATGGAGTTCCCTCTCCGGGTCGCGGATCAGATCCTGCCCCAAGTGGAGGAGCTCAAGTATCTCAGAGTCTTGTTTATGAGTGAAGGGAGAGAGGGAATGTGGACTCTACTATCCTCACCTGTGGTCACCAGCTACACGGATACAAGAAATTAGTTTCAATCTGGACTCTCCTTTCGCGATAGGTTGAGAAGCTTGGTCACCTGGGAGGAGCTCAGAGTAGAGCCGCTGGTCCTCCGCATCGAGAGGAGCCAGATGAGGTGGCTCAGACGTCTGGTGAGGACGCCTCATGGAGGTCTCCATGGGGAGGTCTTGGAGGCGTGTCCCACTGGAATGAGACCGCAAGGAAGAAGCAGGACACGCCGGAGACTATGTCACTGGGGAGACCTCAAGATCCCCCAGATAAGCTGGACAAAGTGGCTGGAAAGAGGGAGTCTGGGCTTCCCTACCGAGGCTTCTGCCCCTGCAACCCGACCCGGATAAGCTGTAGAAGTTGGATGGATTGAAGGATGGACGGACGGATGGATGGACGGAGCTCACATTATGGACTGGCCTGCATGTGAACCATCCCACCACATGAATACGCCAAGCACACACACACCCAAACCCTCCCACACAAACACACACCCACCGACACAGACAGAGTCTATATTTAGCATGCTGCTGCTGCAACTCGTACATTTTTAAACTCTGTAACCCGACTTCCACCTCGCCCACCCTCTCCGTCTCTCCTCTCCTTCATCAGATGTGAGGGGATCTCCGTGGCAACCCCCTGGTTTTCTGGGATTATGACAAAGCCCGGTTACATCATCACCGTGTCCTCACACACTGGTTTGTCTGTGCTTGTGAGGACCCTGGGGGGCCTAAAACCAGAACGAAAAGTGTGAACTTATCTGGAGACACACACAAAAAAAGAAACATCGAAGAGCTCGAACAACATTGGGTTTTGCGTGAAACTGAAGCTAAAATGTTTTAATATTTATTGATTTTGAAGTGAATAGTTAAAATGCAGGATTAAACTGATTGGTAGCTAGTTGTGATTTGTAGATCCCTCAGACAGATCTGCGTAGATCTGTTTCAGTTGCTCATATTGAACACCAGGGGGCGTAGTCCATATATCACCAATATCACAAACTTGTAATGGGTCGAGAATTTCCTTGGAGTCCGAGTGAAGGTGTCTATAAAAGTGTCTACAATTTACTTTGGCCGTCTTTGTAATTGTTTTAATGTCTCTGAAGGCTCCAGTCATGAAACTGTGTGCTAACTCTTAAATTCTTAAACATTTGGCCCAAAAACAACTTCTTCGGTTTTGTTTTTGTGTAACTGAATAAAACTATGTAACATCCAGTCATTGATGTGTTCTCTGCATCTACACACTCTGTAATGTAAAGGTGTGTGTCATCTGCGTGGTTGTGGTAACTTATCTTGTTGTTTATTATCCTTTAAGTAAGACTCAAACCAGTCAAGTCAAGAAAGTCCGACCCAGTCACTCTAAAAATGTATTCATGATAGGGTTCTTTCTTTCTTTCTTTCTTTCATGTCCATACTTCACACAAATACCTTGGGTTATTAATTTTATTAGCTGTTATTTCTTTGCAATATCAATTTTCTTATGAACAACGTGGATGCTGAACAGTTAGTGAATGAAGCACAACTGGGAGAAAAGTGGCCCAACTTATAAACAGACCCCCCCCCCCGTTGATTTTTTATTCATCCAAAATGTTTTTTAAAGGGGACCTATTATGAAAAACATGTTTTTTCTTGTTTTAACATATATAAAGTGGTCTCCCCTCACCCTGCCAACACAGGAAAGATGAAATCCCATGAAAATCTGCAATGTCTGTTTACCCAGCCCGGCTGAATCTTCCAGTGTCATGTGACTTTCTACGAGCCGTTCAGAATCAGCTCCCGTCGTGAGTCACGATGGGAGCTGATTTCCATAGGTCAGCCTCCGCTGCTGAAACCACACCCACAACTCTCTCCGCCGGCTGGAGCTCCGCCATTGTTTAGAAGCGGTGACTGCTGAACAGCGAGGGGACAGTAAAAATTAGGTTTTGCGTCGACACTTACTCTCAAAAAAGGATCAGTTCCAACAGCACGGACCTGGCAACTGCACACGAGTCAGCAGTAAGTGACGTTATTCTTTAATGTTATTTATATTTGTCTATGAGTATGATCTTTGCATGGGCTACGTATTTAGCTCAGCTCCGGAGCTGCCGGAGCTGCTCACGGACCGGACCGGTGAGGAGCCCCGACGGGTACCGTAATACATTTTTCTTTATGGTTTTTTATGTTTATGGTTTCAGACCTTCCAAGCACCTGGAGCTGTTCAACGACACCTTCAGAAGAAATGCACGGTCCTTCCTTGAGCCAGCAATAGTGCATAAATGTTATTTATATACAACTTATGTTTTATTTTTTAACAATAAAGTTGCCATTTGTGAAAATTCAGTGTTGTGATTTATTTACAGTTAACATGATTCATTTGTCTTGAGGAATTGGAGTAAAGAACTGTGGTGTACCTGTTTAGAATTCAATTAAATCTTCCTGTGTGAAGACGAGGTGACTAAAGGCTGATTTATGGTTCTGCCACGGGGGTCCGTGGCAGGCCCCTAGTAGCGGAGTGCCGGTGCTGCGGTGCTCTGCTGCATGCTCTGGAGCCACGGCGTAGGGTACGCGGCGACGCGCACCATTCTGCGTTGGTGTAACGCGGAACCATAAATCCGCCTGCAGTGTGTGCTCTGTGTGCTGTTCTGAACACTTCTCTGTTGTGCTCATTTTGCTGGGACTTCGGGTCCAGTTTTGCGGTATGCGTTCATTGTTGTGTCTAAAAATGATCAATCAGAAACGGTACAGATATTTTGTAATATTTTTTTATATTTATAAAAAAATAAAATTATAAAAAAATAAAGGATCCCCATAACTTTGATTGGGTGGGCAGGATGCACGTTTGGGTGGGCACAGCCCACCCCTGCCCCCCCCTAAAACCGGCCTCGCTTACAGGTGAATGAGACAGGGGGTAGTTTTGTTAAAAATGTCCTGGAAAACTCGACTCCTGAAAATGCGCGTTCCCCAAAGTTTGTCGGGGCGTGGCTTTGGATGGAGCGCTGACGGGAGGGGGAGGAGGGGGCGGGGCTTAGAAGAGGTGCCACTTTCAAATCTTGCTAGCTCTCCAAAATCAGGGACCTTACCTTTAACTGGTTTTAGAACGACTCCGCTCCAGTGGCAGCATGTTGGAGTTGATCCTTTAAATTGGGTCTTCTTTGTATTTACGTAAGTTTTGGGGGTTTTAAACTGCTGACGTTTTTTCAGTTGAAACATTTTTCTCATGCTGGTTTTGATGTGGTTCTGCCTGGATGAGTTCACTGCTGCCTTGAAGTATACTTGAAGTATCGACTATTCAAGCATATTTTTTCTCTTATTGGTACGACAATACTGGACCAAATTAACCTATCCCTAAGTTTAGGATATGTACCACAGGTTTTCAAAGTGGCAGTAATTAAACCTTTACTTAAAAAACCTTCTCTTGACCCAGACACCTTAGCTAATTATAGACCAATTTCCAACCTTCCATTTGTGTCTAAAATTCTGGAAAAGGCAGTTTCAAGCCAGTTATGTGACTATTTGTATAGAAATGATCTGTTTGAAGTCTTTCAGTCAGGGTTCAGAATGCATCATAGCACAGAGACAGCACTGGTTCGAGTCACGAATGACCTCCTTATGGCCTCAGATAAGGGATTAGTGTCCATACTGGTTCTACTGGACCTCAGTGCTGCTTTTGACACTATAGATCATGGCATTTTACTGCACAGGTTAGAGCATGTTGTTGGGATTAAAGGGACAGCTCTATGTTGGTTTAAATCATGCCTATCTGACAGGTTCCAGTTTGTTCATGTACATGAGGTTTCTTCAGAACAGTCAAGGGTCTGTTATGGTGTTCCGCAGGGTTCAGTGCTAGGGCCAATCTTGTTCAGTTTATACATGCAGCCGTTGGGAAGTATAATCCAGAATCACGGCATACACTTTCATTGTTATGCTGATGATACGCAGCTCTACTTGTCTATGAAGCCGGATGAAACAGAACCGTTAGTTAAACTTCAGGCATGTCTTAGGGACATCAAGGACTGGATGTCCAGAAATTTCCTGCTTCTAAATTCAGATAAAACAGAGGTTATCATTCTTGGTCCAGAGCATCTTAGGAAGGGATTAGATGGTGTTGCGATGGCTTCCAGTGCAACTGTGAGAAACCTTGGTGTTATTTTCGATCAGGATTTGTCGTTTAAACCATATGTCAATCAGGTTTGTAAAATAGCCTTTTTCCATCTCCGTAATATTGCAAAGATTAGGAAAATCCTCTCGCAGAGTGATGCAGAAAAACTAGTTCATGCGTTTGTATCTTCTAGACTAGATTACTGTAATGTGTTGTTAGCAGGATGTCCAAGTAATTTGCTGAATAGGCTCCAGCTGATCCAAAATGCAGCAGCACGAGTACTGACAGGAATTAGCAGGAGAGACCACGTCTCTCCAGTGTTAGCGTCGCTCCATTGGTTACCCGTAAAATTCAGAATCCAGTTTAAAATTCTATTACTTGCGTATAAAGCCCAAAACGGCTTAGCTCCGCATTATTTGCAAGACCTGATAGTGCCTTATGTTCCTGTCAGAGCTCTCCGTTCTCAGAGTGCAGGTTTACTCGTAGTTCCTAGAGTATCTAAATGGAGATTTAGATTTAGATTTGGAGGGCGGGCGTTCTGCTATCAGGCACCACTACTATGGAACCAACTTCCAATCTGGGTTAAGGAGGCTGACACCACCTCCACCTTTAAAACTAAACTTAAAACATTTCTGTTTAGTAAAGCCTATAGTTAGTGTTTAGTAAACCTCTAGCTGGTGTTGGTAAATCTCTAGGTAGTGTAAACTTTAGTGTGTCAGAGTCGCTCCTGTAGTTTCTTGTGCTGGCCCCCCCTTCTCCTCCCTTTTCTCTCTTTTGTCCATGTTGCAGCATCCTTTGCCGGACACCGGAACCTGCAGGTGGTCGTGGGTGGCTTGTAGCTTGCATTACGGAGCACAAGTCTTTCCCTGACCCTGCACCCCAAACTGGGACTTGCTGATTGGGCCGGAGCTTCGGGAGCTGCATGCTGGCCTGCGGTCCCCACCCCTGGTCATCCCGTTGCTGGCCCCCCCTTCTCCTCCCTTTTCTCTCTTTTGTCCTGCAGGTGGTTGTGGGTGGCTTGTAGCTTGCATTACGGAGCACAAGTCTTTCCCCGACCCTGCACCCCAACCTGGGACTTGCTGATTGGGCCGGAGCTTCGGGAGCTGCGTGCTGGCCTGCGGTCCCCACCCCTGGTCATCCCGTTGCTGGCCCCCCCTTCTCCTCCCTTTTCTCTCTTTTGTCCTGCAGGTGGTCGTGGGTGGCTTGTAGCTTGCATTACGGAGCACAAGTCTTTCCCTGACCCTGCACCCCAACCTGGGACTTGCTGATTGGGCCGGAGCTTCGGGAGCTGCGTGCTGGCCTGCGGTCCCCACCCCCGGTCATCCCGTTGCTGCTTCCACCTGCCTGCTGTGCTGTTGCCGTCCCTGACCCACCAGTCTGGCCCTCGGCAGGAGGGTCCCCCCTTATGAGCCTGGTCCTGCTCAAGGTTTCTTCCCTCCTAAAGGGGAGTTTTTCCTTGCCACTGTTTGGCTTAAGGTTTTTCTCCCACTAGGGGAGTTTTTACCTGCCATTGTTTATGTAATAACTGCTCGGGGGTCATGTTCTGGGTATGGGTCTCTGTAAAGCGTCTAGAGACAACTCTGTTGTATTAGACGCTATATAAATAAAATTGAATTGAATTGAAGTAAGAGTAACAGAATATGTCGTTATCACAGATGTAATTATATGCAGACGATCCTCTTACAAAGAGAATTCCGTTTTATATACTTGTGTATTTGTGACACAGCTGGACGTCTTCAGACAGACCAACAGAAGGAGCCCCGGTATGCTGCAGCGTTTGTTAACAGATGGTGTAATCTGGACATGTGACTGTGAAGAAGCGCTTCTGCATCCCAGATGTTCGACCGCTGGCTACACCTCCTGATAACAGTAGCGATAAAACAAAACTGAACATCAACATTATCCAACCCTCCAAGTAATGTACGATCAACAACACTCACTCTCAGCAGGTTACATGAACTAGTGATCCTGCAATCGTAATATGATTGATTTTTATTTATTTATTTTGATCATGGTCTGTTATGCACAGTAGACCTAAGGAAGTGGATTGGTGCCTTTCTATCAAAAACGTAGCGTTGATAAGGTGTTGAAAACATGTTTGACAGCAACAAGAGAGGGTTATTCATTAGCTCCACCCACTGGCAAGCCTTCAGGAATCCAACCAATTAGACAACAGGAAGAGTCTCTACTGTGATTCTTGGTTTTAATTCTTCTGGGAGACTTAAAGCCGTTTGGAGTTATGCCGGGTCTGACGCTGCTCTGGAGGTACAAGATAAAAAGTAGTTGTGTGAAATAAGCAGAATCTCTGAGCTAAGGAGAATTTAAGTTTTAGTTGCAGAGAAAGCTGACTCCTCGTTTCTCTGAATCTCTGCAGGAGGTTGACATTAATCAGAATTATGGTCCTGATCTTTATGCAGAACAGAAACCAGATGAACCACCATTCTTCCTCCTGCTCGTCCTCATCTTTCACCTCCTCCCCTTTGGCATCATTTCCCTCTATCGCTCCCATCTCCTTCTTCTCTTTCACCTCCTCCTCACGTTTCATCTTCTGCAACTCTTCTGTTACTCACCTCCTGCCCTTCTGGGCTGGAGCCCTTTGTCCTGCCGCCCGTCCTCTGTCATGTCCTCATCACTCTTCGTCTCCACGATCCCCGTCTTCAGACTCCTTCTGACATTTCATCTCCTCTTTGTTTTCTTTTCTGCTCCGTCTTCTTAGTTGTTCATCATGAATTCAGACTCGTCACTGAAGCTGCTAACGTAAAACTCACTTCATCAGAGGACGAGACACTCCAGACACTTAAAAACCACTCGACAAACTTGACTCCCACAAAAGCCACGACCATTTTAACAAAAGAGGGAAAAAAGTCTCAAGTTAGCTCTTTTAACTTGGCTGACTTAGCTGATGCCGACAGATGTTACTGTACATCCATCGATCAAACCTGCCCAAACATCCTCACTTCAGGAGTAACCACCAAAACCAGGTCCAAAACTCCTATCGGCCACCTGTCGGTTCGTGGTTGGAGATGAAGGATGCTGAAATGATCCAAATTTTTTATATACATTTTACAATTTATGTGTAAATCATTGGCTTTACATCATTTTACCATGAGGTACATGAACAGGTGTCATGGATGTAGGGCTGGGCGATATATCGAGATTTTAATATATATCGATATATTTTCAAACGCGATATGGTACGAGACAATATCGTTTATATCGGTTTTAATTTTTTTTTTAATGATTTTGATATAGCTTATTTTGTGACAAATTGACTTGAATGTTTTATTTGAGATTTGCACAAATGTTTTGTTATTTGCACAACTGTCAATCTCAGTGGAAAAGTCTGCCTGTTACTGTCTACTTTGTATTAATTGCACAGTGTATTTTAATTTAATTGTTATGCAGGAAAGGGATATTTGTTTTATTTTATTCAAGAAGCATTTTTATTCTATATATGCAGGCAGTTTATTTTTATTTCATTTGTTTTATACATTTTGATATTGTGCAGACCTCTGTTAATAAAGGTACCTGTGTGACATTTGGCACGAGGCATTGTATTAAAACTGACTGTTTTTTTAAGGGTTTGCCTCAGAAAAAAATGAAGCTAACAGAGATGCTATGCTATAATGCTTCGGGGGAAACCCCAATTTTGTCACAGAAAAAATATCGATATATATCGAGTATTCAGCTAGAAAATATCGAGATATGACTTTTGGTCCATATCGCCCAGCCCTACATGGATGTGAAATTGAACATCTGAGCAGAAAAACTCACAGGAAGTGGCTCACCTGTTCATTTCCTCAAAGTTTCACAGCGACTTCTTCATTTTGAAGTCATTTTCTCAAACTTTTCTGGAAGACACTGAATGCAGTAAATGCGCCTCGTTTGTCTTGTTGGTGTGAAAAATCACCACACTAAATTTAAATGCAGGGAGCTGTCATCCGCCTGCTGACTCATCACTTTCTTGTTTTGTGTTAAAAGTGAGAAGAAGTTGGAGAAGCTGCAGGACTGGAACAAAGTTGGGAAGTAAGGCCGCGTTCAGACCGACGACCTCCCTCTGAGGCTTCATTTTAATTAAATCCACTTCCTCCCTCCAATTAACCGCCAGACCCGGCCAATCAGACGCTATCTCGTGAAGGTGAACCCCGTCAGAAGCGAGCGTCACCTCTATAATCTGTGTCCCTCTACGGGGAAGGAAGTGCTGGTGGGCTAATTGGCGCCGAGCAAGCCGGGATCCCCCTGTGGACGCCCCCCTGAACCTGACCCTCATCGCCACACTTCAACTTCACTTTTGTTCTGAAAAATCCACGACGGTTCAAAGATGGAGGCGAAGGAGATGCAGGAAGCGCTGTCACCTGTGAGGATGAAACAAACCAACCTTCATTCCACCTTCAGCAGATTTCACAACCAGGACATAGACGGAGCCGCGCAGAGACACACATCTAAGGTGAAAGAGACGAGGGGTTGAGACAAAGCTGGACATGACTGCAGGACCACGAGTAGCTACGGGTTGAAAATGGCAGGAAACAGGAAGTATGCTTCAACTGACCTATCAGCAAGCCCCGCTCCTCAAATCCACTCTACTGACCATGAGCAGCGGAAAACAACATTTGACAGGTGGTTGTATTGAAAGTGTTCAACCACAGCGCCACATGATGATCCATTCATTTGAATCAGGAAACACCTACAACATCGGTCCTCGAGGACTGGAGTTTGATGCCTGTGTCCCACAGCGTGGGATGGTTAAAGGAGCCAGGCTCCTTTAAAGGGGACCTATTATGAAAAACACGTTTTTTCTTGTTTTAACATATATAAAGTGGTCTCCCCTCACCCTGTCAACACAGGAAAGATGAAATCCCATGAAATTCTGCAAGGTCTGTACACCCGGCCCGGCTGAATCTTCTAGTGTCATGTGACTTCTACGAGCCGTTCAGAATCTGCTCCTGTTGTTACGTAACGACAGGAGCGGTTTCCATAGGTCGGCCTCCGCTGCTGAAACCACGCCCACAACAAGCTCCGCCGGCTGGAGCTTCAGCCATTGTTCAGAAGCGGTGACTGTTTCCACAGCAAGGGGACAGTAAAAATTAGGTTTTGCATCGACACACGAGTCAGCGGTAAGTGACGTTACTTTTTTATGTTATTTATATTTGTCTACAAGTATGATCTTTGCATGGGCTAAGTATTTAGCTGAGCTCCGGAGCACCGGGGCTGCTCACGGACCGGACCGGTGAGGAGCCCCGGCGGCTCCAGTGTTCCCTAACGGAGTGTTAGGTAACACCGGAGCTCATTTTTCTTCTGTTCGTGGTTTCAGATCTTCCAACAATGCACCTGAAGCTGTTCAACGACACCTTCAGAAGACGCACGGTCCTTCCTTGAGCCAGCAATAGTGCATAAATGTTATTCATATACAACTTATGTTCTTATTTTTTTAACAATAAAGTTGCCATTTGTTAAAATTCAGTGTTGTGATTTCTTTACAGTTAACATGATTCATTTGTCTTGTAACATATGAAATGATGAGGAATCTGAGTAAATAACTGTGGTGTACCTGTTTAGAATTCAATTAAATCTTCCTGTGTGAAGACGAGGTGACCCGTTCCCTCTTCAGGTAACTAAAGGCTGATTTATGGTTCCGCGTTACACCAACGCAGAGCTTACAGCGTAGTGTACGCGCCGATTTAATGCAGAACCGTAATTCAGGCTTTAAGATCCATTTAAACCGTGTAACTGAATGCGAGCGTCCGACTATTGCGAGCTGTGTGACATCGGACGCTCTCTGTCCACACTGAAACCGTTAAACTCGCGGCCAGTTAGGACAGTCCAATACAAAAAAAAATAAAGCAATGGAATTTATTTTGTCGCAGAAGCTTCTCGCATGGGACACGCTTTGTGTACGCAGCTGACTCTTCTGGCTGGAGCGAGGCTTTGTTCCCTCCCCTGCTACACGTCATTCAACCAGCCAATCAGCGCAGAGCCTCATTATCATAGCCTCCCCTCCCCTCAGAATCCCTCACAGATAATGAGGTTAGAAGCGCAAAAACTAGAGACATGGCCCACAGGATGAATTTCTGTTTTATGTAGAAAAAACAAGCTTTAGATTCTTTTTAAGACATTCAAGGCCTGTTTAAAATATACTTAAATGCCATAATAGGTCCTCTTTAACCATTTCATTACAGGACCCTTTCCAGTGTTTGTCTGTGGGGACCTGCATCCACCCAGGCCGTGACGGTTTTAACCCCTCCAGCATCGGGCCAAGACGCCGCGACTCCCAGTGCAGCTCTGCTAGTCCTCATGAAGGGTCGTGGTCACACACCTGTTTGTTGGCAATAGATCGGAAAACCTGTGGATGACATAACAAGGTGTGTGTCTGCGTCTAAACCCATTTTCTGGTTTCAACTGACAAACATAAAACACAAGCAGAGAAACTCTCAAACACGCTCTTGTCTCCAGTCAGTGTTTTATATTTTCTTCGTTAGAATAATTAGCGTCATGATCGTAGACATAAATAGATCAGTTGATTCTTCGTACAGTTAGTCATTTAACAGCATTTATGTACACACTTGCACAACAAAAACCCGGAGGAGAACTGACGTGGCCTCGGTGCAGCTGGACTTGTCCTCCAGTGACATCACACCAACGTTTACAGTGATTTATAACGTTTACAGTGATTAGTCAGTCTTCTGCTTTTATTTGTTATTAATCTGAATGGTTGAAGCAGCACTGAACACAAGTCAGGTTTTCCTCCTTGTTCAGAGTTAAAGTATAAGCTAAATATACAGAAAAAGAAAAGCAGGCAAAAACAACTTAAAGCACAATTTCTGTTACAAGCAGACCCGGAGATAGTCAGAACTATGTCTGAAGAAGCTGGTCTGTTGCAGAGTGTAAACCAGGACGTAGCCAGTGACCATGCAGCTAACATGGGTCCTGATGTCTGAAGTCCTGGTCATCTGTGAAGGCAAAACAGGAAGTGTCCGAGTCACTTCCTGTCTGATGTTTAAGAATTTTACAAAAAAAGAAGCAGCTTTAAAATGGTCAAAAAGCTTGAAATGCTAATTCAGCCAGGAAGTAGACTCAGCCTGATTAAGAAATCAAAGAGGTCAAACTGCTTCAGAGAAAGTGAGCGGTTCTCTTCTCTGCACCACCTGGTGTCCCAAACTAAGACGGAAGTGCAAGATGGATGGAAGATTTTTCCTTTTCTTTCTGACGTAAACAACATTCACCGTTAAAAGTACAGTTTCCTGTCAGTGGGTCGTTTTAAATCTCGACATTCTAACGGAATGTCGGGGAAAATAGATGCAGGAATTTTGTGAATCAAATTTTTGAATATTGAATAAAATCATTGATGCATCCTAATTACGAATCTGAAAAAAGCAACTAATTTAATTTAAATTCAGTAAATAGCCTGAGGCATAAGCCATTTTCTGCATCCCAAAGTGCACAAGAAGCAATAAATAAAAGCAGGGATGCAAAAACCCAGAGACTCCAGGGTATAGTCATGGCCCGACACAAAGATACAATCATTTAACCTGTGAGCGCTTCATAACATAGACGTAGCCACATCTAAAGCTCACAGGAAGAGCATTAGCGAAGAGCATTAACAGGTCTGCAGCTTCTCTTATACAGAATCATCAACATCTGGAGCTCAGAGCGACCGGCGTCCCAGAATTCAGAAGTGTTGGGTGGTCAGGGAAGGAGTGGGAATGAGATCACAACCACGACTCCAGGAATGTGGAGGAGAACGTTGTTCTGGGTCTGATGACTGGATGTGATTCAGGACTGATATTCGTGAACATGGAGCGGGTCAGACCTCCTGCAGGGGTCAACATCTTCATTTTGAAGGTCATCTACCAACACACGGTTCCACCCTAAACCCAACCTTAACCTGCACGTCACAACCTCCCCAACGCCGCTGGCTCTGGCGTACTGTTCGCTTCGTCCATACGGGCTCCTGTAGTGACCTGATGAAGGTTGACGACGACTTCCTGTTTCATTAGAAACCGTCATGTCTGTCTCTCTAGAACTTCAGCTTCTCCTCCTCTGATGTGGGCATGGATAGAAATGATCCCTGCAGGAGAATCTGACCTGTAACCACGACAACCAAAGCTGGGTTTGAAAAAGAAACGCAGCGACTGATGGATGATCATTTCCATTAACAATAAAGTGAATCCTGAATTCATGTACAACACCTTCCTCACCTAAGTTGTCAAGGCAACCACTTTGCCAACATGTAGCAAAGACACCATTTTAGTACATCACGACACGTGGCTGGGAGGTCAGATGGCGGTAACAAACAGCCTTTGTAGACACAGCCCATGTAATCAGTGCTATATGGGGATGCTGAACAGGAAACCCAGCAATTAGACAGATCCCGACTGCTGCTGCACACTGAGGCCTGAGCCAAGCTCCAGGACATAGCCAGGCCCAACAACAGACAAGACAGAGAAAGATTTACAGTCAGTTTAGATATGAATTCTCCAGATCATAGTCATGAGCTGAATGGTGCAGTATACTTGTACTTTCAGTACATTCAACAGCAACAAATGAATTAAGCGCAACTCGTCATGTCCTTCATGCGTCAATTCCCTCTTCAGTTTCTTCCTCTGTTCGAATCTTGCAGCGTTTCCCCTCCTCATGCTGAATGGGATGAACATAATCCAACATTTAGTCGGAGCCAGACCTAGACTGAAGAGGAGAAACCATCAGCTCCAGGCATTAGTCGGAGCCCACCGAAGGTCTTGGCATGTGAGTGCAGGAAGTGAGGAAGGAGTGGTGAGGAGGACGGAAATGGACGGAATGAATCCAGGTGAGGGTGTCATCCGGAGCCGGCTGCACTGCTGCCAGTCGGACTGCTTCCTTTACTGGCACGGACTAATTCCTGGGACAAAACCTCCAGATCCTGCAGGAACACATCACAACACCGGTGTGAGCGGATCACAGAACAGGTGTGTGTGTGTGTGTGTGTGTGTGTGTGTGTGTGTGTGTGTGTGTGTGTGTGTGTGTGTGTGTGTGTGTGTGTACCTTCTGCAGGTGCATGTTCTTGGTCAGCTGCTCCTCCAGCATGTTCTGCAGCTTCTTGTTCATTTCTCTCAGATTCTCGTCTCCTGGTTTCACGAGATCTCTGAGGACTGAACCCAGACCTCCTCTTTCTCCCTGAGAGGCTCCGTGACCTCCGACGGCGCTGCCCGACACATCTGAGGAGACGTGGAGAGAAGAGGTGAAGCAGAATCGACAGCACGGCTGCCAATGCTCATGTCATTTCTGCAAGAATCAGCTGACTGAGTTGAAACCGAGGAAAAGAGTAGAGAAGAGGAGGAGGTGAAGAACCTGGACGTGGTTTTTGAACCTGATCCAAAGCAGGTGTAAAGGAGGGCGGTTGGGCGCGAGGCGAGACCCGGGGACGTTGTGGAGCAGCAGAAACGCCTGCATGCTGACGCTGCAGAGAGCAGTAAATATTTAAGCGCTAAAACTGTTCACGGCCGTGTCGGCTCCCAGCTGCACGTTTGCACGTTTAACGCCGTAAAGAAGCTTAAATGTTAAGACTGTCGGAGCTGCTGAGGAGCTGCAGAGCAAGGCAGGTCCAGCCTGCAGCCTCACGTACAGTAAGTATTAACTGAAGTGATGCTGGATGTGTGTGTGTGTGTGTGTGTGTGTGTGTGTGTGTGTGTGTGTGTGTGTGTGTGTTCAGACCACCACACACTCACGCACCCACACACTTTTACTGCCCATTACAACTACCATCATTACTGCGTTAATGGGAGTGGGATGGAGAGGAAGAGGAGGGTTAACGCAGTCAAACATGAAATTGAAAACAGCAAGAGAGAAAGACGAGGGCGGGGAGGAACTATTTATACAGAACATTTCCCCCGGAGGCATTTACATACAGGGAACCGGGCTGCAGGTCACTAAATCTGCACGTTCAGCTCAACTACCTGCTACTTCTAACTCCAGTCCTCCAGACCTTCAGCATTCGCACGCCCCGGTCTGACGGACGGCTCCTGGGAGTTTCTGCTGCAGGTCCGAGCAGGGAAACCGGGGACGCGGCGTCTCCCTGTGGCGTTGTGCTGAGAACCGGACCGCAGTTAAACGGGAACTTCTCATTTAGACGACTAATGTTTTACAAACGCTGACCCCTGAGCCCCGTCAGGCGCAGAAGGGCCACTAGTACGTGACAGAAGTCCTACCAGAGCCGCTGCGGTGCAGCCCAGTAGCATCCCAGAGGCGACGCTCCACTCCGAGAAAGATACAGGACGAGGCTGGAGCTCAAGGCAGCTCAGCTACGTCACCAGAACAGGCATTTTCCTGTTCCTCCGACTATCTCCACCAACGTTGACTCGAGTGAGTTGGGTTGTTTAAGGAATGTTCCTTTACGACAGACGTCCAGACGGTATATTCAGCTTTTTATTCATTTACTAGTTCGACTTTTGGGAAAGTTCATGGCGTCTACGTTTATTCTTGCGATGTGTGTGGAACGTGGTCGACGCAGGTGTGACATCATCACGTACCGCCGTTAATCACAACCGAACAGAAGCAGCTACTGAAACCATCGTGAACAAGCGATGATAAGCTAAAACACAGCTAAAACAGCTGCCATGGGGTTTGGACTCCAGCTGATATCCAGCGGTTTGGTGTGGACGTCTCTCTGAGACACGGATCAGCTGATCAGCTGAGATTCAGTGACTCGTGGGCTGAGCGGATCCCGGTACGAGTGACGATGCTGGAGGTTTGGCTGCAGAACGCGAGACGACACCTACGACTCCGTGCTCCGTGTTCGGTAACTGATCCTCGTCAATCACCATCGCCTTCGGAAAGACAAGATCCTTAGGTCAAATGAAGCCGCGACTAGTTTTCAAGCTGCCTGTGGAAACAGATGTGTCACATTTCCAGCCTCGTGTCGTCTGTGAGGACACGTCAGCTTCAGAGTCGAGAGCTCTTTCGTCCTCCGTTAAAAGAAAAGTCACCACTCCGAGGACGCCGGCGGCCTCAGCTGATCTGCCACGTTGAACTTTGATGCTCACCTCTGCGACTGTCCATGACGTACGTCTCTATGATGGCGCTCTTCCTGCAGATGTCTTCAGCCATGGACGAGCAGCTCACCTCCAGATGTTTCACCTGAAGCAGAAGAAGAACCTCCAATCACTCACAGCAACATTCAAGCTCTTACTTCACACCTAGAGACACATAATCAAACCAGTAAATTCTGCAATAAAAACTTTTTGTCCACTGTGATGTAGGCAGTGGCTACAGTGTGGTTGTCATGGTAACGGAGGGCTTTTACCTTCTCCTCCAGCATCCATTTCTCCTGCTGAACCTCAGCGAGCCGCTGGAACAACTCGCCGACCTCGTCGTCGGACAACTCAGCGGGCCGCTGCGACTGAGGGCTGCCTCCTCCAGACTGACGGACACAGAGACGGACACAGAGACGGACACAGAGACGGACACAGAGACGGACGGGGGTCAGAGCGGCGGCATGGAACTGAACTTGGCGTTATCATAACTGCCTGCATGTTTAGTGGGTAAAATGCATCCTTTAGGTGACCAAACCTAAAGGATGAAGCGTCAGAGAAAAGTTAACACTAGGCCCCCCCACACACGCCCCCCCCGCGGTCATGTGATGCTGTTGCCATGGGCAACCGAAGCTCCACAGTAAACAGACGTGACGGAGTTGTTTTTTTGACAAAAACAATTGGAGCTGAATGCTCAGTATCTGTTTCTATTTACAGGGTATTCACACGCACCGGCCCCTCGCAAACACACACACACACACACACACACAAACCCACACACACACACACACACACACACACACACACACACACACACACACACAGCAGAGGAGTTAAAAATGGCAACAGCAACTTCAAAGACGGAGACAAATGTAAATATAATAAAAGAACAGCAGGGAAGAGGAGGACGATCGTCTCCATGGAAACAGCTGTCATAACAGAACGGCTGGTAAGGCTGCAGACCAGAATCTGTTCACGCCAGCGAGTCCATCACGTTTCTGCTGCTGATCCATTGACAGGTTGCTGGTTCAGAGTTTCAGAGGAAGCAGAGTCCCTCTTTAAAAAAGTCCAAAACAAAGCTGCTTCATCTAAACAGTTCAGGATGACCACGCCCCCTTTCAGGTGATAAACCACCCGCGATCGATCAGCATTTTATTTATCAAATTATTAGTGATTTTGTTAACTTCCTCTGAGAGAGGGACAGTAAGAAAAGACATTTGTTCCTGGTGTAAAGAATGAAAAGATTTTCATTCCTGAAAAGGGTTTGACCTGCTGATGCAGATTTCTACCCTGATTTTTTTTTTTTTTTTTACATAAACTGAGTCAACAAAGGAAGATAACAAGGCTGCCGACCATGAGCTCCGCTGGTTGTACTCGTCTTCATCACACTGAGCATGCTCAGAACGGTGATGCCATGTCTACTTCTTCTTTCCGTTTGTTGTTACTCCATGAATTGTCTTTCTCTTCAGAGGTTGTACAAATGACTTTCTTTTAGTCATTATTACTTAGAAATAGAGATGCACCGATCGATCGGCCCCCGATCGGGATCGGGCCGATAATGGCCCTATCGGCTTTGATCGGAGATCGGAAAAATAATAGTTCAGAGCGGCCGATCTGATGACGTTTACAACAACAAACCCCCGCCCGCGCGGGCGTTCCCGCATCTCATACCGAGCGGTCCCGAGGAGGCATGACCGGCCTCGCCGGTGCGGGAGTTTTACAATGTATGAAAAGGACAACAAATTTACAGTTTGTAAAGTGTGTCCAAAGGAGATACCATGAGGAGTAATATTACAAAATAATTTCAACACAACGAAGCTTATTAGACATTTGAAAGTTCTTCACACGAGTATATTGAGTTTTCAAAGTTGGCTGCAGCAGAAAAAAGGGAGGAAGAAAAAAAGGAGCGCGCAATAACGCGCTCAGCTGCAACACCTGTAACAGAGACTTATAAACGACAGGAAGAAAAATAAAGAACTACGTCGTAAGGTAATGAATTCATATGCTTTGCTCATCAGCCGCTTTCTGTTTTATTAGACATTAGGTTTAAACACGTTAGCAGCTTGGATCCGCGGTGCGTGCTGCAGCGTCGTGAATATTTGACTGATGAAATCCTGTCGGAGTTTTACCAGACTATTTACAGTCCAAACCCTCACGACAGTCGTGTCGGTCGCTTCAGGAGTGACATGTGGATTTCTAGTGTGAAGAGTTTTGCTTCACTCACAAGAGTTTCCTCGCATGCGGCTGATGCTACCGCTAAAGCTTTCACAAAGCTTAATAATTCATAATTAAATTTTATTTTAAGATTTAATTCCTCTTTCCACAGGAAAACTAAGGTTTATAGTTTGTAACTTCTATCAACTTTTAGAGAGTGACATGTCTGCTGTGTCTGTGTTGGTCACATAATTATTACCACAGGAAAGCTGAAGCTACTAAACTACACTTACTCTTTGTAAGCCGAGTTTACACCTAATCTCTTAATTTTTATACCTAATAATACAATGTCAGTGTCGTGTACATGAAACATCAATATTGACGAATTTATGGATTTCACCCTGTGATCGGTGATCGGCAAAATCGGGATCGGCCGATACTGGTTTTCGAGATCGGTGATCGGTGATCGGCCCTCAAAATCCTGATCGGTGCATCTCTACTTAGAAATTACTGATCAATGTATAAAGTATGTTTCTGATTTGACAACACTTTCAGTACTTGGTGGAAAACAACACGTTTCTCAGCAACTTTTGAAATAATGGGGAACATGGATCTCCCAGTACTCGAAGCTTTTAAATAAATACAAATGTTGTGATGATGTTTGTACTAAAAAACTAGGATTCAGCCGATTCCAGCAATAAAAAGCGGTCCAGTCCGCCATCAACCGGCAGCTGCTGCATCTCTCTAAAACTGGGACTCGGTGAACGAACACAACTTCACATCCTGGTCTCAGAGTCCTGGCTTGGACCCGTACAACTCCCGTAGAACTCTCAGGTGTCCCGTGAAACGGTGGTTTCACATGTAAAAGTGAAACGGACTCCACCTGGCTGTAGTTCTGAACCTGACACAACATTGCTTCAGTGATGAGGGATGATGCACCTACCTTGTTCTGACCGGCTGACTGAGACTCCTTCATCATGTCCCTGTAGGAGAAGGAGGAGACGGAGGACGAGTCCCCGGTCTGCTGAGTCCTGCTGGGACTGTTTATCTCGGACAGAACCAGCTCCTCCAGACCTGAGAGACGAGATGGATCTGAGTAAGCGCTTCAGGAAGACCCGTCAACAGAGCACAGACATGGAAAGCTGTGAGTTAGCAAGTGTTTAAATGACAAACACTGAAGTGCTGAACCGACACCGAGCATCACTGATCGTCCACTCAATGTCCCTTTGAGACGCTCTGTGGTCGGGACTAAAGATACGAGGCAGGGAACCGATTTCAATAAGGTGACTGTCCCTAGAACAAGCTGTCCTCTCAGGACTGACATGTCACAGCAGGAGACCAAAAACATCCCAGTCAAAGTCAAACAAGTGCAGTCCTGTGCAGGTATGTCACATTGGAGAAGAATAACTAAAAAAAAAGGTCAAATTTGTAAATTTAAACTATTACAAGATAAATAGATATGTATATTTCATAAAACAACTTTGAATCAATAGACGACTTTATTACTTTATCAATCCCTTTGGGATGTTCTCTTAGGGAAATGGAAATATCAGTTTCCTAAAAATATCACCGGGATGGTCTGATGACCTGTCAATCACCCTCCCACTCACACCAACTGAGTTGTACTGCTCGTATCTAGACCGTGAGCCAGACACGCCTTACTTTACCTTTAACATGTACACCGATGAATAAATGAATAAAACCTGCTTCTCTCTTTAAGATGATGACCAATTCCTCTAAGGGTGGGTTATAAGACGCAACTAATGCAAACCACAATATACAACTTGTATCTGGGTGAAGGTCTTGGGTACAACATCTTGGGTAAACGTCTTGGTTACCACGCCTTGGTTACAACGCCTTGGTTACAACGCCTTGGTTACAACGCCTTGGGTACAACGCCTTGGGTAAATGTTACGTCACCGGCATTTGGAGTGGTACACAAAGAAAGATGAACCAATTTGCAGCAGCGCTAGTGTGCGCTCAAAATGCTCCAGGAAAATAAGCAAAGAAGAAAAATGTGTTCCTGGTCATAATCTGGGAGAAGAGGCTAACTCTGGACGTCAGAGAGCGCTGGTACACTGGGATGTGGCCCAGGCTGCAGAGACGGGGACAATCTGTCTTCATAGAGTTGACTTCTTACCGCAACTGCACCAAATCTGATTCTCTCTCACAGTCTTATGAAGTCGTTTTCTTTTACGTTTCCCTTTTTTTTTTATAAGGCATTTCACTGGTTTGACTAAATATGTCATTTCAAGTTGCACTTTAATTTGATATCAGGCAGTTTGTGGTCACTAGACGGTACTATCGTTCTTCCTCTCTTACAGTGAGATGTACGACCATGACACCTACAACTGCGCTTATTTTGTCTGAGACGGCCAAAATACAGAGTGTGAACTTGGCACAAGACACCAGAGAGATACTTGCCCCGTCCCTTTAAGAGACCTGCCCTTTAAAACAGGTGCAGCTTATTCACAGGCTACTTTAAAATGTCTGATTGTCAGCTCTGTGCCAAGCGGCTTTTTAAACTTTTAAAACTGTTCAACTATACATGAAGATGAGGACTCCTCTGTATGCTGTGTGTGTGTGTGTGTGTGTGTGTGTGTGTGTGTGTGTGTGTGTGTGTGTGTGTGTGTGTGTGAGTGAGACTGTAGAGCAATGAAAATGACATAACTGTAAAACAAACAGAAAGTCCAATTTGTGTAAAGCCAAGGCAAATAAAGTGGCCTGCGAGCCTGTCCGTGTGCATGTGCCAGCAGACACGACTGTCTCCACCTCAGCGCTGCATTAAAAATTGAGCAGAATGTTCTGCAATGAGCCAGAACTTCCCGACGCAGTTTCATGGCGTTGCTGATTATCTGACCCATCGGTCAAGTTATGTGTTATCTGATCCTCCGCCGTGTGCAGGATGGGATGTCACAGTTTCAGGAGGGAGTACCTGTCCTGGTCTTGCTGTTGGTCAGGATCTCCTGGAGTCGCTCCTGCAGCTTGTCTGCTCGCTTCCTCTCAAGCTGCAGCTGCCGCTTCAAGTCCTTCAACTGCACGCACATGCATATACACACACACACACACACACACACACACACACACACAAACACACACACACACACACACACACACACACACACACACACACACACACACACACACACAGCCTCAGTGATTCAGTTTCTAATTATTATTCTTCATGCACGACTGCTCTAAACTCTCTAAAATCGAGTGTCTGGCGTTCATCTCCAGCGCTCCGGCCGGTGACAGCTGGTCCGTCAGTTGGCCGGAGAACTCACCGCCGCACTGCCCTTCTTCTCCAGGATCCTCTGACCGTCCACGGTGTCTTTTATGTCCTGCGGGTGACAACATACAGTTTAATATTTGCGTCATGGTTGCAAAACCTGCTTGAGACAGATAACTTCGGACCTTTTTCATTTCCACTTTTTGTTTTCAGAGAAAATCGCCCCATTCATCAGTCTAATGGCCCTTTTCCACTAGCACCTACTCAGCGCGCTTCTACCCGCCACGCCCCCGTCTTGCGCTTTTCCACTACGGGCCGAGGCGGGTGGAGCCGTGCCAAGCAGATACTTTTACTGTACCGAGGCTGCCGAGGTTCTAAGCGTGCTGAGCCGGCACTATATCCGACGTCATCACCCTCCACGCCACTGATTGGTCGGGGGGGCCATCAGAGGTTTGAATAAGGAAGCGGGAGTCAGCGCGAGAGCGTCTGGCTCGCGCCAATTTTATTATACAGCGCAAATGTCTGTTTGGTGATCCAACTCTCAGGTGCAGATGTTCATAAACCTGGTGACTGATGAGAGAATTAAAAAAGGGATGTAGACGGGCGATTAGGAACGATCAGATCCACCAGGAGCTCTGTTTTCTTCTCAGCCGCTCGCGGCTCCAGCTGATTTCTGATCAGCGGCGACATGAACAAAGGGGTTGCGCAATCGAGTACGTCACAGCAGCTTCACCCCAACCTGCCCACTCCTCACCTGGCTGTGGAAAAACAAACGAGGACAAAGCGGGTGGAGCCGGGACGAGGCGTGACGAGCTGAGTAAGTACTAGTGGAAAAGCGCCATAAGTTACAGCAGGCTGTTGCTACAGTTAGACTCTTCATTTTGAACAGACTAATTTTCTAGGAACTGTGAGGTTCAAGATGAACGTCAAAGGTAAAGTCAACAAGGTGCTTTAAGGTGCAGTACCCCTGACGGCCACCAGGCAGGAGTATGACGTCAGTATGATGTCATCACTGACTCACACCCTCAGGACTTTCTGCTCCTCCTTCGCCCCTCCCAGAGATGTTGGACTACAATCACTACGTCTACGTACATCCACACAGCAATGTCTCCAGTTCTCCTCATTAATGTAACACATTTGAGCCAAAGCTATGATCCTGAAGAAGTTATTTAACTCGGCTTGAGGAGCAGCAACACAGAAATAAAACTACTTTGAGGAGTGAAGTACGTTCCCGGTGTGTTCAGGACCACAGTGAGAGGCGGTGTCTGGATTCATTATGACGTAGGCTCCTCTGAAGGTTTACAGCAGAAGTTTTCTTGACATAACACGAAGCCGTCAACATGCAGCGGATCTGCTGGTTCTGGCAGAGCAGAACAAGCAGATCCAGTCAGGTTCTAGAGGGAAGATGAGCACCTGTTTGAGCTTTCCGATGGTGTCGTCGTATTCGTCTCTCTGTTTCTCCACCTCCTCCAGCTTCTGCTTCCATCCCTCCACCTCGGACTGCTTCTCCTGAGGACACAAACATCTCATTCATCACTCCAGGAACTGTCCAGCCGGGCCGGTGCAGGTTAGAGGTTTAACAAAGCGATGCCCCCTCACTCTTAATCCTGCTGACCGAGGAACTCATTCAGAAACAAACTCGATTTAATTCCCCTCTAATCTTCTGCTGCTAATTAATTTGAGTAAAATCTACATTAAAGGCGACCCGGTGGCCCGACGGAGCTTCTGGAGGAGAACAGCTGTAAGTTCTGGCAGGTCAACGCTTCAATCACAGGCTGCAGCGGCGGTTTTATCTGGGAAACTACAACGCAGACGAGTGTCGGAGCGCCGCTCCAGCCCCGACCCCGTTTCCCCGCCGGGACCCGTGTGGATCTGCTCTGGGAGAGAAACCCGTTTATCACACTTGCTGCCGTTTGTTGATCATCAGAACTTCCAATCAATAAAAGTTTGTTTAATATGAAAAATACAGCTATTCTTACATTTACGTTTTGTTCTTTACAGACGGAATGAACACTATTTACTTCTTATGTCTCCTCGGCCTCATTTCATTTATCAATCTCGTTCTTCATTTTTGTATTTCAGACATGCAACAGGACTCAACTTTTGACCCCTCGTTTCCTTTCCTCATCACAGCGCCCTTTCGTTTCCTTTCCTTCTGGCAGCACCCACTCATTTCCTCTCCTTGCAGCACCTACTCGTTTCCTTCCCTCCTTGCAGTGCCCACTCGTTTCCTCTCCTCGTAGTGCCCACTTGCTTCCTTTCCTCCTCGCATTGCCGACACCAAAGTAAAGTTGTGGTGTTGTGGTGTGGACAAAGGTTTCCATGGTAACCCATGTCCACATGGTCCATCAGCTGTTGATGAATGAGGGTTCTTGAGGGATCAGAGATCTCAACTTCCTTGTTCTTCAAACACTGAGACCCTAACCCAGATTCCTGGAGTAGTCCCCATCGTTGTCGTGGGGATTCCCTGTCCATCGTTGCTCCTCAAGACTCATGGACACCGCAGAATTTTTCAGCTTTTTTTGAAGGCTGTTCTGACTTTTGAGTGACATGGGGTTGTGATCGAAGATTCTGACAGGACTCATATCAGTGGCTTCTAGTTCTGTTTTATTTTAATATCGGTCATACTTTTATTAGTAAAGGTCCAAACTTAACAAAACACAAGTGTAACTTTTCTTTCTGGGAAATGTTTGTTCTTCATTTAAAAACTGAATCCAAGAATTTTCCAGGTATATTTGATTCTTCACTTTACTTTTTTCTACCACCTTAAGAGGACCAAACACTTTTCTTTCCAACGTGTGAAACCTGACATCGGCACCTGTGACACCAGCTGAGAACCCGACATGGCTGCTAATTAGACCTCTTCCATCATTAATTAACTTTTCCTATTAAGTTTCTTCATTCTGCTCTCAGCATCGGGCCGTTATCCAGCAGATAACACTCACACACACACACACACACACACACACACTCTCTCACACACACACACACAGTCCCTGGGGACAATGTTTCTCCCTGGTGAATGGGGGGACGCCCTGCCATCCTGACGATGTGATTGGCTGTTTGGACTCATTACATTGGCACTCATACTCTGAGCTGCATTCACAGCTCCGAGTGTGTTCTCACACAGGAGTTTTCTGGTTCTGTCATGTTTTTCTGGAAAATCAACAATAAAACCAGAACCAATGAGCAGATTTCAAAACAGTTTTAGATGTTTCTCAAGACAAATGTTGAGACGGACTTGAGGTCCATATAGTGGTATCTGTGTACCTGAGGTTGGATTTGACATAAATGTGACTAAAGGTAGCTGTCCTTCCAGATAGACCAGTTTTGGGTTTGTTTGTGTCAGCTGATGGTCCAGTTCCCGAGCCGTACTTCTCTCCATGGCAACACAGTTCTCACATGGGGACGTTTCACGGTGTTGACCAGCCGCCTGGCTTTGGAGTCGTATTTATGAGGAGATGGTTTTTATCGGATCAAAGCTGAGCTTCATGGTCTGTGTCACCGTTAGGATGGTTAAGAGAAAATGAGAGCGACCGAGTGAACGGCCTGAACGATCGTAGCGACGTAAACCTCCATGACAACATGGAGACCCGCTGAGCTCAAGTGCTGCTTTGAATGACTGCAGATTTTTATAGTTTACTGGCTCGATCATTACATTCAGAGCCAGATTTGCTCATTAATAAAAGACTAAAAGAGCCGTCCAGATCTGTGCTGGTGACCATCGCCTCCACCAGACTCCAGATGAAGCTGGACGAGAAGCTGCAGAGCTGTTGACACCTGAACCTGGGACCCATCAGGGGGTGTTGGAACGATGTGGACGCTCCGGCAGCTCCAAACATCAAACTGACCTGTGTTTTCTGCGGCGGTCAGACTCAGACGAGCCTCCTCCGCTCTGATCCATGTGCAATTTAACCTCTTCATGTTGCCATGGAGACAAGTACGCTTTAATTAGAAACACATTCAATTAGAGCACACGCACCGACGATACACTCCCACACACATTTCTGAGCAGAAGCTTGTGAAACGTGCCTCTCTGGGATCAGCGGAGCTGGACCAGAGTAACGCTGCCGTGCGGCGCCCTCTAGAGGAGTCTTCTGGTAACAATGGAGGGTTCAGTCACAGACTCAGGTATCCTCTTAGGTTCTTACTGGCTCACAGGTGGATCTTGTTCAGACGTAAGGTCCCCGATCCCTGTCGATGGTCCTCAGGGCCGTTTTCTGGTGTTGACAGCTTCTTGTGTGTGTGTGTGTGTGTGTGTGTGTGTGTGTGTGTGTGTGTGTGTGTGTGTGTGTGTGTGTGTGTGTGTGTGTGTGTGTGTGTGTGTGTTGCTCTCATGCATCTTTCTGACCTCTCTTTTTCACTATTCCAGTTCTCGTATCGAACGTTTCTCCCGTGTATTTGCTCTGTATTTCACATATGGCTTGACTTTTGTGCTGTGTCTCTTTGAACCTGGACCGAGACTCAGTGATGGTTTAACCTTGTTTACCGGGCCTAAGACACTCTATGACGGGTGTCGTGTGTGTGTGTGTGTGTGTGTGTGTGTGTGCGTGCGTGCGTGTGTACCTGCAGCTGCAGTGTGTGGTCCTTCTCCAGCGCCTCAACCGCCTCCTGATGCTGAAGGGCCTTCTTCTCCATGTTCTCCTGCTCTCACAAACACACAGGAAGGTTTGGCATCAGTAAATGTGTTGATGAACTCGCTCGCACGTCCTCTTGGATGAGGCTACAAGGAACCTGGTTCTGCTGGACTCACCTCTGCCTCTTTGAGGCGCCTCTCAAACCATCCTTTTGTCCCCTCCATGGACTGAACCTGCGCCTGCAGCTCCTCCAGCCGCTGCTGCAGCCCCTCCATCTCCTTCGTCCGGGCCTAGACACACGCACACATAAACATCGTCCTGACGCCGCGTGAGGAAGCTGAGGGATCCTGCTCCTCCTCCTCCAGTTCCTCCTTTTACCTTCTCCTCTCTCAGCTGCTGTCGGATCTCCTCCTCAGAGCGACTCTTGTCTTCGTGGAGTCCTCTGAGCTCCTTCTCATAGCGAGCTCTGACCCCGAGAACCTGCAAGGAGATGAGGAGAGAGATCAGAAAAGGAATATAAATGAGGAACGAAACAGGGAGAGGACAGGAGATGAGGTGATGGGATGAGGAGAGGAGACAAGGAAAGATTAGTATGAGGGAGAGGAAAGAGGGAAAGGGAAAAATTCAAGGAGGTGAAAAGAGGAGAGGAACAAGAACAAGAGAAAGGGAAATGAGATGGGGAAGAGGAAGGGAAACACAGAGACAAGAAGTAAAAGAGAGGAGATGAGGAAAGGGAACAAGGAGAGACTCATCATTCAGACTCCTGTAAATCATAATGAAGGTTTTTCTTTCAGATTTAAAAAGACAGAAATGAGTAAGAAGTAGAAATGAGGAGAAACAGGAGTGTGCGGAGAGCAGGAGCAAGACGCGTCCCAGAGGAGAGCAGCAGCCCTCACCTCCTTCTCGTGCTGCAGTCTGAGGTCCGACAGCGCCTCCTTGTGGTCGGACTTCTCCTGGTTCAGCTGCTGAGCCATGTCGTCCAGCATGGCCTTCCTCTTCTCCGCTGTCTGCTCGTGCACACACACATTCATGCATCAGCATCAATGGGAGCGTGTGTGTGTGTGTGTGTGTGTGTGTGTGTGTGTGTGTACCTTCTTGGCCTCCTCCAGGTCTCTCTGCAGTCTCTCCTTCTCGTGTCCTTCTTCTGTTAACTGCTCCAACAACTTCCTGTTGGCGAAGCTCATCTCCTGCAGAGAACACACAGAGCAACATGTAAACAGCAGCAGAGACGGTCGCCGTCTTCGCCGTGATAAATCTGACAGATTCTTCAGAAAACTCTGGTGGAAAACCTGTCCAACGAAAAAAAAGGAGTAAGGAATGTGTCCTGTGTGATCGGTCCGTGTGGGTCGAGGATGTCAGACGGACCTGCAGCTGAGAGTTGAGGTCGTCTCTCTGCGCCAGCAGACTCTCCTGCTCGCCTCTCTTCTGCTGCAACTCGGCCGTCAGCGCCTCGTGCTGCTCCCGCAGGAGGTTCATCTCCTGCGTCTTCACCGTCTGGATCTGAACACATTTTTGAGAAAGATCATTAAACTCAGCGGCTTTTAAGGGAACATGCTCTCTGACGCATCCACAACAACATCTATGAACATGGATCTACAGGTCGCCATGACAACGTGACAGCAGGATGGAAGTGAAGCAGAGCAGCAGAGAAGTCAGGGCCATGAAGCTACCACGAACCAGCTGAGATGGTGAAACCAGGAATTGAAACAGGACTGGTTGAGATGGTGAAACCAGGACTGAACTAGGACTGGTGGAGATGGTGGAACCAAGACTGAACTAGGACTGGTGAAGATGGTGGAACCAGGACTGAACCAGGACTGGTGGAGATGGTGGAACCAGGACTGAACTAGGACTGGTGAAGATGGTGGAACCAGGACTGAACTAGGACTGGTGGAGATGGTGGAACCAGGACTGAACCAGGACTGGTGGAGATGGTGAAACCAGGACTGAACTAGGACTGGTGAAGATGATGGAACCAGGACTGGTGGAGATGGTGAAACCAGGACTGGTGGAGATAGTGGAACCAGGACTGAACTAGGACTGGTGGAGATGGTGGAACCAGGACTGGTGGAGATGGTGAAACCAGGACTGAACTAGGACTGGTGAAGATGGTGGAACCAGGACTGAACTAGGACTGGTGGAGATGGTGGAACCAGGACTGATGGAGATAGTGGAACTAGGACTGGTGGAGATAGTGGAACCAGGACTGGTGGAGATAGTGGAACCAGGACTGGTGGAGATGGTGAAACCAGGACTGAACTAGGACTGGTGGAGATGGTGAAACCAGGACTGGTGGAGATAGTGGAACCAGGACTGGTGGAGATGGTGGAACCAGGACTGGTGGAGATGGTGAAACCAGGACTGAACTAGGACTGGTGGAGATGGTGAAACCAAGACTGGTGGAGATAGTGGAACCAGGACTGGTGGAGATAGTGGAACCAGGACTGGTGGAGATGGTGAAACCAGGACTGAACTAGGACTGGTGGAGATGGTGGAACCAGGACTGGTGGAGATGGTGAAACCAGGACTGAACTAGGACTGGTGGAGATGGTGGAACCAGGACTGGTGGAGATAGTGGAACCAGGACTGGTGGAGATAGTGGAACCAGGACTGGTGGAGATGGTGGAACCAGGACTGGTGGAGATGGTGGAACCAGGACTGGTGGAGATAGTGGAACCAGGACTGGTGGAGATAGTGGAACCAGGACTGGTGGAGATGGTGGAACCAAGACTGGTGGAGATGGTGAAACCAGGACTGAACTAGGACTGGTGGAGATGGTGGAACCAGGACTGGTGGAGATGGTGGAACCAAGACTGGTGGAGATGGTGAAACCAGGACTGAACTAGGACTGGTGGAGATGGTGGAACCAGGACTGGTGGAGATAGTGGAACCAGGACTGGTGGAGATGGTGGAACCAAGACTGGTGGAGATGGTGAAACCAGGACTGAACTAGGACTGGTGGAGATGGTGAAACCAGGACTGGTGGAGATGGTGGAACCAAGACTGGTGGAGATGGTGAAACCAGGACTGAACTAGGACTGGTGGAGATGGTGAAACCAGGACTGGTGGAGATAGTGGAACCAGGACTGGTGGAGATGGTGGAACCAGGACTGGTGGAGATGGTGAAACCAGGACTGAACTAGGACTGGTGGAGATGGTGGAACCAGGACTGGTGGAGATGGTGAAACCAGGACTGAACTAGGACTGGTGGAGATGGTGGAACCAGGACTGGTGGAGATGGTGAAACCAGGACTGAACTAGGACTGGTGAAGATGGTGGAACCAGGACTGAACTAGGACTGGTGAAGATGGTGGAACCAAGACTGGTGGAGATGGTGAAACCAGGACTGAACTAGGACTGGTGGAGATGGTGAAACCAGGACTGGTGGAGATGGTGGAACCAAGACTGGTGGAGATGGTGAAACCAGGACTGAACTAGGACTGGTGGAGATGGTGAAACCAGGACTGGTGGAGATAGTGGAACCAGGACTGGTGGAGATGGTGGAACCAGGACTGGTGGAGATGGTGAAACCAGGACTGAACTAGGACTGGTGGAGATGGTGGAACCAGGACTGGTGGAGATATTGGAACCAGGACTGGTGGAGATAGTGGAACCAGGACTGGTGGAGATGGTGGAACCAAGACTGGTGGAGATGGTGAAACCAGGACTGAACTAGGACTGGTGGAGATGGTGAAACCAGGACTGGTGGAGATAGTGGAACCAGGACTGGTGGAGATAGTGGAACCAGGACTGGTGGAGATGGTGAAACCAGGACTGGTGGAGATGGTGAAACCAGGACCGGTGGAGATGGTGAAACCAGGACTGGTGGAGATAGTGGAACCAGGACTGGTGGAGATGGTGAAACCAGGACTGAACTAGGACTGGTGGAGATGGTGGAACCAAGACTGGTGGAGATGGTGGAACCAGGACTGAACCAAGACTGGTGAAGATGGCGGAACCAGGACTGGTGGAGATGGTGAAACCAGGACTGGTGGAGATGGTGGAACCAGGACTGAACTAGGACTGGTGAAGATGGTGGAACCAGGACTGAACTAGGACTGGTGGAGATGGTGGAACCAAGACTGAACTAGGACTGGTGAAGATGGTGGAACCAAGACTGAACTAGGACTGGTGGAGATGGTGGAACCAAGACTGGTGGAGATGGTGAAACCAGGACTGAACTAGGACTGGTGAAGATGGTGGAACCAAGACTGAACTAGGACTGGTGGAGATGGCGGAACCAAGACTGGTGGAGATGGTGAAACCAGGACTGAACTAGGACTGGTGAAGATGGTGGAACCAAGACTGGTGGAGATGGTGAAACCAGGACTGAACTAGGACTGGTGAAGATGGCGGATACAGGACTGGTGGAGATGGTGAAACCAGGACTGGTGGAGATGGTGAAACCAGGACAGGTTGCCAGTCCATCGCAGGTCCACATACAGACACACAACTCCCCAGACTCACTGACCCTACAGGCCATGTAGAGTCATCAACCAGGAAGCCGGGTGAACGTTTTACTCCACACCAAGACTCCAGCTGAGCCCAGGAGTCACAGAATGGCTCAACAGTCCCTGTGGAAGTTCTGCTCAAGTTCATGGATCAGTCCTGGAGCAGCCAGGCTTGTTGCTACAGGAGGGTTCTATGGTTCTGGTTCTACAGTCTGCTCTCAGAACAATATTAATGTACTAACATCAAGGTATGTTTAAACATCAGTGTTAGTACACAAGTGTTAAATCAGGTTCTAGTCAAAATCCTGCTCCACAAAACTCCTCAGGTTCTACTCATAACAAGTCTGCTGACAGCACTCAAAGTAGTGATTGAGTTGAGGTTCTAGGTGAGTTCTACATGTTTTAAACAGATATCTGGATGATCTTGAGTAGTTTATGAGATTACTTTGAGGTTAAGGTTCCAAGTGAGGGTTTGGTTAGTTCTACACATAGTTACCTGCTCCAGAGCAGACAGGTCCGTCCTCAGAGCACTGTTCTCCTGGAAGACAGGTAACAGTTCTGACATGCTGCATAAGTAAAGTGAAAATATTTCTAGATGTTTTTCTGAGACAGAACTACTCGAGGTTTGAGATGTTCTCCGGGTCTTTCACAGGTAATCCTAGTCTTGTTCTGGTTCTTGACAAAACTTTCTTCATACTAAACCTGGACGTGATGGGACCTTGTTGGGTCGCTGTTTCAGTCCTTGCTGTCACAACTAAGAACAGCTTGAACTGCTGCTGCACGTAAATCTCCAGCGAAAACCCGTTTCTACTCACTGGTAGTAAGGGATGAGCGCAGGTGTCCCGGCACGATAAAATACTTCTGGTTGTGTTTCTGGCTCAACCTTGCTAGTTTTTAAACGAGCTATATAATTATATTTCACCTCAATGTAATGCAGCAAGTGTGCAGTAATGGATGTTTCAGGTAATAGTCATGTCCGCCCACTACCATGTTTATAGGACCTCCCGCCAAACAGCGCTCTCTTCTAAAGTTTCTAAAGTGCCCGTCAGACTAACTCAGACACTGTTTTAAAAAGGCTTGTGATGTTGCATTCCTGTTTAATACAACGCTACAGTGCAGACTTTAAGAAACCTGGTTCTGGACACGTTCTATTCATAACATTGTCTGGTTGGTAGTTTAGAGATGATGAGATGATGATCTCATGTCTGTTTTGAATGTGTGTAATTCTGTTGATGGATGGATGGATGGATGGATGGATGGATGGATGGATGGATGGATGGATGGATGGATGGATGGATGGATGGATGGATGGATGGATGGATGGATGGATGGATGGATGGATGGATGGATGGATGGATGGATGGATGGATGGATGGATGGATGGATGGATTGATTAATGATGGATGGATGGGTGGGTGGATGGATTAATGATGGATGGATGGATGGATGGATGGATGGATGGATGGATGGATGGATGGATGGATGGATTGATTAATGATGGATGGATGGATGGATGGATGGATGGATGGATGGATGGATGGATGGATGGATGGATTAATGATGGATGGATGGATGGATGGATGGGTGGATGGATGGCATGATCTTCTCCAGGGAGGTTAGTCACAGAGAGGATGAGATGTTCTTCAGGGTTTGTTACCTGCTCTAAAGCAGCTAGGTTTGTCCTCAGGGCATCGTTCTCCTGCAGGATGATGTCCACCTGCTCCTGACTGACAGCACTCTGATTGGCTGCCTGCAGTACCGTCAAGCCACGGCAGGGGTCAGCAGAGAGGAGGAGGTCAAAGTAAAGTAAAGATGCAGCACAGATCGAGGGATGAGAGGAGCAGAAAGCAGGTTAGAAAGACAGAAAACACAAGCTGACAAACACCAACAGCCAACCAACTGGAAAACATAAAACTTCTTCAGACTTTGAAAAGAAAGACATTACGTGTTGAAGAAGATCTTTTTTAGAAATATGACAGAACAGAGCAGCCATTAACGTTGTGTAACTGTTTTATTGATCCACATGCATAGTGTGCGTCATTTTAAACCTTTTGCTGTGAAAACTGTTGTAAACACATGCAGGACCCCGTTTTCCCCTCCTCCTATTAGATGGCTCAGAGCGTTAGTGGTGAGTTAGTGGTGCGTTTGAGGTGAGTTTGTCGTGAGTTAGTGCCATGTTTGTGGCGAGTTAGTGGTGCGTTTACGGTGAGTTAGCGGTGCGTTTGTGGTGAGTTAGTGGGGCATTTACGTTGAGTTAGTGGCCTGTTTGTGTGGAGTTAGTAGTGTATTTGTGGCGGGTTAGTGGTGAGTTAGTGGTACATTTGAGATGAGTTTGTCGTGAGTTAGTGCCATGTTTGTGGCAAGTTAGTGGTGAGTTAGTGGCGTGTTTACGATGAGTTAGTGGCGCGCTTGTGGTGAGTTGGTGCATTTGGGGTGAGTTGGTTGCGCATTCGTGGTGTGTTTGTGGTAAATTAGTGGTGCGTTTGAGGTGAGTTAGTTGTGAGTTAGTGGTGTCTTTGTCTTGAGTTAGTGGTTCGTCTGAGGTGTTTGTGGTGAGATAGTGGCGCACTTGTGGTAAGTTAGTCGAGAATTAGTGGCGCGTTTGTGATAAGTGGTTCGTGGTGGGTTAGTGGTGTGTTGGTGGGAGTGGTGAGTTGGTGAAGAGTTAGTGCTGCATTTGTGGTGAGTTAGTGACACGTTTGTACTTTACTACCTGGTCTTTTAGCGTATGGACAGCCAGTTCGTGTTCCTTGTCTTTGCTCTGCAGCTGCTCTCTCAGCTCTGCAATCGTCTGATCAGACATGCAATCACAGAGGATGGGTCAATCATTTAAGGTCAGAAACAGAAGTATGTGAACTTTCACATTATTTGTTTAAAAGTTTAATGTACATCAATCATCATAATTCAAATTAAATCCATTTTTAATGATCAATTGGACATGTTGAGGTGTGGATGTAGGAATCTGTTTAGTACTGACAATTAGCATGTAAGAGATGTGAGGTCAAACTGGAGCTGATGATGTCACAGTCTGTATGGTCTCACCTGATTGGCTGCCATCAGGTCTGACTGGATCTTCTGGATGCGGGTGTTCACAGCCTTCAGCTCATCTTCTTTTCTCTGATTGATCTCATCAATCTTTGTCCTGCAGAAACAAATACAGTCACCACAAAGCACCATTCCCATCTGAATAATTGAACCCTACATGGCTGTCTGAGACATTTGTTGAATTCATCTGTATGAGGAGCTCTTAAACACCAAACCAGCCGTTGCCAGTCTATAACAACAGTAAACAGCTGTTCCTTGTATTTTTGGACTGCTCTGTCTGTTAAAAGTTGAACTCATCCATACACTGTTACAATCTGTGGAGTCATAACTTTCATTTGATACCAAGTTTTTGTTTGCAGCATGTGGCAGTTGGTCACTAGTTCTGGTTTCCCGTGGAACGCCACGTTCTCATCTGTTTTACAATGTGCTCACTTAGGCCTTGGTGTTGGTATTGTCTTTTGTTTATGTATCTTTATAGGCTCAAAGCTGAACCTTTGTCCGTTTAAAATGGTTGAAAATGGTTTTAACGATCTCTGTGCCATCTGCCATTGGTACTGGGGGAGCTCAGGAGAAACAACTTTAAATGTGACATGTACATCCTGTCTCTCCTGCTTCACTCTCACATGACAAGGACAACGCAAAGCCAAATGAAGAGAACAGTAACAGATGTTTTTTGATGTTTCTAAAACTGCAGCTGCTGAGGAGCTTGGTGGCAGTGTTGAAGGTGGTGATGTTGATGGTGATTTGGTAGATGTGGATGAAGTACCAGTAACCAGTAAGAAGTATAGGAGTGAGAGTGGTTGAGGGGGTTTAGTTGTTCCGTTATGAATCAGGCAGTAAGAACTGTGTTCATTACAAGTTGTGAAACAGACATTGGCCGGGTTTCCCAGATCCAACCTCTCTTAAGGATTTAAGAGAGGTTCAAAGAAGGTTTGAACTAAGAGAGAATCCTAAGATACGGGTGTTTCCCAGATGACTTCTTAACACCGTTCTTTAGTTTCGCTCTTTCAGACGCTCTTTGGAGCAGCTGTCCGGTTCTGAAACCAAATGAATCGATGCCAGGCAAATCGATCACCGATCACTATCAGCGCATTTTCACACGCAGCACTGCTGCCTAACGCACTAATTCCCTGCTGCCTGTGCGTTATAATAAAAAATTAAGATGATAAATATAATTCAATGACCCTTTTTCATCCAAACGGTGTGTTACTCCGTTATTTCTGGCTACAGTGAGGCTTTTTTTCCCCACACACGGAGACCGGGAGTAAACGGGGTGGGCGTGTGTGTGCGTTCAAAAACATGAGCCAAGAGAAGGCGAGTTTCGCAAATCGCAACGTGGAATTACAGCAAACCCTGGTTTTTCGCAGGGGTTATGTTCCAAAAAGAACCCGTGATAAGTGAAATTCTTTTTACAATTATAGAGGGCTTCAGATTGCAGAGATCATCCCCGCCACGCACGTATTCCTCCTCTTCTGAATGATGCTGCATCCCGACTCGGCAGGTGGGTTTTTTCAAGAGAAGAAAATAGTTATGGGTCGTTGTCTTCGCTCTTTTTTCTTCTGGGCAAAAAGATTCTTTAATATAAACCGACACCATTGATTATATTTGAGACTGTATGAACGATTCATCAAAGGATCTCGTTCTTCAGCTGCTGCTTCCCTGTCATCACATAGGGGCTCGGGCTCGGGCACGGCGCAGGTGTCCCGGCTGCCTGACAGCCCGGTCCGACAGCACGTCCAGGGGACTGAAGTGCTGACGCACGAATGCGTTCATATAAACAGTTCTGCTTCGCGCACGGTGACGCGGTTGATTTGCAGCGAGAACATGCTGTATAGCAGCCAAATTATCAAATAAATGATATTCATGATGATCGTTTTATTTGTGCGTAATGCATAAAGCATATACAGGAACACACTTGTTATTCCTTATTTTTCTTTTTTTCCCCCTTTGCTGTCACCAATAAATGCTAAACAATATAAATCTAAAGTATAAAATAAATCAAAATTTGTGCGGGGTGCATTGTTTTAATATCTCATTGCTTGGTGTGATATTGATTTGCCTGACGCGGCTGGATCTGTGAGTCTTTGTTCACTAAGATGGTTGTAAAGACTGGGTCAGCAGCATCTTTCATTTCCTTCTTAATGAAAGAGATACTTAAGCTAAGAGCAACTCTGGGAAACGCGATTTTCTTTCACAGGCTCCTTAAGAAGGTTTGAAAGAAGTCTTTCGCTGTTAAGAACTACTTAACTGATCTGGGAAACCCGGCCATTGTCTGAAACTGCTTTTTTGTCAGTTTCAACACACTTTAAAGGGGACCTATTATGAAAAACACGTTTTTTCTTTCTTTAACATATATAAAGTGGTCTCCCCTCAGCCTGCCAACTCAGAGAATGAGGAAAGCAACCAAATTCTGCAGTGTCTGTACAGCCGCCCGGATGATCCATCCAGTGTGATGTGGCTTCTACGAGCCGTTCAGATTCTGCTCCTGTCGTGACGTCACGACAGTGAAACCACGCCCACAACTAACTCCGCCGGCCGGAGCTTCCACCATTTTTTCGTAGCGGTGTATCGCGTCATTCGCGTCATCGCATCATTGCGTCAGGCAGCCAATCAGCACAGTGCCTCATTATCATAGCCCCGCCCACTCAGAATCCCTCATAGAGAAGGAGGTTAGAAACGGGGAAGATAAAGACATGGCTCAGAGGCTGAATTTCTAATTTATTTAGCAAAAACAATCAAAAGCTTGTCTTTAAGACATTCAAGGCCTGTTTAAAATAGGTATTAGATGCCATAATAGGTCCCTTTTAAGTGAGAGAACTTAAACCATGGTCGAGTCAAGAACAAAAGTCACAACAAATGTTTGTCAAAGATGGACCATGGCACAGGCTAGATCATTGTTTTTTGTTTGTCAGGATGCTGGTGGTCATGCAGCTCAGTTCGTAGAGTTCAACAATAAAGAAGGAAAGGCTCATCTTCGACTAAGTTAAACCTGTCATGTTCGTCATGAGGAAAAATGGCACAGACAACATGATATACTCAAATGACATGTACCAACATCCCTGGTGCTAACAGAAACAATATGCAGGTAAACGGCTGTAGAAACCAGTTTGGTTTATTGATGAAGCTCCAACCAACATCCTGGTTATAATCCACTTACCAACATTCTTGTCGGTACGTAGAAATTCTTGCTGGAACCGATTCTGTTACATTTAAAACACGTAATGTATCATGTAGCTACATATGAAGATGCTTTAATCATTATATATTAGGCTGCACAGTGTGTCTTACTGAAGGAAAAAAGATGGTTTTATTAAATGTTATTGTTAGGATATTACTGGTAACCAGACAATATTTGACATGTGGGATTTATTTAGACGCTGTTGGTGCTTTTCAAATGTGGACGGTTGCTTCTGAATCGTTGCCGGTGCTTCTAACTTTGAAAATGGAAGCTACCGAGTGAAAAGGTTAATATTGAGCCCTGATGCAGCAGGGGGCGGAGCCTGGACGGGGCTGGTTCTCTGTCAGGTTGGTGTGTGAGAGCTCCAGTGCATTTCTGTGTTATTTTAAATCTACAATCCACAAAGTACAAAAAAAAACGTGGAAATGTAGCATAATTCATTTTTAACAAAAGGCGCTGGAAAACGGCGGTAAAGCAGATATGGAAACATCTGCGGTTCTGACCTGCTGTCGTTGTAAAGTGCTTCCTTCTCCATCTGCAGCTGCTGAAAACTGAACACAAACACAAACTTTTATTCTTCAGCTTCTCCGTAAATGACCCGCTGGAGGTCCAGGACATCAGCAGCATCAGAGAACAAAGTCCCAACTTGGTATTTCAGTGTGCTGAACCTGCATCGCTGCCACATACATGCAGTCGTGAGAAACAATATCACTCTGAAGATTATTGGCCTTTTCTGAGACGTAGAACCTCAGAACGGAGGCGGTGTTCTGCGTGTCTTCAGGTTGGAGGGTGTTCGCAGTAATGGTGGAGTTTAAAACTAAACGGGGTAGATATGAGAAGACATGCTCACCTCTCCTGTTTCTTCTTCAGTTTATCCGACAGCTGAAAGACAAACAGATGGGTCACGGGCAAGAAGCTCGTCTCTTCTGTGAAAGTACAGATGGTCTCCACACGTTTACCTTCGTTATCTCCTCCTGCAGTTTGGAGATTTCAGCCTGTTTGGACGCCTGGAGGAGGACAACTTTATTTATGTAGCACTTTAAAAACAACACCGTTGACCAACGTGCTGGACACAAACATGGATGTAGATGAAACTGATCTGTGACGGAGTCTCACCTCCAGGCCGTGGATCTGCTCCCTCAGCAGCCTCTTCTCCTCCTGCTCGGTGTTCAGTGCCATCTCCAGCTCTGGTCCAAAGCAGTGAGTTATTGGACAGAGAGCAGCCGACCAGCCTAGCGCTGCCTGCTTACCTACAATCTTCTCTATGCTCTTCTCTGACAGGCCTAAAGGGGGCGCCGCACACAGCAGGGGCAGACCGTTAGGGCGGAAACACGCCACAGCGGCCTCGCGCTACACCTGACAGATCGGATCAGAGGCCAGGCCTTTCTGACGGAGCTGCAAAGTCAAACACGTCTGGGTGCGGTGCGGTGCGTTTACTGACTCTGAAACTCTGAAAGGTTTACACTTTGTCCATTTACAAGCTGCCGGAAAGCGAGTTTTAATCAGAACCAGTCAGAACTTTGGAACACTGAGCCAGTTATGATGAATATCAATTATATTTTAATATAACAAGTAAAACACCCGGTCATAGGAGCAACGGTCTGAACACTGGTCTCCAGACCATCTTCCAGGTCTACTGGGAGAAGCCAAGGCCTTCCCAGCCCGAGAGTCCAGGATCTGTCCTGAGGCCTCTGGTGGGACAAACCTGGAATGCCACGTCACCTGGCTCAGATAAGGAGTTACTGGGGTCCCCCCCAGAGCTGAACCAGGTGAGAGCTCACAGCTGACTGTTTGGTGGTCCGGCCTTTGCTCAGGGGCTTTGACCAAACACAGTCAAGCAGCAGCAGACGCTGGAAAGAGCCTGACTTGGAGGCCTTGGTGGTCACGTCTCCAGTTGCTGAAACTGGCAGCCGAGACTAAATGAAGCGGTCAAATTCAGACATGACTGATTACGTGAAAGAGAACTTCCTGTGCAGGAGTTTAGATCATTAAAGAGGAAGTGGGATTGGGCTGGCCCCGCCCATAACTCGCCTCTGAGGGTCAGGACTGATGTAAACAGTTGTTTAACAGTTGTGTTGCGGGTCGCGGGAAGGATTTGTTGATGACAGGATGAGGATGTCCATGAATTCCTTGTTTTATTACAGAACCATAATCCGCAGCTGGAGACTGACCGACACGAACCTTATTAACAATTGTCATTAAGGAGCTGAAGAGCCTCTGAAAGACGTTTTTGTGTTCAACGATCAACAGAGGGAGACTTCTGATAAATCCCGCTGGTATTCAGCGTGGATCCTCCACCCGCTCCGTCTCCTCCATCATCCAACTCTACTGATGCTGGTGACGCCAGAACGTCCTGTTACGCAGCACCACTGGATGACGCCTCCCGAGTCCTCTTCCCTCCTCCCAACACCACACTCACATCTAGACCGACCAGCGTGCTTCTAACACGCGTCATTCCAGCCAGATTAACGGGGCCTAATCTAAACATGCCGTTTGATTGGTTGCGTTCACTTGGGGACAAAGAGGTTTTGGTTTTGCAGCTTCAACAGAAATCGGTGGCTTTCCCAGCAGGTGAAGATCCTGACTAGGTTTTCTGCTGGTAAGCTTGCAGCGTGTGTCTGGCCTGAGCAGCCGGCTGATCTACCCTCAGTCAGAAGCCGCCGTGGCATCAATCTCAGACCTGTGATGTCGTCACAGGTGAGACCGTCACAGGTGAGACCGTTTGTTTGCAAAAGTCATCTCTGTTCTCATAAAAACTTCTTGAAGTTCAAACAACGATCCGGACCAGTGCCGCGTCACCTGACCCAGACAGGCAGCATCCAGGTCTCTGACAAACACCTGCTCTGGTGACATTCAGAGTTTTTCTGCTTCTCTACAAATCCCAGGTTCGGCGCCAGACTGAAGATATTTTACTTGGATTCATCCGCCGCAGAAAACGGTCCCCAACAAAAAACTTAACCCAATTAGTTTAGTGACGAGAAATAGAAGTTTCACTGAACATTCGAGATGGTTCTGGAAGTGGTTTTGGAAAGTCTCCATCCTATATAAACAGAGTCGGCTTCACTGACACTCAGAAAAACGCTGAAGAGCAGCAGGCTGATGCTTCAGGTCCTCAAAGTAGAGCCGCTGACAGCTAACCTGCATCACTACATCCGACTGATGTGTTAATGAAGCAGGAAGCAGGTGAGACCGAACAACGACAAATCCAATTATATATACATATATAAAACTTATATACACACACATATATATATATATATAAAACACTAAGAAGCAAAACTCAAGTACAGAAAAAACAGCATATTTCAGAAAAAATGACTTTTACCAGAGAAAACAGGAGTTAATCATCTGAATGACAGGAGCCCAACATGAACAAATCATCCATTAAATGACAGGAAAATTAACAATTCAAGGAATCTGTCCGTCTGTATATATGTATATATAGATGCTCAATTGGGTTTAGGTCAGGGCTCTGGCTGGACCAGTCAAGAATGGTCAAGAAAGTGCCACTCCTTTCTTATTTTAGCCGTGTGCTTAGGGTCATTGTCTTGTTGGAAGGTAAACCTTCGGCCAATACTGAGGTCCTGACCACTGTGGGAGAGGTTTTCTGCCAGGATATCTCTGTACTGGGCCGCATTCATCTTTCCTTCAATTGCAACCAGTCGTCCCGTCCCTGCAGCTGAAAAACTACCCCATAGCATGATGCTGCCACCACCATGTTTGGGATTGTATTGGGCAGGTGATGAGCAGTGCCTGTTTTACTCCACACATACCGCTTAGAATAAACGCCAAAAAATGTAATCTTGTACAAGGTCGTATCTCAGGAACGGCTGGATGGATCTGAATGATTGGCACCTCTAGCGGATCTTCACAGCCAATGGACTGTTCACAAATCCACGTCCCCTCAGGTATCACCCAATCAGAAGAGGGGAAGATTTCCTGTCATCCAAGTTTGTGTGATTCCATGGATCTGGTTGAGGTTTTTGAGGTTCAGATACGTCCATTTAACACCTTATTCTACTGTATCGTAATAAAGCTGCTTTTTTTTAGGTAAGGCGCCGCCCATTGAAGGTGATTGCACTACGAGCAGGAATAATCAGGGATAATCACGGGATAAAAACACATAATAATGAAATAAATACAAATTAAAACTTAAAACTGAGAAAAAAAATGACTGAGTTTAAATCAGAATATAATCTCGGGTTTGATTCCTCTTAATGTCTGCAGTTTATTTTCCTGGTCTTTGACAGATTTGTTTGTATTTCTGGCGCTCCTGTCGTTCAGCGATCTGAAGATAAACAATGTAAACTCACCGTGTAGCTGTTTGTCTGAGTGCTGGAGCTGAGTCTGGAACAAACAAAAACAACATTTTATTCTGTTTGTTTTCAGTCGCAGCTCAAACCATCACTGTTAACACGCTCACACGCTCTTCATGTTCTAATCCTGTCATTTAACCTCAATCAGACCGATCTGGTTAAACAAAGTTAGATGATGTTTTTTTAAATATATTTTTGCCACTTTTATCAGTTTGTTTCATTGAAATAATCATGCTGCTGTGAACGTTTCTCTGTCCTGCATCAATCATCGATCAGTGACACTGCTGTTCTTCTTTGATGCCGTTTATTTATTCTAAATCCCTTTGGATCGTGATGCTGCTACGCATGTTCTCCTTCCTAACCTTTCACAATAAAAGCCCTGCTCTGAAAGAAATATGGCAGCAGTAGAACGGTATGAGAAGACAAGGGGACCAGTATTTCCAACCGAGCTGAGTGAGTTTCGTTTAGACGTCTGCAGCTGGATGACACTGAAGATGCAGGTGAGTCTCACCTGTTCCACTCGCTCACTGGTTCCCTCAGCTGCTGATTCCTCACCGCCTCCGGTGACGGAAGAGACTCCGTTGGTGCCTGCGGGCGCGTCGGTCTCCGTGGTAGCGCTCTGGTTGTTGTGGGCGACCGCCTGCCTCTGCAGCTCCTTGTCGAGGTGCTCTTGGAGGGCTGCAGGAAAACCAGCTCAGAATCAGGATGGAACTGTGTTAAAGTACGCGGTCACACCTGTCACCTGCTCTCACAGGAACTGAGCAGAGGTGACGTTGTCTGAGGTGCTGCTTCCTCTGTGTGTACAATTTATTAACTGCAACCACTTTGCAGACGAAGATGAAGCCGAAGCTGTGGTGACAACAGTCCGAGGTTTCAAATGCATACATTTATTTAGAAACTGCTCTGATTTGCATGTTGGGGTCATGTATGGTTGCCACCCGTCCACCACGGGTTTCAGGTGAGGTAACTCCTCAAGTCTGAGAGCATCTTTTTCTGCTCCCATCAAACTACTTCAAACTTATTTTCACAGATGACGACAAGAGTTTGGTGGATCGGGGCAGACTCAGTTCAGACGGGCTCTTATTAATGTTTACTCTTCTGTTAAGACTAAGTCTAAAAATGTGGTTGTTGATGTTTGTTGACAAAAAGCTATCAGCTACGTTCACTGGGACTACAGGAGAGAGTGAGGAGGGACAAAACAAATAAACAGTTACATTTAGGAGAAGATCAAAACTGGAAACGCAGTCTTGGAGCGATCGTGGTTAAATGAGCGTCTCGTGAACGAAGGCTAAAGTCCTCGTGCATTCAGTCCAGGTTGGATCTCAACCTGGACTGGATCCTTTACTGCAGTGATTCTTAACCATAGGGCCGCGGCCCACACTTGGGCCGCGAGCGCCATCTAGTGGGCCGCCAAAAAAAATTCAGTTTTGTACGTGTGGGCCGCGAGGGCCGCGGGACTGCATAGCAACTCCCAACCAAATGAGGAGAAGAAGACACTCAGCTAGCTGTACGTGTAATAGTAAGAGAAATGGTGTGTCTTTACAGAGAAAATCCTTCATTTTGCACAGAGTAGGTTTAGATCCGCCAGGATTAGGGATCGATTAATTGGGTCTGCGCCCAGAGCGAGCGAGCGCGGCGTGCTCATTTATCCCGGCGCGTCCCCGCGGCCGGGGAGGTCGGCTGAGGCTGCCGCTCGGGCGGTGGGCTCCGTCGTTACTGCTGAAAGATGGTAGATGTAGATGCGTGGGCTGTCGTGTCTGCTGGACTGGACTGTTCGGGCTTTCGAAAAAGCATCAGAAAGTAACTGCTGCAGCGCGACCAGAGAGCTGCGGTGCGGGCTGTGCAGCTGATCAGGCTCGGATGAACCCGACACACTGAGTCCTGACAACTTATTAATGTAAATAACTTAAAGTAAAATCAAACTAAGTTTTGTCCTCGCTGTATTTTTAAATATGCAACCCGGAATGGACAAATTCATCCTGTTCAGTCTTCCCACTGGGACAAAACCAGTGTCTCATACGTTCAGAGACCGTGGCGTTCAAAGTGCGAAAGTGAAACGCCACTGAAACAAAACACAAAGTTTTTCATCAAACATATCCACTCAAGTCTGAACTGAAGTCACAGAAAAATAAACTGACCATCTTAAAACATCCTGCCCATGTCTGGGTCCAGATACAGCTGTGAAGCAGCTTTCTCCACAGTGAACATAATTAAAACTAAATATCGTTTCAGGCTCATCAATGAGCACCTCCACATGCATATGAGAACCTGAACCTGAACCTTAAATTGTTAAGATGTGTTTATATTAATTTAGTATAAAAATGTGTTGAGACAATTAACAAAGAAAAGGGGAAATTCAAACTGCTGGTAAAGAAATAAAATAAGATAGCATTTGAAAAATAAAATAAAATCTACTTTATTTTTAAGAGAAAAAAATATGTTTAATTCAAGTTAAACATGTTAATTGGCAAATATGTACTTTTTTTAATATAACAGTCAGATGCAGATGTTGATACAACTATGAGGCTACTTGAATATATACACACACACACACACACACACATATATGTATATATATATATATATATATATATATATATATTATGATGTTCTGGACCTTCGCTTGAGTAAATTTTCTCTAAATGGACCTCTTAAAGTTGAATACCCCTGCTATACAGTGTTTATATTTAATGGGCCCCGGGCCACTCTGTACTGAAAAAATTGGGCCCCAAGGTCAGAAAGGTTAAGAACCCCTGCTTTACTGCATGTTGCTCTCTCTCTCTCTGTATGAAGAAACAATTGTGTTGTGATGGCGATTATGGTTGTTGTGTTGGATGTTGTGATGATTGTTATGGTTGTGATGGCGGTTGTGATGGGTGTGGTGATGGTTGTAATGATTGCTGTTCTGATGGTTGTTGTGTTGGTTGTGATGGATGTTGTGATGATGGTTATGGTTCTGATGGTTGTGATCTGTCTCCACTCGTCTGTCTGTACAGAGCTATCAGAACCTGTCCTCTCTGGGCAGCCAGGTCTGCGTGTGTTATCCTAAGTATGTGTAGTTGTGTGTGTGTGTCTTCCAGGAAAACCTGGTCTGGTTTCCCTGACCCCCGAGTCATTTCTAGAACATCATAACGTGGGTTTTGTCCAGATTAAATGTCAGGGCCCAGGTCTGAAGGTGATCCAGTTGCTGTTGCAGTGTTTCCTTTGATGGAGACAGCGATATGAGATAATCTGCAAAAGTAGGCATTTAATCTGTGTGTCAGAGTGAGAGCAGGGACTGAGACTGCAGCCCTGCTGTCTGTTTCCATGTTGTTCATTTTAACAGCACATTTCATATGTGTGAACGTGGCTTTAATGACGTCATAGATCTCCCCCTTACACTCCTCCCAGTTAGGTTTAGAAGTAGAGCATTGGGCCGTGATAACGTCTTCTGTGATTAAATCAATGTCTTGTACGAGGTTTGCCTTATACCAGATCAGCAGTCCTCCTCAATGCCTTTCCTTGTGTTCGTCCCTTCAGTTTGGTGGACGGGGACATTATCTCTATGCAGCCTGAGGGACAACCAGTGGAGACGTCTCCTTGACACCAAGTTTCTTGTAATAAAAACACATCTGCTTTTTCTAACTCTTAATAAAGTCTGAGGTCCTGCTTTTAAGGCCGAGACATCTCAGCATTCAAACAAAAAAAATAAAAAGGTTTTGATTTCATTATATTTAAAACTCTCTCTCTCTCTGTCTGTCTCCCTCCCTACTATCATGGAAGGCCGGAGGGCCAGATCTTTACAGAACGAACTGAAACCAAACTGACAGGCAGCGGTAGTTTTGGTGGAGGATGTCTCACCTGAACACTGCTGTTTGTGACGTTGTTCTGGTTTAAACTGGAAACCTCCCAACAAAACTCTCACACTTCCCTGTGTTTCTAATGCCTACACGTTCTCTGTGAAACCGCCCACCACCTGCTGTTAACCAGCTCACCTTTCATTTTCTTCTGCAGGGTGGAGTTTTCTGCCTGGAGGCGGAGCAGTTCTCCATCTACGGGGCCAGGGGCGGAGTTAGGTGGTGGGCTGGATGCAGAGGCTCCTCCTCCTTCCTTGAAACCCCGGTTCTCCTGTTCCAGCTGCTCGATCTGTGTACACAGCTGGAAAAACCACGAGGTCAGAGTCACGTGAGGTTTCCTTCTGCAGGCCGGGGCTTGTTCACCGATTGGAAGTGCTCAGGCGTACCTTGGACAGCTCAGTCATCAACGTGCTGTTCTGCAGCCTGAAGTCCTCCTCCTGACTGTGGAGCTTCCCCTGAAGCATCTCATTCTCGCTGAGCAAGGCATCCACTTCCTGCAGCAAAACAACACCGACAACCACCGGCGTCAACACACACATGCGCCCGTATACATCGTCTACTCCAACTGTTAAACACACATCTTCCCGTCTGCTGTTTAATGTGTCTCACAATTTATGAAGGTGCATGAAAGAAAAAAACTAAATCAACGATCAGCAGAAAAACTGAGCAAAATGAACAGCGAACCGTACGATCCAGAAGAAGAAACTCACCTGAGCTTTTTTGCTTTTATTCAAAGCCTAAAGAGAAACAAAAAGAAAATCATTCAGCAGCTGCAACAGACCAGAGGAGGACAATGAGCTTCTCATGAGAGCAGGGAACACAGATACTCACCTTCTGCGCTTTGATGAAGTCTTTCTCCAGAACCACATTTTTCTGCCGGAGGGCGTTTAGCTCTGAAACACAGTCAAGTTGAGAATAGAGATGCAGGTTTTTATCTTAAAAACTGCTGCACAGACGGAGCTGAAACAGGGATAAACTAAATCGGCGTTTCCTCTGGACAGTCCTGGTACATTATGGGGGGGGGGGGGAAATCCATCCAGACTGAATCTACTCAGATCAAGTGTGAGGTCTCTGATTGCAGAGGGAAGCAGGCATCTACTTTTATTCTGTTGTTATCAACCGAGAGCTCTGCACATAAACACTTTGTGTTCACACGCAAGTCAATAGTCTGTCCGTTTAATCGAGTGGGAATTTTGGACAAAGACTTCAGTGTCGTAGGAAGTTGGATGAACTCAGTACGGTTGAACAGCATGCAGAACAACCTCCCAAATTTAATATTAGTGTTGCTAATATTTAGAGGAAAAACGAATAAAATTAACTTCCATCACATGTTGAGCACTTGGGGATATGGTCAACATAGCAAACAAAATAAATCAGGGACTTCCTGTACTGGATGAAATTTAACTTCCTTCTGAAACTTTAAAAAAAGGTTTTTATTGTGAAAGGTGTCCATGTACAGCTTTTGCAACATCAGACTCTGATCTGAAGTGGTTCTGGGTGAACCAAAAAAAAATTCAATGACACCTTGGTGGGATAATAACATTAATTCTGACAATAAAATATCATAAACAGCATGATTCATTAAAGTTATTAAAGTCAAGTGGCAGACGTGCATTTACACCAGAGCAGATGGTTACTATGATAAGTTGACTCATGAGATCTGAAATGAATTAGAAACTAATGCATCACTCATGCTGGAGGAAACCACCTCTGGAGCTGCAGGACCTCTGACGTTACACCCCAACCTCTGTATTTAGCTCAGCACATCTGCGCTGGATGAGTCGAGTGTTACTGGGATTTACAGACATCGGTCCCTGGTACACTAGAAGCCAGGGACTCAGTTGTCATGGCAACCCGACCAGATATGGCAGGAGGAGACAATCATAAAACGTGGGCACGTTTCTCCTGCGTTCTTCCAGAAAGATAACTACTGAGTTGTCAAGTTGGCCAAAGTATGTAACGTCACTTAAATCCTTGATTATAATTGGTTATTTTTTTCCTTCAGGATGATTAAGAACAACGTCTTTGCATGAATTCAGAACCAGAGGTTTGAATGTTTTAGTTCATCATCATTATTTCATCCGTCATTTAATTTGCACAACGTTAATGAAACAGCAACATTTCTTTACGTAGAAGTGCTCGTCTTCAACCATTTGTAGTTTGTATTTATTGTGTTTGATAGTTCCTGTCAGTGAAGGTCTTTGACGGAACTATCAAACATTAAGTGCAGTCCTTCGTCTTAGCTCGAGAGACGACTCTGAAGACGACACAGAACAGAGGAAAGACAGGAAACGGAGGACAAGAGCACAGAACAGAGATGGCCCGAACGCTTCTCCCTGAGAGCTTTGGACCAATTTAGTTTTTTTTGCTCAGCTCTCCAAAAAGTGTCAGAATTGTTTTTCCTTTTTTTAATAGAATCGTTCATTTTTGTAGCATTAACTTTACTTTCCACAGACTCAGAGAAAGCATCATGAACAGCTTAAAAATAACAACACAATTTACAGAGCAGAAACATCAGATTTTACTTTAGTCTACCTAACCAAACCTGTGCATGAGCTTCTCAAACATTGGTTGCCCCTGGCAACCATTGATGGAGATCTAAACCCACAGCGAGTCACGGCTGACGGAGGAGCTTCTCCATGTTTGTCCATCAGCTGAAACACATTGAATTACCTTCCGATATCTTTGGAGCTTAGCTCCGCTTCCACCTGACACGAGCGTGATTGATTCTCAGTTACACCAGTCGGGACAAACCGATCAGATCGAATTTCAATAACAGAGTTAGAAAAGAGCAGAAAGTTTACCTGCGTTGTTCTTCCTGAGCTCATCAGACAGCTGGTAGTTCTGAGTCCGCAGCTCCAGCAGCTGAGCCTGCACACACGCGCACACAAAAGTACAGTTAATTTACAGGAGACGCCACAGACGAACTTAAAAACAGCAGCAGCCTCTTTAAAGTCTCCTAGTTGTTACCCAGCAGATCACTGGACTCTACGTATTCATTTAAAATGATTTCAGGTCAGATGAAATCAGGTCCTGATCCATCCCTCGCCGTCTATCTGGGCTCAGAACCAGAAGCTGTATAAGAAGAACTGAACAAACCTCTAAAATGTGCCTAAGGGCCGGGACACACCAACTCCACTATTGGCAGAACAGCAATCGCTGGATTTTCATACTATAGCCGGTGATACAAGGTTGTACGTCAACTTAAATGTAATATTTCTTTTTTCTATTCATAACTTTGCATGACACATCTATATGTACGTACAGACACACACACAACACACATATAACATCCCAGTCATGGCACCGTGCTCCACTAGATGTGTTCTTTCAGAAATAAACATATTTGCATCCTGTGTTTTGTGTTGAATCACATAAACAGCTTGGAACCATCATCAACTCCAAACTAACGTTTAAACTGGACAGTCCTGAGTAAAGTGGTCTGAAAACTGCCTCACTTCTCACGTGGACAAAACCATGACAACCCCAGACAGCTGTAGCGGATGTCAGGCAGCAGACTCTGATCATTAGTTACTGCCCTCTGGACACAGGTTTCTAGCTCCATGGTGGAAAACCAAAGTCTGAAGGAGCTGCTTGGTTCCTGCTGCTTTAATACAGCGATGAACGAGCTGCAACATCTGCACATTTATTTATGGAGCTTTTCATCTGTCGTCGTTTGTTTTAGCTCGACTTGTCCTCTCAACGCTGCAACCCTCGAGTTCACCTGAAGCTCCTGCTGATCACATGACAGGTGTCCAGGTGAACACGTCAGTGAGAGGGCCTGGACGCTGAGAGGACATCCTGCTCAAGGTTCAAGGAACATCTGGTGCATCCTAAACCCTGCAGCCCCTGGTACCAGTGCACACGCACGCAGCATACCTGTCAAGTCTCCCGTTTTGGCCGGGAAACTACCGTATTTCACCCCTCTTTCCCGCCGTCCTCCCATATTAGTATTTTTCCGTAAATTTCCAGTTTTATAATAATAACTAATAACTAAAATTATAATAATAATTTTTAAACTGTAAACTGGATTGTCATTAGTCTCATGAGAACTGCCCCCTGCTGCAGCCTGGGTGGCAGTTCTCGTGAGGTTAGAGGTGACAACGGGACAACAAATCAGAGAGATGGATGAATGTAACCAGAGAGAAAACATTTCTGCCAAAAAAGACTTTGTGTTGATATCTCTACAAAAAAAAAACCGAAAGAAACCAAATTTACTTTCCTATTTATCAGAGCTTTTAACGTTGCGTGAGCATGGCAGAGCTCTGAGATCCTCCAACCAATGTTGGAAGTGCCCAGGTCAAAGCAGAAGCACTGGGGGGACCGAGCCTTTTCAGTTGCCGGCCCCAGGCTCTGGAATAAGCTCCCCTGTGACTTACGTGCGATCTCTGACATGGCCCTTTTTAAATCTAAACGTATTTATTCAGGGTGGCTTTTAATACCCAGTAGCGTGGCGACACTTTTTTATACTTTGATCTTGAATAAAACATACCATATGTTTTATTCTTGTTTTATTCTGCAAGCACTTTTTGTCTTGATTGTATGTTTATCATGTAAAGCACTTTAGTTCACCTGTAGGTCGATGTAAGGTGCTATATAAATAAAGTACATTTACATTCCTAAAGATGAGCAGGACAGAAACAAGGCGTCTGTGTCATCAGTCAGTGAATGCCAGAGAGCCACATGAGTGAAAATGACAAATTAAAAGAAAATGTAAATGTTTCACTTGAAGACAACCAATGTGTATATAAATTGAAACTATTTAAAATAAATGTGCTTTAATTCCCCTTTTGCTGTTTTCATTTAGGTTTTATTATAGGAATTACATACAATGTCCACAACATATCAGTGTCAACAAAGGTCGACTTATCAGATTGTGAGCTCATATTTGTAGTTTGTAAGTGGTTGACAGGTAGATATTTTAGATTTCTCGTAAATCTGTCTTAAATTGTAAGATACCTGACCTGGGTTGGTCTGGTGGGTCAGTGGGGGATCATTCCCCGTATCTGTACATCCAGAACTGACAGGTCTGCATGCAGGTGGCCGCTGCGCGTCAAGGATGATTTATGGTTCCGCGTTACACCAACGCAGCGCCTACGGCGTAGGGTTAACGCGGAAGCATAAATCAGGCTTCACCAACACCCGCCTGGCAGACCCCGTGACCCGCGGCTAGGCTAACAGCTAACTCCGCTGACAGCCCCCTGTCTCCCCCTCTCAGACCCGGACGGGGCGCAGACACTTCCCCCCCACGGTGCCGGAGCGTTACCACCACGGTACCAGCAGACCCCCCCACCGGTACCCGTCACCCCCCCTCCCTCCCATCAGCGGCTAACCCCGGCTACAGTCCCCGGGACTGGCCGCAGGACGGCGGGGGAGGGCTCCACCTGCCTGCCTGCTGGCTCCGCCAGAACCAGACCCGGGGGAGGAACCACCCTCACCTGCATGCGGTGGAACTCCTCCTCGGACAGAGCCTGGGACATGGCCATGGTTCCCGGCCCGAGCTAGCGGAGCAGCCGAGCAGCTGACGGGGAGGGAGGGATGTCTCACTCCGGGCTGGATCCACCACCGAGCAGACAGAGCTGGTGGTGGAGAGATGTCTCACTCTGACGGGGTTTCCACAACCGATAATGTGACAAACATTATCACTGTGCAACACGAGCAAAACATCAGAAGTAGTAAAAAACATCTCCAGAAACCAGCAAACAAAATAAACAAAAAGGAATAAAATCAAACGTCAGTTTCCGTAGTGTAGTGGTTATCACGTTCGCCTCACACCTTTCTTGGAGGGTAAACTCCAAGAAAGGTTCAAATTCGTTTGCATCCTATTCTACCAACATGTGGAATTCCTTACCGACAGCCATAAAAGAGAGCAAATCCCTCATCTCCTTCCAGTCTGCCCTAAAAAGCCACCTACAGGATGCTGCTACTCGTAATCAAAGCCTCTACTGCACATCCCGCTGTTCCTTCTGATTATTGTTTCTTGTTTTTGTTTTTTTGTTTTTTTGTTTTGTTTTCCACTTTTGTTTTGTATTACCTAGCTTTTTCTATTTGTCTCATCACCTTTTTAGTCTCTCTCGGTGCAAAATAACAGTAGTTCCTTTTTCAGGAGGTCTTTGATGTATTGAGGGGCATTGCTGTAGATGCAGAGGTGGGTGATGAGGGCAATCTTGTATTGGATTCTTGAGGTTATGGGAAGCTAGTGTAGTCGACCTTGGTGTACATTTAGGCAAGGCAAGTTTATTTGTATAGCACAATTCAACACAAGGTTATTCAAAGTGCTTTACATCAACATTAAAAGCGGCAAGACACAATTAAACAGTAAATAACAAATAAAATGAAATAAAATGATAAGAAAAGAGGTAAAATAATAAAAAGCACAAGTTGTTCGAAAGTGCAGTAGAGTACAGCTGGTAAGTATTTAATTTAGGAGTACGCTTCAGTAAACAGTAATGTTTTTATCCCTGACATTAATTAGAAATAAAGTGATGTAAAACCCAGTTTTTACAATGGGAGTAGACGGGAGAGATGACAGTTCTGTTCAACCTAGCAACAGGTGTGGGGCTTGACAGAGGGTCAATTGTGTGTAGATGTTTCCCACATATTGTTTGTTTTCAAAGTTATACCTTTAATTAAGTAATCTTTTCCTTGACTGCGTGTGTTTGAGACAAACATCCTATCTCCAACATCTCAGTAAAACCCGCCAAACAAGAACCAGGAAACGAGTTAATTAAATTTGTTCAGTAGTTTTGTGCTTCAGGAAGAAACGCGCTAATGTTGGCACATTGACATTCAGGGAGGTAAAGGTGTTACAGTCCTGAGCTGTTACTTTACACTTCCTGCTTCTCTTCTCAGGCAGGGAGGCTCTTTGACCTCATGTTGAATCATTAACAAAGTTTTCAGGTTGAACTGAGACACTCACACACAAAAAGTGAAGGGAGAACTAAAACAGCGGACAGAGGCGTTTGTTTCCGGAGTCCTGAGGGCCCAGGGCCGTGGAGTACAACGGGAGTGTCTGATTTCAATCCTCAGTCTGGGAACCCAGTTTTTGTGTGTCACTCTGGGGATGCTTCAGTTGTACACCCTCAGCAGTTGGAACATCACCAGTTACAACACCTAAACCGGGATTTGATGGTAACAGTGAGTTTGTTCGTACGTACGTTCATAAATGCCGGTCTGTCTCAAACACACTCAAACTACTCATTATTTAGCAACAGCCCCAGGGAGCACGATATAAGCAGGTGGAAAGGTGCATCTTCATCCTGCATGTCTACCTGGGGACCAGGTGCACATTAAAAGCAGAGAGAGAGAGAGAGAGAAAGCAACATTTTCACACGTAACAGGAAAGGTGGTTTTAAACTTTGAGCAAAGAAAACATATTTTGTTTCTGTCTCTTGTGATAAATATGTTAGAGGGACCAGTGAGGTCCAGGCCTGGACGGAGGCGACTCATGCAGGAAATACCGTGTCACCTGTCCAACGAAGCATCCAAGAGGTGAAGCGAAAGCGGTGAATATTGATAACTAGCAGTGCTAGTAATAGAATACTAGTACAAACTCATAAACACAAGCTGTGTTTACGAATCTAGAAGCCGTTAATATCTTACCTGAAGAGACACAGGTGGCAACAGTCAGGAGAGTAGGGAAGAAGCAAGTCCAAAGAGAAATTAAAGCTGCAAGCAGTGATGAATGGGCCCTCGTGCAATTTTCACCAATAAAAGTCAAAGACTGAAAACTAAGTCTGATGACACCACCCATGACTATTTATGTCAAACCATTCAAAAGTTATGGCAGAAAGTAGGAACTATCACATATCGACCAATCAGAAGAAGGGGCGGGGCTAATTTGCACCAATTATGTTCAAGGTCTCAAAACCGAGTCCGATGACACCACCCACGAGTCTTTATGTCAAACCATTCAAAAGTTATGGCAGAAAGTAGGAACTATCAAATATGGACCAATCAGATGAAGGGGGGGGGGGGCGCTTTTTGGCTTCTATATCATCGCCACGGTAACGCTTTTGACTGAGAAAAGTAATGTGCGTCGTCGCAGGATCCAGATGCACATTTTAATGTATAACACACCTGGGTGCACGTTACGGTTCGGGCCGCATTAACGGCCGAAGAAATTGCATAAATTGCGCAACAATTACACGATTAATTGAAAATGGCCGACTTCCTGTTCGGTTTCGACCATGGCGCGAATAGACTTTTCTTTAAGTTTAAGCAGGTTAAGATTCTCTCAACTTCAAATTGACGCTCTGGACGCCTCCATCGCACTAATCCCGACACCTCCGACGCCTCTCGATGCGCGCTTTCATAGAAAATGAATGACAGCCAGACGCCTATGACGCCCGTGACGCTTTTGGTATGAATCCACAGTAAGCATGTGTGTGATTGTTGGTCTGTAGGTGGCCCTGTGATGGACTGGCAACCTGTCCAGGGTGAACAACTGGAATGGTGCCAGCAGATCCCTGTGACCCTGAATCTGCAAAAGATGGATGGATGTATGGATGGGCGAACAGACAGACAAATAGATGAGTTTCAACATGAGTGAAGTGGATTGAAACAGTTAATCAAAGTTGTCCTACGACCAAAACAGATATCGTTGCATCATGTTACGTTAACCCTCTTTGTTCCAGCTAGTCCAACGAGTGAAGGTCGGTCCAGTATTGACTTGTGTCCAGACTCTTGTTCTATCACTTTGTGTCTTTTCTTTACTTCCTTTTAGGCTCCCCCTACTGGCTCTGCCGTGGATTTGCTTTGAAGAATGAAATATTAGCTTCAGCTAGTGTTGGGCCACAGTCTTGTGTTGAACATGGAAAGACGTGATTTCAATTCTGAGGCCTAGTTCTGAGGCCTAACTCTGAGGCCAGCCTTGATTTCTTACAGCCGACCACATGGTTCGAAACAAAGGAACCTCCATGATGACTCAAAGCCCCAGCAGGCTTTGAATTTATGGCCCTTCGGTGATAAGGAATAACACCCTCATTAGGCATAGACCCCAACACGCAGGAGGGGCTCCCTCCTTTCTCGCTCTCTTTACTCCTCTCTTGCTCCCAAGATCTCTTGAAGAAGGCCACAGCTCCTATTTTAGCATGAAGAGCTACTGGGCCGGCCTTCTCCATTATGCCTGAAGGAGCGTCTGGTTTCCTTGAAATGGCAACCATAGTCTGCAGAGCTGCAATGAGTGACCCGCAAACATTCTGAGCCCCAGATGAGCCAAACAAGGGACCCTCGCATGCCTTGACGTGAACGCCTTTGGACCGACCTGGAGCTGAAGGAGGCCCAGCTGCTGTGCCCATGCTGCACCCTCATCCACACTGAGATGAGGAGAGCGGGAGAGAGAGAGAGCTGTTCTTTATCAGGATCCCCTGGGTTTATCAGGTTCACCAAGGAATTCTGACTGGCCAGACCAAAGAAGTTTTGTGTCTGGGAAGAGAAACATAGTTAACACATTTAACTAGTTTAGTTTTAGGTTGTGAGCCGGACCGCTGATCCCGTCACAACTGTGTTTATTAGTTTAAGTGTGTTTGTTAATTTTATCGTTTGCTGGATCTTGATGACATGTTCTTCCACAACTGAAAACAAAGCCCTTCCTCATTTCCCAGTTGAATGACCAGGGCGCACATGTGAAGTTAGTTTCACATTGGTCTCTGTGTGGGAAACATCAGAAGAGCTTGGTTTTCTGGTAGTGAGAAGTTATTGTAGTGTCTTGGGTTTTACTTTATTCTCTATTCCTCTCATCCTCTTCTACTAACACCCCCCACGCACACGCACACTTATATTGGCCATAAAGCCTCCGAGTTTGTTTTTCACTGGATGAGATGAAATCTCGTCTGCCATTTTGAATCACGTGAGACTCAGTCACCACGTGACTTCGTCAGCCATCCATTTTTCTTTTCATGTATGCCCGTATATAATCTAAAGTTTGTGTTACTGTTTAGTTGTTGTTTATATGTAGTTTAGGCATCGGAAATTATCCCAAGTGTTCTTTCACTTCATCTTCATCTTTTAAAACTGGTGTAAATAAATTCTGATTCATTTGAATGAGAGAAGTTGTTTGTGTTTACTTTATATACATTTATCACAGCTGCTGGTTGCAAAGGTCTGTGCTCGGACTCCTTCCTTCACTGTTATTCTGTAACGCCCCCCTGGCAACAGGCTGGCACGTGGGGAATAACAGTTATAATAAATAAATAACTGTCCAGTTATTATTTTCCTAATATTTTCCTAATAAGGCAGGTGGTGCCTGCCTTATTGATTGATTCATTTTGATAATTCATTTTGATAAGTAATCTTCTTCATTAATCATTAATAATTATCGTAAGACAATTATTAATAACTCTTTAATAACTGAACCAGCACCTCCCTTGTGGCACAACATTAGAAGCCTGCTAACTTCAAAATCTTCTGTGACACTTAACACCAGATAGTCGTTGAAACCAAATATCCCCTAACATTTTTTTTTAATTGAATTGAATTGAATTGAATTATCTTTATTGTCATTGTACCAGTACAACGAAATTGGCAGTACAATCCCTTAAAGTGCAGAAATAATATAACATTAAAAGCATAAAAAAGAATAGGCTAGCTAGACCTCTAAAAGACACATTTAAAACGACAAGATTACACACACAGGCACACACACACACAGGCACACACACACACACACACACACACACACACACACACGCACACACACACCGTAGCAGTTTAAGGAAACAAAACAAAAAACAGTTAGGATAGAAAGATAGGCACATACGCAGACATTGAAATTCAGAAATAGTAGAGTGCACCACATTTGGTAATTATAAGAAAAAGGTGGTGTTGTGTGCATGTACCTTGCATGTTATTACTATAACACAGATGGAGATGTATAGGTAAAGGTATTTTCGGTGTTAAGCACTGTTAAAGCCTTTGGATTAAAACGGTTTTTAAGTCTATTAGTAAAGTTAGTATTAGTACTAGTATCTGTATTAGTATTAGTAAATTTCCGAGCATTCAGAGACCTGAAACAACTGCACGAGGTCAATAATTCAAAGTGCTGGTGACCTGGGTGGGACGAATCCCTTAGAATGTTTTAGCCCTACTAAGAAAACGAGAGCTGTACAGTTCTTCCAGGGTGGGTATTGAATAACCAAGTGGGCTGTGTAAACAACCCTTTGGAGGGATTTCCGGTCAGCCACTGTGCAACTGGCAAACCACACACACATAGAGTAAGTCAGCATGCTTTCTATGGAGCAACGCTAGAATGATACCAAAAGTTCCTGAGTCAAATTGTTATTCCTGAGAACTCCCAGAAAGTACAGTCTCTGTTGTGCTTTCTTGATGGGGGTTGTGCTGTTAAGTTTCCAAGTTAAGTCATCCTGTATGTGCATCCAGAGAGCCAGAAATGTTACACTCTCCACCTGTTTTCCCCCAATGAATAGGGATTGAGTGTCTGTTTTGGCTGTCCTCCTGAAGTCTATGACCAGCTCCTTGATTTTGGAGGTCTACCGACCATGGTTATTGTCTGAGCACCACATTGACAGCAGCTCCACCTTGTCCCGGTAAGCCGACTCATCTCCCCAGAGATAAGCCCCACAACTGTGGTATCATCAGCAAACTTGACACACTTTAACATACTTGAATCACCACCAAGACATTGACCCACACATATCGCAGAAACAGAGCCTAGCTTTTGAAACCCAACACCCTCTAGCATTTGACACCCAAAATCCCCTAGTATTGGACAGGGGAATTGCTTTGCAGCACGTCACATCTGAAGTGACATCTGAAATGCAGATGTATGTACAGATTGGATCAGCGTGAATGTGATTTTAGGCAGCCTCATAGGTTGGACACAAAAGTACACAAGCTACGAAGTGTAGTTTGGAGAACGGGCAGACGATTCATTCTGCTTATTTGTCCTGTTTGTTCAGTTACTTTCATGCCCACCCACGATGCTCCACCGAGAGGCATCGCAGGTCCTTCCTCCCCGCTGCCATCAGACTTTATAATCACGCCTGCTCTCAGTAGCTAATGGACAATAATAAGATGTGCAATAACTTAACTTAAGATGTGCAATATCTGCCAATCTACCTCACACTCCACCTGCTTTTTTCTGCACTGTTTATCTGTATATACTGTTCATATCCTGTTTATACATATTTTATACATATTTTATACGTATCTTTTGTATTTTTTATATATTTTTTATTTCTGACTTTTCAGTCCTTTTACCCCTCCCCTATATGTGTGTATATGTGTGCTGCAACAAATAAGTTTCCCCACTGAGGGAGAAAATAAAGGATATTCTATTCTATTCTATTCTATTCTATGCAGTCTAAGCTTTTTTTATCACATTTTTAAACATGTTGCTGTTTCAAATTCAAATGAGCTGATATTTGCATGAAATGGTAAAATTTCTCACTTTTAACATTTGTAGTCCTCGTTCTTTTATGAATAAAATATAGTTTTGTTTTACAGATCATTGCATCCCATGCTCACTTGTATGTGCCTGCGTGCGTGCGTGCGTGTGTGTGTGTGTGTCTCCTCACAAATTCAAACAGATTCTCTCCCTGAAACCAGCAACCCTACTGTTAGTACTTCTGTATTTACAGGATTATGTATATATGTATATATACATGTATATATTTTATTTTTGTATTCTGTATTTGATTTTAAGTACTTCCTTTCCTTGACTGCGTGTGTTTGAGATAAGCCTCCTATCTGTCATATCACTAAAACCAACCGAACAAGAATCAGGAACTGAATGAATTACATTTGTTCAGTAGTTTTGTGCTTCAGGAAGGAACGTGCTAATGTTGACATTGAAATTCAGGGAGGTAACGGTGTTACAGTCCTGAGCAGTTACTTCACACTTCCTGCTTCTCTGCACAGGCAGGGAGGCTCTTTGACCTTATGTTGAATCATTAACGAAGTTTTCAGGCAGAACTGAGACGCTCACACAAAGCAAGTGAAGGGAGAACTAAAACAGCGGACAGAGGTGTTTGTTTCAGGTTCAGAGCTGCAGCTCAGTCCACCGCCTCGGCTCAGGTGTGGGATCTTACTAGACAGGACATGGAGGCCCTGCTGTCTACCCTGAAGGCTCAGGACCCCGAGACTGTGGACCAGGAGTACTACGTGAGTGTCTGATTTCAATCCTGAGTCTGGGAACCCAGTTTTTCTGTCCCTATGGGGATGCTTCATTTCTACACCCTCAGCAGTGAGAACATCTTTACTATTTTAGGGTCAGAACTGTTGATTCTGAACAGCAGTATGTCAGTTAAACCAAACCACAAAATGAAATCTTGAATTCAAATGTGTATTTTAGGGGCAGAAAACATGTTTGGTTTGACGTTAATTTGTTAGGGGTTAGGGCTATTTATTTCATCATTCCCCATCTAAGTGTCTTTTCTCAGTCTCTTCAACTTTCCTGGAAAAACCTGTTGTGTTTGAGTGTTGTCACCTTTGTGAGTCTATTCAAATGATCTGCAGGCTTAGTTCAGGCACAACAGCTCTATCTGTGTCAAAAATGCAAATCTCCGCATGGCATCTCTGGCATAAATTTGAGCACCTGCTGTCAGGCTCCAGACTGTCCGGCATCGTGTCGTCACATGACTCAATGACCAAATGCAGAGGTGGTGTATGCAAGAAAAAAATTACCCTTATCCTCCTGAGACCCAGCAATGCATTTGTATTTATCATCACCTGCTTGTGAAGTGGGGCTATTATCTGTTACAGAAGAAACAAATTGCTGGTCTCAGGAGGATTTATGTTTCCACACCCACCTATTAAGCTAATTAATTTTACCTAAAATACATTTTGCTCAAATGTGTCCAAGAATCCTCATTTCTGATGATACAAATGAAACAATGTCAGAAACATGTGCTGCAAGAGCAGAAATAAGGACGAGCAGAGCTCACCAGCACCCATTCACCATCCTAGCCCACTCAGCTGCTAACAGGTCGAACCTGGCCGCTCCAGGGCAGCCGTGGGTCTAGGGTGGTCAGACAACAGCAGTTTTCAATGGATAAACTGACTGAGCCTCTTTTGAGACCAGGCAAGTTGAGCAGTTAGTCAACATGAAAGGGTTTTGGACTGCAGGTTAGGATGTCAGCAGGCATCTAGCAGACATCCACACGGACAGGTGGAAGCAAGCAGTGGCATGATCAGAGGGGGGGACTGCAGGTCAGCATGCAGCTCCTGAAGCTCAGGCCTGCAAACATGCACAGAAGAGAAAAGGAGGGGGCAAACCAGCACAACAAACTACAAGAACAATGGAGAACAATGATAGTTTACTTATAATTAATAACTGAGAAAGGAAAGAGAAGGAGGGGTGATGGGCCCCTCTAAGTGGATCACGTTGGAGTCCCCCTGCAGAGTAGATCTATAGCAGCATATCTACAATGAAGTTATATTTAAGACGAACTGTTTTAATTTTGTCCTGTAGCTGCAGCTATGACTACTGGCCCTGACACACTAGAGTTTACACTAACTAGAGGTTTCCTACTGTTAAGAACATAAGGTAATTTCAGGTCTTGCAAATATCGCGGAGCTAGGCCATTTATACGCAAGAAATAAAATTTTGAATTGGAATAAGTTTTACGGGGAGCCAATGGAGGGTGGCTAACACTGGAGAGACGTGGTCTCGTTTATTCCTGTCAGCACTCGCACTGCTGCATTTTGGATCAGCTGCAGGATATTCAGAGAATTACTTGGACATCCTGCTAACAATACATTACAGTAATCTAGCCTAGAAAATACAAACGCCTGAATTATTTTCCCCGTATCACGGGAGCGAGAGGATGTTCCTAATCTTTGTGATATTACAGAGATGGAAAAACGCTGTTTTAGAAACCTGATTAATATGTTTGTTTAAACAAAAATCATGATTGAAAACAAAACCAAGGCTTCTCACAGTTGCACTGCCTTCGCAACACCATCTAATCCCTTCCTAAAATGCTTTGGACCAAAAATAATAACCTTTTTTTATCGGAATTTAAAAGCTAAAAATTTGCGGACATTCAGGCCTTGATGTCCCTAAGACATGCCTGAAGTTTAACTAACGGTTCTGTTTCATCTGGTTTCACAGACAAATAGAGCTGTGTATCATCTGCATAACAATGAAAATGTATGCTGTGATTCTGAATTATACTTCCCAGGGGCTGCATGTATACACTGAACAATATTAGTCCTAGCACTGAACCCTGCGGAACACCATAGCAGACCCTCGACTGTTCTGAAGAAACCTCATGTACATGAACAAACTGGAATCTGTCAGATTGATCTGATATAAACTAATCCAGAGCTGTCCCTTTAATCCCAACAACTGCAAATTCTCTAACCTGTGCAGTAAAATACTGATCTACAGTGTCAAAAGCAGCACTGAGGTCCAGTAGAACCAGTATGGACACTAATCCCCCTATCTGAGGCCATAAAAAGGTTTGTGACTCGAACCAATGCTGTCTCTGTGCTATGATGCATTCTGAACCCTGACTGAAAAACTTCAAACAGATCACTTCTATACAAATGATCACATAACTCCTGTGATGTCACTCGGCGGTCTCAACCTGGAATGTGGAACGTTGGCGCTGGACCGAGCCTAACATTCCCAACTCTAGCCCGTTTTCTTCTTAAAGAGAAACAGATTAATTCATCACATGGATGATCTCAAGGAGTTTGGACTCCATCACGCTGTAGTCTCACAGAACCGAGGCCTCCAAACAAAAACTTGCAGTGGACCCTCAAAAAAGCCAGAAACCCGCTTGAGAAAGAGCTCCGTGATTATATCCCATCCAAACCAGAGACCAGTATACTTTAATCTGAAACTCCTTTCTTGTAGTAGTAAAGTTTATTTATACAGCACTTTTCACAGTTTAAAAGCCACAAAGTGCTCCACAAGTTACACTTGAATAGGTAGGACACAAGCGTAAAACAAAAGAAAGAACAGACGCCACATACGACCAGCTCAAGTCCAATTAAAAGCCTGTCTAAGTAGGTAGGTCTTTTAAAGATTCAATAGGGTTAAGGCAGCCTAAATATGCTGGCAAAAGGTTCCTCAACCTCGGGTGGTGGAGCGGTGTGGAGATCTCAAAGGTCTGGGATGGATGCAGGGGCCTCACCGTTCTTAAATGTACCAGTAACCAGTGCAGACAGATTAAAACAGGGGTCGTGTCGCTTCCTCGTGTTTGTCAGAAGCGTTTAGCAGAGCTCTGGATTACTCGTAGACCGTTAAGGTCTTTTTTGTTTAAACAGGTAATAAAAACCTATTACAATAGTCTAAACGAGATGAAATAAAACCATAAACAATCATCTGATTTAGTAATTTACAAAGTTTGGCAATAATTCCGCCTTGTTTGCGTTTAGTTTTAAGTATTTAAGTATAAGATGACAACTAAAGGTTTGAAAGAACAGGAAAGATGTATATGATCAGCATGGAGCAGCCTTCTTTGTTTCAGCGTAGTGGACCCAGCCCTCTTTGCTCTAGCGTAGTGAACCCAGCCCTCTTTGCTCTAACGTAGTGAACCCAGTCCTCTTTGCTCTAGAGTAGTGAAAGCCAGTCCTCTTTGCTCTAGCGTAGTGAACCCAGTGCCCTTTCCTCTAGGAGCTGTTCGCCTACGTGTCTGTTGACCTGGTGGTTTGCAGTTTCGGTTGGGACCGCTGCTATGTTGATGAGGCCACATGTGAATGACAGAGAGAGGTACACTCTTGACTGACACGTCAACATTTTATTTCAGTATAAACGTATCCACTTCTAAACTGTAATAAAGTCTACCTGAAAACACGTGACCTACAGTAAAACTCACAATGCACCACATTAAATCTTTTCTCATGCCTTGATGTTTGACACTACAGGCTGAGAAGCTCAGCTTTGACAGTATCTGCATGTAAAAACATCCCGTATCAGTGAGAAATATTCACTTGTGTGAAACAGGCCGTTCACATGCTGAACTAACTCTTCTAAACTCAGTTTCAGTTTAACAACCACAGAGACTTTTTTTAAACCAATGAATGGCTGTTTGTGGAGACTTCAGCTAAAACACCTGACCGCTTTGACCCAGGTGTTATCCTATTTCTACCAGTCGTCATGAGACACACAGCAGCAGCGGTGATGGAGGACAGACCTGGTTTATGTTTCAGACATGTCCCCCTCACGTCTTGTCAGATGAGTCAGGCGGTTTACATTAGCCACTTCCTCATTCTCAGTCTCACTTTAGTTTATGATTGACTTGCTGCAGCACCTTTGTTCTTCCTTTTGTTCCCGAAATAACTTAGTCTGCCCTGGGAGGATCTCGGGTTCTGTTATTCCTCCACAAAGCAGTCAGTTCGAAGAGTTCAAGTAGATCACAGAACTGAATAATCTTAATAAAATATCAATATGACTCAGTTAGATAGAAGTCGTCGGGGGAGCACAAACTCTCTGACCTCACAATTCTAGAACAATAACGTCACTCTCTCCAGTGATGGAAACGTTATTTTTAGTGAGTCTGTGAGGTCATCATGAGTCCACTCAGGCCAGATCGGTACTGTGTGTCTGCATTTATTGAAGGAATCTCATCAGACTGAAGTCTCATCATGACCTTCAGATCACTGAAGGAGAAGTAGGGTATAGCCAGGCAAAGCAAGGCCAGGCAATTTGCCTGGCCTTGCTTTGCCTGGCTATACCACTTCTTGGCTTGAATACTTTATCCTTCAAGACTCCTCTTACTGCTTTGCCTGTAGACATTTGTCCCTGCCTAATGGACCAGACTCTGCCTTTACCTCACAGCCTGGCTTCTCAAATTGGAAAAAGGCATTGTCCAAGGAGTCTGGGTTTAGGCTCCACGCAAAATCAGAGATGCATGTCAATGCAATGTAGGCATCAGTCAACATAAAAAAGCTACTGAGAGGAACACAACCATGTTAAATTCTTTAAATGAGATTCGACAAAAAAAAGTGGAAGAAAATCGAGATTATTTGAAAACAATAGCAAATGTGCTTCTTTTGACTGCAACCCAAATTATAGCACAGACGGATCATCGAGAGTCTGAGGACTCCAAGAATAAGGGAAACTTTTTGGCCATATCAGACGAAATAGCAAAGCAAGACCAATTTATTGAAAAAAGGCTGGATGCATGTGGGAATGCAAAGTACACAAGTCATCAAATCCAAAATGAGATTCTTCAGGGCTTAGCTGAAATGGTACAGAGTGAAATCATAAAATAAGTGAAAGAAGTGTTCAGGGGCCCACAAGCTCATAGGGCCTAATGATAGGGCCCCGTTTTGGGGCGGACTGGCCATCTGTGTGATCTGGAGAATCACAGAACGGCCGGTACTCAACTCCAGGACGGCCGGCGGCCGGCCACAGTGTTAGGGCTCGGCCAGGCGGGGCTTTATAAATATATGGGCTTTATAAATGTATTAAATATATGAGCTCGAAGTCTATTTGCCGACTCGGCAAATTTGCGGCCATGAAGGAGATGAGCGCTAAACTTTAAGAGGACTAAGCATGTACAAAGTTTTATGGAAGAGTCGATTGCCATTTGTGAGTCAGTGTAACCTTCATAAATAATTTCTTTATCAGAATGTTGTGGTAGCCTTGACCACCTGCCTATTTGAATGAGCTTTGTGTTGTTGTCAACTAGACCGCCGAGTCTATTTTCGGTTATAGAGCTCAGAAATGATGTTATAGACCGCTGTGTCTATATCTATCTAAATAGATTGTGTAATTTTAGACCAGTTATGTTTTTTTGTATCAAAGATGGAACTGAGTCAGTCCGTGACTATCTGAGTTTTCAGCTCCAGGTGATTGACAGCTGTCCGGCCTGTGTGTGTGTGTGTGTGTGTGTGTGTGTGTGTTCTTCTGAACAAGTTTGTGACTTTACTCTGCTTTCTGCAGCATAGGCCTATAGGCTTGGCTCAATAAAAGTGAGAATAAATGTTGTTTGATGGGTAGGATGAGGTGTTGTTGAATGTTAAAATGACTATCATAAGGGCCCATGGAGAATGCTCCGCCCCCTCAGTACTGAGACCCACGCTCCGCCACTGGCCAGCAGGTAACCCCCCCCAGGTAAGCCCCCCAGGTAACCCCCCCAGGTAACCCCCCCAGGTGACCCACCGAGCATGCATACAGTACAGTCACCACTCCAGACCGCGCTGCCGGGGACGGGCGGGCGCACACTGTACACACATACATGCCGGATGAACAGGCAAACAGATTAATTCAGAAATAGTTTTATTATTATGAATGATTTATGAAGAATGTGTGTTGATCTCAGATCATTTGAACACGTCCTCGGGGCAGCTACGTGTCGGCTGTCTGCGCTGATGGTTCTGCTGCTGAACCGCTCTACAGAAGATGTCCACACAACTGTCAGTATTTGATCTTTCTGAGACTCTCCGGGTCGGCCTCCATCACAGAGCCAGACCTCTTCATGAAGGTCTCTGGCTCCGCAGCTGCAGAATCCTAGATGAAACTTTTTCATGACGATTCAACATTTTGAAAAAGTTAGTTCCTTTCCCCGGAGCCTCCTTCTTCCAGCTAGACTCATGACGTGGATCCTGAACAACTGTGCGATGGTGGTATAGTGGTGAGCATAGCTGCCTTCCAAGCAGTTGACCCGGGTTCGATTCCCGGCCATCGCAGCTCCGCTTTTGGGAAAAAAATCTGAATTTTCCTAGTTTTTCAAAGTTGTTTTTCTGCAATTCGTAACTCTTACAACGTCCGATTTCAACCTTTGTTTCGACATGTAAAGCATAACCACAATATAGAAGGCCAGAGAAAATGTGAATCACTCGCCAACTATCCTTCGTACCGTCGTCTTTACAAGAATTAAAACAGTTTTCTCTTAAAAGTCCCATTTTAAAGCTCCATCCCGCCTGTCTCCAGCAGATGGCGCCATCGGTCTGAACGAATGAGGCTCGGTGACGTCCTCACGTTAGATGTGGGCAGCACATGTCACTGGACTGAAAGCAGAGCCTTGAATAACTTGGTCCAAACAAACTTAAATGTCCAGGGTGTAAACCTGTCTGTTCCCAAAGAGAGCTGGGACAGGGATTATAAATATTGGCTGCCTGGCTGGAATGAACTGGAATATAAGTGGACTGGATGGGACTAGAGTTGGCACTGACGCCAGGCGTCCTCCTGCTCCGAGGAGGTGCCCCATCCTGATGAGTCCATTCCCTCCTAATGGGTCTCAACCAGAATCAGAATCTCTTTATCGGCTGATTAGATTCGATTATATTCCTTTATTCATCCCTCAGTGGGGAAATTCACATTGAGCCGCAGCAGTACACACAACACACACATCACATGCATACACATACAGAGAAAAAGGATTACAAAAATAAAAAATATATAATTAAAAGATATATACAGTATTGTGGCAGGGTGGAGTAGCTGCAGCCACTCAGGCTGACGGGACACAGGTGTGTCCCATCAGCCTATCCACCCTGCCAGCCTTGATAAGGAGGACTGGGAGACTGCAGCTGGTGCAGACTGAAGCTGAAGCTGCTGGAGCTGGAAGCACGTGTGTCCTGTGTGTTGGTGAAACTGCTGTAATAAAAGGGTCTGCACGAAACTCCGTGTCCTCTCCATCCTGTCGGTCGGGCCCCCGTGGCACTCACACTGCTACAAGTATATACAGAAGAAGAAAAAAATAGTGCAGTATTAGATATTACAAATACAGTGCAAAAACAGGTAGGATATGTATGAATGAGTACTGTGTAATTGTACCTAATGAGGGTTGGGGATGGTGTTGCACATGATAAATATAATAATGAATTATTGAGGTAAAAATAGAAAGATATTGCACATATTTGTTGTTATTGTCCGTTTGCTACTGTGATCAGGCCTTGTTGTAGAGTCTGATGGCAGTGGGGAGGAAGGACCTGCGATGCCTCTCAGTGACACATCGCGGGTGACGAAGCCGGTCCCTGATGGAGCTCTCCAGGGCTCTGACAGTCTCATGAAGGGGGTGGGAGACATTATTCATGATGGATGACAGCTTAGCCACCATCCTCCTCTCCCCCACCACCTCCACAGTGTCGAGACTGCAGCCCAGGACAGAGGCGGCTTTCTTCACCACCTTGTCCAGTCTCTTCCTCTCTGCTGCTGTGCAGACCACACCATAAAAGATGGCCGACGCCACCACACAGTCATAGAAGGTCCTCAGGAGGCCGTCCCTCACTCCAAAGGTCCTCAGTTTCCCATCTGAGTAACTTCATCAGTTCTGAGTGTATTCCCCACCAGCAGTACTAGTCTCCCAGGTAGTCTCCCAGGGATGTCCACTCTGCAAAGGGGGGAAACGCAAAGACAATGTCCCTTTCGTGGTCATCGAAACTGTTGCAGTGAAAAGTGTCTCCAAGCTCTGCAGAACCAGATTTTAACCACCAGGCGACTGCAGACCTGAATCAGACGTTACATCAGTGACACCTCTGCTCCTTTATTTGATACCAAATGAATTCAAATGAAACTCCTTATTGTTACGTGGTGTTAGGGCTGCACGTTGGACTCACCTACCTGTGTGTGTGTGTGTGTGTGTGTGTGTGTGTGTGTGTGTGTGTGGTGGCAGGTGCTGCGTTCACAGACGCCGCTGTTAAAGAGAGAGCTGGGTCTGACCAATGATGTTGGAGCTCTGAAGGAAAACATCAAGAGGAATCGCTACAAAGACATCCTGCCGTGTACGAAGTCTGTCTCCTTCACGCTGTCCTCCTCTCTTCTTTTTTGACGGAAGTTATAAAAAGAGGTTGCTTTTGAGTTGTGGTTCAACAGGATCATTGAAAAACACACAAATTAATAATAATAATAATAATCATCATAATAATAATCATAATAATGATGATAATAATCATAATAATGATGATCATAATAATAATTATAATAATAATACAAATAATAATAATAATAATTATTATTATTATTATTATTATTATTATTATCATCATCGTTATTTCATGATTCTGTTTAATCAAAATGTAAAAGCAGCATCTGATTTTCATAACTGAATGTTTAGTAAATTATTACGTTGGTTTCCTTCAATCTTAAAAGGAAGAGGACGGACATTTTTCCACATTTGTACTTGAGCCACAAAGTGATGAAAACAAACTCAGATGGACCCATAAACCCTTCTGGGCCATTTTTTAAATTGTTTTTGTCACTTTTGAGGGCTCAGTTGGTGTCTGTTTCTTCTGATATCCACGACTTAACTTCACTTCCACCAACAATGTTCTTGCTTGCAGCTGCGTTGTGTCCCTGGTTCACGTCTGTGTCTCCGTTCAGATGACCAGTCCCGGGTGGTGCTGTCTCTGCCGACCGCAGACTCGAGCTCTGATTACATCAACGCCAGCTTGATCAAGGTGAGCTGGCAGATCAGTCATGAAACACCTCATCAGTCTTGATTTTCCTCCTCACTCCAGCCCTCTGCTGGCTGTAATGCTGCTGACTGTCCTGCAGGGGGCGTCAGAGGACCGCGGGTACGTGGCCTGTCAGGGGCCAATCAGCTCCACCCTGACCGACTTCTGGAGGATGATCTGGGAGCTCCACATCAAGGTCAGACATCAGAGAGACCAGGAACTATTCTGAACCATCAAATAAAACCATGAGTATATATAAACACATGTCTGTACTTCGGTACCAACTTCTACCTCCTGATATGTAAATAAAAAGAGGATGAACTAATCTGCAAACATGGAAGACTCCTATTTTATTCACAGTGAAACAGAAAACGTGTCCACCTTTAAAATGAGACACCGTTAAAATAAAATAAAATAAACAGGAAACTCCCCGAGGACCACCCACAACTGGCGAGGTCAGCTGTCTCCTTTGAAGTGGATTGATAGTTGGATAAATCAAAATCTGACCATGGACGCTGCGTCCTGAAACGTAGAGGGAGCATCCGCCTGTCATCGGCCCACTTCAGAAGCCTCTCGGAGCTGGCACATCTGATGCTGATGTGTTTATCCAGGTTTTAGAGGAACGGCTGCTCCCATCCACACAACATTTGCATATTTCAACAAGACAACGCCAAACCACATCCTGCATCCATCACAGGGGAAGAGTCCAGGTGCTGGACTGGTCTCCTGCAGACCAACAGAAAACATCTGGAGCATCGAGAACCAAAAAGACCAGACACAGAAGATCCAGGACTGCTGATCAGCTAGAATCCTGCACGGACCAGAATGGAACGACTGGCATCCAGATGTTTGTGTGTCGTTGTTAGAGGACGAGGAGATGCTACGCGGCACGACTCTAGAGACGTGTTGCTGCCATCAGTTCTGAAGTGGCGACATTCTTTCCTTAAGATGGTGAATTTCCCTCGTTTGAATGTTTGATGCTAATAATGTTCCGCTGTGAATAAAATCTGTGTTTCTGCGTTTTTTAAACTTTCCGTCTTTAATTATTTGTCAGACATTTCGGGCATGTGTGGCAGTTTTTAAGTGTGTTGTACTCGTTCATGCGGGTCAACATCAGCGAAACTGGACTCGGTTCATCTCCATTTAAACTTGTCACCAGGTTTAACGTGAAAATAAAGCTGAAGTCAGACTTTGGAGTCCCTGTCCTGGTTCAGTTCTGCTGTTTGTCTTCTTTTTACTTCTGACGGGCTCTGACTAATGCCTGGCTCTGTGTTTCAGGTGATAGTCATGGCCTGCAGGGAGGTCGAGATGGGAAAGGTAACATACAGTTTCTGATGAACTTTGACCTTTGAGCACCTTCTGATACGATGTTCCAGCATCCCAGTACCTTCAGTATTTCCTTTCCACCACAGATTTTACTTTAATGTCGTTAAGCGTGTTTGATGTGAAAATCAGAGCAATGACTGCTGACTAGACTTCTGGTTTGTTGTCTTTGTAACTGGAAGACGTTTTATATTTCAGTCACTCTGCAGCTCTTCTGTGGTTGTTTCCATCCTCTCGTAGTGACCTCTTCTCTTGTCTGCAGAGGAAATGTGAGTGTTACTGGGGTGTAGCTCATCAGTCTGCTGCGTTCGGACCGTTCACCGTCACCAACGTAAGGACACGTGAAGGAAACTCTGCGTGGCTCTGATCGGCGTGTCCAGAGACCACCATCAAAGATTTAACGATGCACTTTCATGAAGAATCCCTTAACGTGTTGTTGCGTCGTGTCTCCAGCAGGAGGAGACCCGACCCAACGAGGACATGGTTATCAGAACTCTGAGTGTCACCTTCCAGCAGGTTCGAGCGCCTTTTACTTCTCACTCCTATGCTTCACACTTCCACTCCTTCCCAATGGGGACAGTTTTTGAGATTCTTGCTTTAAAATGTCAGAACTAATTTAAAATGAGTTTATCTGAGCAGCTACCGGCAGAATTTGAATACATTTAGTACCAACATAACACATGAGAGAAAATGAAGGACAGAGTTCCAGAACAGAATAAATGAAGATGAAACGCAGCAGAAATGTGGCTAAATCTTCCACTTTTAGAGTTCTTATCTGTTTTGCTGATTTGTGGATGTTTGTACAAGGACATGTCTCAGGAATGACCGGATGGGGCTGAATGATTGACACCTCTATGGAGTCATGAAGAGCATCTGCAACGAGGTCCCGGGCCGCTAGTTCAGTGGGTTTCTGAGTCAGAGTGGTCATCTGTATACTGTTACAATCTTTGTAGTCTTATCTTTACACTGCTAACAGGCCAATGTCGGTAGCGTGTCGCAGTTTGTTTAGGTGCACAATCTTACAAGAATAAAGCTCTTTGTCTCATTTGTCTGCTTCATATGAATCTTGTGTGATGATTAAAAACTCTGGGACTTCTGTTGAGAACAGTTTAACTTTTCAGTTTAACTTCAGTCTTCACGCGTCAAGTTTCCTCCCCGCATTCACACTGAGAGTACAGATGAGCCCGTCTCCATGTTATCTTTCTCTCTTTTCTCCTCCTCCTCTACTCCTTTGTCCTCCTCCCTTCTTCTTCTCCAGGAGTCCCGTTCTCTGGTTCAGTACCAGTTCCTGTCATGGCCGGATCATGATGTTCCCTATGACACTTCAGGAGTCCTGGACCTTCTGGAGAGAGCCAGGATCAGCCGAGGAGCTGACACCTCCCCTCTGCTGATACACTGCAGGTGGACACACACACACACACACACACACACACACACACACACACACACACACACACACACACACACACACACACACACACACACACACACACACACACATACACAGTCTAAACGGCTGTTAATTCCACATCATCACAGCAACTTGTTTGTGCCAACGAAGCTGATCACAGGTCATCTGCTCATGAACATTCAACAGGACAGATGACACACACACACACACACACACACACACACACACACACACACACACACACACACACACACACGAACACACGTGCACACAAACGAAGCAGGAGGCTGTGAATATGCAGCAGGTAACACCTGCTAACGATGGCACAGTTAACATGAACGCCGCATCTGCTGTGTGTGTGTGTATGTGTGTGTGTGTGTGTGTGTGTGTGTGTGTGTGTGTGTGTGTGTGTGTGTGTGTGTGTGTGTGTGTGTGTGTGTGTGTGTGTGTGTGTGTGTGTTACAGCGCCGGCTGTGGGAGGACAGGAGTCATCTGTGCTCTCGACTACATCCATGACCTTCTGGTTACCAAGGTAACTCGCTAACAGAACGCAGAGTGTTTCTGCATCGTTGTTAGTGTGTGTGTGCGTGTGTGTGTGCGTCTGTGTGTGCATGTGCATGTGTGTGCGCTGCTGTTGCTTCACCAGGAAATGAACCTGACCCCGATGAAAAGGTTCTGGATGGTTCTGGTGGTTATACATGGGTTTACCTGGTTAATATTAGTGTTGTGAGTGAGTGCATTCAGAAGAATGTGGGGGGGGGGTTGGCGGGAACCGTCCCAGCATGCCCCAACCCTCCATGTTTATATATATGTATTGACGTGTATGCATGTGGCAGGGGGTGGAGGAGGGCGGTGGGTCAGGGGTTAACGGGCATATTGGCATGGCGACCCCGGGGCGGCCACAGGGGCCAGGCCACGGAGAGGAAGGCGGACATTTGCCCCCCCCCCATCCTCCCCCGGGTATGTCTTACTAAGATATTATAGATTATATATTATAGATTCTAAGAGACCACACATATTAATAGAGGCCTTATTGATGTGAAGCTATTGATTATTCTGGGTTCAGTCGAGCCACGCCTCACAGCATCCTCACAACTGAAGGGTTCAGTGAAGGAGGTCAAGGACGGACGGTGAACAAGGTGCTTCAGAAGCTGCGTCTGCTGAAGTAGAGAATAACTCACATTAGAGCTCAGAGACAAACACGTCATTTTTATGGCAGATAAAAACAGAAAACCATGACGAATGAAACCATTAGACACAAACACAGCGCTGTGTTTCTTCACACGCCTGATGTCTGTCAGCGTCAGGCGGTCCAGATGGTGGAGGGTCGGTGTGAACCCTCCCCACTCCTCACTGTTTGTGTCATTGGTTCTGCAGCAGATCACAGCACACCTGAGCATCCTGAAGGTGGTCCTGGACCTGCGGATGCAGAGACCGTCCGCCGTGCAAACCAAGGTTGGTGTTTACAGACGCTTCGGGAGCAAACCACACCTGAACATGTAAACGTGATCTGCACCCTCAACGTGTCTCTGGACGCCTCGAAAGGTTTCCATGCGCACATCGATGAAGTTATCCCCTAAATTTGATCAAAAACACAACATCCAAGCCGAATCTTAAAGGCTCCTACATGAAGGAGAATGAGGGAAGTTGTGGACGTGAAAACGACCCAAAAGGCTCAGCTTCCACGTGAACGTCTGAAATACCATAAATCCAGTGCAGAAGAAGATGTGGAGGAGAAGCAGGCAAGACCCCAGCTGCATCAGAGACCAGGTGTACCCAGTACTCGAGTTGTAAAAAGAATTCAGGGGGGATGGTGGATTTTATCATATGGGGACAGATAATTGGTGCTGATTACAAATAACATAATATATTACAAATAATAGCAGTGACCAAAACAGCTGCAGAAATACTGCAGGAATGACATAGCAGCAGTTAAATGCAGCCTTCTGTAAGCTTTAAATATCCACTGGGCTTACATCAAATACATCAAAACACAACGATAAAAAACAGTTTTCTGAACCTCCTCTTCACAGGATAAGTAAAATGGATCACTGCAAAAATCTTAAGAATATTTGTCTTATCTCTAGATAAAATGTCTCATTTTAGTAAAAAAAATCTCATTACACGTAAAACAAGACTCATCACTGGAAAAAACAACAATTTTCACCTGTTTCAAATCTGCCAGTGGAACAAGATTTTATTGCTTGTAATGAGAAGATAAATCTTGTCCCATTGGCAGATTTTTCCTACTTATTTCAAGTGAAAATTTACTTGAAACAGGTGAAAATTGTCAAATAAGTTATTTTTCTGGTGTTATTTTTCTGGTGATGACTCTAAATGTTGAAATAGCAGTAAAACCACATTCATTGATGAAATGACATAAGGGATGGAAAGAGGGGATGGCAGTTTTTACTGGGGGGATGCCATCCCCCCTCATCCCCCCTCAACTCCAGTACTGGGTGTACCACACCAGACGAGACCCCAGGTGCTTCAGAGAAGGGTGGTGCCGATAGTAGTTGGAGCACTCGGACCTGCGTCCTCCAAGCTGGGAGATCCAGTAGATCAGTACACCACACATTTTGTGGTGTGTCACCCAAGAGATGTTCATAAAGATCCCGTTTGTCTGAATGTTGGCTAACATTGGTAGTATTGAAAGGTCCCTCTGACCCGTCACGTCTTCCTCCTCCAGCTGTGTTGTTTAAATGTTAAACATCTTCTGTGTCTGAGGGCAGTGAAACGTTGTGCTCTCTGCAGGAGCAGTATCAGTTCATCTTCACCGCAGTCGTCAGCATGCTGGAGCACTTCCTGCAGGCGCTCCGTCAGCCCGTCTACAGCAACCAGCCCGAGGTAAAGGCCCTGCAGAAGTGAGGAGCAGGAAGCAGAGGCAGGCGTCTGCAGAAAGAGGAAACGCATGCTAGGCCGACTTCCTGTATGTAAATTCTGAGCTGCAGTTTGACAGCTGGTCGGTTAGACCACAGGCAGACATTTAAGGGACACCAACTGAAAGGGAGAGGTAGGACTGATGGAGGACGGGCGCTGACAGGTATGTCCTCAACACCACACCTGAGACTTTTACCGTCTCGCTCACGTCTCTGATTCGGTCCGAGTCCAGGTGCTGATCGTGTCTCTGATGTTGAATACGAAAACTCGTTCGCACAAAAACAGAACTGCTGCCTGTCTGAGACAAATCTTTGTTCCTCTTTCTGCTTCTGGGACTGACCTCTGCGCTCTTCTCCATCACTCGCCGTTTCTCTTTTACTCTCTCGTCTCCGCGGGCGTGTAGGACAGACACTCCGAGGAAGTCATTGATAGAATCACGGTCACACCGACGGATGGACTTCACATCAGCTGATGTCTCATCCGTAAAAAGTCATGAGGTCACAAACTGGTGACAAAAGTCGTCTTCAAAAGCCTCTAAATTCTGAACTGAACACAAGTCGTGGTCCAGTAGACGCTGGGAAATTCTTGGATGGATTTCTGGACTGTCTAGCTTTTAAATACATGAAGCCAGATATGTAAAAGAGCTGTAAAAGAGGAGGATTCAGTCAGATTTCTGCCTTTTATCTTCGTTTGTGCTTATCATATCACGTTTAGACTTCATTTACACGTCTGCTGGAACCTCACCTGCCAGACCTGAACACAGACCGTGTCGGGGTGGACCCGTCGTTTCCTCGGGAACCCGAATAAAAGTGTTGTAACAGCGTTTTCTGTTCTCAGGTGAAGACAAAAGAGAAGAGGCGTTCTACCCCCGTCAACAGGTACCTGCCACCTGCATTCATCCTCCTCAACAGCTGCTCCCCCGTCTGTTCACCCGTCTCTGTGTCCACCTGTGTCTCTGTCCACCTATCTCTCTGTCCACCTGAGTTAACACCAACTATAGGCTTTACTAAACACTAACGTTTGAAGTTTAGTTTTAAAGGTGGAGGTGGTGTCAGCCTCTTTAACCCAAACTGGAAGTCGGTTCCATAGTAACGGTGCCTGGTAACAGAAGGCCGTTTTGTAGTAGTTTTCAACCACGTCCTTTATCTAACCACTTGATCCCAAGGGCCGCAGGGAGGGGCTTGATTAGCTCCGCCCATTGGCTGGCCTCCAGGGAATGAGCAGAATATCAACACCTTAAAGCTCATTGGACTTCCTGCGACTGACTTTGAGTGAACTCTCGCTGTGACGGAACCAGGAGGGAGGGAAACGTGGGAGGTGAGGGGAGAGGAGGAAAAGAGAGGTGAGGAAGGTTGATCAGAGGGGAGGGAAGATGAAGAGGAGGTGAGAAGATGTCTGAAAAAGAAGAGGAGGGTGTGAGGAGAAGATGGAGGATATCGTCACAGACCTTTACTTCCTGCTCTACCACACTAGAACCACTCAGCTCACCTGGTGGTCAAACTGGTTTCAGCCCTGGTAACCATGACGACCACGGCCACACAGCCGCAGGAGGAAGTGGAAAGCAGGTCGACTTCCTGCAGATGCGTCCCTTTTCCCCACAGCATTGCAGTCTTTCATGCTGTGACATGCACGGGGGCGGGGGGGGGAGTCCATCGAAACGCATGTTTTCTTAGTTCAGTGTTGGACGGATCTGATGTTCCTGTTGGGGGGACGGGTGTCTCTCTGGGCCGTGGGGGTACAGATATCTGATCAGTTCCCCTTTCAGATCAGACCGGGCCCGTTCAGCAGGTGGTTGTGTATCTGCCCCGGTGGGGGCCCCCAGCTACACCTTCTGGGTTTCTCCAGAATCAGTCTCTCAAACTCTTGTGGGAATTTCCACCTCTGAGGTTGTTCTGCCTTTCTTTTGGCTTTTTTTTTTTTTGCAATTTCTTACCATTTTTACAGAATTGGTGTCATTGTGATTTTTCTAAAGAAGCAAACGAGAAACCAGAAGTTAAAGTCGTCCTCCGCTCGCCAGTCCCATCGGGGCAGTGTAGCTGCGTTCAGCTGGTCTCCCCAGGGAAACCGCGTTTTTATCTGCTCTTCATAAGCTTCTGAGTGAGGTTTTCTCCCGGTGGTAAAGTGGTAACTCAGCGGCGGGGCCTACACGACTGACAGGTTCAAGTACGCCCACAAATCATAGACTTCTCCTCGTCACCATGTTGTACTGAGGCTGCTATGTGGCTCTCTACTGCCACACATGGCAGGAACTGGTATTACGAGGCTGAGCGGACCTAAGCTAGTTAGTTAGCTCGCTGACGTGGTAGGTATCTCGGCAGCCGTCATCTTCTTGATGACATCATTGCTCTTATTTCTTCTCGCTATTTCTAGCTTATTTTGGGATATTCTAAACTACAATCTTACACATTGCTCTTTAAATCCCTTTTTTCATTTTGTCCCATTTTAATCACATTGAACTGTTTTTGGTCACATTGAGTTTCCGTCTGATTCTCCATCTGAGTCTGTATCAGGGACATGTTTTGTGGTGTTACTTTAATGAAGACCGCGGTGACTCGCTGTGGGTCCATCTGGACGGGTCCGAGTTCCGAGCTAAGCTAAGCAGCGGGCAGCTTGTGCTAACTTAGCATTGGCTAAATGCAGCAGACAGTTCAGGTTTCACCACCGTGACAGGTGAACCGGGTCACTTCAGGAGCCGTCTGCTGGGACCTGCAGTCAGAAGTTGGTGCTTCTCTGTACTTGAGTTGATGACATCATGGAGTGATGATGTCATCTCCGGAGGATGGAGACCCAAGGAGACGTCATCGGTTCTGACATGAATCAGGAAGGTTGTCCACTTCATCATTCATCCCGTTATGTGACTGATGGTTTCGGCTTTGTAAAAGGGAGGAGACGGGAAGTAATTAGTGTATGTTGAAGCAAACCTGCTCTTAACCAGGTTGACGTAACCATGGTAATAGACTCTGAGTATGAGTTACCTCGCTTTCTGAAACCAGGTCCACTAAACGCTCGTGTTCAGGGTTAAGGAAGTGTTAAGTCGCTAGGCTGGCTGCTAGTCCTGACAATAGCAGGAACAGCCAGCCCCTCCATGCGACCCCCCCACCATGCTGGCCTGGACCCTTTCACATGACAACCCCGCTGGATAAGGGGTTGGCCTACCGGAGCAAGAGACGCAAACAACCGCCAAGCCAGAAGAACTTGAACGTACAAAAGACAATGTTCACGGACAAACAAAGCTAAGCTAACCACAAAAGAAACAGACTTTACAAAGAAGGCAGGAGCCAAACGAGTGACCAAAACCGAACAGGACGTGTCGTCTCAGTAGAAGAATCAGAAATGAGGATGGACGGATTCAGGTGGAGTTAACATAAAGTTTAGTAAGAACAGGTGGGCATATTGTAGCAGTTCCTTGGTTCCAGCAATAGTTACAGAGTTTTAGCAGTAGTTACTGGCTTATAGCAGTAGTTCCTTCCTGGGTTCCTATAGGGCCAGAGTTGGGTGGATTCCGTATCTAACCACGTAGCGCCATGAAGGCTGATGAAAAAGACACTTCCAAAAGTACCCTTCAGAAACCTGTCCATGACATCACATGGGGGTTGTCCAGTTTTTCTTAGAGTTTATACTGAGACCACTTGAGGCCCAGACCACGTCCACTGCGCGCCAGTGTGAAGCACAAGGGTGGCAGCATCTTTCTATGTTTTTCATCTGCGGATGGATGATGCTGAATACAGGCACATTCTTGAGGAAAATCCAACTGATTCTTTACTGGACTTCTCGTCCGTCCACAGGTCCTCTCAGCAGGTGACCATGAACGATACGTACGCGGTGGTCAACAAGTCCAAACAACCCCCCCCAGGCCCAGCCGGCCCCATCTACTCCAGTGTGGCCTCGTCGGCTGCTGGAAGCAGGTAACATCACCCCTTCACTCGGGTTCAGTCTGACCTCGAGTGACTGAACATGAAACCATCAGTAACAGTAAAATCCATGCCGCTTCATAAATACAGATAACATTTGTTGTTTCTCGCCCACATTCACACAAAAATGTGTATTGATATGCACATTTTAAAGCCATTTATGTAGCAGTACCTCTTCTGACCACATGGGGGCGTACCACAAACAACACTCTACTAATGTAACTGCCTGTAACGCGAAACGTGTTCTCAGGAGGATGATGCACGCTGGACCGCCGAGTAATGTAGTGCCTCTCCAGCCCAGCGGGGGGGGCGCTAGGTCGGTGGGAGTAGCCCCACTCACCGTTATATAGTCAGGGAAATCATGATGAAGGTGAAAATGCTTTAATCTTCAGTGGTGAACTTCTTTAGCTCAAACGTTTGTCTTCCTTGGTGTTAACGCGAGATTATGACATCACATCCACCCAAATGTGATGCATCATGGTCTGACACCTCTGCACCGCCCCCATAATCCAAAGAGAAGAAAGGTTTTATTCAATAAAGACTAAAAATTCAATAAATAAAACTAGCCGATGTATGAATAATGACACACAAAAGATGATTGAAAACTGGCGTTTTTAATTTCAATATTTAATAAACTACCAATTTTTCTGGAGGAACTTAGTCGTTTTTAGCTCAGCAGGTTTAGCGCCCCGCTCGGTTACTCTCCTCCATCTTCACGTTAACGAGGCGGGAGATTGCCAGAGCGAGACGATGCGTCGTACAACTACCTGAAACTGAAGGGGTTATTTCATCATGAAAAAAGTCCTTTAGCTGCTTTAATTCAATAAGAAAGACAGATTTGGTTTATGAAGAGTAAGATTCTTGTTCTGCTCCCAGGACACGGCCCGCCTCCCATCACTATGACAACAACCTCCCGGGAGCATCGGCCGCCCCCCTCTACAGCGCCGTGAAACCCCGGGATAAACAACTCAGCCTGCCGCTTTCGTCCACGCCCATCTATGACATCGCACAACCAAGCAGTCCCAGGCCCAGCGGGGGGGCAGACTATCACCTGGGTAGGATCCAGGACCAGGTCCAGGGTTGGGGAGGAGTTCAGGATGTGAACACATCATCTTTTCTCTCTTCCAGCTGGACGTCCTTCAAACGATGACGACGATGATAGTTATGAAGATCTGTCGTCCACGGCGTCGGAGGTGACAAATTTCTGTTCCCCTGGAGGCATCGGTAAGAACGCCCGTCCCGTTGCCAACTGCCGCGTTTCTGCGGTTTCTGTGCCTGGTGAGCGCTGGTCATGTCCTTGTGTCATGTCATTTCATCAGTCTGCAGCTTCAGCGTTGATAAATGAAAAACAGGAGTTTGTGGGAGATGGAAGACTTCAAGAGGAAGACATAGCTTCTGCTTCTTTTTCTGCGGCTGAAGGTTTTCTGGAGTTCAGGAGAGCCCTTGTGTGCGTGTTGCAGCAGGGCTGCAGTGTTGGACTGCTCGTTGTCAGGGATTTTGTTCATAGCTTTTACAGACAGACGTTCTGGGCTCAACCAAGGGGACGGATGCGTCCAGCCTGGTGGTGTCAGGGTCTCATCTCTGCTCTCTACAGACCTCCAGCCATCTCTGGAGAGGGTGAAGCAGCAGGAATGACCACCACCACCTCCAAATCTGAGGCCAAGCTGCTCAGTTGGAGAAGTCAGGAGTGTCTCGGGTGGAGGAGCTACAGTGTGTGGTGGTCTTCTTAATGAGAGAGGGAAGGAGATGTGGGGAGAGAGACTGACAGCTGAATTGGTGCCACATCTGCAGTGATCTGGACTCTGAGTCGCTCTGTCGTGGTGAAGAGAGAGCTTCAGACCCTCACCTAGGGCCATGCATTGTGGGTAGTGACCTGGGGCCTCATTTATAAATGAGTGCGTAGGATTCATACTAAAAGTGTACGCTCAAAAGCCAAAAATGGCGTGCGCACAAAAAAATCCTGATTTATAAAACCGTGTGCACGCACATCTGCACGCAATGTTCTCTTTATAAATCACAGTCCAGCTGGAAGGTTGCGCACGTGAATTCGCCTCATATCCCGCCCTCTACACGCCCACTTTCTACCATAAATGGTCAATGCAAACTACTTGATGACTATTTGCATATTAATGAGCCTGCTGAGCATGCGCAGCGGCTTCCTGCAGTCTGTTTCTGCTGTGCGTCAGGATGAATGAGACATGTGTCGAGCCACCGTGCCACTAAATTTCACGGAGACTGAGATCGAGATGCTTGTGAGGTGGAGGCCAGGAAAACAACATTATTTGGTGGTCACAGTAGTCTCATCACTAACAAAAAGAAAGCGAGTGAGTGGCAGCACGTCGTTGCTGCTGTAAATGTTGTGAGTGCCACGGACAGATCTGTGGCAGAAATAAAAAAGAAGTAGTGCGATCTGAAGGTGGAGGCCAAGAGGAGAGTGGCCCGGCACTTATTTGTTATGTCCTCAGTCACTCTCCAGTTGTCGCGGTGGGTGACGAGGAGGTTCCCGGCCCGGCGTATCCTCCACCGCAGCAGCGCCAGAGCGAACCAAGCGCATGGCGCAGCTGGAAGTGGCCGAGTCCTGACTGACGCTGTGCTTCAAACACAGAGGGACACAATCAGCGCTAGTATATTATAAGTCTGATATGTGATGACATTAAAAGTATGACATGAATCTGGCTTCATTTCACCACCTCACCGCCTGCGTCGCCAGTTCCCCATATCTTCAAAATGTTTGTGCGGTAGGATCAAAGTTTGCATAGAGATATGCACATGGATGGATGGATTAATGATGGATGGATGGATGGATGGATGGATGGATGGATGGATGGATCACTAGGGTGTAGGAAGTGTTAAATGTTGTCTTTTTGTCTATTTCCAGGGTTCAACTGCCGCGTCCAGAAACCCAGAGGACCCCGAGATCCTCCAGCTGAGTGGACCCGGCTGGAGAGATGAACCGGTTTACGGGGGAGCAAGAGGATGGTCTGGACTGAGTCAACTGGATTCAACAGTCAGGGACGGTTCAGAGTCTGGGTTCTAGGTCTGATGAGCTCCTGGAACGGTCCGGCTGCCTGTAAATACTCAAGGACTGACAGTCTGGCCACTAAGGTCACATTTCTGAATGATCCACTTTAAGCTGTTGTGAAGGCCAGAATCCCCTACGAGGTTTCACCTGTCAATCATGTCAAATAAATAAATAAATAACTCTTTAAATCACAATCTGTCAACAGCCAGGATTCCTAAATGATTCTGGATGTCTTCTCATTCTTGTGTCACACTTGAAATCACTTGTTTTATTTTTAAATTGTCGAAGAGAACACTTTCATTTCTGTGAATATGAATCAAAATCTTCCTTGAATACACCTTCAGGGTCACTGGTTGTTTCTCTAAATAGTATAAGAGTATTCCATGCTGTTTGTTTGCCGGCAGGTGTTTTACACACCTTAATACATCCCTGTGACTGATCCTATCAGGACAAGCTATCTTGGTGCGCTCGTTCATAATAACTCCGCACTGATTGGTTATCAAGCGTGAATATTAGATGAGCTGCGTGCTGATTGGTTGGTTGACAGCAACGTTATGACTCCAAGGTAGAATTATTCATGACTGACTGACATTTTCTGGATGAAGCTATCATCCGGTGTTCAGCCATGTGTGTTTGAGGCTCTTTCTGATGAGGAATCAGGCATTGAGGAGCAGCTTCCAGACCGGACATAAATGTTTCCGAGGTGTCGGTATGAAGCTCATGGTGATGGTAACCGAGACAGTAACCGTGTGTGACATTACTTATCAATTTTGAAAATATATCTCTACTCTAGGACACACTGTTGATTAGACAAAAAAATGTCTAATTTTCTGTGGATAGAAATTAGACGTCAATACACTCATGATTGACAGCCCCACCAACACCTGCAGCAGGATCGATGTGCGTCCTCATGTCTGTAGTTTCTCTGTATGATGTAGGCGAATCACCGGACAGGTCAAGTGACTGTGGGCACCAAACAGCTACAGAACACTTTTAACTCTTTTACGTTCACATCTTTATCCCAAAAGTTGTTTTGAGAACTGATCAAATTCGATGGGTTGTTGTCACTCAAAAAGGTGAACAAAAATCCGGATGTATGCCTGTAGAACCTCCCTGCAGCCACAAATGTTCACCTCCAGACCTCCAGTTAGTCTCTCCGTTGTTCTTTTAAAAACATACAAACACCACATGAGCATGCTGCTGCACTTCACTGACGTCATCAGTTTTTGTTACCTTTATAGCCAGTATAAAAGCTGCTTCAGTCAACCTGGTTTCTGCAGGGCGTCCAGGACGTGTCACTGAGTTCTGCAGCAGACCACCAGGTGGCAGCAGAGAGGCGCCAACGCTCTGCAGCCGCTGCACAGGCGGACGTGATGGAGGAGACGCCGCTCTGAAGGCTTCGGGAGATGGTTGCGCGCCTGACATCATCAGAACTAAATCAGGTTAATAAAACAGCCTAAGTGTTTCATGTTCTGGGTAGAAAATACTTTAAAGCTGCTGATAAATTCATTGTTTAGTTCAATACAAAAATGAAGAAAAGAATGGTTTAATTCTTACTTAATAAAAAGGTGTGGTCACATGGACTGAAAAAAAAAATAGAAAAAGAAAGACTTGGGCTGATGTACAAGGAGTGCATGAGTTTAAACGTGAATCCATCCTCATCCTAACAAGGAACTTGGAAAAACAAGTAAAACAAATTTAAAAAAACATTGGCCGTGAGCTGGAGACACTCCTGTCAGAAATTGAGGCTGGAGACATCATTAATTTGGGGGCATTTCTTCCGATTTAAGCTGCATTGCATTGTGGGTATTGTTTCTTTGCTTTGTGAAGAGTTGTGGACTTATTATGTTCTTAAGGGTTTGTGAATGTCAATATTTAGCGTTAGTGCATCATTACACTCTTCTCTTTATTGTGTGTATTTTAAGAACCGACACCAGAACTGAAGTTGGTGGATGAAAAACAGCTCCTCGTTCCACTTTATTGTCACGCGTATTATATACCAACGGATTAAGACCAACAAACACATTTATTGAGTCTTGTGCATTGTGGATGTCCGTGATCACCTCTCTCATAAGTAATATGAACAATATAAACTTATATTTAAAACATGAAGCATCACGATCTGATTCCTCTGCTGCAGAAATAAAGACAAGTTGTTCCAACGTGATTATCGAGGTGCAAACGTGAGAAATAAAGAACAAAGTTGCTGTAACTCGGAGCGTTGCAGCCGTGGGAGGAGAAACCGGTCTACATCCCGGTCCATCACTGGAGAAACACTTACTATAGTCCTGCAGCACCTGCAGCCGACTCAATATCAGACTCTGAAAGTCACCTAAACATTCAATAACAACTTTATTCATTCATTGCTGAGTTACATCAGTTTGTACCAACCAACCTTTCAGAGACATGTTAGTTTTATTTTAAAAAGACAACTTTACAGAACCGGTTCTTCGCTGCAAATTGTGTTTTAATGTTTGTCTGTTCACATTTATGGGATGTTTTAGGGTCTGGCTTTTAACTCGAGTAGTCGTTCCATAGGGTCGTCATGGGGACTGAGATGTCCGACCTGTCAGCAGCTCCAGCTGAAAGCATCATGTTGGTCTGAACCGGAGCAGCTGGTCCAGTTCAGGGCAGAGATCCAGGAGGATCCTCTTGGTACCTAAACCAGCTGATGGTCCAGTCTTAGTCCTGGACCAGCAGATCGCTGTGATCTGATGCATCAGCAGGTTCCTCTAACGGAGCCAAGGCTGCCGTTGTGATTGACAGGTTACATCCTTGAGCTCCTATCTTCATATATCCATGTGGTTGATTGTGAGATTGTTGCAGTTCCACTTGTGTCTAACTTATCTGGTGATGTGGGGACTGTCGTGTCCTTCACGTGGTCGTGAACTTATTGCTGACGTCACGTTTCCTCATATTCTGCACTTCATCACTGCATCGCCGGTGAGTGTTGCCAACGGACAAAACCTCAGAAATGTGCGTACGCCAGACATGATGTATGCGTGAAAGACCGCAATTTTCCACGTTCAAATAATTTTTTAAAAATCCGACCGTGAGCGTAGAAAGTGGGGTACGCACGTTTTTTGTGCGCCGCACTCTTTGTACATGACGGCCCACGTCCTTTCCAAGGAGCTTCACCCAGCCTGCTGGTCTGCCTCCACCCAGGAAGACCTCGAGGTTCTGCATCCAAGAAGGAGTCAAACTGCTTTGACATCTGTGTTCCAATGTTCTGCTTCACAGCAGAATAAACATATTTAAAGCCCCTGTATTAAAAACACACCCTCCAACCACACACATTTTTTGTTTTCAAACTCCATTACAGTCTATTTCACACTTCTTCACGCATGACCAACTTTTTTTGAACAATTGAACAAATAAAAGTAAACCACTAAATTACAGGTTGCATTAAAACAACCACTTTTATACAACAACAAACCATATTTACAGTGTGATTATTTCAAGTGTTTTTATTTATTGTGTAACTTTTCTTTGCTGTCACTGTAATTCTGTTCAGTGTAACAGGTGTTCTCTGTTGTTTGTTTTTTTTTTGCTGTGTAACAATATTCAACGTTATCAATAGATTTTTGCTTCTCTGTGTTTAAAAACATCAACAACTCCCCGTCAAACATCTGTGCATAATGCTCAGAGGCGCTTCTAGAGTCTCTTGGGGTCCTGGGCAAAAATTCCCAGGGGCCCCTCCAACTAGTTAATCAACTTTATATATTAAATAATCTGACATAAACAAAACATGTGAATTAAAAATGTGAGAGAAAAAGTTTTGTTTTTTTTAAATAGAGCACATTTGTAATTGTGCAGCTAGAGCGAGAGGTAGATATGGGGCCCCTTAGGGCGTTCTCCATCGGCTAACCACAGTCATTGCAAATTCTCATTCTCAATCCTGTGTTGCAGAGTTGGTTGGTCCTCAGGGGCCGCCCTTCTGCCTCAACACAGGGTGTCCAGCTGCCCCGCGTCGCTCAATGTAAAAGGGGCACATGACACGCCAGATCCATCCGTTAAACGCGGGGTATTCAGCAATGTAAAAGGGGCTAGTGCTTCTTTTTCATTCATTCACACACTCCCCTCCTGACAGTAGCGCTGCACCCCCCTTTGCAACCACTGCACCATTCCTGGTTTCAGCTCCTCTAGTCCTGGTTTTATCTCTTCTAGTCCTGGTTTTATCTCTTCTAGTCCTGGTTTCATCTCCTCTGGTCCCGGTTTCATCTCCTCTGGTCCTGGTTTCATCTCCTCTGGTCCCGGTTTCATCTCCTCTGGTCCTGGTTTCAGGTCCTCTAGTCCTGGTTTCATCTCCTCTGGTCCTGGTTTCATCTCCTCTAGTCCTGGTTTTATCTCTTCTAGTCCTGGTTTCAGCTCCTCTGGTCCTGGTTTCATCTCCTCTAGTCCTGGTTTCAGCTCCTCTGGTCCTGGTTTCAGGTCCTCTAGTCCTGGTTTCAGGTCCTCTAGTCCTGGTTTCATCTCCTCTGGTCCTGGTTTCAGCTCCTCTGGTCCCAGTTTCATCTCCTCTAGTCCTGGTTTCAGCTCCTCTGGTCCTGGTTTCATCTCCGCTAGGCTCTGGCAGCACTCATTTCAGATCAGCATAGCAAGCCACTGAACTGAATTAGTGTCTCACGTGGTGGTAATGGAGGAATCTTGGTCAATTCTTCTTTACATGGTTTAGTTCAGTAAAGATAGCAGACATCATATTTAGTCTGTCGTGACTTAAATACCATCATAGTCGCTGTGCAATACAAATGAACCCCACAGTTCATGAAAGCACTCGAACAAACTTGTGAAAAACGATAAAAGTAAACTGGAATGATTAAAAAGATGCCAAGGATGTTATTTCCTCACCGACGATGCATGGCTGCAGTCATGCACGACCAAATAGTTGAAATACAGTGTAAAAGAGGAGATGCAATAAATAAAGTGAAAAATATTCATGACATCAGTGGTTGCTGAAGTAGCTGAGGGCGAGAGATATTTCATATGGGACAGCAGCTGTCGCCAGGTCCTGCAGCTGCTGCCGACCGACGGGACGGCATTCTGGGGAATGGGTCGTTCAGTCAGCGCTCCTGACTCTCACAGGAAGTTCCACCAGCTATCATCCGAGGGAAATCATTCAGTCTCAAGGCGGATAGCAGTGGGCCCCGAGAGCTGGACATATGATGGTATGTTCAGGTCCATCTGGAGCAACAGCTGGTCAGCGAGTCCTGCAGCTCTGTGAGCATGATTGAACATATAACCAGGACGCAGGAGACGGGGGACCAGCCAATGGCGAAGGAAGGAGAGGACAGAGCTTCAGAGGGGACTGAACATTGTTAATGGGATTTAAAGCTTGGTCTGAATTTCTGTCTGTTGTCTTGTATTACAGTCCAATCAGAACATTTCACCAGGTGCAGGTCTGGACATTTCCTGTCACATGACCCAGTTTCAGTCAGTCTTTTTCAGTGTCAGACAGATGTCATCATATGTGTCTAGAATACTCTGGTCTACAGAGGAGTTCAGGGTCCCCCCACCTGACAGGTGTCCAGGTTCCACATCATTAAATAGAGAAGGATGTCTTATAGGCATCAAGGTCAAACATCTCCACGACCCCCAGGACATTGTCCCAGAGGTCGGCTGGTTTGTTCAGAGGCAGTTCTGTGGACCTCAGTCCTGCTTCCATGTTGAGGTTTTCTCCTGGAAACGCAAGGTTGTCCATCTCGCCTCCGTTGCTGATGACGTCCAAACATTCAGGGCTGCATCAATGACGGGCAGTGCGAAAGGGAAAGGGAAGCGTTGGCGTCCAAGAAAATGAGCCCTGTGTTGCATGATGTTTTGAATGACAGCATCAAAGTGATAAACTTCATCAAGTCAAGGCCACTTAATGCAGGTTTGTTCTGCCGCCTCTGTGAAAATATGGGAGCTGAACACACACAACTGCTCCTGCATACAGAAGTAAAGTTGATGATTATTTTTCGTGAGCAAATCTTTATTTATTATTAAGTTATCAATTTGTAAAAAAAATATGATTTATTTATAATTAAGTTAATGATTTGTTTTTTGGGAACGCATTTTTAGTTATTTATGTATCTTCACTGTTTTTTGTTTTTCTTTTTTGTTTCTACATGCAATGTTTGCAATACAAATGTATTTGTCACGTACATTGGTACAAGGTTTAATAAATCAGAGATTGATGGCACAGCACTGTAACTCTTTTCTACCAAAAATGTTTTGCGCTGGTCAGGGGGTACTTGGGTGAAAAAATATTTCAAAGGGGGTACATCACTGAAAAAAGTTTGAGAACCACTGCTTTACCTGAACTGCAACTATAGTGGAGGAGGGAGGGCACAACCACGCCACCCGGGAGACCAGAAGCTGACAAGGAAGAAACCCGAACCCAGGCCACAAGCAGCCGTCTGGTAGATGGTTGAGTGTATGGTTGGCATGGAAACAAGCCACATGACGGTTTACTGTTAAACGTATTCAATGACGGTCGTTATGCCTCGGATAAGTTTGCCAGCTCACGTAAACATGATCTAGACTTGGTCACATAGCATTGTGGTGCTACCGAGCACCCAAACGTATATCTTTTAATCTCATGTTAGGGAGCTCTTGTAAAAGATGCTGTCATCTGTAACAATGGTGACAGTAAGATCAGGCTTTTGTGACATCTCCATGATATCTTTAGGTGTTCTTCATCCAGTCGTCCTTGTTAAACTCTAAACTAAACTCTCCGTGACTCGCCCTCTGGGATCCTCTGGAGGCAGTGATGAGCTTCCTCGGTTCTTTAGTTATGCATTTTTTTCTTTGTTTTTGTTTCATGAATAACAACACAGAATAATTTGTCATTATAGCTTAATTTTAGTAGTCGGTGTGGTCTTGAAATGAGCTAAAAACAACCCTCTTGAATGCCTGACTGACATTTTAAACTAATTTTAAACCCGACCATGAAACCAAGTTCTGACCCTCAATAAACCCTTTAAACGTGGCCTCTTAGACCCCGTTAGCTCCTGGTCTCTGGGCCCAGCAGTTGAAGAAAATGAGTTTACACGCGCACACACACACACGTCAAAAACCACTAAGTGTAAGTTTCTTGCTGCCAGCTGCATGAGTGTGCTGCTTTGCCACAAAACACACTCCACTTATTCCTAGCAGTTAATACACACACGCGCTCGTGCACACACACACACACACACACACACACACACGCACATGCACACACAGGTCGTGGGTGTAGGCTCTCTTGATGCAGCAGAGACCACAGGCATCCACACAGATATAGTCGATGGTGGAAATTACAGGACAGCGACGGGTCACTTTTCTTAAAAAGTGTGTGTGTGTTTGTGTGTGAACATTTCATTAGAAACACCTGTTCATTCTGGGGTAATTCAATCCAACTGCTCTGCTTTACTTTCTGTTTCATGAAGCTTCTGCAGTTACAGTCGTTTGGCAGAAAGAAGCTCTTTCAAGTCCTTTGTTGGATTTTATTGCGGCGCTGCTGATTTCTGTTTGCTGCAAAGTCCTGAATTCCGATCTTAAGTGGATGAAACCGTCCACATGTGGTATGGAAAACAGCTCTCAGGCTGGTTCTCACCTTCACTGCAGACTGAAATGAATCTGCGGACAACTGAAGTAGCTCACATCAAACATCACCACATCATACCTGTTAATACTCACTTTTACCTGAAGGGAGGGGGCACATGGCAACATCCAGCTTTCAGGGCTGACACCAGTGCAAGATCACCACAAAGGGCTGGATCCCCCAGCAAGTCAGTCTCCATTGAGCCTGAGCATCATCTTCATAGCACAGTGATTAATTAAATTCAATGTTATTTATAAAGTGTCGCTTACAACAGATGTTGTCTCCAGGTGGTCTACAGAGACCAGAACATGACCCCCATCAATTATTACATAAACAACGGCAGGTAAAAACTCCACCTTAGCAGGGAAGAAACCTGGATCAGCACCTGGATCATGAGGGGGGACCCTCCTGCTGAAGACCAGATGGGCAGAGCAGGAAAAGAGAGATAGGAGAGAGAAGATGAAAAACAGAGAAAGGGGAGACACAGATACAATGGTTCGCTGGTGCACTACAGGGATGACTACATAATTCAGGAAGAGTTTTCAGTCAGAGGGTTTTACAGATCTGCTGCAGCACAGACCTCTACAGGAGAACCTCCAGACCTCTACAGGAGATCCTTCGGACCTACAGAAGACCCTTTCAGACCTCTGCAGGAGATCCATTCGACCTATACAGGAGATCCTTCAGACCTTTACGGTAAATCCTTAAGGACGTCTCCAGTAGATCTTTCAGACCTCTACAGAAGATCCTTCAGACCTCTACAGAAGATCCTTCAGACCTCTACAGGAGATCCTTCAAACCTCTACAGGAGATCCTTCAGACCTCTACAGAACATCCTTCAGACCTCTACAGGAGACCCTCCAGACCTCTACAGGAGACCCTCCAGACCTCTACAGGAGATCCTTCAGACCTCTACAGAACATCTTTCAGACCTCTACAGAACATCCTTCAGAACTCTACAGGAGATCCTTCAGACCTACAGAAGACCTTCAGACCTCTGCAGGAGATCCTTCCGACCTCTACAGGAGATCCTTCAGACCTCTACAGAACATCCTTCAGACCTCTACAGGAGATCCTTCAGACCTCTACAGAAGACCCTCCAGACCTCTACAGGAGATCCTTCAGACCTCTACAGGAGATCCTCCAGACCTCTACAGGAGATCCTTCAGACCTCTACAGAACATCCTTCAGACCTCTACAGAACATCCTTCAGACCTCTACAGGAGATCCTTCAGACCTCTACAGGAGACCCTCCAGACCTCTACAGGAGATCCTTCAGACCTCTACAGGAGATCCTTCAGACCTCTACAGGAGACCTTCCAGACCTCTACAGGAGATCCTTCAGACCTCTACAGAACATCCTTCAGAACTCTACAGGAGATCCTTCAGACCTACAGAAGACCCTTCAGACCTCTGCAGGAGACCCATATGACCTATACAGGAGATCCTTCAAATCTCTACAGGAGATCCATTAGACCTCTACGGGAGATCCTTCAGACCTCTACGGGAGATCCTTCAAATCTCTAGAGGAGATCCATTAGACCTCTGCAGGAGACCCATCTGACCTATACAGGCGATCCTTCAGACCTCTACGGGAGATCCAGAATTTGGTTTATGTGGTTGGGAAAGAGGTGGGAACGACACAGAAACCTCCAGACTGACACTCAGATGTTCAAACTGTCAGTGAACACAACTTAAAAAATACAGGACACCGACATGGAAATGGACACCGTGGTGGAAATGGACACAGACGTAAAAATGGACATGGTGGAAATGGACAGGCGTAGAAATGAACACAGACGAGGAAATGGACAAAGACATGGAAATGGACATCAACTTGGAAATTGACACAGATGTGGAAATGGACACCAACGTGGAAATGGACATAGATATGGAAATGGACACAAATGTGGAAATGGACACCGTGGTGGAAATGGACACCGTGGTGGAAATTGACACAGATGTGGAAATGGATGCAGACGTCGAGATGGACACAGACATGGAAATGGACACAGACGTAGAAATGGACACAGATGGGGAAATGGACACAGACGTGGAAATGGACACCAACGTTGAAATGGACACCGTGGTGGAAATGGACAGAGATGTGGAAATGGACACAGTCGTGGAAATGGACACATATGTGGAAACGGACACACACGTAGAAATGGACACAGACGTTGAAATGGACACAGACGTTGAAATGGACACAGACGTTGAAATGGACACACACGTAGAAATGGACACAGATGTGGAAATGGACACAGACGTGGGAATGGATACACACGTAGAAATGGACACAGACATTGAAATGGACACAGATGTGGAAATAGACACCAAAGTTGCTGTGGAAGGAAACCTGTCAGACCTCCATGAGAGTCATGTTTGCAATCACATATGTGGTCTTGCACACGCATCACGTGAACACGGAGACAATCAAACAGGACGGAAGAGGACTAGTGTCCATACAACACCAAGATTGCGAGATTGGCTGAGACATTTGACAAGAGGGCGAGGAATAGGGGAGCAACTTTAAACGAATGAGAGCCTGAAAGTCAGGAAGGCAGAGAAAAGTCTGATAAAGGAGTGATAAAAGGAGGAAGATCGAGAGAGAAAATGATTTAAGCGAAGAGATGGAGCACAGTGATAGAGTGATGAAAAGACAGATAGTGGTTTGAAAGAGAGAGAGTGATGAAACAGAGGGATACATGGAGAGGGAACAGTCCTGTCTTGTTGCTAGGCAACTGTGCTGCTCCTCTTTGAAGTTTTCTCTCATTGTTTTTTTTTTAATATAACAATCAGGTCACAGTCAGGCTCAGCAGTAACCATAGCGACCACCTCTGCACCACACCTGTTGGCCTGTACTACCCACTCACCCACCCACCCCCCACCCCAGAGAGTGAGAGAGAGAGAGAGAGAGAGAGAGAGAGAGAGAGAGAGAGAGAGAGAGAGAGAGAGAGAGAGAGAGAGAGAGAGAGAGAGAGAGAGAGAGAGAGAGAGAGAGAGAGAGAGAGAGAGGCCCCGGGGCGATCCACTCCTGAGGCTCATTGGATGACATCAGCCCAGACGACGTCCCAACTTCCAGCTGAATGATTACCTGACAGGTCATCCACTGACACGGGCCCCGGAGTCAGGGGGGCCCCGGGGTCAGGAGGGCCCCGATGTTAGCAGGGCCCCGGAGCCAGGGGGGCCCCTCCTGCGCCGTGACCCCTACAAAGGAACACAAAACAGCAATCATGCATCAAAACTAGACAGATAACTTAAATACAACCACAAAACAAGTCAGAATGCAACTACAGACAAAAATATAACAAAAACGAAACTACGATATGACAAACCACAAACGTCACTATAGCAGTTTAGAAGCGCCCCTGAAGCGACTATCCACTCTGCTCCACGAAAAATACGTGGTTTTGGTGGTTATTTTACCACAGCAGCCTGAGCTGGCGGGACGTCGGATGTGAGAACGCCATCGGGAATCCGGGGAAGTTTACAGACGAAACGCCACGCGCCGGCTCCAGCATCACTCATCTCTCTCATAATGAGAACAGCAGAAACGACGGGTCTCGGGGACCAGTTAATCTGTAAGCCAGCAGATTTGCTTTGAGTTAAAGTCTGTGATTCTCGCTGAGAACGCAGCGCTCACGATTCTTCGCCTCTGAAACTCTCCAGGTGGGACCTGAGGTCGCGCCGAGGATGGGGTCAAACTGCTGTTCCCTCTGGATCACCGCGGTTACGATCCTTAGATGTGAGTGGTGTCACGGGTCAGTCTTTTAAAAACATTTCTGAAGGTTTTGCAAAGTTGTCTAGTGTGTGGTGGGCATATTCATCTGAGAGATGTGTAGTCTGAGAGCGGCCTGAACGTTGGACCGAATGACCGGCAAACTCATCTCTGATCCTGCAGAACCGCAGCCGTGGAAGCTGTGGGGCTTTTATTCTGAAAAATTCTGATGAAAGGAGGGCGATGCTCACTATGACCAGGAAACTGTTGTGTCACACACACACACACACACACACACACACAGATGTGCTGGATATCAGACAAACCTCAGGGAAGCAAAAATAAATACAGAGTGAGATGCAGAGAATTTGTTCTGCTCTGAAGCTTCGACCTCATAAACTCAAGATTCAACTGACAGCTGCACACACACACACACACACACACACACGCACACGCTCACGCTCACGCACACACACACACACACACACACACACACACACACACACACACACACACACACACACACACACACACACACACACACACACACACACACACTTACACACTCTTTGTCATGCATGCTGCTGGCTGTTTCACGCCGACTAAAAAGATTAACGGCAGATCGGCATCAATTTACACCGAGGGAGGGGGGAAGGGGGGAAGAGGGGGAGAAAAATGTTTTCTGTGAAAGAAAAAAGAAAGAAAAGAAAAACAACCTGCTGAAACTGAAATATGCAAGAGTCTTCCTCTCAGGACAAATGCTGCTCTTCCTCCGCATCAGTTCATTCAGATCCACACAGCCTCCTCATCCTCCCCATCTTCATCTCTTCAGGAATGGAAAGGAAAGGAAAGATGCCAACGAAGTAAAAGAAGAGAGTGGAAACAGGAGTCAGAAACGGTGAAACGTGAGGAGGGACGGAGGCTTCGACCCTCAACTGGCTTCAATTAAGTAAATTACAGAGCGAGGCGGAGGAGGCGAAACCAGAACTGTCAGCTGATTACAGGGTGACGGTTGGCCCAGTCTAAACCTGAACCTGGACCAGCCCGACTATGCTATTTTGGGCTCCAGCTGGAAACTGTGATTGTGCTGCTGAACACTAACCGCAGGAGGCTGGAGGCTTCTGCCTGTACCGTCTGAACCGAGCCTCGGTCCGGCTCGGTTCTCCGGTCGGAGTTAGCTCCAGGTGGAGCTAACTCCGACCGGGGAACCGAGCTGGACCTCAGGTGTAGATGGCTTCTGTTAGCGCCTGCTAGCATTGTTTATTCCAGAGAGCACCACATGGCTGCTCCAGGACTTTCATGATCCCTTTAGGTCCAGTAACCCTTTTCGCTGTGGAGAACTTCTGTTGAGACCTGTTAGCTGCAGTTGGCCATGCGCTACAGCTAACTCAGGTTAGTTAGCTGCTGCACGCCCCTAACTACGTTATTTCGCCTGGTTTTAGACCAGCTTCTGTCCTCAGTCGTCCCGCACTCAGCAGACACATTTGAGCCTGATCCGGAATACCTTTGGCCCTGACGTGGCCCCAACGTGTCCCCGACGTGTCCCAATTCAGGACCTGGACCGAACGCGGGTTTTAGCACGTGTTTAGCACAAACCAAAGAGCCGGAGACGCGAGGAGATGAAGCAGAAGTTCTGCACATTGTCCTGGCCTCAATGTCGTTAGTCAAAGCCCAAAAACTGTAGATGTGGTCCGGGTTTGGGCCATCCCAGAACCCCTCCTGGTTCCTGACAAGGTTCCTGGGGATGAGTTCCTTTGGTGGAAGCAGTCCTCCGTCTGACGGACTGTCAGGATGGGACTAACGGATCATGCCACACTTCTCGGGTTCTGTGGACCACAGCAGAGCCAGAAGACAGTTGGACTTTAAATCTGGTAGTGTTTGTTTGGGACCCCCACTAGGGCCACGTTTACACGTAGCCGGGTATTTACAAAAACGGATATTTCCCCCTCTACGTTTTCAAAAAAATCCTCGTTTACACGAAGCGGCATGAAAACGCCGTTAAGGTGCTATGAGCAGCCAAACCTGCAGGGGGCAGTACGGAGCGCGTCGCCGCGTACCCTACGCCGTAGGCTCTGCGTTGGTGTAACGCGGAACCATAAATCAGCCTTGACTGCCAGTTACTTCCAAGACTGAACGAGAGTCTTTCGTTTGGAGTGACAGAGAAGTGGAGTTAGACCCCGTCCACACGTATATCTGGGTATCTGCTAAACCGAAGATATTAAGATATTAACGCGGCAGCTCCGTGGCGGGACATGGGGGGACTCGGGCTCGTTAACTGCGGCTTACAGAGAAGGACACGCGCCTGCCGGGGAAGCTGCAGCTTCCCTGCGAGCCGCAGATGATCTACAGGTTTAGAATGCTTATGAATGTGGTCGAAAACGCAGATCTTCGGTTATTTGTGGAAGGGTTTTTTTTTTTTTAAACGATGTAATGTGGATACAAATTGTTTTATAAACGGAGGGGGGGAAATATTCGGTTTTAAAAATACCCGGCTACGTGTGGACGGGGTCTTACTTTTTAAGTGTGACTTTAGAATATAAAATACAAGAAAATATTGACAGTGGCCAAACAAATTGTAAACACAGGTCGCACAAATGATGCTGGTGACGTTTTTGTGATGTTCTGAGCCTAAATCTCCGTTTTCCTCCGTTTTCCTCTGTTTAGACGCAAACGTGAAAACTGAGTTTTTGAAAATCTCCACTTTGGCCGGCGTTTTCAGAAATTATCTAAGACTAAGACTAAGACTAAGCCTAAGACTGCAGCCTCAGAGGGGTTAACACGGTGGTCATGACGGTAACTCAGCCTCTGTGAGTTTATTTAAGTCCAGTTCCTTGGGGGTTGGAGCGTCGTGTCGGCGCTCAGCCAACAGTTGAACCCGTCCACGTGGGTTATCCTCGGCTCTGAAAATGTTCTGATCAACACAAACTCAGGTGATTATTGATCATCACAGATGAACAGATCTCTGTAATTCCCTGAATCGGAACCCACATAAAGAGCTCCTTTATCAGCACCAGTGCTGGCCCAGAACCAGCACTGGAACTGGTTTGGTGGAAAAGGGGTATCAGGGCCCCCTCAGATGCCCCTCGTGGCGAGACCAACTGCAGAATCCAGCATTTGTGGAGATGTATGCTGAGAAATAAAGATTATTATCTTGTTAAATCTGCTTAAACATTGTTCTTTATTTTAATTTTTTTTTAATTTTTATTTGGTTGATCAATTGGAATTTAAACTGATAAAACATAAACTGAAACAGCTCACTTCAAGGTATTGGAGTGTTACAAAATAGGGCCTCAAATAAGAATCTTGCACAGGGCTTCAAAAAGCTGGAACCAGCCCTGGAAAAAATGTAAATGTCGTCTGTAGTAACGTCATTAAGTCTCGGCAAGAGGACATGGCCGCAAAAACAAGAGCTTCTGTTTTTACATGGTTTTTACACCCCTCACCTGCACACACCTGAGTGCAGGGCCCTCAGGGGGGGTCATCCTCACACCTGATACAGATGAAAAGTCACAGCCGACTGTCTCATTCACGAGTTTGTATTTCAGTGTCAACCATCTCTGTTCTTCATCTCTTCATCGCTGGTTTTCTCATCAAAGTGTGCTCCTGCAGCCCCCCCCCCTCCTCCTCCTCACAGCCTCTTCATCATCCCCCTCTGTTTGCATTTCCACCTTTTTTCCTCAGTTTTCCTCACTCCTCCGTCCCTTCATCTCCCCCATCCCCCTTTATTTTTACATGCGTATCCTCACCTCCCTTCCCACATCTCTCCCTCTCCCTCTCTCTCTCTCTATCAGTCCTGCTCTCCACATCTGGCTCCGGGAGGAGAAAAACAGCAGAGTAACAAACCGGACTGAACCAACCTCCCCATTCCGGAGGGGTAGGGGGGGTAAAACATCTGCTTCCCTTTTCAAAAGACACCCAGGTCGCTTCGTGTCACCATGGAAACAGACCTTACTCCGTCTCTACGTGTGTATGAACACTTTGACCGGCGGTCCGAGTCCCCGGCGGCCCGGTTTGACCAGGTTTGACGGGCCCTGACCGCTTCTTCCCCCCCCCCCGGTGGGTGGATCGGTCCGGCCGGGGGGCCGGCCGCGGCGGAGCGGGGCAGAGCGAGCCGAGCCGAGCCGAGGCGAGGCTGTGTGAGTGTGACGGAGCGCGGCGCGCCGCTCTGCTCTCTGCTGCGGATTATTCCCTCACTTTTAACCAACGCAGGACGTGTTTTTACCTGCCGGGGACCCCGGACTGCCCCCCCTCCCTCAGGACTGGCCTCCCCCCCTCCTGCGCGCAGCTTTTATGTGAGGAGGCGCCGAGGCTGCGTGGATAAGTTCTGGATACATACCTGACTGGACTTTGCTGCGCGCCCCCGTGCAGGTGAGGTCCGCGGGGCCGCGCGGGCTGCGGGGCGGCGGGGATGTGAGGAGGACTCCCGGTGGAGGAGATGTGGAGATGTGGAGATGTGGAGGGAGGGGGGTAGTGGGGGGTATTTGGGGGGTAAACGCCTCGTTTTTCTCCGCCGCATCAGCGCTCATCTGCCGCTGCTGCTGATGCGCGTGTTTACCTGCGGAAACGTGCTGCTTTCCGGGGCTCGGGGGGCTGCAGGGTGCAGCAGGGTGCAGGAGGGTGCAGCAGGGTGCAGAAGGGTGCAGCAGGGTGGCATTCCCCCCCCCCGGGGGGGGCCCGGCCCGGCTCCTTTGCTGCTTCGGTGCGTAAAGCCTGAATTATGGTTCCGCGTTAAAACGACGCGGAACCACGAACCCTACGGCGTAGGGTACGCGGCGACGCGCACCGTACGGCGCGCGTCGCCGCGTACCTTACGCCGTAGGCTCTGCGTTGGTGTAACGCGGAACCATAAATCAGCCTTAATAAAAGAGGCGTTTTTTTCCGGCCGCAAACGTGCTTTTCTGTGTGTCGGAGGGGGAGAATGGCTGGCTGGGGGAGGGAGAGGAGGTGAGGGGGAGGAGGAGGGGGTCTAGGAGGTAGCAGCACGGCTCCAGACGCCGATCCATTAAAGAGGAACAAAGGGGGGGGGGAAGGCGGCGGAAAAACGCTCCAAACCGCGGCAGATCTGCGCAAAAACCCGCAGGCTGCTGCCCCCAAAACCCCGCTAGACTGAGCCCACTATAGGAGCCCCGAACCAGGTCCCGGAGTCTGGGCTGCTGGCACCGATCCGGACCCGCTGAAGGGGATCAGTCATCCGGTCCGTGCTCCGATCAGACTGGATCGATGAAATGATGGATGACAGCTCCCGCGGATCAATGAAGCGATCGGGAGTGAAAGACAGCGGGAAATCTTCTCTTATTTACAAACACAAAACCCAAACACAGCTGCCTGATTGATCTGTGATCAATAAGTGAAGGGAAGGGTTGATGGATGAGTTCTCCTGCACATGTCCTTACTGGCAGATGCTCGGTAATCAATGATCTGATCATCAGTAACCTGATGGATCACAGAGGTCAGAGTCAGATCAGTGACAGGGGAGATCAGATCCAGATGATCCTGATCAAACTCATCAATCACCGCTGATGTCGGAGTGGAGAATAAAACATAGATGAAGCAGTTTCCTTCTTCGTTAATCACTTTAATGCTGGAAACCATCAAACAGCTGCTGCAGATGTTTCACAGCGTTTATTCACTTCACACCAAACACTTAATCACGCCAATAATCAGCTGATCAATCAGTGAGAATGATCAGCTGACGATCAGCCAACGCTGGGACAAAGACATGGACGAGACATCAGTCAGGACCAGGATGGAAACAGGAGCCGAAGATGAGACGAGAGAAAAGAAGCACATTATCTCAGAAACTGAAAAATGCACTCAGGAGGAGACTGCAGCGTCTTCGTTGGGGGGTCCATTATGAAAAGTAAATAATAATGTTAATAATAACATAATAACAATAATACTAGTTAATAATAAATGGAATAATAATTAAAACGTCCCGTGACTGAGGTGGACCCCAGCGATGGAGCTCCTGGTCCTGGTTCTGGCCCTTGGTCTGTTTCGGGTCTAAAGACCTCTCGCTGGGTCGCCACATTTGATGCACAGTTGAAAATGGAAATTGGACGATTTTCTCTGCTTTTATCTGCTTTTATCTGAAGTGTTGCAACAAATAATTCACAAAAAGAGATTTCCCCAAAAGGGAAGTGAGGCTTCATCAAGCGAAACCTTCCAAACGTCTGCACAGCAGCAGGGAGGCTGGCGATGGCAGTAAAGACGTATTGATTAAAGGCTTATTAATGACTGACCTATCAGTAAGCTCCGCCCCTTAAATGCTGCTGAGCCAATGGCTGTTGAGTGTCAGTTCCACAGGGACCAGAACTCAGCTTGCTGTAGTTTTCAGCTCCACATGAAAACGCTGGAAGATCCTGAACCCTCATCAGTTTTATGGTGTTCAGTACTAACATGAACTAGTGTGTGGAGTTCACCGCCCACCACAAACGAAGTTAGCTTTAAATCTCGTGCTAGGTAGGTAGTACGAGACCTGAAGTCATGTCTTTTTTAAATTAAGCTAATAAAAGTTAATTTAATTTCCCCCATCGGTGCATGAACAGTGTTGTTTCTGGTTGTTGTCAGGAAGACACGGACGCGGATAGTCACCGTTGTAAAACTGTAAACATGTCTCTGGTAGATGTGTGAGGGCAGGGCTTACTGATGGGTCAATTCTGCTGCCATTGTTTGATTTTGATTGTTTTGATTCGTGTGCCTTGGACCCTCATGTATGAACCATCACAAAGAGCCCGCCCCACCCGCTCACAATTGGCTCGGTACGTTATGTACCGGTGGACTGTTACTATGAATAAGAGGGATGAAAGAACCAATTTACAAGTTTTTGTGTGGTGAATTTGTTGGACTGGCCAACGTTTGACCAGCTTCTTCATCTTTATCTCCACACATTGTTTCCTGCTGTTCGGGGGGAGGAGGGGGACACAGTCACAACTCTTTTTTTTAGTTTAGTTTAGTTTAGTGTTTAGTTTAGTAGTAGTTACCCTGAACAGAAGAGGAAGACGGGGGAGGGTTGAAGTACCAGACTCCGCCCTTTGGTTGAAACATGAGCTTTTGTACTTTCTTGCTCTGGTATTTTAACCAAATGAGTCATTTCATTTTATTAAGACCTCAGAAGTTGTGTCATCCTTTAAAAAAGGCTCATAATTTAGAGTCATCTGAACAATGTGTTTTGATCCTCGTCTGCCGAACCGAAATCCGCTCATTCACTCACTCATCCACATGTTCCACTATGACAACTGGAACCTACTTGACAGACGGACCCTGAGCTTCTCGTTGTCTTTAACCGGACCGGCCTGCACCGCAACCATTTAACTCCTTAAAGACCGATTAAAGCTTCTCAGGCAGAATGTATTGTCTGACGTTTTTGTGGATGTCGGTAATGATGAGTCAAGCCTCAGCTGGTTGTTTTACTTAAAACGATGAAGGTGGAGAAACATCGTCCTCTTTCTGCGTCAGAAGACGGTGCAGGCGTCCCTTGATCCCAGCAGGTCGCAGTTTTAACCCTGGACGCCGCTGCGGTCCAGTCGCTATGCATCTGTCCGGTGTGGGTCCATTCGGGTCATGTTTGTAGGACAGAGTGTAGCTAACTGGTCCTCTGTAGATGTGGAAGTGAGGTTGGATGACATGTGCAGGTTTTCTTCTTTAAACTAATTCCACCGGCCTAGCGGTGTGACAATAAAAGGAAGTTGAGTTGAGTTGCTCATTCATGATTGTTATTGTTATTATTGTTGTTATTATTATTATTATTATTATTATTATTATTATTATTATTATTTGCTACATTTAGCACGTTTTTAAACTGCATAACTTTTCAAACGTACTTTAATTTCATGGAAGTGCATACATTGATTAGCAGTGGACTGGGATCAATAATCAATAGTAACATCAATGAGTGACAGATAGCGGAGGCTGCAGGCCTGCGTTTTAGCCTCTTAGCCTTTGTTAGCGGCGTTAGCGATGCTCAGCAGCGTGATGGTGTTTCAGGTTTGTTTTTCCTCCGTTTACATTAAATTACATCCAACCTACGCGTCCTTGCTGATGTTCCATCTGCCCAATGGTTGCTATGGTAACCTGCAAGCACAGGACTGACGTAAACAGAGCAGAGTGGAGGTTGGTGAACTGACTGTCACCGATGGTTATGTTTTGGTGAGGGCCTGTGATTCCACAGAGCCAGATCAATACTTAAATATTTATGAATGAATCGGGTCATTGCTCCAAGCCAAGGCCTCATACTCCCTGAGCTTCATGAAGACTTTGGACTGGAGGGGTGTTTTAGCTCTGACTGGTGGTACAAGTCCACCAGAACATGAATACAGACAAGAATGCATCCTGGGAAATGTCAAGTATTTTGTGCCTGCATGCTAACAATGCTGAACCAGCATGATGAGCCCGTTAAACGTCACCGAAGATCCAGTCAGCTTATCCGACCAGAACAAACCGCGGTTGTCTGATCCCGAAAGCCTCTGGTTCGCTGTGAGCTGCAGTTTCCAGGAACGCCCCTGAAAAGTCTGAAAGATACTAAACGTGTTATTTGTCCTGATTTTGGGGATAAAACCAGCTGCAGAAGTATTTAAAGGAACAAACATTAATGTCGGGTCCAGCAGTGTGGCGGCCGACCGCAGCAGGGTGGAGCTGCTGCACCCGGTTCTTCAGGGAAAAGCAGTTTTTACATCAGCTTCGTTCACCGTCGGTGCAATGAGCCTGACGGAGGCTGCAGGACTGTCGTAGTTTCACTTCCCTAAAGATCCAGCTCACATCACATTTTCCATGCATATGTGTGTGTGTGCGTGTGTGTCCGTGTGTGTGTGTGTGTGTGTGTGTGTGTGTGTGTGTGTGTGTGTGTGTGTGTGTGTGTGTGTGTGTGTGTGTGTGTGCGTGTGCGTGTGTGTGTGTGTGTGTGTGTGTGGTCAACAGTGTCCGGGTGGTGTCCAGTTCAGCTCCTGAGAGAATCAAACATGTGGACACCACAGCTGGATCATCACAGCTGGACATGTTAGGAAACCTTTGGAGAAACATTTGCTCTGGACGTGCGTGCGGGTTTCTTATTTCCCAACATTCCCGGTGTGCGCGTGCACGGGACTAAAGCAGCGTTGGCAGTCACAACAATAATAAACCTCTTTAACCCCTGAACTCGAAAGGCTTGGTAGTGGGTCCAGAAGAGCCAAAATATAAATATTCTCACCTAAAAAAGGGGAAAAAGTAAACTGTAGAGATCATTGACTCCAAATTGTGATACAGACGAACCGGAGACGCCAACAGAACAGCCGGCCGGTCGTACTTTTGTCCAAATAATGTAATGGTTTATACACATATTCATTAGCCAGGCCTGGTCGGACATCAGCAGGACATCACATCTCGGACGAAGCTAGAACTAGGTCATCTGCCGTTACCATCCAGTCCACAACCTGCTCAACTGCCGCTGAGGTTGGCATCTGCCCTCACGTTGGCTGGTTTCTGTGGTAAACTTGACCCTGCAGACTGAATCAAAGCTCAGTAAGAAGAACTGAAGCAGAACCGAGCTGATCTGAGAAGAATGTGGTGTTGACGTTCAGGACAGACGGACTGATGAAGACTCCAGCGCCTGCAGGGGAAGAGTCTGGAAACACAATAACAATAAATGCATTTGGCTCTTCAATAAATGGTGGACTCCGTTCACTTCATGGTGTGATATTTGACATTGAACCACTTGGTTTTTGAATCACTGACTTTAGAGTTTATCTCACTTAAATGTGGTGTTATTTGATTATGTTTACTCACAAAACACTTGATTTGGGTCCTCGGGGGAAACACGTGGTTGTGCTTTTCCTTATTTCGTGCCATGTACAGCGCCGTGAGAAGGCTGCATCGTGTGGATGTGATGTCCTGTTGTGGACATCAGTCCACGTGGCTTTTCCCTGATTCAGCTTTGAGCGGTGAATAATGCGCTAGAGGTCACAACCTCGGTAGAACCGGGGCGTTTTCACAGATTCGGACAAAACCTCGGTTGCAGTAACGGAGCAGATGAATAGGTTCTGGGGCATTTCTGTGATTTAAATCTAAGTTGTCACAGTGTTTCCAATTGTTTGAAACCAAATTTCTTTTTCAGTGAGAATAAAACTAAACTAAAAAGATTATGATGGTTGTGAAGCTAAATTCAGGTCACACACCACAGCACGTTGGGGGTGAGGAAGTTAATAGTGTTAAAATTCATTGTTTGTAAATCCACAACGTCGACTCAGCGATGAAGCACTTGGGCGTCGCTGTTGTGAGGAGGCGGGAGGCTCTGTGAGGAAATGTTTTAAACCTCTCTGTGTTGATGAGTTGTGAATGCAGAACGTGCACTTACTCTCGTCAGGGCGACCCCACTGCAGCTGTAGACCTACAGGTCATAGATCATCATTATCGTGCTATTGGAAAGCCATCACAGGCTTTTACTATGGAGTATTGATCACCTATACGTTTGTTTGTGTGTGTGTGTGAGTGTGTGACTTTTTGTGTGGTTGGTTGTCATTGAGGTGGAATCAGGTCAGTGTGTCACCTGCAGCCTGTTTGTGGTTCACAGGTAGATGTCAGTGATGTAATCAGATGCTTTGTCTCCTGCAACACCTCATTGATAAAGCACCAACAGACCTGAGCTAAGGGCTCGCTGAGTCAGCGGTGAGGAAACCCTGAGTCAGCAGCGTTTCAGCGCTGATTCACGGCCAACCAGCCAGCCAGTGACCGCCCCCTCTGCTCTGATGTCATCTTCTTGTGCACCTACAAGTATTTCAGTATAAATGTACCGAAGTTTGTCTAAAAGTTTGTAATATTCAGTTACAAAGTTCTGCTTCAACAGTTCAACAGTTCTGCTTCAGTTTCTAAATGCTAAAAAGTCTGTTTGTACAAATTCCTTCAGCAGTAAGACTTTCAGTATTTCTTCTTTCAATACTTTTAATCCTTTTTGAGTTTCTCTTCTCTTTTATACTGTTGTCTGTTCTATTGGGTATTTATCTATTGATTCCTGATCAGAGACTTGATCAGTAATTCGTAGACATGCCCGGTTGCAGTTTCCTTGGCTGAGTGTGACTTTCTTTGTTAGAAATAACAATCAGCCGTCGAGAGCAACTTCACCAACGTTTATGTGGTCCAGTTCTTCCCGTATGACCTTTTTCTGGTACCGGTTTCCTCACCTGGATGTTGGGTATCAGCTGATGTCGAGTGCTGATCCGATTCTGGTTTCCAACTAAATGCTAATGCTTGATAGTGAGTTCAGTCCAACAACACACACGACACCTTCAGACAACTTTACATAACTTCCTGTTCTGGCTCATAGATAAATGAAGAAAAGTAAATCTGCTAATAACAGTTATGAGGTGTCGGATGTTGCAAAGACACAGCAACCACAACAGCAACCTCAACAGCAACAACTAGCACCACAACAGCGACAGTCTCCACAAAACAACCACAACAACAATGATAACAACCACATTCCATCTTGTGTTTAGAGGTTGTACTTTTCTGTGTTTGTGTTTTGTTGCAGTGTTACAGCCGTACAACATACATACTACAGCGTATTGCTCCATTGTCTTTCCAGAAACAATGTAGCGTTAACAGGAAGTTTTTACGAGTAAAAAAAGAATGCATTGTTTATATGCGGATATGATCTTAATTTCACTGCACATTTTAAGGATAATTGATGTACTATTATTTTCTTTTAAACACACACAACTCTCCCCCAACCTTGCCCCCCCACCAGCTGCATCTTGAGGTTACAACAGGTCAAAATGTCCTCACTTTCCACACAACCTGAAAAGATCCGTCAAGGACTTGAGTCCCCACAACGACATATATACAAGTTTAGAACACACTTTCAGGATGAGCTGAGGAACGAGCAGGAAACAATGCACTGACACTCTTCACTTCCTTCCTCGATGCCTCTGTCTGACCTCCAGCAGCTGGTTGTGTGTGTTTTAGAGACCAGGGTCAAACACATACATATCTGAGAGTCTGTGTGTGTGTGTGTGTGTGTGTGTGTGTGTGTGTGTGTGTGTGTGTGTGTGTGTGTGTGTGTGTGTGTGTGTGTGTGTGTGTGTGTGTGTGTGTGTGTGTGTGTGTGTGTGTGTGTGTGTGTGTGTGTGTGTGTGTGTGTGTGTGTGTGTGTGTGTGTGTGTGTAAGTATAATTACGCTGTATACACAGTTGAGGCACTTGCAGTTGATTATTTTCTGTTTATTTTACTGTTTTGAACCACATCCTCTGATGTTTGGATGAAACTGGTCCAGTCTTCTCTCGTGTTGGTTCACTGCTATTGTTTATTAGTTTCATGATTTCTGAGAGTGCGCTAAAGATGGTGGGGGGGTTCTACTCATTAACTAGACGTCGCTCAGCGTTTCAGGTCTGAAACAGAGGAACTCGCGTCCAGGGACGCCGGCCCTCCGCAGGGATGTGACGCACGTGTGATTTGGAGGAAATGAGTTTTCTCCTTCGACCGGAGACACTTTTATTTTCTGTTTGTTTTCGCATGGTCTGAACTCCCGACTTCAGCATGAACTCCTGGGCGTCTGTTTGCTTTTTCAAGGCCTTCCAGTTGAGTCGAATAGCACCGGCGCTCCAATAATCCGAGCAGACGAGGACTGCGTTCACGTCCGCGCACGTGTTGCGTGCAGGTCTGTGGACGCGGCTGCAGCAGCTGAGCGTGCAGCTTCAGCTGCAGACCTATTTTAAACCTCCGGTCTGCCTGCGTCTCCTCCACCGAGAGGATTCGTCTTTTTCCGGCTGTGAAACAAGACACTTGGACACAATAACTGCTCACTTTGGAAGCTACATTAGATAGTTGCTTAGTTATGCTCCAACATCGCATCTTTCATCTATGTCTTTTCCTGTATTTGTGGCTGATGGACATCTGCAACGGCTCTCTGGACGGGAGAGCTCTGGGTGCAGGATCAGCTGGGAGTTAGGCGACCTCAGAGCTCAGGATTTTAGGAATGTTCGGCTTGTTTTAAGCCGACGGAGGAACAGGCGGGGTCCCCAGACAGAAGTGTCTGGATTCTAGGGGGTACCCTTCAGGAAGATACCCAGAACATGCAGATGGATGGAAGGAATCACTTCATCTCATTCACCATAAACTAGTGAGTGTAGCTTAACTTCGCATAAGTTAACATCTGATGCTAACTAACACTACTGGCATTACAGCTGGAGTCAGGAACTTCCCAAGAATCCAGTCACTGGCCTGAATATTTGAACACATGTTCACGCCCCTCCCAACCTCGCAATTGGAGTCCAGAACTGTCTTAAGCCCCGCCCCATGCTGCCCAAGAGTGCGCATCTGAGCCTCTGGCCAAAGGCTGGCTAACTAACAGTAAACTCAGGTGTTGTGTTGAACCCCAGCGGCCGGTGAAGCTCGTGGCCTTCAGTGGTCTTCGCCCCCAGACCCTTCCAGGCCAACCCGGAGCCGATCGCAACAGCTAACAACATACGAGCCGTTACGGACGCTCTCTTAGCTCTTCGTTCAAACCTCAGATGTCAGATTCACTGAAAATGCTAAACGCCAAATCGCTAACGTGATGATGACGTGACACACTGGGACACATCTGCCACTCATAAGACCTCACCCCCTAATTAAGCATAAATTTGTTGTTCAGTACAGTTTAGATTGATGACTCCTGCACGGTTGTCATGGACGTGAATTCTGGCCATCCTCATCCTTCTCTTCAGTACAATAACTGAGTTCCTCTGGATCTGGCTTGGACTTCCAGGAGGCGGTACCAGCAGACGCAGAAGATGATATCGATAAAAAAATGTTCTGGAGTGTAGAAAAGGAGCAAGCACGTTTCTGCTGTTTGGACCCAAGTTCTGGTGGTTAATGAGGCCCGGGACGGCAGATTTGCGCCTCTGATGGAGGATAAACTTACAGGAACGCTCAAGTGTTCCCAGCAGAGCGAGTGGAAGTGAGGAGAGGTTTGTGCTTCTCCACTGAAGCGCATCAGAGTCGTCGTGGCGACCCAATCTGACGCCGGCCCTGTTCTGCGAGGTCACGGCGCCGGGACGGAGGGGAAAAAGGCGCAGTGGCAGCAGAGGTCCGTTCAGGTGTGAAAAATGAGGGCAGCGTTGGCGCAAGGACACGTCTGAGCAAACGGATCTGATGGGATGGATGCGTGTGTGTGTGTGTTGTAGCTCATGAATCCTTCAGCGCCGACGCTGAGCAGCAGGAAATGTGTGAAGGAGGAACTGTGAGTATTTTAGCTGCGTGCACGCTCTTTAAAAACTCCAGGAATGTGGATGGCGGCGGGCGGAGCAGCACGTCACCTCCATCTTCCTTCTGCAGCAGTTTTTCTGAGCATCATGAAAACACATAGCAGAGCTTCTAAAACATCCTGAGGGGAGCTTCTGACCCAGACCGGCGGTACTCAGGCAGCAGGACCCCGAGGACCCTGTCTGGATTAAAACCGGGCTTCCTGGGTTCAGAGTTGGGCCGGACCTGAAATGGCATCAGTCTCTTATGGTTTCGGTATCCTGGACCTCACATGAGGTTTTTCTGCTCTGCTGGGTTCAGATCAGGCCTCGGACATCTAAATCCGGGTTAGGCAACCCTGGTCCTCCCTGGTCCCCCCAGGTCCTCCCTGGTCCTCCCTGGTCCCGGGCCTCCCTGGTCCTCCCTGATACTCCCCGGACCTCCCCGGTCCTTCTGCATGCCGTTTGATACACGTCTCCGTGCATCAACAGTTGCGTTCAAGTCAACGCAGCGTCATCAGCTTGTCATCAAGGTGTTAATGAAGCAGACGTTTGTATCAGGGGACACTGGAGAACAGAATCTCTGGAGATCTTTAATCGCTTGGGTTGAGATCTGGTTTTCCAGCTTTCAGAGTCTTTCATCATTCATGGTGACAGTTGTAGGAGGACCGGAGTGAACCCGGAGGAACCTCAGGGCCTGGAGAACCTCTGCAGAGCGGTGCCATGGGCTCAGTCGATGAAAGAGATGGGTCCTCTGATGGTCTGTCCACTGGTCCCCAGAGCTGGCTGAAACCAGTCAAAAACCAAAAACCAAAACCAGTCTGGACCGGGATTGGGGTGTGAAACCAGATCTGGACCAGGACTGGGGTGTGAAACCAGTCTGGACCAGGACTGCGGTGTGAAACCAGGCTGGACCAGGACTGGGGTGTGGAACCAGTCTGGACCAGGACTGGGGTGTGAAACCAGTCTGGACCAGGACTGCGGTGTGAAACCAGGCTGGACCAGGACTGGGGTGTGAAACCAGTCTGGACCAGGACTGGGGTGTGAAACCAGTCTGGACCAGGACTGGGGTGTGAAACCAGTCTGGACCAGGACTGGGGTGTGAAACCAGTCTGGACCAGGACTGGGGTGTGAAACCAGGCTGGACCAGGACTGGGGTGTGAAACCAGTCTGGACCAGGACTGGGGTGTGAAACCAGGCTGGACCAGGACTGGGGTGTGAAACAGGGCTGGACCAGGACTGGGGTGTGAAACCAGGCTGGACCAGCAGCGTCTCGCTCCGCTAATGGACCCCATCAGCAAGACTTCTCTTTATGACCTCCAAGGCCGAAAATAGCGCTGAGAGCAGTTTCAGGCGGCGTGACCCGGCTGCCAGTCAGGAATAAACTTTGTTAATGAGGAAGGTCGGAGGTCACCTGAAAATGAAATGTCAGTTGCTGGTTTGTGTTGGTTTGAAACCCCACAGGTGTCCTTCTCCAACCCCCAGAAAATCATGTTTTATTCACCAGAGAATATAAAACATGTCAAATGTTCATTGATCAGCTTTGTTTGAATGTGATGGAAACTGGTCTCTAAACATTCAGAGGTACCAAAAACAAACACCCGGAGGAACATTTGAAGCACCTTACCATCATGACCAACAGATCAAAGACACGATTGGTTTAAAAAAAAAAAAAAGAGAGGCGGAGTCTCAGAAGTGAAGACAGAGGTTCACGAGTCTGAATAAAACTAATGATGAAACCGTTTCAGAATAATGTTCCTCTGCGTCAGTTCAGAAGACTTTGAATAGCTCATCACCTACGGTACAAGATATCATCAACGGCCTCAGTGAATCTGGAGGAATCTCTGTGTGGCAGGGACCAGGACTTAGGATTGTCAGGGCTGCGGTTCATTACAGACAAGAAACTGCTGCACGGAGTCAGAAACTGTAATGGAAACCTAGTCTGCATTCTCTCTTCTAGATAAAACATTTTACATGTCCTCAGTTTCAACATTAATTATCTTTAACATTTGACACAATGCAGAGTCTAAGAAATATCAATAGTCCCTTTTACGCTGCAGGATACGTTAATTACCTGGATTTAGCGTGTTGTCTGTCTTTACTCCAGGTGTCGGGCCGTCATGTTACGCAGTATTGATGGATAACTCCTGACCCCCCCTCAACTTGACTTCAGGTCACCTGGGAGACACTAACACCCCTCACGTTTACTCTGGCCATGAAAGACACGGCTACTAATCTAAAAACGCCCACAGAGGAGTATGAAGTCATCTTTCTGGCGTCTTACAGGAAGTCAAAGCTCTGAGCGTTGAGTCAGGAAGATGTTGGACAGACGAAGGTGATGCCAGCACGGCTCATCACACTAACAGGGTTATTACCATGGCAACGGGACGTTTTCATGGCTTTAACTAGTTTCAACTGTGAGCCACAAGTCTTTTTCATTAAAGTGGATCTTTTGTTTCCCCTCTGGTTCTTCTGTCACGCTGGAAACCGTTGTTTATTCATGCGTTTATGCACCTCTTCCTCCTGGAAGACGTGTTTTTCATTAAGATTTCATGCCTTTCAGATAAAACTCCTCTGTCCGACGGTGGCTGAGAGACGTTGATTAAAAAGGATGGAAGTCTCCGGGCTGGAAACACGCCGTTACATGGAACAAATTAGGATTTTATGTCTTTTTAAGTTGATTATTTTCGCCACATAAATCAGTGAGCCGGAGAATCGGCTCTGCACTCGGCCTTCTGATGATCTGCCTGGTCCAACTGTGAGTCGGTGCTCTGGTGCACGCTTACCTGTTTACTTGGAAAGAGGTTAATCGCTTTCTTTCACAGCGGCGCTCCAGATTCATACGTGGTGACCGCGTTAATTAGCTTCCTACGTGCACCCTGCCTTGTAGGCCACCGTAGCCCGCCTCAAAGGTCCGAGTCCGACTTTGTTTTAGAGGGACACGTCAGCGCTTCTCCAGCACCGGCCCACACGGGTCTTCATGGACAACCACTGACGGAACTGGATCAGCTGACTTGAATTCTGAAGATCAGCATAAGCCAAAGAAAAACACCCATCAGTTAACTTCTGTGCTTGATTGATGATGTGGGTTTATATATATATATATATATATATATACCGGTATGTGTGTGTGTGTGTGTGTATGTATGTATATATATATATATGTATATATATATATATATATATATATATATATATATATATACTGTGTATATATATGTGTGTGTGTGTGTGTGTGCGTGTGCGCAGCATGGTTTTGTAATTTACGGATCAGCTGATGGACACTGGAGACGTTGAACATTTAAACACGTCTGACCCTGAGTGTTGCCGCGGCGGCCGTGTTGGCTTTAACGTTTAGTTAAACAAACATCAGTGAGAGGCTGATGCGATCGCGGATAAACGTGGATGGACGACCTCCCAGAGAGCAGTGGAGACGTGTTTTACGCGTCTTAAATACGCTGCAGCAACAAAACAAACAGAAAAGCCAAATGGCCCGTCTCTTAAGACGCGTAGACGTGAAGCATTAGACGAGCAGACGGAGATCAGCAGTTACCTCGTTCCTCTCTGAAATAACTTTCACTAAACAAATAACTGAAAACATGCGTCTTAGACGTTTGTGGCACCCCGAGGTGCAAAACACCGCGGCTAAACCAGAACCAGGTGTCACATTCGTTTCAGATGTTCTGTGTTGGTGGTTGTGTTTCGTCAGACGTTAGCCTGCCGTGGGCTGGAGGACGGAGTCATCATGGACCTCGCCAGCTGAAGTTATATTAAACCACAAACGTAAGCGTTATCAGCAGCTTGGCTGTAGGAGGGAAGCATCCGGGGTTGAAGGTCGCTCCTCCTCTGTCCCCGGTCAAAGGTCATCGTGACCATAGACTGTAAAAGCTCACGTGGCTCTTCGATTTGTGATGAAGCTGTTTTTTCTTTAATCTGCGGATACCCCCCATTTAACATGCCGATCCGGCGGGGAAGATTTTATTTATTTATTAATTTATTTATTATTATTCGTTTCTAAAATAAGGAAATGGCTGATGAGAGTAACAACAGCAGCAGGAGGTCACAGGTAGGATCTTTATTGATGAGTAACTGGGGAGACGAGGAGATTCACAAGCTGCTCATCTTTGGAGACGAGGACGACACAAACCGGCGTTTGTCCAGAACCACAAAGGATGATGGTTCATTATTTGAACAACTGGACACAAAAATGACAAACCGGGTCTTTGCAAGAACCCGGCCAAAAAACATTCAGCCTGATGTTCATCCATCCTCATTTTGGAAATTACACCCGTCTGACGGCGTAGAAGTCCTGCTGATGTAGGACAATACATCATTCTACATACCCATACAGGTTATGTTTTGTTTCGCAGTTAATGCCTCCAGACTCGCTCTCCTTCCCCTCAACTCGCCTTCAGGCCTGTGGTGACAAATAACACGCGTTAACATTACCAACATTGTCCAGCGATAATAGCGGGATCCGATCTAAAAAGGCTTAAAGTTAGATGTGGCTACCAGCTGCTACAGCAGATTCCCATTGATATATTTGCAGAGCTGTTTAATGGTTGACTCGGCATCAACTGACAAGACGAAACAAAGAGAAAAGTATTCGGTAAACGCTGGGATGATTTCACAGAGGGTTCGTCTGGTTCTGTGTCTGAATTAGAACTAAAGTAGAACTAAAACTTTGAATAATAATACACCTAAACTGTAACCTATACTGCAGATATATGGTGTAGTTCTCATGATGAAGGGTGTCAAGGTCCCTTGATGTGTACTGGATCCAGTAAAAGGTCCAGAATACAGCTGACGAGTCTTCCTGCAAGCTGTTTATCATATCAACTTTTAATTTAGATGATCTGAATAAATTGAATTTAGGGATGCAGAATATCACATTATCAACATGTGCAACACCAGTAACACGAAAAGAGAAAAATATCTAAATATCTTATTGTTTACAAGTGTTGTCATAACTCTGGATGGATGGATGGATGGATGGATCTTCTTCAGTTAAACTGAACAGAAACATGATTTAATAAAGTTCATTTTGTCCATGGCTTTACAATTCTAATTTTCTAACTCTTTTTGTTGTCAGGTATTTTTAAAAACCTAAAAATTTCTTGTCCAACAAAAAGAATGAGCAAATTAAAATGACAGACATGTTTTTCATGTCTCGTCTCAGATAAAACAGACCATATGATACTTGATATACTTGATAATGTCTGACGTTCAACAGCTCAAAAACATCAACATCAATAGTTCTTGAAGCCACGGCGGCGAGGTTCTGGCTCCTCACATGTCAGGATCGTTGCTGTCTTCGTTTGAGTTTATTAGTGCTGGATCATGAAAACAAAACTCAACAGACGCTTTTCAGTCGATTCCTGACATTTGATGAACAACATCATCAATTAGAAATGAGCAGCAGCTCTGTGAATCACAGCCGCCACGTGAAACTGTAGGAGTTGAGGATTCAGGATCTGCAGGACGGAGGGCGATGCAGGGAATTCTTCCCAGCATTGTCCCTCCTCTGCCTCGTCTCTGCTCGTCTTCCCTCCGTCCTCTCGTCTGTTAAATGGACAGAGGCTCATTGTATCGGCCCGTCCTCCAGCTCCAGAGGGTCTCCGGCAGACGGTGGCGAAGTCGCCGTTTACAGGTGGACGGTGAAGCGGCCGCGCTGCAGGGCCGGCAGGGCAGCGCGTTGGCTTGGCAACCGCCACATGGTTTATGGTCTTTTTTTAATTACTGAGAGGAGGATGCAGAGAAGCTGGAGTGGACGTGTTAATGCAGTCTGTGGTTTCCAGCTCATTGTGTTCATCTAATTACAGGAAGTGACATCACAGTCGGCCTCAGTCACTCCGGTTATTTTTACAGCAACAACAACTTTACTGTCTGATTACAGAAGAAGAACTCCCTGTTTTATGGGACGAACATCTGTGGTAATTGACGGTTGGGTTTGTTGGTGGCAGTTTACTCTGTTGTTTAGTAACTTTTTGTGGTTCTTCTGTGTTTTTTCAGCTGCTGCTGAACTTCGTCTGTAGTTCAACTGTTACAAACACAAATCCAAAACACGGGATGATGGGAAAAGTGTCAATAAGAAAATTATTATGACATCATCACATAAAAAAAAACGTTGCAGCGACGCATTTACCACTTAAACACTAAAACGTAAAGTTTATATTTGCTCTGACTACACTTAAAATCCTGGGACTGATGAAGGGTTTCAACCTTGCAACAGTATTCAGGGAGGGTCACTGCTGCTGAAACACCAGTCTGTATCGAACCCTCTTCTCCCTCCGTCATCTGACCAGAATGTCCCTGTAAAGGTTGTGGCCTTTAAGGCAGCGTATGTTGCTCGTCTGCGTTAATGCTGCCGTCACAGGAACGGGAACGAGAAGCTAACCCTAAACCAGATCCTCACCGAGTCTGGATCCAGGACTTCTCTCCCCTTTGGTCCAAATAAGCAAAAACAAGATCAGCAATACGGAGCATAGATCAGAGTATCATCTGCAAACAAAGTCATGTTTGGATCAGTGAACACACAACAGTGCTGAGTGGGAGCATGATGTCACCTGTGGACGTTATCTGGTTGAAGTAAGAGCGGTATGTCTGCTAAGAAACGTCCAAGAAAATGTAATAATCACTGTGTTTTTGCCGTTTCCTCATCTGAGGTTCTAGTATTCGTCAGGAGGAATTTGTCTCCCGAATGGCTCATTTGTCACAATCTGAAACAATTGATATGGACCCGCCCCCTTCATCCATCCACCGGGGCTTTATGGAGGCGGGCCTTAAAGTGACAGGAGTCAGTATTGAATGAGTATTTGCTCTTCAGATCCGGGCCCTTCCGTGTTTTAAGCGTGTTTCAGCCGTCGTGCTTTGATAAAAACATCCAGTCTGGATGAACGAAGCTGTTGAAGCTGCTGATTCAGAAGAGGTGACCTTCACCGGCACCAGCAGAACACTTCACCTCACTTTTATTTCTCCACTTATTTATGTCTTCCACTTATGATTTCTTTGAACTCTCCTGGTATTCATTTATAACGAGCTTATTGCTTTTTCTCCTCCTGCTGGAGTAAGACATCCAGGCGGATGGACAATAACGTCCAATATCCTCTATGTAGCCTCACATTCCAGCTAAGAGTTGCTTGTCGTTGTATTCTTGTTTAGTTAGGGGACAGCTTGTTGTTTCATCACGGCTAAAGGCTCCTGGTTGGAATCCCGGCAGGAACCTTCCTGTGTGGATTCTGCAAGTTCTCCCCGAGCTTTCGTGGGGTTCCCTCCACAGCCCAAACACGTGTGTGTTGCTAGCTAACTGGGGAGTGAAGGAGCGAGTGTGTGTGTTGGACTGGGGACCCGTCCAGGATGTACCTGAGCAGAACTGGGACAGGCTCCGGCAACATCCCCAGCACATGTGGGGGATGATGGCAGCTGGGGGGGACTTGTTACCGAAGCAGGTTCAACACACAGCAGATGTAAAAATCAACCCGCTAATGCTTCATCAGAATTAAAAACAAATTGTTTAAAAACAAATAATTACAAGAGTTACAAAACAGAATAGAAGTAAATGAGTTGAATTTGTCATAAAATAAAATCTGTACTTTAGATTCTGCTTGAAGGGAGAAAGTGCTGAAGCGGTCTGGTGATGGGAGGATTACTGGGACCAGCAGCTGAACTCACTCCGAACTGATACCATCACGGAGGACCCTGATGGACCGTGACGGCTCGTGCTCCGCCTCCCCGACCGGGAGCCCCCTCCCCTCCTCTGCCCCCTCCCTGCGTGACCCGGTCCTCACCCCTGGGCTCTGACAGAGGCTCTGTGTGAATCTGAATCCCACAAACGCACCACAAAGACACATTGTGCTGCAGCTTCCTGCTGACCGCGGCTGCAGGGTGGTCCGACGCCGCGATGGACGGAGATAGGGAGGGGGTGGTGGTGGGTTGGGGGGTGGACGATGAAGACACAGGGAGAAACAGCTGCTGCTTGTTGGCAATTTTATCCTTGTTCATTGTGAACGGTGGCGCTGGGGGGGGTTGCGTCCAGAGGTCGGAGCCGCAGCTTGAGCTCTGGTTCATTTGTTGATTTACATCCATTCATCCAGTTCCCTTCAACACATTCAAGAGAACGTTTGGTGAGAAGTAGTCTGGTTCTGGTTTTAGTGGCCGTCAACAGGGTACTGCCTCATTCATAGTCTACAAAAGTGTTCTCTATGGAGCCAAGATGGACAGAGAATCAACAGATATAACAAAAAAAATGTTTCAAAATAATATTCCTCTGAGGATCAGGAGGGATTTACACTTTTCTCCTTGTAAACGGTTCCAGGAATCTGGAGGGATTTGAGCGTGTAAAGGACACGGAAACGAGTCCAAGCTGGACACCTGTGACCTCAGGAACCTCCCATCTTTGCAACACCATTTGGAGCTATAAAAATGACACTTCTGACTTTACTCTGCAGAAACAAGCGTGATGTGGCACCATTACTGGTGGGGGCACATCTGGTTGGGAGGGTAGCCGATAAAAGCGGGGGAGGCACCATCTCTCAGACCCAGTGGGTTTCTGGGTGGCTGCTGTTGTGATGCTGATCAATATGAAAACACTTTCCAGATTCTTTAATCCCATTCATGGTCAGCCCCCAGCCGACGCCCCCTTGCAATTCTGTTTCTAGCAGATGGCGTTTTTTGGTGGGCGGAGTCAGATGTTCCACTTGACTCCACCCCTAAGTCTGAGAGATTGCTTAAGAGGAGCAAAGAATGTAACATGATGGGTGGAGCTCAGGATGGGGGGCGGTGATGTCACAGGACCCCGCAGATCTGGATGGAAGATTTTCGGGCCGAGGTGGCTCCAAGCGGACTGGCGGGGGTCTGTTTTGTTGGGGTTTTTGTGCAGGTGGGGACTTCAGACACCCAAATGTCTCCCGTCAAGCTTCTCTCCTGGACTGTAGTCAGATGCAGGACGATATGTTGTAGCACGTCTGTCACTAACATCTTAACGTTACCCTCTGATGTTCCCTGACGTTCCCCCGAAGGTTTTGTGTCTTTATTACTTCTGTCAAACTAATGTTGGTCTAATATGATCATCAGCTTCTTTATGTCGCCTTCTATTAATATCAAAGTCTACTCATCAAGTGGGCTTTTTTCGGAGTGTCTTTTAACTAATTAAGAGCATCTCTCAGAATGACTTAACGAGCTGAGGTCAGACTCCGTTCTGATGTAACGCGGAGCTTTAACGAAGCTTAATTGCTGCTGATGAGCTGCAGCTCCGACAGGAAGGCGAGCCGAGCGGCTGAGGACCAGAGACTCTCCGAGCTGATCGGATCTGCAGCTTCCCCCATCCCAGATTTGTTCTGAGGGACTGACGGTGCAGATTCCGGGTCCACGTTCACCAACTGCGCACCACATCTGCATTTAGTGTATCAACCTTCAGTCCACGGCCGACCCTCACGCCGCCAAACCCGACTGGTGATAGTTGGACCGCAACGGAACCAGATAGCCATGCATAGACCCAGTTAGGGATCTTTGGATCACATGCCAAAACTACGAACTGAGTCAGATTAGGCCCACATTAGGCCCAGATAGCCACTGTCCTGCTGTCTGTGTAAACAAACGCCTTTTATTTAAAATGGTCCGCTTCCGAACCAGTGAGAACGGGTGGTTTCAGGTCCGAGACCCGTAAAGGTTTGCTGAACCAGGTGGAAGCCTGAAACTCAAGTGGTGATAGCTGTCCGGAGCAGAACTTCAGAGGTCGCTGGATAGATCCCCTCCATTGACCACTGAAAATCACTTCCTGGAGATGAAAGCCACGCATAAAAACTCCGCCCTCTATGACATCATAGAGAGCTTAGGTTGGAAAAAACTCCAGAGGGAAGCGTTATTTTTGTATCTTGTACGTAGGAACGATGCAAAATACATTTAGCTCATTTTCTGCACTTCTGATCATGAAGACAATCTTTTCAGAACCAGACTGCTTTTTTTTTTTTAACAATCTGTTTATCAGATTTTTACATTACAAAACAGCTGTTCTCCATACAATATAGCCAGATTGCTTTTTACCCATGAACCCAATCGAGTCATGTCTCAGCTCTGACCTGGACCCCAGACATTACATTCAGGCTCATTAGGACCGGGCTTTGGTCCTCACGAGGACAACTGGTTTTCATAAAACTCCTTATGCCAACATAGGTCCTCATTATATGACCTAGACAAGAACACACATATACACTCTCTGCTTCTGATGATGGATGGCCGAGTAGAACCGAGGTCCAGTTAGAGAAACTCTATCTGTGTCCTCTGTCTGGCCAGCTGTCTGCCGCACACACATATATATACACACACACACACACACACACACACACACACACACACACACACACACACACACACACACACACACACACACACACACACACACACACACACACATAGGTCCATCTGTCGACCTCTCTTCCCTGCTCTCTCCTCAGCTCAGCAAGCTAATTAACTAATGTGCTGATCTTTCACTGCCTCTTTGTGTGTGTGTGTGTGTGTGTGTGCGTGTGTGTCACAGGGTTAATTGTCATACTCAGCTTCCTGTACGTCTCGGCTGTCGGAGTAAAAACTATTATCCTCCATTCAGGAGGATAAGCGTTCGTCGTCTTCTTCTTCTTCTTCTGTGTGGACGTTTCCATGGCAGCTGGTCGTCATGTGAGCATTAATCTGAGCAGCCTTTATTTCAGCTTCTTCAGACTCTCGGGTTTGTCCTTATGTCAAAGAAACTGGAGCTCCAACAAGTCGTGTGGACACTGAGTGCTCGGCGATCAGGCAGCAGGTGATGTTTGCGTTCAGACCGGGCTGTACTCGGTACCACACCATTAGGCCGAAACCGAGCTACAAAAAATGTTCACAGCTGACGTACACCCCACTGAAGGGATTCCTGCGCTGCATCAGAGCCTTTTTTTCTTATTAAACAGTCAAAGAATCAGCTGCTGTGCAGGAAAACTGCTTCCGTCGCCACTGAGCGTCATGGTGTTGATTATCTTCAGATGTTACAGGTTTTAGAGGAGAGGTCTGAGAGCAGTCTGCATCGCTGGAAGTAACTGATGACAGACGACACTTCACATGCACCAGGTTCTGGAGCCTCTGGTGAGGCTTCACTGTGTGTGTTGGGGAACCATGACCAGTCTGTACCAGGGGATGGGTGGATAGATATGACCTGATTTCACTGATGTTGTGAAGAGAGATGATGGAGACGGATACATCATGGTTTTAGGAGGACAACTGGTTTTCAGATATGACATTCAGGTCTCTTGAAACCTTTGTTGAGTCAACATTTGAAGAGCCAGCTGTGATGTAATTCCTTGGATAAACTGAGGGATGATCAGTAGATCAGTCTTAGAAGTTAAATTGCAGATGGTGATCCTTATCCCAAGTAATTGGTCAGAGATAAGCAGAAAGTGTGGCGTCATCAGCTGAGAATGACAGTTGGGCATCATCTGCATAACGGTGATACGAGTTGTCATGTGATCAGATGACCAGGCTGATCGGATGGAGGTGGAGTATGTTACGAAGAGAGAACAGGCGGACTGAAGCTTTCCTGTACCAAGTCTTTGGGTAACCCAGGAGTGAGGCGAAGGATATGGACTTTGGTCTTTTCCATGATACTTTGAAAAAGTGCCCAGAGAGGTATGATGTAAACCAAGAGTGTACCATATCAAACATCCCTATCTGCGAGGCCTCAGGCGGTCTATCCATGTCAAAATCAAGGAGCTGCAACCAGCTGAACAGTCTCACGCAAACCCAGTTTTGAAGAAAATTGCAGTTCATAATTTGGCCAGTGCCAAAAGTGAGTTCGTCTCCAGCGACCTCAAAGTTGAAATGTCCAACTTTACAGCAGAAATAAATATATTTACTGCCTGGTACAAAAATAAGTCGTCATAGTTAGATTTCACAACCTTGCCAGCCTGGTCTAACCAGAGGACGCCAGATGGGCCGCCTCTAGCTCACTGGTTTTATCCTCTTGCAGCCGCTGGCTGTATGTTCTGTCCTATATGGTTGCATTTCTATCATGATGTGGTCTCAGATGGATGGATGGGGCGGGACACCCATCAGGTGGCCTCAGAGGGCATAACCTGACTCTGATGTGTTGTTGCGTGTGACCTGTGGAGAATGCAGGTCGCTCGTTTGGACACAAAACCAGAACTTGTTGCCTTCAGTTCTGCAAGTCCTGCAATCAGGAAAAAGAGAATAAATCCAGCGGAGTCCACCTTCAGAATCCCACTCTCTCTGGCTGATGCACGTGTCGGGTTAAACGCAGGATGCTGATCTGAAGTGACGCCGCGGTTGGGGGTTCGGTCCGCTCGCTGGGAACACCTGCAGCATGTTAACAAAAAACCTGCAGCGGCGAGCAGGAATCCGTCCCACTGGAGGAACGTTTGGATTCTGACGTACATGACAATTAAACCGTGCCGCACCCCTGGTTTGTAGCAGATATATGTGAGCGTGCATGTGCGTGAGTGATGAGAGCAGTCAGAGTAGAAACAGCTGTGTGGACGTTAGCGCTGAGATTCTGAAGGGAATCAGTGAGAAGACAGACAGAAACAGATCAATAGGTTTATCTGCCATGATCTCTCTCTCTCTCTCACACACACACACACACACACACACACACACACACACACACACACACACACACACACACACACACACACACTGCAGCGTCTGTAGCTCATCAAGTCGGAGGTGAAACAAACGGGATGTTGATTTTAGGTGGAACAGGCCGTTTGTCTGAAAGGTGAGCTCTGTCATTAAAGATTAAAATGCAGGTACAGCCAGGCTGAGATTTGCTTCAGATCAATACAACTCACTATAGATGCACCGATCGATCTTCCAGGTATCTCATTTTTTATCTCTGGTGATTCTACAGTAGCTTTGTACTCAGCGTAACGTCAAATTGTGTAATTATTTCAGGACAACAAAGAGCTAGAATCACAAGGAGAAGCTCTTCCTGGAAAGCAGATTTCTCAAGTGCTCAAGTGTTTTCTGATTTGTCGAATCCTCGGAGGCTCGCTGATGGGAGAAGCTAATGGTTCATGAATGCATTGAGTGTTTTTTTGAGTTTGTCTTACTTATCCTTGCTGTCTTGCATTCCTGTGTGTCCGGTTTTGTTGCAGGTAGCTGTACTTCCTGTTTTACATTGAATTTCTGGCTGGTTTGCATTAGTGGGGCTCCAGGGTCATTTCATTGGGTCTGAACCATTGCTGCATGCCTCCATGTGCAGGAGCAACTCCTGGGGCGCTGGGGTGCGAGTTCATGAACTGCATGGTGTTATTTTACAGAGGGGAGCTTATTACACAACGCTGCAGCTTACTGCGGTGGTGCCCATGTCGCTAAACGTGAAACGAGTGCCCAGAAGGTAAAACGATCAGCTGTACGAGGTGTTTAGCTGCCACGTTTATTGACTCCACAGTTAGAAAGCCGCAAAGCAACAATTCAGTTCAGCTTAATTCAGCCTTATTTGTAGTACAAAACAACGAGGACGTTGGCCCGTTGCGTTTCCTATCTCCTGGGTTTCATTCCGTCGCCATGCCAACGGAGACCCTTCCCATGGCACCTGAGGAGTGACCTGAGGGACTGCGGTTCTCTCGGTGATGCGCAGCCACCCCGTTGCAGACTCAACGCGCTCTAATGGCTCAATGTTCCTCAAGGTTCTTGGGTACTGGGCCGGGAACCGCTCTGGACACATTCAGAATGGTCCCTTCAGAGGTTCATCAGCCGCAGGACTCTCTGTCTGCGGCTCCCGTTTCCGTGGAGACCATGGATAGGGCGATATGGACCAAAAGTCATATCTCGATATTTTCTAGCTGAATGGCGATACTTGATATATATCGATAATTTTTCTGTGCCATAATTGGGGTTTCCCCCAAAGCATTATAGCATAGCATCTCTGTTAGCTTAATTTTTTTCTGAGGCAAACCCTTAAAAAAACAGTCAGTTTTAATACAATGCCTCGTGCCAAATGTCACACAGGTTCCTTTATTAATAGAGGTCTGCACAATATCAAAATGTATAAAACAAATTAAATAAAAATAAACTGCCTGCATATATAAAATAAAAATGCTTCTTGAATAAAATAAAACAAATGTCCCTTTCCTGCATAACAATTAAATTAAAATACACTGTGCAATTAATACAATGTAGACAGTAACAGGCAGACTTTTCCACTGAGGTTGACAGTTGTGCAAATAACAAAACATTTGTGCAAATCTCAAATAAAACATTCAAGTCAATTTGTCACAAAATAAGCTATATCAAAATCATACATTTTTTTTCTTTTTTTCAATAAACGATATTGTCTCGTACCATATCGCGTTTAAAAATATATCGATATATATTAAAATCCCGATATATCGCCCAGCCCTACCATGGACCACACCTGCCGCACCTGCCTTGATGCTGACGATGCTGTAAAAGGTTCTGAATGTCTCTCTGTCTCCGTCTCTCTGCAGTCATGACCCACTGAAGCTGAGTCCTTCATCAGACCTGCAGCAGCTTCTCTCCTCCTCCTCCCCTCCTCCTCCTCCTCTCCTCCTCTTTCCCTACTTCCCCTCCTCTTTCTCTCCGCCATGCTTCCCTCCTTCCCCTCTTCTCTACTCCCCTTCCTCCTCTCCCTCCTCTTCCTCCCCGCTCCCCTCCTATTCGCCCCGGCTGCCTCCACTCCTCCCTCCTCGGCGTCGGACAGGGCGGTGTACCGGGCCTTCGACACCTCGCTGACCCACATGACCGTCCACCGGAGGACGGGCGAGGTCTTCGTAGGCGCCGTCAACAGAGTGATGAAGCTGTCCCCCAATCTGACGGACCTGAAGAGTCACGTGACCGGGCCTGTGGAGGACAATGCCAAGTGTTACCCCCCGCCCAGCGTCAGAGCATGCATACACCGGTACGTCTGTGTCTGTTTGACAGCTTTTTCTCTAACTGCTTTCCTCTCTGCTCACCGAACGTCTCACCTGTGTGTCTCTGCCCTCAGACTGGAGAATACGGAGAACGTGAATAAGCTCTTACTGGTGGATTATACTGGGAACAGACTGGTGGCATGCGGCTCCATCTGGCAGGGTGTCTGTCAATTCCTCAGACTGGAGGACCTCTTCAAACTGGGGGAACCGCATCATCGCAAGGAGCACTACCTGTCCGGAGCCAGAGAGCCTGATGGGATGGCAGGTAAGATGGAGGGACGACACGAGGAGATAGAAAAATAAAAGAAAACGTTTTTTTAATTTCCACCGGATATCCAAAGAGCTGCCACACCAATGATTTAAAAGTGGTGGGGGAGCCTCTTATTTCGTCAGATTCGTGGTGTCGACAGCAGCTACTGGCTGTCCTAAAACTCGCTAAATTACTTTACTACCTAATTTGCATAATTAGCAATTTGTGAGTAATTGTAATGGATGCTGTGGAAGAGAGAAATGATGTTGTAAGAGATATAAAAAGAGCTATTTTTTACATCACATTTCCATCCCCAGCACCATTGAATTACTGTTATAATTATTACATTAATTATTAGTATACATTAATCATTTGTATTGGTGCTGGGCCGGTGCAGGGCCAGCCAGCGGCGCCTCGGCGGCCACGTGATCTGTCTGCAGTGTGAATGTGGCGGGTGCTTTAGGACCGAGCTGCCTGAGAGCGCTCTGGAGGGGGAGGGGCCCCGGCAGCACCCTGATAAAAGGCACTAGAGTTTTCTCTAGTCGCTAGAGATGTCTGAAAACAGCAACAAGTTAGCTGATTAGAAAAGTGCGGTTGGCTGGTGTTAAAGGCTGTTGTTCTTTTTGTGGTTTTCTGGCAGACCAGAACTCGTAGGATGTCAGTTCCACAGGGACCAAAACTCAGACATCTGCAGTTTTCAGCTTCGTAAAAAACCCCTGAAGAGCCTAAACTCTCATTTGTTTATGGAGTTTATGATATAATATAACTAGAAAGTGTGTCTGTACTACTGGTACTACTGATTCCGGGTATCATAGAGGAGGGAGTTTATTTTATTTCATTTCTTAAATCCAATCTAAACAGAGTTAAATGTCTGTTTTGGATTAAACTTCTAACGTAGCATCAGAAGATCAGCAAGGACGTCTGCGTTGGTTTAAGACGAATCCGAACAGCAATGATTTGACCTCTGACCTGTTGACCAGAAGGAGCACCGTGTCACAGCGGCTGATGCAGCGCTGCCATGTCGCGGCGCCTCCAGGCCCGGTGGGACCAGGAGTTACTCTGAAGCGGGACCACATCCTGACAGATCCCGTGTTCAGCGGGATTCTCAAGTGCTTCTTTACAGTGAAGCGACATGAGGAGCTCATACGTTTCTTTTTCCATTTTCCGTCTCCAGTGTTATTTCTGTTCCTGTTTTTCCTGGAAGCTGACGGTTGCCAACGGCCTTCGCAGCTATGAAGCGTGGATTTATTTTCCCCGATAGCGTTTGTACCTCAGCTGGGCTGGTTTTGGCTCTTAGGACTCAGTTACGGCCCAAAGTTCATGAACTTGAGTTTTGTGTTAAGTGAGCCAGATGTGGAGCAGATATCAAGAGCTCGCCCAGCCGTGGGATGCAGGGTTGTCCCAGAGACGAGGACGGCCCGGTCCATGGAAAAGAGTTTGGTGCCCAATGTGGGCCGAGTGTGGGCCAAACAGCTCGCTGGGTTGTTCTGACTTTATGCTCCATTTGGTGAGTAAAAGAGGGTGTTTATAATCCAGCTGCAGTTTTTGCAAAGACATCGCTGGCATCGATGTCAGACATTCAGCAGATTCTTTTTGCTGATATCACAAAGAGTTGAATAATTTCCTCGTCTCAAAGTAGACTGTGATCTCCTTTGTTTCCTCTGGCTTTTGTTCTTGACGGGCCGATGCCTTTCAACCTGCAGACGTCACTCAGGTTCCAGGTTGTAAAAATATTCACCTGGTTTTTATTATAAATCAGCCGCAGCAGCTTTTAGTTTCTAGGAAAACCTATATTAAGACCGTCAGCATCAAACAGCTGATGACAGCCTTTGTCCACGTATGTCACACTAAAGATGTTTGTTAGTCTTGGTTTTGTTTGCTGGTTCATTCAACACTATTCCTGTCTTAAGATGTTGATGACAAGGTCCTGACTTGAGTTGAAGCTGCGTGGCGTACGTGAAGAACGTCTTCATCTGGAGTTCAGAGGGTTTCTGCAGCTTCTGGTTGTCTGGAGGCGCTTGTGAGGCGGTAAAAGCTGACTGGACGTCAGAGGGGCTTCATTTCCAAAGCTGTGGACACATCTAAGCATCACTGGGGGCGTGTTTTTGAGAGATAGTGCTGTCACCACGGCTCCGGTGTTTCTCGGGCACCAGCAGCTTCGTCCTCTGACCCTTCCAGACCAGCCCAGACCAGGGTGACCGGCTCTGAGCTGGTCTGGAAGGGTCCGAGGACGAAGCGCGGGCGTTTCTCAGCCACCTTCGGCCCCGGCTGACGCTTCTAGCCAGTGCTAACGTGAGGACAGTCGGGGGAGGGTCCCAGGGAGCTCAGCTGGAGCTCCCACGGTCCTCGTTTCAACTCCAGCAACACTGTTAGCTGTAAGTCAACACAACTAGCTTGTGATGGCTGAGTGGGCGTGTCCCAGCCACCTAACTGCTGTTTGGAGGCATCAACCTGTGAGACACCTCACATCCCGTCTTTGAACTCATCAAGGTCAGAAATCGTGTAGGGATTCGCTGTAAACATCGACTGTAGCATTAGTTAGCCAGACGCTAGCCATTTATGGAGAGGGTCGTTGGTCCTGGAAGAAGAATCAAGACGAGCTTATGTTTTCTCGTCTTCTCTGATCCATAATCAATACTGTATTTGGTCGAACTAAACTGGCATTCTTTTCACTCCCTGTCATGGCGGACAAGCTCATGAGCGCCCCCTTGGCGACGAGCAGGTGTTTTTGCTAAGCCTGGGTTAAAGTGCTCTCTAGCTGGTTAGAAGACGCCCGCCATGTCTCACATACTAGCGGCTAGCTTGCTAAGGTTCCGCGATGTCAGCGTAGGGAACGATTAGCAAAGCAGCGGTTGACTGATAAATGTCCATCATTTGATGAGGAGCCGTTGCGTCCTCGTGTCGTCGGTTTTTATTTTTAATTTTTTTATTTCACCTTTATTTAACCAGATAAAAAAGACCCATTGAGGTCAAGACCTCTTTTCCAAGGGTGACCTGGCCAAGGAAGGCATCAGCACACGTTGACACACAAATAACAGCAATCACGTAATAAACATTAAAATAAGAGTGCAAACTGTTTAGCAAATAAAGTGCAATAGTGGTGACTTCAATAATATGTAAAAAACAACAACTTCAGAAATAATTTAAAATTTAAAAACACAGGCACTGCCGAAAGGATTCTCGTTGTCGGTTGTTAAGAAGTGAGCGAAAGGCTTCAAATGAAACAAGTTCAGGCAATTTCAGTTCAAGTTGGAGGATATTCCACGCAGAGGGTGCAGAGAAACTAAAAGATTTTTTCCCCAAGTTAGTCCGAACACGAGGAACAGCCTGGTGCAAAGTGTCATTCGACCTTAAAGCATAATGGCTTTTAGTTCTCTGGAGAAATAAACATAAATAAACAGGAACTAAGTCAAGAAGAGCCTTATAAATCAAAGTCATCCAGTGTGTAAATCGTCTAACATTCAGAGAAGGCAAGCCAGCTTTAGCATACAATTCACAGTGGTGAGTGAGATGCTACAACCAGTTATGAACAGTAGAGCACAGTGGTAGACCGGAGTCAAGGACTGTAGACAGCTGGCTGACACACACATGTACACAACATAGCCGTAATCAAGAACAGGCAGAAAAGTAGATGATCTCAGAAACTTTCGTGCTCTGAGGGAAAAACATGCCTTGTTTCTGTAATAGAAACCGAGTTTCACCCTTAGTTTAGAGACCAAATTTTTTATGTGTGCTTTAAATGTAAGCTCCCCCTGTTAACAAGTTATCTGTTCGTTCCCGTTCCTCTGCAGGCGTTGTTGTTGGCGAAGACGACTGGACCGCCGACCCCAGGAGGAAGAAGCCGGTGAAAGGCAGCAGCCGTCTGTTCATCGGCGCCGCTATCGACGGGAAGTCGGAGTATTTCCCGACACTGTCCAGCAGGAAGCTGGTGGCCGACGAGGAGAGCGTCAACATGTTCTCGCTGGTTTACCAGGACGAGTTTGTGTCCTCCCAGATCAAGATACCGTCGGACACTCTGTCGCTCTACCCGGCCTTCGACATCTACTACGTCTACGGCTTCTCCAGCCGCACATACGTGTACTTCCTGACGCTGCAGCTGGACACGCAGCTGACGCAGATGGAGGCCGGTGGAGAGAAGTTCTTCACCTCCAAGATCGTCAGGATGTGCTCCAATGACACTGAGTTCTACTCGTACGTGGAGTTCCCTCTGGGCTGCACCAAAGACATGGTGGAGTACCGCCTGGTCCAGGCCGCCTACAAGCAGAAACCGGGCCGGCGGCTGGCCCAAGCGCTCGGTCTGTCCGAGGAGGATGACGTCCTGTTCGTCATCTTCTCGCAGGTGATTCACCTTACCTCGTGTTGTGTTTGTGTACTTCTCCCTTTCCTTTTGCAGACTCTCAGACTCTGGCTGTGTTTGTGTGTTCAGGGTCAGAAGAACCGCTCCAACCCGCCCAGGGAGACGGTCCTCTGCTTGTTCACCCTTCACGACATCAATCTGGCCATGAGGGAGCGGATTCGCTCCTGTTACCGCGGAGAGGGACGGCTCACGTTACCGTGGTTACTCAACAAGGAGCTGGCCTGCATCCACACCGTGAGTTCACCTGACGTATTACTGAGAAACAAAGCGGTTACCATAGATACCAGGTCACTGGTGGGCGGGCGGAGCTTAGAGGAAGAGCATGGCTGCGTCCGAAATCCCACACTCCCACCCTAATGAGTAGCAAAAACAGTATGTGAGATTTTTTAGTGCGTCCGAAACATTAGTACGTACACAATAGTATGCACTATCCATACTCATTCCGGAGAAATTTATTAGTGTGGATTGATGGACACTAGCTAAGCAGAAACTTCCCACAATGCAATTGTACAGCTTTGTTTGGTTGCTAAGTAATGCGCAGATACGTATATGTCATAAGTATAATATTAAGTATAATAATATTATTATATAATATTAATATTATTATATAATATTAATATTATAATATTCGTATATAATAATATTATATAATTTCATCTTACCATGGTAACAACTCCCCCTCTCAACGGCAGGAAGTGCCGTGTGGCTCTGAGTAGTACGTCCGAATTAATACATACTACTGATATTTACTCAAAAGTTTGCCGAACTAAAGTATACTTTTTGAGTATGTTTGAGACTGTAGGAATCCATCTCAGTAGGAATCGTACATCATCGTGTCACAACAACTGGCAGTATGATCGTCAGGTAAATATTAGCAACAGCGGTTTATGCTACCTGAGAGAAGCATCATGATAATTTCTTTACTTACGTCGGGGGAGCGGCGCTCCCTCCGTCTCCGTAGCTCCAACGGGGGTTCGTCCAACAAGCCACATGTTGAGCTTGGCAGACGCTGTGATGCGTCTGACTTGTTCCCCGATGGGCCCCCAGGGCTGATCAGCATGATCAGCGTGTGAGTAGGCCACGCCCCCGGCCAGCGTGACGTCATGACCGTGGGAGGTTTGTGAGCGTAGCGTGGGAACGACCCCATCCTGCGCCCAGAGGCCGCAGCACATGGATGGAGCCCAGAAACCCGTCAGATGCTGTGAAATCTCTTCTTCTGTGGAAATTTCACTCAGTGTGTCCACAGGCTGCCCTGAGGCGGCGCCGCTTGTGTTCCTGTCATTTCAGAGGATTTCACGCCGACGAGCGCTCGTCTCCTCCGGGGCGACTCCGCGTCAACAGATTAATCATTCACCTCACGAGGACTTCATGCTTTTTGTCGCCAAAACAGTTAGTTTATACGCGAGAAATCAAAAATGTTTTATCTGAATGATGTGAGAAAGACAGGAAATTGAGACAGAAGCTGAAACAATGACTCTGAGGGACGGAGGACGGGAAAGGGCTCCGTCTGCAGTGGGGTTACTTTAGGTCGGGGGTAGATGTTCTTATTCATGGCGGTAACGGCCTCCACTCGTTACCATGGCAATCTGGCAGGGAAACCCACCGGGAGCCGAGTCCTGGGCCGAGCCTGGATTTAGAGGAACATGGGTTGAGTCGGGGTTGCCCATGGCAACCAACCACCCAGCCAACCAGCAACCAGTCACAGTCAATCAGCCACATGCTGATGAAAGTGATGAAATATAAGTAATGGTGTGTGTGTGTGTGTGTGTGTGTGTGTGTGTGTGTTTTTAGGGCACAGTAGAAAGAAGGGGAGAGGGGGCGGGGCTAATGTCCAGCTCTGACCTCCTTCTTTTATCATGAACAGCTTGGAGCATGTATGTGTATGTGTATGTGTGTGTGTCTGTGTGTGTGTCTCTGTTGTTCTGTCTTTCCTATGGTTTCCTATGGTTATGGTTTCCTTCTTTCTGTCCTTCTTTCAGACCATCAGAAGTCTGTTTGAATGCTGAGACCCACTTTGAAGTTCAGATTAGAAGTTTTTGGGTTCAGGGTTGAAGCAGAGCTGCAGAACCAGTCTCTTAGTACTCCCATCTTTAAAAGAACAAAAATTATGCTCTTTAAGGTCATTATTCAAAGCTCAGAGGTCCAGTCAAGCCAGAGTTGAAGCTAGTAGGACCAGTAGGTCCAGTGGGATCAGTGGGACCAGTAGGACCAGTGGGACCCTAGCGGTCGGTAGAGAGTCCGCAGGTCTGGATCCAGACCTTAGCATCTGACTGCCGTACCCCAGAAGGAGGAACAGGTCATGAAAAGGGAGATGAACCTTTCAGGCAGACGTTTGGCTTCAGCGTCTTGGTGGTCCAGAGTTTCCTCTGTCCAGGAGCCGTGATGCGTTCAGGCCTCAGCCCTCTAATGACGGGGTGTCAGCTGACCTCAGAGTATGTGCAGCTCGTAATAACCCGCCTCCTCCCTGATCTCCTGGCATCTCCAGCAAGCAGCGATCCCTCAGTGCACGTGTCCACGTCAGTCACGCTGGGAACCAGTCTGAGGAAGACCAGGTGGTCACGACAGCACCGGTGACATCTTACAGGGAACTACAGTTTGAGAGTAACCGAGAGTTTAGACGCGTTGGAGCTGCAGTTTTAAGTCTGTCCAACGTTAAAGGAGACATGTTATGACATTTTGATAGAAGTTGTCCTAGTTTCCAGAAGCCTTCAGGACTCGTCTGTGACATGTTCTGCTTAAAGTCTCTCATAGATACAGCCCCCAACACCGCGTCACACCATGACACACCAGGCGGAGGCCAGTCAGCTGACCTCTGCCACTTCCAGCCTGTTTGCAATTCAACAGTTAGAAAGGTTATTCACAAGTGGAAGACATTGAAGACAGTGTCAGTCCTCGCAGGGTGGAGGTCCAAGCGGATTTACTCTGAGACATTGAAATGAGCTCATGCCCAGAGCCCACAGGCCTCCCTGAGCATGTCAAGCGTTAAAGTCCACGACAGCACAATCAGAAGAAGAATGAACCAGCAGACTGGTCCAATAGCCCATGGACACATGAGTGGACATGTTTGGTCTTCAGAAATAAAAATGGTCCAAATCATCCCCCTGTAAAACTGCCATCCCCCCTTTCCATCCCTTATGTCATTTCATCAATGAATGTGGTTTTACTGCTATTTCAACATTTAGAGTCATCACCAGAAAAATAACACCAGAAAAATGTGACAATTTTCACCTGTTTCAGGTAAATTTCACTTGAAATAAGTAGGAAAATCTGCCAGTGGGACAAGATTTATCTTCTTATTACAAGCAAAAAAATCGTGTTGCACTGGCAGATTTTTTCTACTTTTTTCAAGTGAAAATCTACTTGAAGCAGGTGAAAATTGTTTTTTCCAGTGATGAGTCTTTTTTTAAGTGTAATGAGATTCTTTTACTAAAATGAGACATTTTAACTAGAAATAAGACAAATATTCTTGTTAAGATTTAGAGTTTTTGCAGTGATCCATTTTACTTATCCTGTGAAGAACAGAGGTATATTGATAAGTTCAGAAAAGTGTTTTTTATTGTTGTGTTTTGATGTATTTGATGTAAGCCCAGTGGATATTTAAAGCTTACAGAAGGCTGCATTTAACTGCTGCTATGTCATTCCTGCAGTATTTCTGCAGGTGTTTTGGTCAGTGCTATTATTTGTAATATATTATATTATTTGTAATCAGCGCAAATTATCTGTCCCCATATGATAAAATCCACCATCCCCCCTGATTTTTTTTTTACAACTCGAGTACTGACTCAGACCCACTGTCAAGCACGGTGGTGGAGGGGTGATGGTCTGGACCTGGACACCTCTCAGTCCCTGAGTGGACCATGACCTCTGCAGAGGCTTCTAGAGACACATGTGAGGACAGCTGTCAATATTAAACTGGGTCATGTGACAGGAAATGATCCCAAACACAGCTTTAAGGTGGAGGCGGGGCCTCGTATTAATACGCTGCATCGTGACCTGTTTGAAATCTGCCTCCTCGTCTCAGTCTGATAACCGTCCTCCCTCCTCATCCTTCCTTTTACAGCCGATACAGATCGGAGACGATTTCTGCGGGCAGATGTTGAACCAGCCACTCGGAAGTGAAAGAGTGATCGAGGGACAACCCTTGTACGAGGACCGGACCGAAGGCATGGGCGCCGTGGCCGCGTACACCTACGGGGAGCACACGGTGGTGTTTGTGGGAACCCGGACTGGACAGCTGAAGAAGGTAGGATGGATTGGTGGATGGATGGATGGATGGATGGATGGATGGATGGATGGATGGATGGATGGATGGATGGATGGATGTGGTGTTTCCTCTGGTGAGATAAAAACAGCTTCATCAAATTACACGTCTGTTTGCTTGTTGAACATGAGCAGAGATCAAAGTTAAACAGGGCTGAAGATTTTCGTGAAATTGTGCCATTTTGTATTTTTCCCATCTGCAGTCTGCAGCCTTTATGACCGTATTGTTTTGTGTAACATGACCACTGACATGGTGGGTTCTCCTCCATGCTGCTACGGCGGCCTAGAAGGGACAAACTCTTCGTCCAGGTTGGGTTTTTGGGAGTCAAAGTAGTTTGTCCCGAAGACTTTGGAGTGTACGGTTTCGGTTCAGCTGGTTGTTGTTTCTCATTTGTTTCACCATAGCTGACTCTGTTATAGCGATAATCAACGTCACGTTCCAGGTGGAGCTGAGAGCTAATCTTTACCTGTGGACACTCAACAGAAACCACATGCTGCAAAGATGGAAAAGAGAAGTCAGCAGTCTGTAAAAAGGAACGGTAGTGAATTGTAGACAACAAAGAGGACTCAAGTATAGAGTGGGCCAAAATGGCGTGTTTAATAATACAAAAAGAATACAAAAAGGATGTTGAGCCATTCTGGGCCTTGCGTGGCCGCTCAGGTCAGGTCCAAGAGATGTTGATGCTGCTGATGCCAGTCAGCTGCTGAGGAGCTGAGGAACAAGAAAACAAGACTAATATACAGCATAGTTGCAGCGTTGAGAGAGAAACACCCTTGTTTGCCCCAATAGCTTATTGAGAGTATCATCTGCATACCAATGAAAGTTAGGAGAAACACATATCAGTCCAAATACAGATCCCTGTGGAACACCAGAACCAGATCTGGTGATCTGGTGGATGAGGAACACTCCTTGTTCACATTAACAAACTGGATTCTTTCAGATAGTTCTGACTGAAACCAACCCAAAGTGGTTACTTTTATACCAATAACATGTTGAAGTCTCTGTAAAAGAAGCTTCTGATCAAATGGATCAAATACAGCAATGATGAGCTAACGGGACCAGTATAGAAACCAGTCCACTGTTTAAGTTCTAACAGGACCTGTATAGGACTCCAGTCCACCAAGAGAGCTCCAACAGGACCAGGCTAGGGGATCAGTATAGGACACCAGTCCGTCGTCTGAGGTAGAAGGGCTATTGTTACCAGCTCAGAGATCTCTGCGGGACAGAAATGATTTCCAACAGTTTTTTTTAAAGTGATGAAGCATCAGATGCAGGATGAGTTAAACAGCTTACTCAGATAGCAGCCCTGGTAAGACCCGAGGCAGAAGGTAACTGGTAAATATTTCAGTTCTTGTACATATTGTGAGCTGCTTCTAGAAGTCGCTTGGTCACACCTCGGTATGTGCCAGCATGTTCTGCGCTGCCCGTGGATCTGCTCTTATTATTGTTATCTGAAGCTGAAAAGAAGCTCAGCGCTGTTTTGATTTCATAACACGGCAAACACAATCTGCTCAGGGTTTTTATCCACGGCGGCGGAGATGAGCTGCAGAGCGCCATGGAGACGGAGATGCAGGATGGTGAAAACGCGAGCAGGGCTGTCTGGTCGATGTTGGACGGCTCGGCTCGGCTCTCAGAGACCGTCGACTGCCAGAAGCCTCCCGTTTAACCCGACCACAGCTCCGTTTCCTGTCTGCTCCAGTGTTTCTGCAGCGTTTGCCTGCAGCACTGACTCTGTCCTCTCTGGAGGATTTCAGGCTTGCAAAAATCTGACAGACGGATCACAGCTGTGAGGTGGACCGGGTCTGGGCTGGATGTGTTTTTAATACCGTCCACGTTCAACCACGGATGTTTCAGTCTGACATTTCAACCTGGTCTGTGTGATCGGAGCTCTTCGGCATCGATGACTAAGTCCTGAAGCGGGTTGTCTCATTCATTTATACCTGCTTATTCCTGTCTCCCGCTAGGAATCGACCTGGGAACCTTCATGCCGTGAGGCAACAGCGCTAAAAACGTTGCTGTAAAGTCAATAACAGATAACGTCTTTGAAATCATGCATTAATAAAAAAAATACCACCCACCTCTGACTGAAGGTGTGTTGGGACGTGCACGAGGACTATTTTAACTCCTGTTATTCATAAATGAGTTCATTAGTTGTCCCACGGCTAGCCTCCAGGAGCTCATTAAACACACTCCAGGTGTGTGCAACAGCGTCTCCTCATGTGTTGTTGAGATGGAGACAGAAAGCAGCTGCAGTGATGAGTCTGGAAGTCCTCCCAAAACCCTCCAGACCACCATAAGGAGCCTTCCAACCACCAAAATGACCTTTAGGGCCTCCTTGATGCGGAGAGAGAGCTAAAGAGCCTTTAACAGATGCTAAATCCTCCAGAAGGACCTCTAACATCTCCTCCATGACCCTTACAGCCTCTTCAGCTGCGTCTGAAAGCCTCCTGAAAGGCTGCGTCGAGGCAGATCTTTGTGTTTTAGTCAAACATCAACAGTTTATTGTTTTCTACTTTTAAAAAAATGGAAAATTCGCCTTCCCTTTTCCTTGTGAGCTGCTGGTTGGATAAACCCTCTGCAGAGATGGTCTTCTGCACACCGTCAGCAGTCATTCAAAGTGTCCTCTGCGTCCGTGTTTGACTACACAGTCGCCTGAAATTTCCAACTGAAAACGGTGAATTTTAATTGGCTGACTGGTGAAAACCGGAGGCTGGTTGATGTGAATGAATCCTCTCGGCGTTCACCCCGCTCACCTCTCCTCCCACGAAGCTGCTGCTTCAATATTCATTCACAGGGGAGGTGTTCCTCTTAAAGCTGACCTCAGAGAGCGATGGGGGGCGGCGGCGAGGCGGAGGGGGAGGAATAACCGGAGGTGAAGGCTGTGGAGCCCACGGATTGGTGGAAATGGTTGGGTTTGGTTTCAGATGTTGGGCTCGGCTCAGAGTTGGCGGAGGACTCTTGCGTCTATGTTTAGCAAAGCCTCCTCCTCCTCCTCCTCCTCCTCCTCCTCCTCCTCCTCCTGAGCTGCTGCTGGCCAGCAATGACTGTTCTGCGGCTTCAGCGGCCGAAAACAGACCAAAATCCAAACTTACCAAGTCCAGACCAGTTCGTCCCTTTTGCCCTGTTACACTTAACAAGAAGGTATTTATAAACCACCTGTCAGTGATTACATTCCTGATCTTTATGCAGCTTTTTTAGATCAGAACCCAGAACCGGTTCATCATCAGTCCTGATCAACAAATCTTTATTTGATGTTTTATAGATTTACTTGTAAATACAGGGGGAAGAAAGAGAACCCTCATCTGGAAGTCACCCACAGCGCTGCAGAAGATGGAATTTATTTTTCTGAAGGTATTCTGTGGTGGTTTTACCTCCATGCTTAGGCCCATTGCTCTGCTGCATTGACACCCTGTTGTTAAACTGGATACGGTTTTGGTTAACCTGGGACTCCACTGTCTCTTGTGGATTCTTCTTGACCTCACTGATGATTCTTCGTTGTGTCCTTGGAGTCGTCTCGGCTGGACGTCCACTTCCAGGAGGAGTAGCTGCAGAACTAAACCGTCTCTATATCTAGCATTTAGTACCGTCCCAGACAAGTCGCCACCGACACGGTAGCGTACGTGTTATTGGGATATACACAATATATATAAATTCACCCCAGTTTGGTCCCTATTTATCCCTAAAGAGAAATAATTGTTGCAGTAGTTTTAATGATTTCAGTCTCTTTAGATATTAATTGTAGAGGTTTGTTGCTATTAGCAGGAGAGGTAGAGGTCTGGAGGATCTTCTGTAGAGGTCTGAAGGATCTTCTGTAGAGGTCTGAAGGATCTCCTGTAGAGGTCTGAAGGATCTCCCGTAGAGGTCTGGAGGATCTCCTGTAGAGGTCTGAAGGATCTCCCGTAGAGGTCTGGAGGATCTCCTATAGAGGTCTGGAGGATCTCCTGTAGAGGTCTGAAGGATCTCCTGTAGAGGTCTGAAGGATCTCCCGTAGAGGTCTGGAGGATCTTCTGTAGAGGTCTGAAGGATCTCCTGTAGAGGTCTGAAGGATCTTCTGTAGATGTCTGAAGGATCTTCTGTAGAGGTCTGAAGGATCTCCTGTAGAGGTCTGAAGGATCTCCTGTAGAGGTCTGGAGGATCTCCTGTAGAGGTCTGAAGGATCTTCTGTAGATGTCTGAAGGATCTTCTGTAGAGGTCTGAAGGATCTCCTGTAGAGGTCTGAAGGATCTCCTGTAGAGGTCTGGAGGATCTCCTGTAGAGGTCTGAAGGATCTCCTGTAGAGGTCTGGAGGATCTCCCGTAGAGGTCTGAAGGATCTCCTGTAGAGGTCTGGAGGATCTCCTGTAGAGGTCTGAAGGATCTCCTGTAGAGGTCTGGAGGATCTCCTGTAGAGGTCTGAAGGATCTCCTGTAGAGGTCTGGAGGATCTTCTGTAGAGGTCTGAAGGATCTCCTGTAGAGGTCTGAAGGATCTTCTGTAGAGGTCTGAAGGATCTTCTGTAGAGGTCTGATGGCTCTCCTGGAGGTCTGTGCTGCAGCGGATCTGAGTATGAATGAGTACTGTCCTGCTTCAAATTCTGTCATTGAGTTCTTGCTGGATAGGATGAAGACTTGACTCTTCCTTGGTAACATAAGGAACCCAATGTCCTTTGTCATGTGTCTAACTCTACTGCTTGTCTTCAGCGCTGAAATGGTCCACCGTCCTCCGTATCACAGAAACATAAACGGGTGTCCGACCACTTCGATAAGACGGCCACCAGTGAGGGGGTTAAGTGTCCGGCGTCCTACACTCAACAGAAGTGACGCACCTAATATATCTGGGACTGAGTCTTTTACTTCCACTTGATGAAGATGGGACTGTTTGGGACGACTTCCTGCCTCCTTCCAGTCCTCCGCAGATCCTCTTATGGTCTTATGGAGCATCTTCCTCCCTCTGAAGTGATGGAGGAGCATCTTCCTCCCTCTGAAGTGATGGAGGAGCGTCTTCCTTCCTCCAAAGTGATGGAGGAGCGTCTTCCTTCCTCCAAAGTGATGGAGGAGTGTCTTCCTCCCTCCGAAGTGATGGAGGAGTGTCTTCCTCCCTCCGAAGTGATGGAGGAGGGTCTTCCTCCCTCCGAAGTGATGGAGGAGCGTCTTCCTCCCTCCGAAGTGATGGAGGAGCGTCTTCCTCCGAAGCTGAAGGCAGCAGCCAAACTGAGCAGATAAGTCTCCATCTCACAGTTAATGAACCTGTTGTTCGTCTTCGTTTCACTCGCTGCTTTCATCCCTCCGTGTCCATGAAGCATTCCAGCGGTTCCTAATTGGACGGCTTTGATTGGCTCTCCGTGGGATGAGAGTGCCGTCTCTAATGAATTGCATTAAGCAGACAGGGATGAAGCGAGACTTCAGAGACACACAAACACTCGCAGAGTACAAACCGCAGACGGGATCTGCCCCGAGGCCGTCACTCTGCCTGGTCGACGCAGATCCAGACACAAACATGACCTGTCAATCATCCAGCTGACCGGACCGGAGGAGGACCTCGGCCCTCCGACCCGTCAGTCTGAGACGTTTGGTGTCTAGATTATAGAGATGCACAGCCGTGGAAATGGTTGTGATGCCGGACCCGCTTCACAAATGCAGGTTTACTGGCCAGGAGAATTTTTCCGGAAATTTGCTATTCAATTTCTCAGTTTTCTTTTCTAAATCTAAGAAAAACTAATCAAAATTTATTTTAATTTGGAATCTAACTGGTTCTTCATATGACTTTTAAAGTCGTTACAGTGGTAAGGTGCCGAGTGAACCCGTGCTGCTGATAAATTCCTCAGAGACATCCTCTTGAGCCCAGATGCAGATCTGTCACGTTTCGTTGGCACATCACCACCAATTCTGCCTTCTGGCCAAAGATTCCATCTTCATGGTCTCCATGGCAACATAACAACCGTAAATGTCTGAATGAGCATTTTTGTAATCAGGATTCAGATCAGAACACGACGCCGAGGGGGAAAGAACGGTTTGTTTGATGCTTTTCTGTCAGTTGAATGTTTTATAGAGCAGTAAATCTAATCAACACCGATGGCTGTGCTAACAGAACCGCGGACAGAACCCAGAGATGATCTGCAGAACAGCTGCTGGATCAGAGCCGGACCCGTGTGATTCTGGCCCGGCTTCACCGTTAGTCTTCCAGAGAGACTTCTGGCTGCCAGCGACAGTCGGCGCTGATGTGATTATGTTGTTAGAGGCCGTCTGGGCCAGAGTCCCAGCTGCACACTCACTGGAAAAACACTGACCCCCCTCCCCCTAAATACCACCTTAACACCACCCAAAACATACCGCCTTAAATCTGAAACACTCCGCCGCTGCACAGCGGCCCGCTGCTCTTAAACGTGTCATCCATCAGATGGCTTAATGTCTGAAACGCTCTGCAGATAAATAAATCATGTTCATAAATGTATTGATCCGAGTGCCGTCTTCAGCGGCAGCCATTAATCACCCTTCTGGCCGCTGTACTCCGCAAGATATGAAGAAGTAAGTACGGTAAGTTGGTCTTGATTGTAGTCCGCAGACACGTCTGCTGCTCGCTGGAAAGCACAGACAGAGCTGCTCCGGGTCCATTCAGAACCGCAGTAAAGCCCGCCAGCTTGAAAGTGACTGGAGTAAATCTGTGATGTTTGGTGATGAGCTGGGTCGCGGCGCCGGCTTCATTCACCTCCTGATGAGCACCTGCCACAGGTGGCTGTGACGTCAACTAGGGATGGGCGGTATGGACTAAAAAATATATCACGATAATTTCTGGCATTTATCCCGATAACAATAAAAATGACGATAAAAAAAATACCAATTCAACTCCACCTTTTAACTATAAATCTATCTCGCTCTCAGATCCGCCATGTTTGTTACACAAAAACGTCATCAAGGAGAATTTATCTTTCTTTCTTTCTTTCTTTCTTTCTTTCTTTCTTTCTTTCTTTCTTTCTTTCTTTCTTTCTTTCTTTCTTTCTTTCTTTCTTTCTTTCTTTCTTTCTTTCTTTCTTTCTTTCAGGCTCATTTCCTTCCTTCCTCCTTTCCTTGTTTTCTCCCTTCCTTCCTTCCTTCCTTCCTTCCTTCCTTCCTTCCTTCCTTCCTTCCTTCCTTCCTTCCTTCCTTCCTTCCTTCCTTCCTTATTTTTTCCCTTCCTTCTTTCCTCCTGCTCTCTCCTTCCTTCTTTCCTTCTTTCTTTCTTTCCTTCCTTCCTTCCTTCCTTCCTTCCTTCCTTCCTTCCTTCCTTCCTTCCTTCCTTCCTTCCTTGTTTTCTCCCTTCCTTCCTTCCTTCCTTCCTTCCTTCCTTCCTTCCTTCCTTATTTTTTCCCTTCCTTCTTTCCTCCTGCTCTCTCCTTCCTTCTTTCCTTGTTTTCTCCCTTCCTTCCTTCCTTCCTTCCTTCCTTCCTTCCTTCCTTCCTTCCTTCCTTCCTTCCTTCCTTCTTTTTTCCCTTCCTTCTTTCCTCCTGCTCTTTCCTTCTTTCTTTCTTTCCTTCCTTCCTTCCTTCCTTCCTTCCTTCCTTCCTTCCTTCCTTCCTTCCTTCCTTCCTTCCTTCCTTCCTTCCTTCCTTCTTTCCTTCCTTCCTTCCTTCCTTCCTTCCTTCCTTCCTTCCTTCCTTCCTTCCTTCCTTCCTTCCTTCCTTCCTTCCTTCCTTCCTTCCTTCCTTCCTTCCTTCCTTCCTTCCTTCACGTACGTTGTGCGTGGATTTAACACAGAACTATAAATCAGTTTTACACAAAAACTTCATCAACGGGAATTTATCGTTTTTACCGTGAGATACAAATTCTTATCGTGGGAAATTTTTTTGACGGTTTATCGTGAACGGTAAAATATCGCCCATTCCTAACGTCAACCACAGCTCCTCCTGATCCACGCCCACCTCAACCCGCCTATGCTACCAGCTGTTACATTCCACTCATTTTGATCAGTCGACCCAAACTTCATCATTTCTGCTGTCGGAGCTGGGACGAGTTCTGGGGGGCCGCAGCCTTTGGGCCCACGGGGCTTTATGTCAATTTCCACCAACGGGAGTTCTGGGTGGATTTTTTGGGCCATTTGCGCGTCTCCATTACCAGGAACGGCCCTGTAATGTGGCATTCAGGAACCTTTACAGGGCCAAATAACTTCGTAGGAGAGGGCCGTTCTTCGGCCTAGAGGGCTACCTGGGGGGCGGGGGGTTCTCGGCTGATGGGGTATTCATGAATTCATTACGTCCATGTTACGTTCTTCTTCTCTAGGGACTAAAAAATATATCACGATAATTTCTGGCATTTATCCCGATAACAATAAAAATGACGATAAAAAAAATACCAATTCAACTCCACCTTTTAACTATAAATCTATCTCGCTCTCAGATCCGCCATGTTTGTTACACAAAAACGTCATCAAGGAGAATTTATCTTTCTTTCTTTCTTTCTTTCTTTCTTTCTTTCTTTCTTTCTTTCTTTCTTTCTTTCTTTCTTTCTTTCTTTCTTTCTTTCTTTCTTTCTTTCTTTCTTTCTTTCTTTCTTTCTTTCTTTCTTTCTTTCTTTCTTTCTTTCTTTCTTTCTTTCTTTCTTTCTTTCTTTCTTTCAGGCTCATTTCCTTCCTTCCTCCTTTCCTTGTTTTCTCCCTTCCTTCCTTCCTTCCTTCCTTCCTTCCTTCCTTCCTTCCTTCCTTCCTTCCTTCCTTCCTTATTTTTTCCCTTCCTTCTTTCCTCCTGCTCTCTCCTTCCTTCTTTCCTTCTTTCTTTCTTTCCTTCCTTCCTTCCTTCCTTCCTTCCTTCCTTCCTTCCTTCCTTCCTTCCTTCCTTCCTTCCTTCCTTCCTTGTTTTCTCCCTTCCTTCCTTCCTTCCTTCCTTCCTTCCTTCCTTCCTTCCTTCCTTATTTTTTCCCTTCCTTCCTTCCTCCTGCTCTCTCCTTCCTTCTTTCCTTGTTTTCTCCCTTCCTTCCTTCCTTCCTTCCTTCCTTCCTTCCTTCCTTCCTTCCTTCCTTCCTTCCTTCCTTCCTTCCTTCCTTCCTTCCTTCCTTCTTTTTTCCCTTCCTTCTTTCCTCCTGCTCTTTCCTTCTTTCTTTCCTTCCTTCCTTCCTTCCTTCCTTCCTTCCTTCCTTCCTTCCTTCCTTCCTTCCTTCCTTCCTTCCTTCCTTCCTTCCTTCCTTCCTTCCTTCCTTCCTTCCTTCCTTCCTTCTTTCCTTCCTTCCTTCCTTCCTTCCTTCCTTCCTTCCTTCCTTCCTTCCTTCCTTCCTTCCTTCCTTCCTTCCTTCCTTCCTTCCTTCCTTCCTTCCTTCCTTCCTTCCTTCCTTCCTTCCTTCCTTCACGTACGTTGTGCGTGGATTTAACACAGAACTATAAATCAGTTTTACACAAAAACTTCATCAACGGGAATTTATCGTTTTTACCGTGAGATACAAATTCTTATCGTGGGAAATTTTTTTGACGGTTTATCGTGAACGGTAAAATATCGCCCATTCCTAACGTCAACCACAGCTCCTCCTGATCCACGCCCACCTCAACCCGCCTATGCTACCAGCTGTTACATTCCACTCATTTTGATCAGTCGACCCAAACTTCATCATTTCTGCTGTCGGAGCTGGGACGAGTTCTGGGGGGCCGCAGCCTTTGGGCCCACGGGGCTTTATGTCAATTTCCACCAACGGGAGTTCTGGGTGGATTTTTTGGGCCATTTGCGCGTCTCCATTACCAGGAACGGCCCTGTAATGTGGCATTCAGGAACCTTTACAGGGCCAAATAACTTCGTAGGAGAGGGCCGTTCTTCGGCCTAGAGGGCTACCTGGGGGGCGGGGGGTTCTCGGCTGATGGGGTATTCATGAATTCATTACGTCCATGTTACGTTCTTCTTCTCTTCATTCCTCTGGTGGCCACTTGTGAACTGCAAAAAATGGGCTATACACTGTTTGATTATTTTTGATTACTATGTGGCATCAGTGATCCTTGTCTGTGCGTTTCCTCGCTCTGAAACTCAACCATCTCTGTTGGCTTGCATCATCATCTCCGTTCGGCTCAGCCTTTTATGTCAATTTTCAGTTTCCACAAAACTCTTGGCCCCCCCGAAGAAGCGGCGGATAGTGAGAGCAGTTTGAGCCCTCCAGGAGGGATACTGGGCCCACTGCGGGTGCTGGTGGACCACTGAGACCTTCCTCTGAATGGGGGCCGCTCCCGTCCCGGTTCAGACAAAAGCAGGGTGGAGCTGCAGGCTAAGTAAAGGTTTGCGAGCGTGTTTTATCCGGATTTAGCTCCGTGTCAACACGCTGCGGCTTCCCTCTGCACGTGGTCACGGACCAAACATCGGCTTCCCGCCGGGTCCTCGTCCCGACTCAGACCACCGGCGTTGGAGCTGGTTTTGAATCTTCTCTTCCTGGTTTCACAGACGTCAGCTTCAAGCCGGAGTCCTCCTCCGGTCGGACCGCGACATTTTGAGACCGTCATTATGAACGTGCAGAAATCTAAAGACATGTTTACAGTTGAACAAAACATGTTACAACAGTCACGTTCAGACGTCATTCGGATGATTGAAGGGACAAAAGTTTTTTATGTCTCAGATGTTGGACCCAGAAGTTTAGGGACGGAAGGTTTGGACTTTTCAGAATTTGCATACATTTTATATATATGTGTATATATATATATATATGTATATATATATATAAATATATATATATATATATATATATACACACACACACACACATACAATTTAAATAGAAACAACTACTTTAGCTTCTTTACGACCCCCCCATCTTTCCCCAGTAACAGCTCCAATGACCTCCAGTACTTTCTCACTGGACGGCTCTGATTGCTTTCAATCCATCATTTCTATTCCCCAGCAACAAGCACGAACATCCTCCGCCAACGCCGACTCGGTCAACCTGTCCGCCGTGACGCGGTCTGTCGGAGCCGCCGGTCAGCGACCTCAGACGGTCTGAAAACTCAGCACGAGCTGAAATCGAGCAAAATAAACATCCAGCAGATGCGGAGTCTGGTTCTGATTTCATGAAGTCTTCGGCAGCTGCAGTAGCAGCACGAGTGCTGAAACGCACCCCCCCCCCCCCAACCTCCCCAGTACAAATACTACGGGCTGCTGATGTCCCGCTGTAGTGGTAGCCGTTTCCACGGCAACCGTAGTAATGCACTCCCGTCGGTGGTCCTTCGGTCAGCTGATCCGACAGCTGATTGGCTCAGGGAAAATGATATCACCAGCATGGTGGAAGCAAGCGAGGCGACAGGAAGCTGCTGGACGTCCCGGGAGGATGGGCGTGTGTGTGTGTGTGTGTGTGTGTGTGTGTGTGTGTGTGTGTGTGTGTGTGTGTGTGTGTGTGTGTGTGTGTGTGTGTGTGTGTGTGTGTGTGTGTGTGTGTGTGTGTGTGTGTGTGTGTGTGTGTGTGTGTGTGTGTGTGTGTGTGTGTGTGTGTGTGGCTTGGCTGTTACCTCCTATTAGGCTTTGGCAGGGCCGTTTGTGGGTTCACCCGTGGTTTTAGGGTTCAGGTGAGAGTCCGGTTCAGGAGTTGTGAGTGATTAATGTCAGGGTGAAGTGTCCCCACACAAACAGCTGTACAGGAATGTGTGCTTGGGTTTTTGTGTGTGTGAGCGGCTCTTTGTTCTGCTTCCAACACAAACATGCCTGAGGGGAGAGAGGAGATACACTGACCACGCCTCCCAACACACACTCACACACACATTCACATGCAGGGGCTTTTTGGGGACTCTGAGCCCATTATTGAGATTACTACTCTGAAATGAAATACCTCGATTTAAAATGGGCATATTTAAGCAACTGCAAGGTTTATTTTAAATGCGAAACATAGTTAAGACGTGAGATTCCAGCAGAAAGTCCTTATACCGAAATTAAATCTAGAAATCCATTCTGGACCATTTCAGCATTTACTGGACCAGCAATGATGCTCCTGTTTTAGAGGAATTACTTTTGCTACATAGTCGCATCGGTGTCGTTGAGGTTTTTTTTTTTTATTTGATGTAAATGTCACTAAATTTTTTCTCAGAACAGTTTAAGGTTTATTTGTATCAGTGATCTCCTTGATATGTTCTAGTTCCCCCTGAGGAGCAGTTACTGGGTGTTTGTACAAGGAACGACTTGATGGATCTGGATGATTGACACCTCCATGGAATCTTTGCAGCCAATAGAATTAATGGACAGTTCAAACCGTCATGTCACTTCAGCCAATCAGAAAGATGAAAACATGTTGAATGTTTTCCGAAATGACTGAGGCTCAGATCTCCGGGTCACATCTTTATGTCAGGGCTCCTCCCACAGACCAAAGTCGTGCCGGTTTGCATGGCAGTGAAAGACCAGCATGTCCCGACAGGAGAGCCTCTGCTCACTAATGGTTGGCATTAAAGGATTATTCCTCTGATTTCCCCCAAGGGGGTCAGCCTGCCCCAGTCAACCGCTGAAACAGTCAGTTGGACTTTAAAAGGTTCATCTTTTTCTATTTTAGCATTTGAAACCCTGAAATGAACTCTGGTAGACAAGGTCAGGGTGGACGGATGGACTGCTGCGTCCCATGACACACCTGAGGGGGAACAGTATTAAGTAAACCTCTCGTGGTTCTGGAGGAGTTCTGGTCCAATCCTCATTTCTAACGTGGCTTCAGGTCATTGAGGGTTCTGGACGTTCACGTCTACACGGCTCTCTAAAGGTCCGCCACAGCATCTCCACCAGGTTCAGGTCTGGTCTCCTGCCGCCACACATTTAGGTACGACTTCCAAAACCCCAAAATGTTGGTGAAAGTCAGAAATCTCCGTCCCGATTGGGACGGCGAGCACCGCCGCCTCGTCACGCCCGACCATAAAAACGACAGATTTTCTTTTTGTTATCGTCTCTCCGCAGATTGAACCCGACAGACTGAAAGCTTTTTTATTTCTTAAAAAGAACTTCTTCCCCCTCTTCCTCACCCCCATTAGCACAAAGTGAATTACTGGAGATGAGTCAGCCAATCAGCTGCAGCGTTCAGAGGGACCGGAGCCATTATTGGCTAATGAGACGACAGGGAATTAAAGCTTTTATTCTGATAACAGTAATGTCTGTTTGCAGCCGAGCCGCCTGCACCTGCTTCCCTCCTTCTTTCCCTCCCTTTTCTCTCTTTCCCAGCGGTGCGTGGATCCTCGCAGCGAGCCAAGCGGGAAACTAATCTGTTGATTCAGATTCATACGAATGATTATTATTAGGCGATGGCTGCACCTGTTTCTCTCTTTGACTGCGGCACGGAAACCTGGAGGCGCTCCATCCAATAATCACTATTGATTAGCTCTTTGCAGTGTTTGCACCTGTGCGCCTCACCTGAGAACACTCAACAGCCCTTGTTCCCTCACCTGTTGGAGGGGCGGTCGGCATCGGATGCTGATTCCCAGATTAAAGCATCTGCGCTGTCGGATCGGAGCACAAACGTCCTTTCAGGGTGTAATCAGGAACGAAGGATGACATTTGCTGCTATTTCCTTCAAGTGTACTCCAGAATCCGCACAAACGAGGATGTCGGGCGTTTATCTCTTTAGTTGCCGCAGACCTGCTGCAGGATGCGTTCCTGTAGCAGGTCTGCAGCAGTAAAGACCAACGATGACCAACAGGCCACATACGAAACATGTTCACTCCATGAAAACTTGACTTAAAGAGCTTTAAAGTTTCAAAGTTTCAAGTCTTGAGCAGCTGCGTGGTATCAAGCTATTTGCTTCCTAATTGGTCTTGGATGAACTCAAACTGATGAAATCACCTGCAAATTAGTGTTTAAGAAATTGTCTGTTGAATGTTTCCTTGGCAGCTGATCCCAGTTAGTATCCGTTAGTACCGGGGGGGGGGAGGGTCTCACGGGGGCAACAGCCACCGGCGGATGCTGAACGGAAGGCTGGGAGGACTGGAGAACTCAGTCTTTAGTGCGCAGTGTTACTGTTTACAGTGAATTAAAGTAGCTTCAAACGCATCGAGGTATTTTCCTGTAACTGTTGTATCAATGTGGTCCACCAAACTACGACTGCTTATTTGACTGCCTTTGTCTAAAGTGATGCCACCCAGGTTCAACGTCCAGGTTTTAAAGCTGGAGCCATTACAGAAGTCGGGAAAAATGCAGTTCCTGAACACTGGTCCAGATCCAGACCTGCACGTCCTCTACAGACCACTAGTGTCTGGTGGCAAGGGTCTGAGGCAACTAGCTGGTTGTCTTCTCCAGCTTTTCTCACCAAAAGCAGAAATTTGAGACCAGACAAGAAGCCAGAAGGGGAAAGAGAAAAGGTCTCACCTGAACGTAAAGAAGACCTGGACCAGACGTGCAGCTCAGATCCATCCCTGAGAGGCTCCACTTCATGGCTACACTGGTTCCCTCCCACAGTCCGAGCTCATGCTGGTTTGGTTAACTGGAGACTCTGAAGCTGTTGTCGTGACAACCAGCAGATGTGATTACGAAGCTCTGAGCAGCTGTGAAGGTGACTTCTGTCAACTGGAAAATTAAAAGTAGCAGCGTGATGTTTTGGTGTTTTGCAGTTACACTCGTGACTGCAGAAGATGCGATGTGTCCATCAACATGTGGGTTATCTGTCCGCATGGGTTTCTGCAGGTTGAAATTGCCATGAATTCACTCGATCAATGGAAGTCCTGATGGAAATCAGTCTAAGAGGTGATTGATTGATTTAGGGGGAAAATTCCGCAGCAATGTTGGTCCCTGCAGAGGTGCCTCATCTCGTTGGATGTAATGTAGAAGGTTCTCTCGTGCTCTCGTGGAAATGAAATTGTCTGGTTAACTATCAGGAGGAAGTCCCAGCCAATCACAAAACTCTTCCAGCTGTGTAAGGTCATCGATTGGTTAAAAGCAGGAAGAAAGACTTCAGCTGTGTCTTTGACGTCTCTTCATACTGTAGTTGTGTTGCCATCTGTGAGCGCACCTCACCATTTCCAGAACTGTAACCCCGATCTCGTTCTGATCTCATGCAGACGTAAACCGAAGCCAAAACCAGGTGTTAGCATTCAAGCAGCAGTTGAAGGTTCTGGTCTCAGAATGACAAGAAAATGTCCTCACATAGTTTAAGATCGTTGTCGGTCCTCATTTCAACACAGAAATCAGTCTCTACACACACATTCACACAAATCAGTAAATGAGCTACCGCGTTTTGACGTTTGGCATAAACCCGGCGTAATTGGTGTGTGATTGGAGGATGAAGCTCCACACCTGGGCTCACTACACACACACACACACACACACACACACACACACACACACACACACACACACACACACACACACACAAACACACGTATGTATATGCAGTACAAGTGTGTCGATAAAGAAAGCTCCCACACGTGTTCATACTTGGTTAAAGACCAGCTGGTGTTTTTGTTTTGATTGTCTGTAAATTAAATTAAAGACGACTGGCAGTTGCTGTGGTAACAGTGAAGTCATCCCTGACACCCCTACCTACCCCCACCCTACCTGTTGGGTGTAGAGCCCTGGGGTGGTCTAAAGAGTTGGTCCTGGACTACCAGACGCCCGTGTTTGTGTTGGTTGCTCAGGTCAGCGTCCTGAACGTTCGGTACAGGTGGTCCGGACTTCGGTTCGTTTGGCTCTAACAAACCAAAATGCAGTGCGGCTACTGTGGACCTGAAAACTTCCTGGAAGAAGCTCGTATCTGTTTGTATCCAGGTAATGAAACCGAAACGCTTCAGAAATCCCTTCTAGAACATCTCACCTTTTACTGCACCAGGACCAATGTTCCTGATGTGGGTGAGAGCGTGAAACGGATCTTTGGTACCTTTAGCCAGAGCTGTGTCATTGAGGTTTTTCAAGAACTAAATGATGAAGCTAGTTTTATTGGATATAAATGTTTGTATCGGTGAGCTTTTCAGCGAGAACGGATTCACACTTGGACTGTGTTTTTGTTGTTCTTCCCAGGGCCGGTCATTTTTACTGGTGGAGTGTTAGCTGTAACATTATAGTAGGCTTTTGTCTGTAGCATGTAGCCGCTTGTCGGCGGTTGCAGTTTTCCGCAGCGTGCCCTGTTCTCACGTCTCACGATGTTATTGCTATAACTGGGTTTTTTTTATGTGAAAATGGTGTTTAAAGGCTTAAACATAAGCTTTATCTTGCTTGCTTGGGGGGGTTGCATGTGTGCATTTTAGGGCTGTCAATCAATTACATTTTTCTATTTATGATTAATTTTTGTAATTAGCTTACAATAAGTCACAATAATTGCACAAATGAGTTTCTGAAATGCTCTGTTTACCCTACAAAGATACAGGAGCAGACAGTTGCCCTTTGTGTTATTAAAATCAAATCAAAAACATTTCCTAAAAGTCTGAAGAGGACAAACTTCGGTCCAACAAGATGTTGATCTGAGGAATTCTGACGGAATAATGTTCAATCAAACAATTAAACCCATTTATATAACCAAACACATTTATTTGCATTATGAGGCGTAGGCTTTTGATTGACAGTTGGCTCAGCCAATGGCAAGCCATCATCACTGCGTAACTGGCGGTTTATCCTGACCCAGCGGCTGAACGCAGCTGAACGCAGCTGTAGGTTCTGACTAAGCTGCAGGTTGTGTCGTCTACCAGCAACTCTGCAGCGCATGGTTAACAGGGTAACTCTGGCAGCCCCGGTATGTTTTAATTTTCTTTGAGTGATTAAAAATGGCTCTAACGGCTCCGGCCTCCCGTGCTGGGGGCCCTAGTAGGAAGCACGGTTAAACGATTTTGTAAAACTGTCTGCAGAAGCCAGAACCTTCAAATAATCCACTTTATAGTCTCTGCAGTGGGACATTTAAGTCCATGGCAGTTTTATCAAATGTTGCCCTGAAACTGGTATTCATTTGATTATGTCATTCCTGTGTACTGTTGGCAGTGATTCAACGGATGCAAACGGATATGAAATCAAGACCTTTTGTATGTGTTTCACAGTTTACGTAATTAAATCCACTTTAAGGGCAGGTTCCAGGCTCTGCCTGCAGGGGGCAGCGCAGATGTCAGTGCTGTTGTAGTTAAAGAGCCTTCCGTGTGCCAGGAGTCTGGACTCTGGTGTCTGGCGGTCTGAGCTCGGCGTGCTCCTCGTTGGGAGGGTCGCCGGCCCACGTCCATTCCAGCCTCTTTCCTTGAAAATAAACAACAGAAAGCAAAACAAACAGGGATATTTTGGTGCCCGACAGAGACAGCGCTGGACTTGGGCTGCCTCCCCATGTCTTGACCTGGCCGTCCTTGTGTACAGCCAATTATCTCTGTAAATCTGCCGTGTCAGAAAGGCCAGGAAATGTCAAAGTCCGAGTCGGAGCGCCGAGCATGAATATTCCACAGCTAATCTTCACATCTGGGGCGTCGTGCTCCTGCTAATCACCTGCTGCCGACGGGCGGACTGACATCTGTATCTTAAAACGGTTTCTTTGATGCAGACTTGTGATTCGTGCAGACGTGTAAATAACACATTCGTGGCTCATTGCTGAGGTAAACCGGGTCGGGGCCGTTGGTCCTGCGCGCTGGATGACGGCGGTGCTAAGGGAACCGGGTTGTGAGGATTCTCCAGCAGTGTCCTCCAGTTCTGGCTGGAGCTCCTGCTTGGTCCCCACCTGCCCACCCGCCCTCTAATAGTCTCTAAATGGATCAGCGAGAGCAAGCCGAGTCCGAGGCCCTGGTGCAGATTTATGTGTCCTCATGGACGAGCCGCTGCTGTCAGGGGCCCGCCGGGCGCCCATAAATCCACGCTTGGCCTCAGGCTCTGCTTTCCTGCTTACATGCACTTGTTTGCCTGCTTATACATTCTGTGTGCGTGTGTGTGTGCGCGTGTGTGTGTGTGTGTGTGTGTGTGTTTGTAGAATATGATTTGGTTTCCAAGGCGCTGTAATTCAGCCGTTATGTGCAGTGCCGGACCAGAGGAGGGTCTGGTATGTCAGAGTTTAACACCAATGAGGTGTTAAAACATCAATTTACGGTATGAACTGAGAGAATGTGTCGTCTTGTTTTTGTTACACAAAGAGGACCTTGAACTATGAGATCAGAAGTCCTTTTAGGGGCCGACGTGCATTCGTTTCTGGGGTGCTGGTCAGAATGAGGACGTCCTCTTAATGACAGCTGCGAGAGCTTGTGTGTGTGTGTGTGTGTAAGGAAGTGTTTCCAGATGATTCAGTTGAAAGCAGATGTGGGATCAGCTCCTGTGATGAAGTTACAAGCTGCTGTCATTCGGGTCCGGCGCTGCTGTTGTGTACACTTACTGGTGATTTATGTGGTCACGTGACTTCATCTCTGTAATTTCGGCCTTTAATTTCACCACAATTGTAGTTTTCTTCATGTAAACGAGCTCACATGTGATTTATAAAAACAATTAAATCCAGCTGTGGCTTTCAGAGTAAACACTCACAGATTTTTCAAACAAAGAGTCGGTGACATTTGCGTAAAACTAGATTCTATCAGCAGATTCACTGAATGCTGACGTTACTTTTATGATTATGCATTTTCCATAGTTTTTAAACTTGTGTTTGCAAATGTTAACAACCCCTGTGATCCCTGGGAAACCCAAGTGTGTATCGTGGTTCTGGTTCTGATTGCTGTTAAAAATATACATAAATAAAAAGCTGCCAGCCGGATCAGCAACTGGTATAAAACCAACTGGAAGGAACCGCTGTGATGTCACCCGTGGGTGTCCTGAAGGGTCTCTGACGACTCTTTCATCTTCCTGCACAGCGCCGTGTCGAGGTTGATCCAAACGTAGGCAGATAAGAGGGACACGCCCACCTTAGTTCAGTCACAGGAAGTAAGCTGTTTTAGCTTGGGTTAGCTTATGCTAACATCCGCACCGATGGCTCAACCAGATCAAAGGGCCGTGGTGACCTAGCAACTGGTAGCCGGGTGTGGTGGGCGTGATTAGCGGCCTGTTGGCTAGTGGTCCATTTATTCAAACCAGATGGGTCCTAATCAGTAAAATCTGGTGGGTCCGGCTCCAGACCTTAGTGATCGGTGGAGGAACCACAGGTCCAGATCCAGACCCTAGTGGTTGGTAGAGGAACTGCAGTTTTCTTTACCATAGTCAGACTAACAAGCCCCCTTGCTGATCACCAAATAAAAAGCTCAGTCTCCTTTGATTGGCCATCTCCACTGGTTTAATCGGGCTCCGCCCCAATACTGTTGGATCTCGCAAAAAATTGTGCAGGAAATCAACATTTCAGTCTTTTTCTCCATTTTCAGTCACATCTGTAGTTAAAATGTTGCCCCCAAAGGCCCAGCCGCTGCAGCCAGGAGCATGTCTGTGAATGAGGGGGGCGAGTGTTGGGGCGAGGGGGCTCTGACTCCCGCCTGCCGGTGCTGCTGCAACGCTAACGCGTTTGAACCTGCTGCAGAGTGCAGTAATGACTTCTTCTGTTTACCTAACTGTTTGACCTCAGTCAGTGTGTGTGTGTGTGTGTGTGTGTTTGTGTGGCTGTTTGCCAAGATTTTTTCCACGATGTGTGTGTGTGTTTCCAGTATTTACTTGCTGCAGCCACTCGTAACTCTCTTACTGTTTGTTTCTTTTTTTGAGGCAACTGCCACAGTATCAAATGCAGGTGTTTGGGAAACACCTTTAAACACCTGACACCTGCGTGTGTGTGTGTGTGTGTGGGCTAATACTTGTTTGTGTTACCTCATCAGGACCTGTTTTCTGGTAAAACCTTTTATCTTGTCGATACTGGCTCTGCTGAATCACAATGTCATTTCTGTTATAGGCAGCTCTGCCGTGAATTGCGAAGTTGCAACACTTTTGTTCTGATCTTAACCTGATAACGACGGTTCGCTGAAGAAGAAAATACCATGATTGCGATTCTCCGTGGCAGCTGCGCTGGTAGCCCACGTGGAGAACCTGTGTCTGCTTGTCGTTGCTGTTGTCGCTCTTTAATTCCACCGCCCAACAGCAGGTGGCGCTTTTCTGAAGGGCTGCTGCAGCTGTGTTCAGCTTCTTCTGTTTTCTTTCTTTTTGTACGTCAGATCGAGGTTTAATCCTGGATTAAACTCTGCGATCGCCCGTGGAGTATTCCCGTCTTAATCAGATGACTGTTGTAAATTCTGGGTAAATAAATACCTGACCTGCTAAATAACTTCCTGTTGCAGCTGCGTTTCAGCATTAAACCGTCCACTCGTCAGTTGTGGTTCAGTCATGGTTCTTTTGTGGCCTGTGACCTTGGGTGTGAAGACTTGGGCCACGTGGTGGACACCTGGCCCAGGCAGCGCCGCTCATCAACGCTGTACGTGGGTCAGAGGAAGCTGTAGATATGTATAGTTTGGGCCGAACATCCGTTGCCATCATTTTGACTCATGATCCGGTTGCCTCTGTTTCTGAGCAACTTCACTTGTTTGATTCACAGGTTAGACTTCTAATTCAGGAAAATTATTTTAAATCAGTTTCAGTAAATAAAGGATTTCCTATTTGATCTTTATTGAAACCTGTTTTCATTTTTTTTTATTCTGGGAAGTTATTTGCGAGTTTTGTCCAAGCATGAGTCAAATATACTTCTCGGTTAGCTGTGAGATAAACCGGTCTCTGAATGGCGGCTGCAGACAATCAGGTTTTTCAGAATGACTGACCTTTTTGTCAGAATCGATCCCGCAATGACGTTTCTGGACCGTATGACCTCAAACACACACACCCAGTTCCTCCCAGCTGAGTGTGTGTGTGTGACCTCACATCTCTCTATGGGGAATGACTTCATCTTCCTCTCTTCTCACTCTTTTTTTTTTTCATTTCTGTCTCTGTTCACAACCCCCCCCCCCCCCCCCCCCGTCTCTCGCTCTGCTGTTATTGACCGAGTTTTAGAGCAAAACCCGTAAAGATCGTCCCGAAGGACACGTTTGAACCTGACGTCAGACGCGCAGTAAAGCTCTGCGGTCCGACTGAAATGGTGTGTGGTTGTCAGAACGTCTGTAAGCGTTCTTGTTTTTGTTACCTCGTGAGGACCGTGCTTCAGTAATCTTGCGGTTGGTGCTCGTGGTGCCATGACCACTGTGATTGGTGTGGCCGCGACTCCACGCCTGTTTGGCATCGGCAATCACCCTCTGCCTACACAGACTCCAGGACATCTAGTTGAAGCCGGATCGTAAACTCTCCCGTCAAACAGTCCGGCTCCAAGATCAGTTCTGCCATTTCTGCTGTCGGCCGGCCTCGTTCATCCTCTTGGATCCACTACACCTAGACCCCGTCCACACGTAGCCGGATATATGCGGATATCTGCTAAACCGGAGATATTTTCCTACGTTTGGACCTGTCATCCACATGAAAACGCAAATAAACGAAGGTTTAAAAAAACTCCGGGCAAAGTGAAGATTTTCGAAAACTCCGTTTATGTAGATGCGTGTAGACACACACAACCGGAGTTTTGCGTTTTCGAACGTCACATTATGCGCCAAAACAACAACAAATCTGCTCTGACGTGCGACTTTTGTTCACTACAGAACTACAGATGATCCAGCATCTGTTCTCCAAGCTATTTATTAAATAAATGGCCTCTGGTCTTGACCACCGCTTACTGCGTTACACCGACACAGAGCCTACGCCATAGGGTACGCGGCGACGCGCACCCTACGGCGTACCCTACAGCGTAGGCTCCGTGGCGGGACACGGGGGGGAGAAGGAGACGCGCCTGCCGGGGAAGCGGAGCCGCGGAGGTGCAGCTTCCCCGGGAGCCGCAGATTATCTACAGGTTTGAAATGCTTATGAATGTGGTCGAAAACGCAGATCTTCGGTTACGTGTGGAAGGGGTTTTTTTTAAAAACGATGTAATGTGGATGCAAATTTTTTTATAAACGGAGGGGGGAAATATTCGGTTTTAAAAATACCCGGCTACGTGTGGACGGGGTCCTAGTTACCTGCACCTTCCCCTCCATGTCCATTACAACCCCTTGGATTTACACGCCATCTTCCACATCCAAACTCAGCTTTGATGTCTATCAAAAAACCGATGAACCTGTCCTCCTGTATCCTGGGTCCACCACCCCGAACACGTGGGGGTCCGTCCCAGCAGGAGGACGTCGCTTTGAAATATTATTTCTGTGGTTGATTCAGACTCTACTAACAGCTGCGCTGTGACAGGTGCACTCAGCTGGGCTGGGTTTGTTGGACCTGGATAAGATCAGAGCTAAGGTGTGGATGGAGTTAGCTTAGGTTCGGGGTAGAGCTATGAATGGTGGGCAATGGAAAGTCATCAGAGGGTTTGGGCCACCCCCATTTTTTGATTACTTTCCTTTCTTCCCCGAACAGTTTTTCTAACTTTGTGACAACTTTGTACATCATAGTATTTGTAATGACCAGACAATTGCTGCACCCCGACCGCCCAGACCGGCCCAATTAGCCCGACTGGCCCAACAAACCCAGCCCAGCTGATTGCACCTGTCACAGCGCAGCTGTTAGTAGAGTCTGAATCAACCACACAATAATATTTCAAAGCGACGTCCTCCTGCTGGGACGGGTCGGTGTTCGTAGACGCTCGTGTTTCACATCCAGCTCCCTTCGTCCTTTCTGGTTGGTTCCTGTTGGAGAATTTTAAAGATCAACTTTTGAGTTGAGATGCAGCATTTCAGCTTGGATGTGAAAGGAGGAGGAAGAGGAGGAGGAGGAGGAAGGAATGACAATGGATGTGGAAATTAACGTGGAGAGGAGACAAACAGCTGCAATAAAGAAGAAAAATGATGGTAAGGGCGGAAGAGGAGAAAGGATGAAGAGGATAAAAAAGGAGATGAAGAAAGATGAGAAGAAGAGAAGATGGATGGAGGGGGCAAGGATGCAGAACAGAGGAGGCAAGGTCAAAGGACCGGAAGGAGATGAGAAGAATCAGGAGGAGGAGAAAAGACAGATGACTATGATAAAAGGAGGAGGAGAGGACAGAAGAGAGAGAGAAAAGTGTTAGAGGCAGCAGAGTGAAACGTTAATCCCGGGAACTGCTGAGAGTGGGTCACTTAACGGGAACGTGATCAGGATCCAGGGACCCTGGCGAATCCAAGGGGCGCTGGCAGATCCAGGGACAGCCAGGAGGACAATGGGGACAACCTCGTCATCACCTCCGCTCTGTTGGCGGTGTGTCCTGAAACGGGCTGGTTCCCTGGAGTTTCCTGGAGTTTCGGCCTGAACCCTCCGTGTTTACCTCCTACAGGAACTAATCCGTCTCCTGCATTCAGATCCTGGATCTGTTTGATCCATACTAACGAGCTCTGGCTCTGGTCACCAATTAAAGTTCTGATCTTCAGTTAAACAAGCAATGAGCAAAGACAGCAGCTGCTCTTTCAGCTAACTTGGAACATATTCTGAGCTTTTCAGCACCTAATAAACCGGAGCGGAGCCAGAAAAGTTTCCTCCCAACTGGATCCAGGTTTTCCAGAGTCTACACCTCCCCACCGTTCCTTTCTTTTCTCCTCGTTGAGAATTTGGCTCGCACTTTTCTGTGCGTGGTCCAGGTCCAGTTTTCTGTGTTGTTCCTGCCAAACAGAAGGACGGCTGCCGCCTCGCCGGTGTTCGGAGGTAATTCTCAGAACCGCTACGCCGCATTCCCACGCGTGTTTGGGTGCAGATCTGATCACAGTCCAGTCTTCCCCGTGCCATTCCCGGTGAAATCCACCTTCTGTTCGCGCGTGTGTGTGTGTGTGTGTTTGGAGGACGAGGAGGCGCTTGAAGGACATTCTGTCCTGTTTTTGTCTTCTGGTCTGAACCCCACGGATGCAGTTCAGCAGCTCCCCGTTCCACCACGTCTCACAGCTCCGGTTGCAGCAGCTGGTTTTAGGGGGCCGGGTCCTCCTCTGCTCCACGGCTCCATCCGGGAGCCTCGTGAGACACCTGTCCACAGAAGCTTAAACACAAAGTATCGCCACTAATGAGCCGGTTCTGATCGTGCTGGCCATGAGCGTGTACTGAACTGGTCCAGGGTGCTACTTGGTATGGAGTCAGCATTAGCTCCGCTCATCGGCGAGCGTCCAGGAGTTTAACCAATCAGAAAACGTTTGAGGTGAACCAGGAAGAGCCGTCCGAACAGTGACCCTCTCTGGGAGTTAATGTGACGCTCCACCTTCCATCAGTCCTCCGTCTTTCCTCCATCTGTACTCCGTCTATTCTCTGTCTGTCCTCTGTCTCTCCATCTTTCCTCTGTCTCTCCACTGTCTGTCCTCTGTCTCTCCATCTTTCCTCTGTCTCTCCACTGTCTGTCCTCTGTCTCTCCTCCATCTTTCCTCCGTCTGTCCTTCGTTTCTCTTCCGTCTCTTCTCTGTCTTTCCTCCATCTCTCCTCTGTCTCTCCACTGTCTGTCCTCTCTCTCTCCATCTTTCCTCTGTCTCTCCACTGTCTGTCCTCTGTCTCTCCATCTTTCCTCTGTCTCTCCACTGTCTGTCCTCTCTCTCTCCATCTTTCCTCTGTCTCTCCACTGTCTGTCCTCTGTCTCTCCTCCATCTTTCCTCCATCTGCCCTCTGTCTTTCCTCCATCTCTCCTCTGTCTCTCCACTGTCTGTCCTCTGTCTCTCCTCCATCTTTTCTCCGTCTCTCCTACAACTTTCCTCCATCTGTCCTACATCTTTCCTCCGTCTGTCCTCCCTGTCTCCTCTGTTTAAGGCTCAGCAGCTAAGTTGTCAGATTTGCAGCTTCAATCCTGATGGCGGTTCGTTTCCGTCCTTTGTAGCGTTTGCATCATCTCTCCGTTAGCAGACGTGCTGAAGAATAGATTTCGTTGCATCACCACAGGCAACATAAAAATATCACAGAAACACTGAAGAAGCATGCTGCACAAACACACGTAGAGGTGGATTAATTATTCGGTTGCCAGGGAGATGATGGAAGAACGGGCAAATCTGTCAGCTCCCTGAAGAGTCTGAAGACTCTTCGCACTTCATCCTCTCTCCCTCTGTTTATCTCTACCTCGTTCTACCACTCCAAGAGCGTGGGGGGAGAAGACTGGGGGCTGAAAATGGGAATACGTTATGTATTATCTCATGTGTAATTGTTTCCATGGTGATAATCTAGGCAGTCTAGAGGGGAAGAACTGCCGGGTCTTCAGCTGTGTGTTCCCATCAGTCCGGAGTCCTCAGCCGATTAATCAGCCAGACAAGTTATTGTCAACCATTTTAGAGCTGCACTGTTGAATTATGGGACTTTTAAAGGGCATCGTGACTGACGAGTCCTTGTTGTTGAGATTAATAATGTTCAGAAAGAAGCTGGCGACGTCTCAACTTTTAAATTGGATCTTTTTCTTTGCACAAATCAATAATGAATCAGCAGGTGTTGATCAGCCGCTAAAAATAAACGAAGATCAAGTCAATGTGGCTCTGTGGAGTGGAAAACTAACCGCAGCATCGTCAAGTTCAGCTTCGTTCATGCAGCATGTGTCAGATCGTCTTCACGTGTGCTGGTTTGATTTTGTATTGATGCTGTTCGACCGTACGTTGACTCGTTGTATCTGGTTGATGCTTGATATTGATTTGTCGGTCTTGATGATATGATCAGATATGTCTGACATTCGTGGTCATTTTAAACACGACTCCAGAAAGGACTGGTCTGGTTTTCAGTGTATGTTCGTTTTCACCCCATTTTTAACTCGGGTGTCTTTTTGTCAGGTAAGTTCAGGGGTCAAGGGAAAATAAAGAGGTACTGCTTCACGTGAACACGTTTGGACTGGTTCTTCATCTTCAGTCATACAAAACGATCGTAAATATTAATGTGGGCAGCTTCGTCCAGATGGGAACCTGCACGTGAACACCTGCAGCACCAGGTGTGGTAGTACGATACCTGTGGAGAGACTAGCGAGGGTCAGTGGACGGACATGTCCCAGATGGTCACTGAAGAAAGTTCTGGACAATCAGGCGTTTTAGTGACAAAAATATCAAAACTTAAGTGCAAAACAAAAAACCTTTTTTCCTTCTAGTTTTAACATTTGAAATCTGTTTCTCTGATTTAAAAATATAATTTGCAGTTCTCAAAAGTCACTGATTCAGTGTCTGAAGGTTTAGAAGCATCAGTTGGTGGTCTTGCTGTTGTCGGCAGTGTGTGTGTGTGTGTGTGTGCGTGTGTGTGTGTGTCTGTTGGGGGATGGGGAGGAACTAATAAGCTTAACTGCCTCCCCCTGCTTGTTTCACCCTCGGCTGCCCTTCCTCCCCCCCCGTCTTCCTCCCTCGGGGCTGATGGCTGACTGAACAATGTTTAGTGTCTGTCTGGGGCTGAGTGGACCCGGCGCTCCTCCTGCTCACCATTCCCACTGTGTCTGAAATCAGGTTTAATTCATGTGAACGTGTCGAGGAACTCGCCCACATGTTTCTGGAGAGTGGTGGAGCTGACTCCGCCCAAATGTACAAACAGGTGAAATAACAACGCCACCTAAGTCAGGTAACACGTGCTGGCTTTTTTAGCTGGGCTCATCTGAACCAGGACTGCTGGAGCTTCGCCTAGCTGTCCCAGGGCTAGCCGGGGTCCGGCTAAGTGGCTCAGCCGGAGACGACGGCTCTGAGCTCAGACCCCGACCAAATGCCGCTAGCCTGTTTCCAGAGGTCACATCTGGCTCCAGACGACCAGCTCGGGCGTTGGTGACTAAAAGTACATTTGGAAAAAAGTGGAATTATCAAAACAGCTGCTAAATTTAGCTCCAGAATTCAGTCTCCAGTCGAGTCGCCATTTGACCAGCTCTGGCCCTTCCGAGTCGGCCCAGAGCTGGTCCCGGCAGACCATCCAGTAGTTGACGGTCACAGGTGGTAGAGAACCAGCCCGGTGGCCGTGGCCTCACGGACCCTGCAGTCCAGCTCAGGATCAGGACAGTTTCAGTACGAATAACAACCCACGGACTTCACCCCCCAATAATAATAATAATAATAAACTGATACTTTATAAAACCCACTGAACTGAATCTGGATAGTTTGAAGGTTTTCTTAGTTTTACGTAAAGAACTGCCGTCGTCTTTAAGATGTTCTGTTCAGAAAAATTATAATTTCCTGGATTTTTCATGACTTCCAACATCCCCCTTCCAGGGTGCATCAAATGCAGCGTTACGGCCCTGTTATCCACCCTGAGGTTGGGGGCTGCGTGCACAGACCTCCAACTTCCACAAACCAAACAATTAGTTTATAAGTTATTCTTTAACGAAGCCCAGTAAGTGGAAATAAGAGATCAGATAAAGTGACATCGTGGCCTATTTTAGAGAACCTCCCAGGCACATTCGATCAAAATCACGTTTAAGCTGCAGCACGATGGTTTTAAAAGATAAATAGTGCAGTTTCGGTGATTTTGGTACTTTGCTGTCAAGAAGCTTCAAATCTGGAAGAAAACATTGTTTTCAAATTTGTCCAAATTAGTGAGAACACGGAGAGAGGCAGCGGCAGCTGGACGAAACCTGAGCGCAGCGTGCTAACAGATGCTAAAAGGCCGGCCTAGGGTGTGTGCGTGCGTGTGCGTGTGCACGCCGCAGTGAAAGCAGTGCAGGTGTTGAGTTTCAGGCTCTGCTAATGTGTTTGTGAATGACACAGAGAGGCAGACAGATTGAATGAGAGCTGAATGAGTCTGTTAACAGACGCTAATGTGTCTGACAGATGAAGAGTTCTTCTGAAAGGCACCAAATTCAAGGTCTCAACCATAATAAAACACACGGGACAAAAATGTGACAAAAAAGAAACTTAAAAAGCTTTAACAAAAATCAATCAGGATTTTCAAAGAGGCAAGTGTGGATGAAGAGGAAGACCTCCGTCAAAGGGAGACTTAAGACGCTTTAATTAAACGATTTTCAATCAAAGTTCTGCAGTAGTTTCACGTTTATCTTCGTTTGATCAACGATAACAACAGCAGCAATGACAGAAGTATCCGCACAGACAAAATAGGAGGAAAACATTCCAGCGGGAATTCTGGCTCCGCCTCTTTGAAATCCTCCTCGTAAACAGAAGCCTGCACTTTGAATAAATGGGGAAAAATACTAACAGGACATTGATTATTGTGGGTCCCCTGGTGGGTCTGGGTCTATGAAGTCATCGCCTGCCTTGAACGTTACAGAAGCGTAGAAATAAACATCATATTGTTTCCAGAGGACTAAAAATCAGGTGTGGGGGCTGGTTATGCCCCCTCATATGTCACAAACAAACGGTCCTGGGGAGATGGACCCGCCCCTTTTTCTGATACCTGAAGTAGCCATTGAGATGACATCCGACACAACATCCGACACTGAAACCAGCAAGGCATCAGGGCGTCTCCACAAAGATAACAGTTTTTTACTTTAATGATTTAATAAATGAATTAAACATTGTTTACGTAGAGGAAGAGCAAATCAAGAGGAGGTTTATTGACAGCTTTACATAAAGGTAGGACGGTTAGCGGAGCTGCAGATTCAGAGCTGTAGCGTACGGTTGGGAGTGTATCGTCACACACACACACACACACACACACACACACACACACACACACACACACACACACACACACACACACACACACACACACACACACACACACACACACACACACACACACACACACACACACAGCATCATTTGTATCAGTAATAGAGCCAGTTTATCACAGATGAGGTGCAGTTACACTCACCGCCAGACTGGACCTCAGTTAATAGTTATGTTGCTCACATGCTACACACTCCGAGGGGTTGCATTACAGCAGGACTTCAGGCAGCTGGCTGCAGATCTGTGTGTGTGTGTGCGTGTGCGCAGAAGTGTCACGTTTCCACCAGTATCTGCCCAGCTAGAGCTGAATAAACAGAGAAAATGAAAAACTGCATTGAAAACCAACACAGCCGCCCACCGCCATCATGAACAGTTTCATACGAAACACATCTGCACGTTGACTTGGAGAGTTTACGGTGGAGGTTCTGACCGTACGCTTGCAGGCCTCGGTGCCCGTGACTGCAGCGCACGTTCAGTGGACGCTCTGAAAACCAAACGTTTCGCTCGAAAATCAGGTGCAAACAGCTGCTGCTCGACATCAAAGCCGTATGCAGAGGAGAAGGTCACGTGGTCCGGTTGTTAATGAAGCCGTGAGTCCTGGTCGGGCAGCGCGAGCCTGTCTGTCAGCACCCAGAACAAAACACTCTTCACAGGAAGCTGCTGTGACCAGGAGTCTCTTCCAGAACACTTAACGCTAACCATGAACTCAAGTTTGTTTTACAAAGTTTACCTTACATGGAAGTCTATCCTTCCATTAAAAGGTGGCGTCCCCTTATTGAGAGATAAACGTGAATTTGCACACATATCAGTGTGTGCATGTTTTTGTGGACCTTTTGTGCTCTCCACCAATCAAAAAGATAAAAATACAAGTGGGATACCGTTAGTTAGCGCTTGTGTCAAAGTCGCAGCAAGTTCCCAGAGACGTCTGTCTGCACCTGCAGATGACATCATGCAGGAATGTTCCTTGTCTGTAGATAAAAGCAGAGCTACGTCCCCATCGTAGCAGAGCTTATCACAAGACAACTAGCAAAGGGGCGTCAGGCGGCAGATGAGGGTAGAGGTGTCCCGGCTCGGGCAGGTCCCGGCAGACCCCGGGTCACATCCATAGCAGTTGTTAGACTGCTGCATTCCTAGTCATGTGATGCGTCTGGAATCTCTGTGGTCTCGGACTTCTTCTGGTGGTTTTTGGAGAGTTATTTGAGTCAGCACCCGATGCTGACCAGCACTTAGCCCGTACTAAAGAAATGTTAGTCGGTGCAATGTCCCAGTATGGATAGCTTCACAATCCTGTGTGTGTGTGTGTGTGTGTGTGTGTGTGTGTGTGTGTGTGTGTGTGTGTGTGTGTGTGTGTGTGTGTGTGTGTGTGTGTGTGTGTGTGTGTGTGTGTGTGTGTGTGTGTGTGTGTGTGTGTGTGTGTGTGTGTGTGTGTGTGTGTGTGTGTGTGTGTGTGTGTGTGTGTGTGTGTGTGTGTGTGTGTGTGTGTGTGTGTGTGTGTGTGTGTGTGTGTGCGTGCGTGTGTGTGTGTGCGTGTGTCTGTGTGTCTTTGTCTTTGGGCTTTGTTCAGAACAAAGTGTGTGAATCCCAGCTAGGAGTCACAGTTCACAGGTCAGAGGACACTTCTTCTTTTGCTCCTTCACTAGATCGTCCCACCACCTCCCCCTTTCTTCATCTTCTTCACCTCCTCCTCGGTCAGCCCTTCTGTTGTTGAAGGAATCTGACCATTTCTTTCTCGCTTTCAGGGAAAAACACACGCCGGAGAAAATGTGTACATGAAAGAGCTCCAAGTCTGTGAGATCAGTCCTGAAGAGACAGGAGACTTCACGGATCACACCTTGAAACATGTTTTTACAGCGCTGTGTGTGAGTGTGTGTGTGTGTGTGTGTGTGTGTGTGTGTGTGTGTGTGAGAGAGAGAGAGAGAAAGAGAAACAGAGAGAGAGAGAGATAGTGTGCAGTCTGCTGCAGTGTCCTACTTTAATGTCTCCTCCCTCACTCTGCTGAGTGTGTGTGTGTCTCCGTAAAACAGGATTGTGTGTGTGTTCTGTTGTGAGGCAGACCTGCTGCCTGAGTGTGTGTGAGTGTGTGTGAGTGTGTGTGAGTGTGTGTGCAGCTCTTCAGCTCTAATTAAGCCAGGCTGCTTAACGAGCAGACAGCTAATTAACACACTGAGAGAACTACACACTTGTCCTTCATCCCTCACTCAGCATTCATACTCTTATTACTCTTCCTTTTTCCTCTCTACTTTAAAATCACGTTTTATTCTTTCTTTCTTTCTTTCTTTCTTTCTTTCTTTCTTTCTTTCTTTCTTTCTTTCTTTCTTTCTTTCTTTCTTTCTTTCTTTCTTTCTTTCTTTCTTTCTTTCTTTCTTTCTTTCTTTCTTTCTTTCTTTCTTTCTGTTTTTCCTTCCATCATTCCTTCCTCTCCCTCGTCTTCCTCTGTGGTGTTTTTCTGGGTCAGATTGGGGGATGGGGGTGTCGGGAAGATTTGGGGAATCTTATTTTAGTCGCTCTACATTTTCCGAGCGTTGGTTCGGCTCTTCATCGGTGCTCTGCTGTATTTAACGTCACACAGTCCTCCTCCTCTTGGTCGTCTTCATCTTCGTTCCTCTCCAGAGTGAATCTAATCCCATTACTCACTTTCATGTCTGAAAGACGGTGTGGCAGAAACCCCTTCAGAGTGAGACCTCACTGCTGCAGGCCAGACTTTCGTAAAGCTTCAGATCTTTGGAGGAAAATTCTGCTGCTGATGGTGGGGATGAAGATGATGATGATGATGGTGGTGGTGGTGTTGGTCATCTCTGGCCCTCATGTGAATGTTGTTGAGTAAAATATTTCACTGAAGCTTATGAGCCCCCCTGGTAAATGATGACACAGAGATCGTTCATGCCATTTTTAATCACACAAATCATGCATTATTACAACTAACGTGGAACAGCTCAGCTTAAATCCAATAAATACCATTTCAACATGAAGTAGCTAAATAAAGAAAAGGCGTGAAAAGACAACGATGCCTCGTGCTGCACACGCGGGACCATACCTGCTGCAAACGTCAGCCTGTCATCGGTTTAAATCTGAGCCATGGAATATACAAGCTTTTATAACATAGTACATGAACGAGCAGGAGTAGTTGAGTACATGAACGCATCATCACTGTTCATTTGGCAAGTCCTTCATGCACATCCTCCAAAAACACTCTGCATATGTGATATGTACTGTTCACCTGAACATTAAATGCTCTTGCCGGTGCAGCGGATCACCACTAGTAACCAGTCAGGGAGATCTGCTGCAGGTACCGGTGTGTGGGTTGTCAGGACGACAATCCAACGAAGGCTGTTGACCTCAGAGAGGACATGCGAATGTTTCTCTGATCCCAAAAATCACTGATTGAACATCCAACAACCAGCTCTGATTCTCCGCTGGAACAGCACCAGCCCCGGTTCAGTCCAGAAGTGGTTATAACCTGGTGCTGGACCTAATTTACTTGGATTTTTTGAGCTGCTGCCTAATTCTACTATTTAAGTTTTTTTATGTTTGGTTTCTTTTTAATGGTTAAAATTTCTTTAAAATAAAGAAATGAATTCTTCAATAATGTTAGTATAAATCACTATTTTTTCTTGTCTGTGGGATCCACGTGTCTTTAATAAGTGACGTGACCACTGTCCTTTCTCTCCCAGCATCCTGCTTACTGGTTCCACCTTGTGTTTGTTTCAGATTCGTGTGGACGGGATCCCTCCGCCGGCCCAGAATGCTTTGCTGTACGAGACGGTGACGGTGTTTGAAGGGAAGCCCATCCTGAGGGACATGGTGTTCAGTCCGGACCACCAGTACATCTACCTGCTCAGTGACAGACAGGTAAACACACCTGTGGAGAGCCCACCTGTAAGACATCTGACAGGACATTAAAGGGGACCTTCCTTTGGACCAGACTGTGGTTGTCCGCTTTGCCATCAAACTGGTGTCTGAAGGCGTTTCTTAGACATTTGGAGGGTTTAGCCTTGTTTGCAGGGACAGTCTCAGGGTCCCCACAGCTGTCCAGCGCTAGCCTAGCACTGGCCAGCTAGGTGGCTAGCAGAGCAGCAGAGAACAGAGAACGAGGTTCCAGGTTTCCAGGTTGGTGACGGTGGCTCGTTCAGATCAGGCAGCTGCAGCAGCCGACCCAGAGCCGGTCCATGCAGGCTGTCGGTACAGGTAACAGCACTACAAGCAGGATGACCCTTAAAAGAAGCATACTAAGATCATATTCTCTAAGTAATAAAAGTCATGACGGCTAGTTGTACAGCTGCCACTCAAAAGACCACGCCTCCAATTATAAATAAATGTGTGGTTTTATGTAATTATACCTGAGTATACATGAATGTCAGTGGAGATGAACTCACTGTTGGATCCTGGCCTTAGTGCTGGGTAGAGGAACTGCAGGTCCAGATCCAGACCTAATGGCCCTTTTCCACTAGTACCTACTCAGCGCGCTTCTACTCGCCACGTCCCCGTCTTGCGCTTTTCCACTACGGGCCGAGGCGGGTGGAGCCGTGCCAAGCAGATACTTTATCTGTACCTATTTTGCCGAGGTTCTAAGCGTGCTGAGTCGGCCCTGGATCTGACGTCATCACCCTCCACGCCACTGATTGGGGCCGTCAGACGTTTGAATCAGGAAGCGGGAGTCAGCGCGAGAACGACTCGCGGCGATTTTATTTTACAGCGCAAACGTCTGTTTGGTGATCGAACTCTGAGGTGCAGATGTTCATAAACCTGGTGGCTGAGGAGAGAATTAAAAAAGGGATGTAGACGGGCGATAAGGAACGATCAGATCCACCAGGAGCTCTGTTTTACTCTCAGCCGCTCGCGGCTCAAGCTGATTTTCTCATCTGCGCCGACACAAACAAAGACATTGCGCAATCAAGTATGTCACAGCAGCTTCACCCCAACCCGCCCACTCCTCACCTGGCTGTGGAAAAACAAACGAGGACAAAGCGGGTGGAGCCGGGACGAGGCGTGACGAGGCGTGACAAGCCGAGGCGCGCTGAGTACTGGTGGAAAAGCGCCATTAGTGATCGATAGAGGAACTGCAGGTCTGGATTCATGTGTGTGTGTGTGTGTGGGGGGTTCGGTCGCCGTGATCCAACATAAAATCTGGTTACCCTCTGTTTGGACTTTATTGGCAGCTCAGAAGTCCAGAGCAGACAGCAGGAAACTCTAGGTAGCTAAAGTGATGGCCAGCTGTCGCTGAAAAAAAAACACGCCCCTTATTACCCATATGTATGTTGCTTTACATGATTCCACCTGATGAGGTACCTGGAAACTTACCCCTGTACCATGTAAAGGTGGACATTTTATGATTTACTCCCTCTTGCAGTGGTCAGCAGAGGAACTGCGGTTCTTCTTCCTTCCTTGTTGAATTCAACCCTGAACAGACATTGCCCCCTGTTTCTGACATGTCTGTCTGTGCTGGTTGAGAAGTGTTGCTTCTTCCAGGATTTCTGCTAGAAACTCTCGCTGCTCTGAAAGTCTGGAATGTCAGGAATGTGTCGTTTTGTGGCGACGCTGCTGTCGGTGGACCTGCCTCCAGTTGTTTACAGGGACATGTACGCTAAATACAAAACTTTCCCAGAGGAGTGGTGCATTAACCATGCTGGAGGAAGCACTTAAACCCTAAATGGGTCTGACTTCCACTGGTTCCTGGTAGAAACTGGTATCTGGTGACCTAGGGTTCCTCTCCGAGCTCCGAGCTCTTCCTGCCGTCGGCACACAATCAGCACATGAAGACGTGTTCCAGGAATACAAAAGTGTCCCCTCGTCCGATGGCGTCAGCCGCATTAAACTCATCAGTGAAATCACGGTTTGAATGTTGGAGTTTGAATGAGAAGCGGCGAGTCAGCAGGTTTGTGGACGAGGTCCCACAGAACCGACGGCGCCGTCTCTTTTAGGGGAACCTGATAACGAGGTCAGAGCGCAGACGGAGCCGTCTGTGTGACACAATGAATGCATTCATGCGTGAACGTATGAAAGACATTCACCCGGTTTACTGTCTCCCTGCCGCACTGACTTCTGGGTAAAAAATTCCGAACACACGTTTGTAGTTCTGTCTTTGTGAGGATGCTGACCTTCTCTGACTGGAACAAACCGGTTCTTACTCCTGCTTTATTCCCACTTAAACCTGGATGCTGGTGACGGTCAGGTGACAGTCAGGCGATGGTCAGGTGACGTTAGTTGTCATCTAAATAAATAGAAATCACTGCGTTTAGGGTCTTCAGTGGGTCGCAGAAGATAATAATTACATTACATGACTTTAATCCAACACATTTAATTTCAAAACCAAACCAGCGTGGTACCAAAGATCAGGAAGATGCAAGAGTACTACACACAGTCCAGGGTCCAGGCAGTCCAGAACCAACCTAAACTCTTATGGTGCTTTTATACTAGTACCTACTCAGCGCGACTCGACTCTCCTCTCCTCGTTTGTTTTTAGACACGCAGATGAGAAGTAGGCGGGATTGGAGCGAGGCTGCTGTGACGTATTTGATTGTGTGATCTAAATGGAGAATACAACAACACTAAAGATGTAGAACCTGGAGGAGATGATATTTTTGCTGCTTGGTCTGTGACATGTGTTCGATATTAAGTTAAAAAATGAGAGTGAGAGAAGCTTCAAGCGGCGATGCTTTTTTTTTTTTTGATTGTCTCGGCTCTGATGAAAAGTCAGCCGCGAGCAGCTATGAAGTGACAGAGCTCCTGGTAGATCTGGTCGTTGCTTATCGCCCGTCTAGATCCCTTTTTAATTCTCTCCTCAGCCACCAGGTTTATGAACATCTGCACCTCAGAGTTGGATCATGAAAGAGACTTTTGTGCTGCTATTTCTTGTCGAATAAAACGTATAAAGAAGCCGCGAGTCGCTCTTTCGCTGATTTCCGCCGATTTCCGCCTCCTGACTCAAACGTCTGACGTCCCCGCCCCCCGACCAATCGATGGCCTGTAGTGTGATGACGTCAGATAGCGCCCGAATCAGAACGCTTAGAACCTCGGCAGAATAGATACAGAAAAAGTATCTACTCGGCACGTTAGACCCCTAGTGGGAAAGCGTAAAACCGAGGCAAGGCGAGTCGAGTCGTGCTGAGTAGGTACTAGTGTAAAAGCGCCATTAAACAAGTCTAGAACCAGTCCAAAAGCAGTCTGAAGCCATTTCCAAACAGGAACATATCACATCCGTGTCTCCAGAGCTGTTGGGTGTTTTAGATGTTGGCTACTTTTCCGTGAATGTTTCTCACGGTTCTTTCAGACGCACCTGTGACGGACTGACGGAGCCACATCGCTCAGATCCCCCGTTTGCAGCAGGTTTACCAGTAAATCATGTTGAGTCTCTTGCTCAAACCCTATTTCAGCTTCACAACATCCTGCTGCATCACTATAAAGGTTCTCATCAGCGTACTGGGGTTCCTACATGGTTTCCATGGCCACGGGCCGACGCAGCAGGGGCTCATGCAGTTCTTTTCAGATGACTGTTTGGGTCAGCTCCACCCTCAGTTTCTCATGCATGACCGTGTTATTAGTGCACACTGTTGAAGGGTCGGAGGAAGCGACAGAAAGAACAGAAAATACAGCCAGGATGCAAATCTTGGTACCTCGTTATGAGGCGACAGCACACCGCCGTGTAGCCCCTTAGCATAATCTCACAGGATGAAAAAAGTTAGCAATTAGATCAATAACAGGTCAGTGTGAAAGACGGAGGACAGGACAAATTGTCCCCGCTTTGCACTTCAACTAAACACTCCTCAGTCCTCAAAAATGCAGTTAAGAAAGTTTGTATACACACACACATAAGTGGGGAATATTTCAGCGTCATATTGATCTAACGTTTGTCTCAACGTCCTGCAGACGGAAGTCGTTAAGACAGCACCGGCTGGTAGTCTGGACTAGGGGTGGGTATTGGGAAGGACCTCACGATACGATACGCATCACGATACTTGAGCCACCATACGATACAAATTGCGATATCCCGATTATGCGATATATCGCGATATTCTACATAGTTCACCGAAAATTTTTAAAATGCATTACACATCTTAAAATCCAAGTTGTATATATGTACATCAGATGATAGTGATAATGCATTGGACAGACTGAGTCAAAACAATGTAATTCAAACTTTCCATTTTAATTATGCAACATATTTGCATGAAAAAACACACTGAAACACAATGAAAAGTGCAGTTTGCATTATTCTTAGATACAAAATACTCAAAATAAAATGCAGTGTCTCACCCACACTGAAATTGAAATCACAAAAATACAGTACAGCTACTTGCCCCTGACTTAAAATGACAAAAATAAAATGCAGTGTCTCACCCACACTGAAATCACAAAATAAAGTGCAGCTAGGGGTGGGCAAAAATATTGATACGGCAATATATCGCGATACATACATTGAATATCGATATCGTATCGGGAGACCATGTATTGCGATATATTGCCGTATCGATATTTTTGCCCACCCCTAGTCTGGACACAGGTGGACAGACTGTGATGTCACCCTGAGGTTTCTGAGGACTGCATGTGTGTGTGTTGCAGGTGAGCAAGCTGCCGGTGGAGAGCTGCGAGCAGTACAGCAGCTGCTCCGACTGCTTGGGATCCGGAGACCCTCACTGTGGATGGTGTGTCCTCTTCAGCAAGTAAGGAACTCACTTCACCGCTGTTTCGAGTCATTCGGTGGGATTTACATCTGAAACGCTCAGTTTGTCAGCTCAGCGTCTCGGGAGACCTCCCAGTCGCAGAGAAGTAAACAACCGCATCAACTCAGAACTAGCAGCAACTTAGACACTACAAACGCAGCCATAAATCAGAAAACTGCCTCAATATGAAAAATACAAAAACAGTGAGTCTTAAATTTACTTAGACATTTCATGCTTTTTCTTATCAACTTCATTGAATTTGTTCATATTCATACATTTTTACATTTTGGACCTTTAGCACTTCCTAAAAACGGTTAGAGTAAAAGCTTTTGCCACTTTGTACAAAGAAGGGGTGGGGGATATGACGATATTAGATCATGAAGGATTACAACGTGAAGACGATCTTTCAAACTGCAGAGATGGTGGGATCGTCTAGGACACATTCTATAAATTGCAGTTCTACGCTGATGCACCGATTCAGAGGTATTGACATCGTCAACCTGACCCGCCTCCGTTTTGTGTGTGTAGCAAAAGCACATGGAGTTTAGTTTTTAATAACATGTCGGACGGCTCTGAACCCAATTTTAGTAGTCCCTTTAAATTATCATCACCCTCAGCAACATGTATTGTCTGTTTTTATTTTTTTAATTTAAGATCATAATAAAATCGAAATCGTGATTTTATTATCAAACAATTGTGATATGATATGTTTGCCATATCACCCGCCCCTAAGCAGAGCCCTGTGGTACTCTTCTGTTAGTATTGGTTTCCTCTGTGTGATGAACTTTAAAATGTTTAAAATTATGTTTATTAAATCCAATATCAATAACAGGCCAGAAACCCAATATCTATCACAGGCGAATATGGGGCAATATTCTGATATCCAAATACTGTATAATGTCATTATAGGGCCAACATCCAATGTCAATACCAATATTAATACCAATATCAGTACCAATATCAATACCAATATCAATGTAGTAAACCAATATCAATGTCAATACCAATATCAATATTAATATCAATACCAATATCAATACAAACCCATGATTCAATATCATTGTTGAGCCAAAATCCAGACTTTATATCAGGTCAATATGTGACAACCACATCAGTGCTCGATATTAAATATTTTAATCTCAATATTGGGCCAATATGTGATATCAATAATGGGAAGATAATCTGGTATTGATAATAGTTTTTTATCCAGTATCAATGATATGAAATGAGTGCATCCATTGAAAAGGATTGAATCCCCGTTTGAGATTGTTTGGAGAAAAGTAGATTAACATGAGAAGCAGGGGATATTTCAGAGAAAACAAATGAGTGTGTGCGTGTGTTCCCATGAGGCATCATTAATGTTTCTATAAATGTTCACACACTCATCAGGATGTTTGATCTGCTGCATCTCGGCAGGTGGGGGAAGTTCCTCTTTGGACTTCCATCCGCATGCTGTCCCTTCAAAGTAAAAGCCTCTGGCTGTCAGTGGATTTGTGAATTTCACAGAAATGAAAGAACAAACAAACAAAAGACAGTTTGTTTTCCTTTTGAAGCGTCCTGATTTGTTTCAGCAGGAGGTCTTTATTTAAAACACCAGTCTCTCACTGAGATGTGGAGGTTTTTATCTTGAAGGGGGTTTTGTTTCAGCTGAAGCTCCGAAATTGGAGGTGAAAGACAATTGGACAGAAAAAATGTTTTTATTTAATTTCATCTCCTTGAATGTTGGCCAACTCACTCTGACCTTGATTTTAAAGAAACAGAAAAACAGACACTGATGATTCAGTTTATAAGAAACTCTGCAGCATGGCTGTCCTCCACTTGCTCCTCCTCCTCCATATGCTCCTCATCCTTCTCCTCCTCTTCTTTCTCTTCCTATTCTTGCTCCTCTTCTTGCTACTCCTCCTCTTCTTTCTCATCCCCTTGCTTCTCCTACTCCCGCTCTTCTTCCTTCTCCTCCTCTTTCTCTCTCACAAACAGAAGTAAACATTATTCATTTGTCTGAGTTTCTGCTCTCTGAAAACTGAAGCTTCACCTCCACCTGGTGCTCCGCCTGCACCTATAACAACATTACTTACGCTTGTTTAATTAATTCTCCTGTTAATCATTTTTACTCACTAGCTTTTAACTCTCCATGATTGTTGTCCTGTTTTGTTTTTATTTTTCTTTCACTTGTCCAGCACTTGGTCAGCTGTTGTTGTTTTTAAAGTGCTTTGTAAATAAACTTGAACTTAACTTGCACTAATCACAAGCAGAGCAGCTTGACGGACAGAGGAAACGGCAGAGGAACAAACCTTCACCTCCGCTGAAGGGAAATATTTGAAGATATGATGCTCAACTCATATAACGTGAAAAATAATGAGAATAAAGATGAAATTAATAAATAGTGTTGTTTTCAAATGTTTTAATCCTTTAACTTAACAATTTCAATAAAATAAATAAATATATATGTTAATTAAATAAGTAACAAATTTATGAAATAAGATTAATGAAATTTACGTTGATGCTGAAAAACTGATTTCAGTTTTATCCAATACAATAATGTGCTGAGGAGTGGCGAGCAAGCTAACTGCCGGGTCTCGTGAGGAACTCAGGTCGCAGTTCCTCGACTGGCCACTAGAGGCTGCAAAAGCGAGTCATTCTCCATCAACCGCCACGTTAAAATGTCCAACTTTAGGGCAGAAATAAACTGACAGCCTGGTTCAAAAAAAGCATGATTTCACCAACTTGTTAAACGGTGTATCCAGCTGTGAATATCTGATGGCAGTTCTGCAAATATTTCAGCGGGGTTTGGCTGGAGGAGCTAAGAGCTAAAGCTAACTTTGATTGACATGCAGTGGGTGTGTTCCCCACCCGCTTTTTGAGCAACCAATGAGCTCAGAAACTAATGGGTCACGTGACCAAAGGCTTCGTACAGTGTTTCATACAATCTATGGTGGCGACGGTCTGGGACTTGTTATAATACCACTTTGTCCCACCAGAAGTGCGTCTCGGTGTGATGTGGCCTGCAACAGGAACTGAAACGTGAACGTTCTTGTGATGTGTTTCCAAGTGGTCAGAATGAATATTGATGTGGATTTCTGATTGGATGCTGCATCATTAACTGAACATGAACAAATGTACGTAAACAGCTGTTTGTCCGTCGTTTGTTGACTCCTCGGTGAACTCTGTCTCCCCCCCAGGTGCTCCAGACGGGAAGCATGTGACAAGGGGACGGAGCCTCAGCATTTCAACACCCGTCTGGATCAGTGTGTGTCCATCTCTGTCACCCCCAACAACATGTCGGTCACCTCCCTCGCCACACAGGTGCTCACACACACACACACACACACACACACACACACACACACACACACACACTCTGCTGATTTAAGACAGCGTTTCCTCTTGTCTGTGTCCAGCTGAGCATTCGGATCCAGAATGTTCCGGCACTTTCAGGTGGTGTTTCCTGTGTCTTCGAGGACCTCACTGAGACACCTGGCGAAGTGATGGCTAAAGGACATGTGATGTGTACGTCGCCATCGCTGAAAGACATGCCGACACTCACGCACTCCCACGGTGAGACAAAAACACGTTATACTGTGTATTTGTTAAGGCTCTTTTGACTCCCGGTCTGGTTGCTGACTCACGCTTCTGTCACATCGTGACGTTAATTCACATGAGCTGATTACTGTGATGATGTCGTCTTCAGGTGAGAAGAGGGTGGTGCAGCTCAGTCTTCGCTCCACGGAGACCGGACACAAGTTCATCTCCACCAGCATCGTCTACTACAACTGCTCTGTCCTCAGCTCGTGAGTCCCACACCCCAACTATTCCTCCGTCCTCCCTTGGTGTCTCCTCAGCCCTCTTCTGTTTCCCCATTTGCTTTTTCTTTGTCTCCGCTATCATGAAGCCCTCACTTGAGATTAGGTGACTGAGTCCCGACCAATCAGAGCCTCTCTTTTGTCCCTCTCAGGTGTACTTCCTGTGTCAGCAGTGAGTTCCAGTGTACTTGGTGCAAATACCGCCATGTCTGCACCAACAACCCGCAGGACTGCTCCTTCCAGGAGGGACGGGTCAAGAACATGGAGGTACATGTCTCTGAGATGCACACACACACACACGCACACCAGAGTTATTATCGTTCACGAAAACGAACGAAATAACGAAAACTAAAATTTAAGAAAACAATTTAGTTAACTGAACTAAATAAAAACGAAAATTAAAAGACAAAAACGATAACTAACTGAAACTATATTGTGTGTTTAGAAAACTAACTAAAACAAACTGAAATTATAGATATAATTTCCTCCGTTTTCGTCCCTGTCAATATAAGACTCTTGGTTTGATCAATTTATTCCGCTCTGGCCGTTTCTCTCCAACTGGCAGCTACGGCACCTGAACGCCTCACGGTCTGTGACGTCAAAACTAAAACTAAAAGTAAAACTAATAAAAACTAAACTAAAACTAAGCATTTTTGAAAATATAAAAACTAATAAAAGCAAACCCACACTAAAAACGAATTAAAACTAACTGAATTGAAGGAGAAAAAGTCAAACGAAATAAAACTAAACTAAAATGAAAAATTCAAAACTATTACAACCCTGACGCACACACACGCACACACACGCACACACACTGCTCCTTAAATCCAGGATTTTTCCTCGCAGGGACAGTTAATGTGATCCGAAACGGGTTAGGTTTCCATGCTGTAACTAAAACAAGTACAGATTGTTTTGTGTGTGCAATAAAAGAACATCAGATCCAGGTTCAATATCTCCTTGCAGCTCTCTTACCTCAGTGAGACCAGACACCCCTTAAGGGGCGCATATATAAATAAACGAACATGTCTATGTTAACGATCCACATGCCATCGTCAGGGTATCACTCGTGTGGGGAAGAGATGTCGACATTACCAACCTTTTTTTAATGGACCGTCTTTGAAGAACCATCTTTGAAGGACAAAGTTTGATGGACCATCTTAGAAGGACCGTCTTTGATGGACCATCTTCGTAGGACCATCTGGTGGACCTTCTCGTTTGTCCGGATGGACATTTTTCAGTTACACGTGTCTCCACTCGCCGCCTTTACTCTGATCAGCTGTTCCTTGGTTCTTAAACGCTCCCTGGTGGGTTGCGCTCTCGTTACGATGTCAACATGTCGTTCCTTGCGTGTCCAGTGTTTCCGGCGGGTGACTGAGTTTAGAAACACAGCGACCCTGTAAATGTAGAAGGAGCTTCTCTGTTGAAGGCGGGGTTGCTGTGTGACGGAGGACTTCATGTCCGTGTACCGCTGCTGCTGGTTTATGGGACATTTACTCACATCATCACCTTATTTTTTCCCCTGACTCCTCGTTGTTTATCCGTGGTGACTTTAACTGCCTCTTTTCTGGAGCTCCGTGTACGTTAGCTCTCGTGTTCAGATGAGGAGTTTCTGTTATTTGACCTCGGTAAAAGTCCGTGTATCGCCGGCTCCAAATTGAGCAGCTTTCCAGTGATTTTCTGCAGGACGGAGCAACGATGGAGGTCGGAGCTGCTGCCTCTCCGTCATTACATGGCTGAGCAAACAACAGTAAAGCTTAAGGTCAACAGCGAAGGGTGGAAACACACACACACTCTCTCTCTCTCTCCGTTTAAATCTGTCCTTGCTGATGCGTTCAAGGACTGTGTGACTGATGGGATTTAGGAGTCTGCTGCTGAGAGCAGCTCTCTGAGACGGACCCAGCTCCACTGTGAACGTTTCCTGGCAGAAATGTTCCCGTCGGGGGCGGTTGCACTCGAAGAAAACGCATTTTCATCTTATCCAGGAGGATTCCTGTGTCCTTTTCTCAGATCTGTCAGATTGCTGACGGTCCGGTACCATTTTCCGTCTTTAGTCATCGTACCCAATCTGAAATGTATTTAAGAGGAGAGTCCTTGTCTAGAAAGCCGACCAATCATATGAGCTCTAGTTACATAGATGTGTTTATAAAACTTTAGATAATCCATCTCCATGAAATTCAGTCTATTTTACAGCCGATCACAGCGTTGAACCTTCAGGAACGTTTTGCATCTGTAGTCTCTCGTGGTCTGCACGTGAAGGTATCCAGGTCTCGTTTTCCCTCCGTCAGACATCCGCTCACATCACGCTGCTGGGCTTCAGGCGTCTGTTTGCACCTGTCCACGTTGTTATCATGAGTTTAAATTGAGACAGCAGGCAGATCTGACCTGCTGTCCAATGAGAGAGTCGTAAATGGACGTCATTGTCCATCGTAATCGTCGAAAACCAGCCCTGAGACGTCTAAGTTGTGGCCTTTCATCCCAGCCGGTTGAGGAGAAGCCACCTCCTCCTTCTGACAGGAACGGGTTTTATTTAACGACTTTATCCCTGAACCAGCTGATCTCAGCAGCAGGACGGGAAAGCTGAGTCATGCTGCTTTAAAACCTCCCGCCACACCCAAACCGCTGACAAACAAGCAACTTGTGATAAAAACATCAATATCAAGACCGTAGAGTATTTGGAAGAATTTACAAGCCCCTGGTGAGTCATACTTCCTCCCCATCCAAGAGCACCGGAGGTTGTCAGTCAAAATGTCGTCATGGTTTTAACCCGCCCACAGACTCTCTGCAAGGACAGACTGATGTGTACTAGGAGTAGGAGCTCTGAAACATCTTGAAGTCGAGTCCAGGTGACCTGGTCCAGTCTGGGAAGATTGACCAGGATGGCTGAGTGTCTACACCAGCGCTGTCGACCTTCTCATTCTCATTTCCCTCTCATAGTTACAGCAGAGAAGTGATGGTTTATGAAGTATTCATCCTCAGTTGGTGCCCCCGACCGCCCCGCCGCCTCCGCCGCCGACTAACCGTTTAGACGTGTCTCTAACGAGCCCCGCTGTTCACCGTCGGCTCCGCCTCTCATCAGCGGAGATGTTGGCGAGCTGGGATCCAGTTGTTTGGACGTCTTGGCTGACTTGATTGGTGCTCGGTGTCATTACAGCGCGACAGTAACGAACTCTGATTGGCTAATTAGTTAATGGAAGATGAATAGCTGCTTAATTGACATGAAAGTGTCCAATCCCTACAATTAATGTTAATTACCAGGCAATTAGGCAGAGAAAGGAGAGAACGGGAGCGAGAGATGAGGGGGCTGACGGGGGAGGAGAAAGGGAAGGTTTGGTTCCTCGTATTTAACCGTTATTCTGCCCTACTGCCGCCCGTCACAAAGAAAGATGGAGAGTCGTCCCCAGAAGAGAGACCAGGTCAGCATGAGGAGGAGCGCTGGAGCCGCGAGACATCGCCAAAACCCCCCACGCCAACCTTGTGTTCATTTACAGTGGGGAAAAAAAGTATTTAGTCAGCCACCAATTGTGCAAGTTCTCCCACTTAAAAAGAGGAGAGAGGCCTGTAATTTTCATCATAGTTAAACTTCAACTATGAGAGACAGAATGGGGGGAAAGAATCCAGGAAATCACATTTTAGGATTTTTACTGAATGAATTGGTAAATTCCTGGGTAAAATAAGTATTTGGTCACCTACAAACAAGCAAGATTTCTGGCTTTTACAGACCTGTAACTTCTTCTTTAAGAGGCTCCTCTGTTGTCCACTCGTTACCTGAATTAATGGCACCTGTTTTAACTGGTTATCAGTATAAAAGACACCTGTCCACAACCTCAAACAGTCACACTCTAAACTCCACTATGACCAAGACCAAAGAGCTGTCCAAGGATGTGAGAAACTAAATTGTAGACCTGCACCAGGCTGGGAGACTGAATCTGCAATAGGTAAGCAGGTGGTGTGAAGAAATCAACTGTGGGAGCAATTATTAGAAAATGGAAGACTGGAGGATTGGGAAAATGTTAGATGGTCAGATGAAACCAAAATAGAACTTTTTGGTAGAAACACAACTTGTCGTGTTTGGAGGAGAAAGAAAGCTGAGTTGCATCCAAAGAACACCAAACCTACTGTGAAGCATGGGTGTGGAAACATCATGGTTTGGGGATGTTTTTCTGCAAAGGGACCAGGACGACTGATCTGTGTAAGGAAAGAATGAATGGGACCATGTATGGTGAGATTTTGAGTAAAAAAACCTCCTTCCATCAGCAGGACATTGAAGATGAAACGTGGCTGGGTCTTTCAGCATGACAGTGATCTCCTTTTGAAGACTTACAGAAAACATTTGACCTCTGTCATTGCCAACAAAGGGTATATAACAAAGTATTGAGATGAACTTTTGTTATTGACCAAATACTCATTTTCCACTATAATTTGCAAATACATTCTTTAAAAATCAGACAATGGGATTTTCTGGATTTTATTTTAATTCTGTCTCATAGTTGAAGTGTACCTATGATGAAAATTAGAGGCTTCACTTATATTTTAAACTGGTTAAATAATTTTTTGCCCCACTGTATTCCTCTTTTCCATACAAGCTCAGCTTTTCTTTTCTTATTTGGGGATGTTGATTGTTGCCCTCCTGTGCAGTGCTGTAACTATGGCAACAAAGATCAGTGTGTTTCTCTGCAGATTTGGTCTGAAAACAGTCTCAGGTGTGGAGTCGATGGTTTGGGTGGATGTTGAGTGTTTGCTCAGAGACTCACACACACATGTGGCCTTCATCCTGAACACACACACACACACATACACAAACCGCTAGACTCCGCTGTGCTTCTGCCCGCTACCTGTGGAGCTAATGGTCCTCCAGTCACTCACAAGGCAATTAATTACCGTGGTGATGCTCATTAATGAAGGTTTCACCCCGCTGAGACTGCATGTGTGTGTGTATGCGCATGTGTGGTTTTCCGTGAACATGGATTTCATCTCGGAGCTTGTGACCAGCACAAGGACATCTTGTGGGAACTGACGACGTTTGTGGACGTGTGGATGGTAGCACGAGGAGCCTGGAGGCCTGCTAGAACCACTTGGCTGGATTGCAGATCATTTATGCTACGAACTGATGATACTGAACATTCATTCTCATCACATCTGAAACCAGGACTGGGAGCTCAGAGACCAGGACTAGTAGAAAAGACAACATGTGCAGTGCACCAACACACATAACAGTAGACACGAGTTGATACAAGTTGTAAACTATACACCTTAGTTTTCATGTGGAAAAAGGAATTAAAACTTAAAATAAAATTGAATTATGAAAGCTTGACGAAAGCTTTAGCGATAGCATCCGCCGTGTGTGTGGAAACTCTTGTGAGTAAAGCACAACTCTTCACACTAGAGCTCCAAATGTCACTTGTGAAGCCGACTGACACGATTCTCCGCCTGCATATGGGCTAGGGTTGGATGTGACTGTAAATAGTTTGGTATAGCTCCGGCGGACATTCATCAGTGAAATATTTACGACTCAGCGGCGTGTACCTTGGATCCAAGCAGCTAACGAGGCGTTTAAACCCAATGTCAACGAAAAGCGGCTGATGAGCAAAGCATATGAATCCATTACCTTACGATGTAGTTCTTTATTTTTCTTGCTGTTGCTGCTGTCTTTTATAGGTCTCTGTTACGTTCAGCTGAGTTAGCAGCGTTGCTGCACGCTCCTTTTCTTTTTCTGCCTTTGAAAACTCAGTATACTCCTTGATGTGAGAAACTTTCAAATGTTTTATCAGGTTTGTTGTTGAAATTCTTTTGTAACATTCCTCATCGGGGTATCTCTTTTGCAAACTGCAAATTTGTTGTCCTTTTCGGACATTGTAAAACTCCCAAACCGACGAGGCCATTTTCAGTGTTGATGCTCTGTAGAGACTGCCTTAGGGGACCTGGGCCTGAGATATATATATATGTGTATATATATATATATATATATATATATATATATATATATATATATATATACAGTAATCCCTCGCTATAACAGCCTGTCCTAACTGCATGCGACCGTCCGACTATCGCGTCGCACTGCGTGGCATCGGACGCTCTCTGTCACACTGACAGCGTTATGGGCCCTCACATTATTTTGATTGACAGCTGAAACTCGCTTTTTAAAAGGCTGATTTATGGTTCCGCGTTACACCAACGCAGAGCCTACGGCGTAGGCTACGCCGTCGATTTTACGCGGAAGCATAAATCAGCCTATTCTCGCCGCACTACCCGCCTGTGCGCTCCTGAAAGAAACTCCTAAAAAAACTCCTAAAAGAGTAAAGAAACAAGTAAAAGGTGGGTGAGTACTTGTTATCTTCCTACGTTTGTGCTTTCTAAACAGAAAACAAGCTTGATATTATGATATTTAAATGTTCTTCTATTTTCTTCCTGCCGCTCGCATTGAAAGCCGGTTGAAAGCGCTGTAGGAAACAGTCACGGATGAGGAACGGTTGATCCAGTTAGTTGAAATGAGAAGTTATCTCTATGATACCTCCTCATTTCACTACAAAAAACATCAATAAAGTGGCAGAAAGCAATATTATCTTATTATTATTATTATTATTATTATTATTATTATTATTATTATTATTATTATTATATATTATCTTATTATTATATATTATTCTCTTATCAGAAACTTCCAGCTCCCTGGCGATCTCCCTCCAGCCAGCTGCTTGCATCCTGATGAGGGTGCGAAAATACAGTCATATCACTCCCATTCTCAAAACCCTCGACTGGCTCCCTGTATCACTCCTGTATCACTCCGGATTCAGTACAAGGTCTCTCTCCTCACCCACCGATGTGTTCATGGAACTGCCCCGGCTTACCTCATGGATCTCCTCACTCCTCAGACATCCTCACGCTCCCTCCGTTCCTCCTCCACCTACCTCTTAAAAACCCCCAAAACTCTGCACAATGGGTGATCGAGCCTTCAGTTCTGCTGCTCCTCGCCTATGGAAAGCCCTACCAGACCACCTGAGGGGCTTGCAGACTGTGGACGCTTTTGAACGTGGCCTAAAAACCCACATTTAAAAAAAATCCTTTTCCAGCTGATTTTATTCATCATTCATTGGTTGATTTTAACTTGTAGCACTTTGAGATTTGTTTTAATGAAAAGTGCACTACAAATAAAATGTATTATTATTTATTTATTTATTATTATTTATATATTTATTCAGGAGCAACATCTAGTGTCCTTCGGTCTTTTCAGTTGGTTCAGAGATCAACCGGAGTGTTCACATATTCAGGATGAAAGCAGTCTTGCGTGTCTCAGCTCGTGTGGACAGCTGACAGAAACCAGGCGTGAAAACACTGAAACACATTGCTCTCACCGGCGGGGTTTCCGTTCATCCATCACAAACTGCTAGCAGCTAAATCCCTCTCCGTGTCTCTGCAGGGCTGTCCTCAGATCCTCCCCACTGCTGACATCTTGGTTCCCGCCGGGATGGTCCGTCCAATCACGCTGCGAGCTCGGAACCTCCCCCAGCCTCAGTCGGGCCAGAAGAACTACGAGTGTGTGTTCAACATCCAGGGAAAAGTGCAGCGCATCCCCGCCGTGCGCTTCAACTCCTCCTGCATCCAGTGTCAGAACACCTCGGTGAGACGCACTACACTACCCAGCATGCACTGCTCCTGAGAACACCTAAACACCATGTTTGCACACATCTCTACGTTTGTATTTGCAGGTTCTTTGTTGTGATTTTTTTCACGATCAGAGTAACGCTTCAAGGTGGTACTTCATGGTCAGGGTCACGGTCAGGGTGACACTTCATGAATCTGAGTGTCACTGCGGTAAATTATTTCATGTCTTTTCTTATGGGACCAACTCAGGACTGTTTCACTGGTTCAGTTTTGATTTGTAATCCCACAGAATCATTTCAAAACCAGTCTCTGATTTTCTGTCCATCGTGTCCTCGTTCCTGCTGCGTGCGTTCATGGTCGGGCTCGTCTTCGACGCGTCTCCACACAAACACAAACACTCACCCACACAGAGAGTCTTTGTGAGGACTTTCACTGACACAGTTTACAAGTCCTTGACCCGGACCTGGACATCAGTCCAAGAAAGACCTATTCAACAGCACAGATTGATTATTGTCCTCTGCATAGAATACACTCGCCAGTTACTGTCGTTGGTTCTGATAACACACACACGCGCACACACACACACACACACACACACACACACACACACACACACACACACACACACACACACACACACACACACACACACACACACACACCAAATGTTGTCCGTCTGCTCGTACTCATTTCCTGTCCTTCATCTGTCTCCCTGTCGGCGACGCTGCCCCAAACACACCTCACACACACAAACACATGCACTGACATAGCGCTGCTGCAGCAGACAACAGCTCACACACACACACACACACACACACACACACACACACACACACACACACACACACACACACACACACACACACACACACACACACACACACACACACACACAGATGGTCACTGTGTGTCTGAATTTAATTAAGTTCCATTCCCAGTGGAACTGGGCCAACCAGCACACAGACATACACAGAATCTCACTCGTGTCCAGTCTCTCGGTTGAAAATTATTCGGGGGAATTTTTAACCCTGTTTGGTTTTTTTCGGGGGTTTTGGGCTGATATCGTTTCAAGGAAGTCACGTCGTCTTTTCAGTTTTCCAGAACCGTTTGTGAGACGTTCTGGTGTCCCGGGCAGCTAATTTGAGTTGTGTTTGTAGCGGCAGGTCCAGAGTTTTGACCCAATCACTTCTGTGAGCCGGAACATACGTCAGAATCACATTTACACATAACATGTTAGCTCAATCATTTAAATCATTTAAGATTAAAAAGCAGGGGTCTTCATGCAAAGCCTTGTGGTACACCAGCATCTACAGACAGTTATTCCAAAGGTCTCGTCTTACGCCAGTGTTTCCCAGCCCCGGTCCTCGAGCCCCCCGTCCTGCATGTCGCAGGTGTCTACTTGTGTCAACACACCTGATACTAAATGAAAGTCATCAAGGTTTGCACAAGTCTGTTGATAACTATGTCATGTGTATCAGGGTGGTGTTGCAGCAGGGAAACTTCTACAACCTGCAGGGCAGCGGTGCTCGAGGACCAGGGCGGGGAAACATCAGCATTCGCAGCAACAGCCTCAGGTTCATCTTCAGAACTGCTGTATGCCTGTATGGTGTGCAGAGGCAATCCTCTGATACCACCCCTGGAAATCAAAGTCCAATCCAGGAAAACCAGAAATACTCTTTGGATCAAAGAGGAAAAGAATTAGGATTGCTGGTCAGGCTCCAATAAACAGCGTATGCCAACATTTGTAGCTAGCCAAGCGCCCTCAGAAAGAAAGAAAGGAAGGAAGAAACTAACCAAATATGCAGAAAAAAAGCCTGACTTGTATTTAAGGTGAAGAAAGTCGGTTGGTTCAGCTGTCGCTGGTTACCACATGACGAGGACTTTCCAACCGGAGAACTGAGGCGGTACGAGACGTGGCGGCCGCAGCGTCTCTTCAAAGTCCAGCTTGAACCAAGAAACTGAGAGCGTGTCCTTGTTACTAAACACCAGGGCAAAGTAAAACGTGTTCAGGTCTGTCTCCAAAACCAGTTAGTGCAGCACCATCACCTGACAGCAGCGCCACACTGAGGTCACGCTGTGAAGCGTAGCCGTTGCTGTCGTCGCCCTGATCCTGCTCTGCGTGAGTTTGTGGTTTGTCGGTTGAAGTAAAGCTTTCGTGAACTCTGGATGTGTTAGCATGCAGGTGTAAACATGAGGAACCAGCTGTCTGCAGCGCACCCGTCCACATGCTGCAGACATGTAAACATGACGCCTGTCGTTAGCCTGCTCGGTCTGGACGTGATGGACGGTCATGTGATGAGGCCAGGATGTGGGAGAACACGTGATAGATTACAGCCTGATGGGAGCTGTCAGCGGATGGCTAATGACGCCACGTTTCCCTCGTCCTCCTCCTCATTTATCCCGCCATCTTCACCTCCAGTTATTCCACAGGGACTTCGGCTAATTCCCTCCTGCTCTACATGATCTTTTCTGTTTTTCTTCTCCTTCTTCTCTCGCTTTTTACTCATCATTTTTCGCCTCAGTTCTCCGGGTGGAAAGTCCTCGTCATTTTTCTCCTCTTTCTTCAACTGCATTGTGATGCAGAATGTGGTGAAAGAAACGCTTTTAACTAAATAATCGAAACACGTGTTCAAAGTAGTGGATTGAAACCAGGACTAGAGGACCTGGAACCTGGACTAGAGGAGCTGAAACCAGGACTATAGGAGCTGAAACCAGGACTAGAGGAGATGAAACCAGGACTAGAGGAGATGAAACCAGGACTAGAGGAGCTGAAACCAGGACTAGAGGAGATGAAACCAGGACTAGAGGAGATGAAACCAGGACTAGAGGAGCTGAAACCAGGACTAGAAGAGATGAAACCAGGACTAGAGGAGCTGGAACCTGGACTAGAGGAGCTGGAACCTGGTAACCCATTGGTCGTCCCAGCCTCGTAAAGACCAGCCCTGTGGAGTGTTGATGATGATCTGGTCCGTCTACTTGTAAAGGTCCTGCACAGGTCAGAGATGAATCTGGGATGAACACAGGATCCAGCTGCTGCCAGAGGTCCGTCATCTAGACGACGTCCAGCTCGTGTCTTTCAGTCAAGTCTGACATGCAGCCTCCAAGGCGAGATACATTTTTTCCACAGACCTTTTCCAGACCAACCAGAATCGGCCGCAGCAGTCTCTCCGGCTCTGTTGGGTTTTTAATCTCAGCTCGGAAATTACGTTTCCTGGAGGTGCTAAAATCGCAACGGTGCCCTCAGGTTTAACGCAGCACCACCTGGTGGACATCTGAGGAGCTGCAGCCGGAGCCGTGTAACACCAACGTGCATGTCCTGTCGCCCGGCACCTGTGACCCCATGGGGACCAGGCAGGGGTTACCATGGCAACCACAGAACCGCCATCCAGCGGTGCCCGCCAGCACGGAGACGTTGAGGCCCAGCAGGAGAGTGACAGAGAGCAGAAAAAGGAAAAGAAACAAGACTCTAAATCGTCTCGAGCTCATCATCCCAGTGGGAGAAATATTTCCCTCCGAATTACTGCGAATAACAAGCCGAGTGACACAAAACATACATCATGCAATTACATCCAAGCGCTCAGCTGGTCCCAGGAAGCCAATAGACTCAAATGTGAGACTTTATGAAGACGTGGAGAGATGGCAGGTTGCTCTCCGCAGAGCTTTGAGGATAGAAGATGGTTTAACCCTCTCAGAGATGCACTTTTAGCACCGCTTCTAAAACCGGTGAAACGACGTTTCTGAGGATTGTGACCGAACAGCTCTGCTCTGGTCTCATTGGTCTGAAGGATCACCTGTACATCAGACAGATTTGTGTCAGGTCACCTCGGTGGGCGTGTTCTAGCCGGCTTCTGCTCCACCCGTTTGCTGAATCCACCTGTGGCACGTTTGGCTCGGTCCAGATCTTCTTCAGCTCCTCTAAACCCGTGGCTGACGCCACGGAGGGACCGTCCAACATTCGTCAACGTTCCAGACAGAAGATGAGGCGCTCGTCCACTTCTGTCAGCAGTGAAACAAACGTACTTTCAGGTTTACAACTCCTGGCGTCTTCACAGCATGCGCCTGCAGGAGATCAGCTTGACACCAAAACAAAGATAAAGGATCAATGCCAAAAGTGATCACTATTAATCACTCTCCCTGTTCAGTGACTGAAGTGTTCCTGAAGCGTCTCTCCTCACGCTGATAATTCAATCAGTCCAAACTTTATTTATCCCCAGAGGGGCAATTAGCAACTGTTAAAGAGCACGTGCACATACAGACGTCTTTTGTCTCTGTCAGCGCGTCCCCGTGGGTCGGTGGGTTGGGAGTGTTCAGGTAGGACGGGTCGCCGTGTGGTTCTGTTGGAGCGGCAGATGAGCAGCGTTCAGCAGCATCGCCGCTCATCATCATCTGTGGAGTCGGGAAGTGTTCAGCAGCACTTTGTCCATGAAAGTGTGTGTGTGTGTGTGTGTGTGTGTGTGTGTGTGTGTGTGTGTGTGTGTGTGTGTGTGTGTGTGTGTGTGTGTGTGTGTGTGTGTGTGTGTGTGTGTGTGTGTGTGTGTGTGTGTGTGTGTGTGTGTGGGGATGAGTTATGATGCTGCTCTGCTGGGCTCAGCTGGCTGCTTTTAATGGAAAATGAGGGCATTAGAGACACACAGCTCTCTGAAGATTGGTTCTGGTATTTCACATATTTCAGCTGTGTGGTCATCACTCAACACACACACACACACACACACACACACACACACACACACACACACACACACACACACACACACACACACACACACATATAGCTATTCTGCGTTTGCGAGGACCTTCAGTGCATTCACAGACTGATCACCTGAACCATCAGGACATCAGCCTGCTACAGGCCTGAACCTGAACCTGAACCAGAACCTGAATCTGAATCTGTCCTCTGTCCCCCCGACTGACACGAAGTCCTCGAGTGGTCCTCGGTGCTTCTCCGGTCCCGCTCACTCTTCTATCAACCCCAGCAGATACTTCATCTTCATTAACCATATAAACATGTCGTTCTGACCACTAATGTCTGGATCCAGACCTGCGGTTCCTCTACCGACCGCTATGATCTGGATCCCAGTAGGTTCATCTCCAGGTTAAAATGTGCAACTTTACAGGTTTCAGCTCTGCTAGTCCTGGTTTTAGCTCTGCTAGTCCTGGTTTTAGCTCAGCTAGTCCTGTTTTTAGCTCAGCTAGTCCTGGTTTCAGTTCTACTAGTCCTGGTTTTAGCTCAGCTAGTCCTGGTTTCAGCTCTGCTAGTCCTGGTTTCAGCTCAGCTAGTCCTGGTTTTAGCTCAGCTAGTCCTGTTTTTAGCTCAGCTAGTCCTGGTTTCAGTTCTACTAGTCCTGGTTTTAGCTCTGCTAGTCCTGGTTTCAGTTCTGCTAGTCCTGGTTTCAGTTCTGCTAGTCCTGGTTTCAGTTCAGCTAGTCCTGGTTTTAGCTCAGCTAGTCCTGGTTTCCGCTCAGCTAGTCCTGGTTTTAGCTCAGCTAGTCCTGTTTTTAGCTCAGCTAGTCCTGGTTTCAGTTCTACTAGTCCTGGTTTTAGCTCTGCTAGTCCTGGTTTCAGTTCTGCTAGTCCTGGTTTCAGTTCTGCTAGTCCTGGTTTCAGCTCTGCTAGTCCTGGTGTCAGAGTTCAGCTAGTCCTGGTTTCCGCTCAGCTAGTCCTGGTTTTAGCTCAGCTAGTCCTGTTTTTAGCTCAGCTAGTCCTGGTTTCAGTTCTGCTAGTCCTGGTTTTAGCTCTGCTAGTCCTGGTGTCAGAGTTCTGCTAGTCCTGGTGTCAGAGTTCTGCTAGTCCTGGTGTCAGAGTTCTGCTAGTCCTGGTGTCAGAGTTCTGCTAGTCCTGGTTTCAGTTCTGCTAGTCCTGGTTTCAGTTCTGCTAGTCCTGGTTTTAGCTCTGCTAGTCCTGGTGTCAGAGTTCTGCTAGTCCTGGTGTCAGAGTTCTGCTAGTCCTGGTGTCAGAGTTCTGCTAGTCCTGGTTTCAGCTCAGCTAGTCCTGGTTTCAGTTCTGCTAGTCCTGGTTTCAGCTCAGCTAGTCCTGGTTTCAGTTCTGCTAGTCCTGGTTTCAGCTCAGCTAGTCCTGGTTTCAGTTCTGCTAGTCCTGGTTTCAGCTCAGCTAGTCCTGGTTTCAGTTCTGCTAGTCCTGGTTTCAGCTCAGCTAGTCCTGGTTTCAGCTCAGCTAGTCCTGGTTTCAGCTCAGCTAGTCCTGGTGTCAGAGTTCTGCTAGTCCTGGTTTTAACTCTGGTAGCACTCGTTTCTAATGTTTCAGTGACATTTGAAATGAGGACGTTTGACAGATTTGATCAGAATTAATGTAAAATATATGAGTTAATATCATTGTTTAGCATAAGCTAATTTGGCGAAGCTGAAACCTGTAAGATCGTTCCAGGTCTATTTGCTCCACCCATCTTCCTTTGTGGATTTAACTACGTTTGGGCTAGGTCAGTTCTCACCAACATCATCCGTTAAAAAAGGCACACGGGTCAGAAAACCTCTGGTGACATCATTACAGCGGTTTTATCCGTTTTATCCGGTGTCGGTGCTTGCAAAAGGCTGCATCTCAGCAGGTCTGACTGATTTGGATGATTGACACCTCAGTGGAACCTTCACCGCCAAAGGAATCCACATGACTCCAGGTATCATTCAGTCAGACTAATGAAAAGATTGGATGCTTCCTGGACAGATAATCATGTCATCCAGGTTCTGTGAGCTCCTACCGGCAACAGAAACAGTCTTAGACCTGCGATTCCATCAGTCTGGAGTTCCAAATCCTGATCGTGGTGAAAAACTTGAGAGAGAAATCCAAGGTCGGCTGTGATGTTGTTGTTTGACTGATAGCCCGGTGGGTCTTCGCCTCAGGCTGGTCATCGTCACACGACTTTCTGTCTCTTTAAATTATGAAAGTTGAGCTTTTCACATTTGTATCATGCTTTGTGTGTGTAAATCTGTGGCCTCTTCCCCCGGTAACCATGGCACCGGTGATGATTGGTAACAGTGAGTAACAGTTAGGCCCCCGACACTTTTATGTTTTTGTTGACCAAACCCCCCCAGTATTACCACTGATTTACACGGAACCAATACAGAACTAAAAACTTAGAAACCACTTTCATTCAAATTCTTTTTTGTTTTTTTATCATATCAATATTTCTATCGTACACGTAATTTAATTAAGGTCCAGAACAGCTTTTAGTATAATATGATCTAGAAGGTGAGTGTTTGGGTTCGGCTCCACAAAACGTATCTAAGTCTGCGCGATGTCCTACTAATGATAGTCACGCGAGTGTGTGTGTGTGTGTGTGTGTGTGTGTGTGTGTGTGTGTGTGTGTGTGTGTGTGTGTGTGTGTGTGTGTGTGTGTGTGTGTGTGTGTGTTTGTGTGCGTGTGCGTGCTAATGAAATGAGCAGCAGAGCAGAGTCATTAAGACACATTGATTTTCAATCTTTTAGAAAACTCAGCTTGTCTCAGCTTTCTGTGTTTGTGTGTGTGTGTGTGCGTGCATGTGTGTGTGCTGGATTATCTGGTGCTGCTCAAGTCGAGCTGACATATTCAGGACGCAGCTTTGTCTTTTCGACCGCTCTCAGAAAGACTTGTATTGTTCGCTACATAAAGACTACACACACGTGCACACACACACGTGCACACACATGATTCTACTGTCAGTTGTTTCCTCCGTTAACGTCTCATTGTGTCAGATGAGAGCAGCAGGTAGATCAGGGTTCTCTGGCTGTGTTTTGCTGGTTACCATGGAGACCTGCAGCCACTCTGCTCTACGTGTGCACGTACGCTGACCGTGTAAAAGACCTGGCTGAACCCTCGGTGATGCCACCCATGGGTTTCTGAAGGCAACTTTACTGCGATCAGGCCACAGCCGAGCCCGTTTTGGCAGATCCAGATCCGGGCCAGATACAGGCCTGATCCTGCTCAACAAGAGTAATCCGGGGAAACCCTGGCCCGCAGGTTCTGGCCTGAATGAGGCTGTAAGTGGAGTCAAGGTGGAAGGAGGTGTCTTTCATGTCTTCGTGGTTACGGTAAAGATGGGCGTCCTTCAGTAATGACAGTCAACGCTTTCACAGTGGGCAGATTCAGTTCTGGATTATCTTTTGCACCGTCTCTCTGTGTTTGCACGCTCGGTCCCCCCGTCCTCGTTGTCTCTAGTGGTGGACGCGGCTGTTCTTTTCCTTGAACCAGACTTCTGGAATCAGCTTCAGTTCTCCAGATTGGTGGGAGTTGGACCGGAGCTCTGCCCGCAATCAGCCTCACAAACCGAAACAAACCGGTTCTTGGACTTGTTGAACCTGAGTCGGGCCTGATTAAGCTGCCGACAGTGGGAAAAACATGTTTGTGTTTTATTTTTCACGTGAAAGTTGAAGGCAGGGGCTAGCAGGGGCTTCTCGGCCCGGTCTGGATCAATAACAGGAAAACAGCTGTTGTCAGGAGCTGACTCCACCCAACTCTGGTTAATCCAAATTTGGGAATTTGGGCGGAACGAACGAACCTCGGCGTTGGTTGGTAAACGCTCACTTTAGCTCAGCCAAGTTTGGTTACAGTTCCTCGACTGACCTCTAGAGGCTGCAACAGTGAGTTAATCTCCACCTCCACATTCAACTTTAGTGAAATAAACATATTTGGTACATGTTTTAGTTTGGTTTCACATCCATGACAACTCTGAGAGGGTGAAAGTTTTAGTACAAAGTACGAAGAAAAATGGGCATCAAAACCGTTTTATATGGTCCATGAGTTGAGCTTAGGTCATGCTAACTCATGACGGTAACTAACATTTCTTTACGATCGATTACATCATCCTCAGTTCAGATGTCACTAGCCGGGACTGGTGGCAGAGCTAAGCTGGGTAGCTGTTGGGTAGCGGCCCAATTAGTAAAGAGACCCAAGAGACCCAGCTGCTGCAAGAAATAGCCACCCTGTCTGATCCACCAGTCGAAGCGGTGGAGGGAGCTGGTCCTGGATACCTGCTTGATCTCCCAGGTCTGGATCCGAACCCTAGTGGTCGTAGAGGAACCGCAGGTCTGGATCCAGATCTTAGTGGTCGGTAGTGGAACTGTAAGTCCTCCAACTGATGGCAGACCAGGAAGCCCTGATGCTGGTACCTTGCTGAGTTCTCCTACATCGCTGGTCACCAGCAGCCTAACAACCGGTGTGGAGATAGAGCCTCTCCACTCGTTTGTGGTATTCCTTTGTTTCTTTGCTGCACTCGTCCGTGTGTCTGTTTCCTTCTTTCTTGTTTTATGATGTTAAAAACACATCATGAACTACATGCCAGTTAACCAGAGCCCATGTCAACCCCCCTGTGTTTCCTCCCAGTACTGGTACGACGGTGACGAGGCCGGCGACCTCCAGGTGGACTTCTCCATCGTCTGGGACGGAGACTTCTTCATCGACAAGCCGGCCTACATGAAAGGTAAAGCTGCAGCCTTTCTTGAGAGGGGGTGATCTGTGTGTGGGCGGGGCCTATCTGACCCTGTCGGTGCTGTGTTCGCCAGCGTTGCTGTACAAGTGCGAGGCGCAGCGCTCCAGCTGCGGCCAGTGCCTGAAAGCGCCGGCGACCTTCGAGTGCGGCTGGTGCGCCGACAGCAGGAAGTGTCTCCTACGGCAACACTGCCCCTCCCCCGAGCAGAACTGGATGCACCACGGCCGACACAACCTGCGCTGCAGCCACCCGCGCATCACAAAGGTGGGTGTCGAACCGGCAACCTCTGGTGCCGTCTGCAGCCGTTTATCTGTTGTCTTATATGAGGTACGTGATCAATTACTGGTTAGTGACTGATCTCCTGCCCCTCCCCCACAGATAACCCCCCTGACGGGGCCTCGGGAGGGGGGCACCCGGATGACCATCGAGGGAGAGAACCTGGGCCTGCAGGTGAAGGAGATTTCTCAAGTCCAGGTGGCCGGCGTGCGCTGCAACCCAGTCCCCTCGCAGTACATCAGCGCAGAGAGGTGGGTGAGCGTCTCAGTGTGTCCATACAACACCATCAGGGACTCGTGATCTGACTCCGTCTCCCCGTGTCCTTGTGTCCTCAGGATTGTGTGTGAAATGGCTGAAGCCCTCCTCCCCCACTCGCCGGGCGGTCCTGTGGAGGTCTGCATCGGCATGTGCACCTTAGAGTATCGGACCTTCTCCACGCAGTCCTACTCCTTCGTGGTGGGTTTTCACCTGTCGTCGTGTGTTTGTGGTACCAGAGCTCCCAGATTACCCAGAAATCTCTGTACCGTATTACAATTCAATTCAATTCAATTTTACAACAGAAGTGGTCTCTAGGGTTAGAGTTAGGTGGGAGAAAAACCTTAAGCCAAACAGTGGCAAGGAAGAACTCCACTGCTTGGAAGTAAAACTTGCTGTTTTTTCTCAGTCTGTTTTAATATATAAGTATATGTTTTATTAAAAGTATTTCTGATCCTTCAGTGTTTCTTAATGAGAACCATGTCCTCTGGTGTTTTTTGTCTCTTGGCTCAAACTCTGAAGTTGGACATTAATTGGGTGTGTCGCTGTAGACACAGGAAGTGTGGCGTGTCCCTGACGTCCACTGAGGTGGATGATGTGTCACTAACTCATCCAACCGCTTGCAGACACCAGATAGCCGCTCTGCAAGAGTCCCTCTGCAGAGACGCCTCTCAGTGAACTTGGGTCCTCTGTCTCTTCCAGAGCCCCAGTTTCACCCGGATCCAACCGCTGAAGGGTCCTGTTTCCGGAGGAACCAGGCTGATGGTGACCGGCCGCTACTTGGACGCCGGCAGCAACGTCTCCGTCTACATCAACAACGAGGAGTGTCTGTTCGTCAAGTCAGTGTCCAGAACGCCAGCTATTAGTCTGCTCCATCAGGCCAGCAGAGGTTCTAACTGCTTGTCCCCCCAGGAGGTCCAGCCGAGAGGTGGTCTGCATCACTCCCGCCTCCAGCACCAGCACTGGCCCCGCCCCCATCCATCTGATGATTGACAACGCCAACGTGACCAACTCAGAGATTACCTACAAGTACACGGAGGACCCGACCATCACCAGCATCGAACCCAACTGGACCATCCTCAAGTAAGTGCTGATCCAGATCCTCACTGGTGTAAGGAACTGATCAGAGTCTTTGATCTGAAACCTGTGTGTGTGTGTGTGTGTGTGTGTGTGTGTGTGTGTGTGTGTGTGTGTGTGTGTGTGTGTGTGTGTGTGTGTGTGTGTGTGTGTGTGTGCAGTGGCAGCACGGTGATCACGGTAACGGGAACCAACCTCTTGACCATCCAGGAGCCCAAAGTCAGAGCCAAATACGGAGGAGTGGAGACCAACAACGTAAGATCATCCTGATTAACATGCTCAGTAACGTGTTTCTGTCTCAGCTGCGCCGTGTCGCGCTGACGCTTCGGTTTATTTGATGTGACAAACCGTCCTGATCGTGGGGTGTGGAACCAGTCCTGGTAGTTCTGCAGGACCCGCTCCACGCTGCCACTAACGAAGGATGACGTTGTCAGAGGCTTACAATAGGAGTTCCTCGTGATGTGGGCGCACGACATTTGTGCAAACACGGGACCCGGTCCAACTCTAGACTGCTCCGACTCGGAGTTGGCACTGCCATCTACCACAGCTGATCATCTGTTACTGGTTGATTATTGATCTTTGAACGAAGACAGTGCAGCTCAACTAACCCTTAAAGACATATTTTGGACATTTTACTTTTTTACTTTGGGAAGTTTATGTAAAGTATCGCATGGTGATTTCACCGAGGTCATCTCTGCAGACACCTGAGGTCGTCTCCAGGCGTCTGCAAAGAGGCTCCGCCTCCACGTTCTACCGTGGTCATCGGCGCGTTTGAGTGACAGTGGAATTCCAGTTCCCGGGGAACTGAAAGCAATGTTTTAAAAGCGTGTGAACATCTTAGTTTGGACTCAGCAGTAGTTTCACACCTGAAGCTCCAACACCTCAGATGTTCTGGACCTGTTCCCGGTGGTCCGGACACATCCGGTCCTGACGTTGTGGACCAGTTGAAGCTTGACGAGTTCTCCTTCTCTCTGCAGTACTGCAACGTGATCAACGACAGCACCATGACCTGTCTGGCTCCGGGCCTGGTCTACAACCAGCCCAGCCCGCCGGAGGGGGCGCTGCGGCCCGACGAGTTCGGCTTCATCTTGGACCAGGTAAGGTGCTGCCTGCAGCAGGAACCAGCTCCAGAACCGGCTCCACCACAGTCGTGGGAGGAGCTCGGACTCTAAATGAAGCTCTCTACCAGAATCTCTGGTCCGGACTGGACCGGTTTGCTTTGAAGACAACAGACTGGATGTAGACTAATTTCCCATTTCATATGATAAATCACAATGGTATTGAAATTCACAGTTGTTTGTGTGCGAAACTGTGGAGAAATTAAACAACAGAAATTGAGTGAAGAACAATAGAACGGAAATGAATGCTTGACTCTGTTCTGGACCTGTGCAGGTTTCCTCGCTGCTCGTCCTAAACTCCACCCCGTTCACACACTACCCAAACCCAACCTTTGACGTTCTCGGGAACTCTGGGATCCTGGAGGTGAAGCCCGGCTCACCGATCATCCTCAAGGTGAGCAACAGGAGGAAGTGTTGCGGTATGTTCAGGAGAGCAACGACGACCTGACCCCACCGAGTACCCCGTCTGTTTTCTGTTTCAGGGTAAAAACCTGATCCCCCCCGCCCCCGGTAACAACCGCCTGAACTACACGGTCCTGATCGGAGAGTCTCCCTGCCTGCTGACCGTGTCCGAGAACCAACTGCTCTGTGATTCGCCAGATCTCACCGGAGAGCAGCGAGTCCTGGTGAGTAGCTTAGCCCCGCCTCCTTCCGTACCCGCCGGGGTTGGCAACAACAACCAAGAGCAACGCGGGGATTTACAACATGACTGGCCCACTGGACCTGAACCAGATCCACCAGGTCCTGGTGTTGGACTGGTTGCAGGATCCGTTCAGACTTTGATGGTTAAAGAAGTGGTGGTGACTGTGGCATTGTGGGTAGAGTTGGTTGCCATCCCACCAGAAGGTCATGGGGTCGGTCCCGGTCTTGGTCCACCATCTAGCAGGACGCCTAAAGCCGGTGGTCTCCTGGTGCCAGGCACGAGTCCCCTTTTGTTCTGATTCCTCACCACAGCAGCGCCAGGTTTCCAGGCTCTGAACCAGAACTGGAACTGGTTCTGAAGCCCCGTGGAGCCAAGGTGGTGGGAGGTCCCCGTCTGAGGGAACCCCTCAGTACTCGTGAGCTCTGAGCGTTGCTACAGTTTGAAAACACATAAAGACCAGGTCCCAGGGGCCGTGACAGGACTGTGTTTGGTCCATAACTGGGGATGGGTGGACACAGTCATGATCCGGTGAAGACAGATCAGAGGAAGAGGAGGAGATAGCGGAGCAGCTGGGGGGCCCTGCAAAGGTGAAAGTCATTAACTGCTGCTGCAGGGAGTCATGGGTAATTGGTCTGATATCACAGATCACAGGGTGACACAAACACTCCTGTTTTCAACCCTTGAGGGGACAAAATGCAGTGATACTGTAATTTAAATCCAACCTCACTGTAACCTTTTATACAACTGATATCTGAGACATTTTCCTCTTTGCTAAAGATAACTGACGACAAAATAGAAGACGCCACAAAAGCAAAACTAAATAAGAGCTAACGAGAATAAGAGCTATAAGAAATTACAGCGGATCCATTTTCACACATTCAAGGTTTTATGAAACTTTTATAAGGTGTGTCCTCGAGATAATAATTAGCTTCCTATTACACGACAATAAAACACTCCATAGGTCCACAGCTGAGCCTCTGGAGGAGAAAAAGGATTAAATAAGCAAACTGAGTTTACAACATTGGGACGTTTTAGCTGAGTCCCATTATTGGACGCGTGTAGCCACAGTCCCCACAACGGCACTTACACACACACACACACACACACACACACACACACACACACACACACACACACACATATTTCAAGTTAAGTCCACAGCAACGATCAGAGTCACGGAGGTGATATACTTTTATTATTAAAACTATTGATAATAAATCATTATCAAAGGCTCCCCACACCCATGTTCACATGATCTCTTCATCCTTTATTCATCAGTTTGTTTCATCTGTTCTGAAATCGATACGTTCAGGTTATAAAGAGGAAGTGCGTTAATGAAACATTAATGCGCCAAACATCAAAGATAATGACACACGCCAGCTGAAGGTGTGTGTGTGTGTGTGTGCGTGAGCTGGAAAAAGGTAGGAGATGCGAGCATGTGACATCAGTTATAAATAACAAGGTTTCCTAGAAATGTCTGCGTAAGTCTGACAGAGACGCTTTGGTCCAACTAGAAGACATTGATGAGTTTGGAAGGGGCGTGTCTTCAGGGACCAGCTGACCTGCTGGACCATCAGCTGATTTAGGTCACGAGAGGATCCTTCTGGATCTAATGATCTGGTCCCAGCGACGGTCTAGGCGGGCGGACATCTCTCAGTCGCCATGACGACCGTATGGGACAACTAATGGAGAGGAAAGCCAGATCCTTCAAACATCCCATAACTGTGTCTAAACAGACATTAAAACACATTTTGCTGTCTTTGCCAAACATGGAGAACTACTACAAAGCGGCACAATTAAGATATCTGATTTATTGGTGTGATCCAAATTACAGCGCTAAATGGAAGGGCCTAGACTTGTCCCAACTGGACATCCCCCTCCAGACACTGCTTGGAGACAGAACTCAATACCTACAACAAAAAGGAAAATTAAACTGCTGGACAAAAACGCCCATAAACATATGGTTTGGGGAATGTCGCAAACATAAATTGGAAAAACAGATAAAACTATTAAGATGGGTGACACATGATAAAGATTTTAAACCTGCTCAGATGGATGGGAGATACAAACACTGGTCCCTTCAAGGAATAACTACATACTGCCTCATCTCTGTTAAAGGAGTATTAGAAAGTTTCCAAACACTAAAAGATAGATATAATTTAGAAAAACATGACTTCTATAGGTACCTTCAGGTTAGAGCCCATTATAACAGTAATATAAAAACAACAGAAGAGTGTAACATAGATCTAATAAATATTTTGATCAACTCATATAAATCCAAGTCCATCAGAAAAATGATTGCTAGACTATACGCATGTTTACAATCTCAAATTGGGAACTCCACACTTTATATTAAACATAAATGGGAGAAGGAAACTAAAATAGAAATATCAGACCAGGATTGGTCAAACATCTGTAAAACCCAATTGAGCACGTCGAGTTCGGGACTATGGAGGGAATTTGCGTGGAAAAACATGGTCAGATTTTTTATCACTCCAAAAATGAAACATCCACAGAATCAGCCAGGAAGTGGACAATGCTGGCGGGAGTGTGGAAACCCCCAGGCAGATCATTTCCACATCTTCTGGGACTGCCCAACGATCCAGCCCTACTGGGGGGATATAATAAGTATAACCAATTCAATATTGGGTTTGCAGATCACACAGGATTTCAAAATAATGTATCTTGGGAATATCCCTGCCTCACTTGACCCGAGTGACAAATACCTGTTTAAAATTATGTTAGCAGCCAGTAAAAAAGCTCTAACAAGGAGGTGGCTGACCAAAGAGCCCCCGACAAAAGAGGAATGGACAGGAATTATGAATGAGATATATATCATGGAAAAAATAACTTTCTCCTTGAACCTCAATATGGGTAAATTTAATTCTTACTGGTGGAAGTGGTCATCTTATTTTGATGGGTGAAGAAGAGGGTGTGGAGTTGTGTGTACATCTTTGTGATAATGTGAGGTTTATGAAGATAAACAGGCTTTTCACATCCCTCTCTGTCGGTATATATGTATGTGTGACTGATGGCCTGGGACTTTATGTTTGGGACTTTTGATGGAGGTGAACTTCCAATGCTGCCATGTGGCTTTTCCTTTGCTGTTGATTTCAGAGTGGCTCACCGACCTGACCTGTTGTTACAATCTGTGCACTTTTGTTATTTTTCTTTCTTTTATTTTGCTTTGCTTTTAATTTTATGTCATTGTTACATTTTACTTGTAATGTGGAAAATATAAAAATCTTTAAAAATAAAGTTTAAAAAAAATAAAACACATTTTGCAGCGAAGTACAGAGGAAATGCCACTGAATAAATGACTGTTCCTGGACTGAACTCCTGACAGGAGGGTCTCCAGCTCACAGTGGAGGTTATTTATCCTCATCATCATACTCAAACTGACCTACTTGAGGGAGGAGCCAGGGAGGGAATAGGGAGGAGTGTCCGGCGTCTGCGTTCAATTTCACGTTGGTTGTGATGTTCAAATGAAACGTGGGTGGTTTGGGCGTACGCAGTTTTGTATATCTGGATAATTTTTTTTCATTTGGAAGATTTTTGCTTGAAGATGAAGATGAGGATGAAATTCTTGCCTTTGAGCACGACGCCCCTGGTCTCTCACAGTAACTCTCACAGTAACTAGAAAGTACTGTAACTGCTATACGCTGTCCATGGTGCTGATGCTGTGACCAGTCACACCAGTCACCAATCACTTCCCGTCTCTGACTGCAGACCCCCCCCACACACACACACACACACACACACACACACACACATCAGCCGGTCGGCTGCTGCTGACGGTCCCTAGAACAAGGCTGAAGCTCCTCCTCCTGTGTTTAAAACAAAACTATTCTTCCATTTTTAATGCACTGATCTTATCTGGTACGGCTCCGAAAACACACCTGCTGTCAACCTTTGTTGTATGTTTGTGTTTTTATGTCTTAACTTATTTTCTTAACCTACCTTTGTGTTAATGTACAGCGCTCTGCCACCGCTGTAGTCTGTAAAACGTGCTCTACAGATAAAGTGATACAGATAAAGATTGATGGATTGATTGATTGAATGATTGAATGATTGATTGCCGGCCTGAGAGGACCTCGGTGAGATTCGATCACCGCGTTTATGTGAACAAGAGCGTGTGTGATTCCTGCAGATCCTGGTGGGGGGTCTGGAGTACTCGCCCGGTACGCTGCACATCTACTCCGACAGCGCCCTGACGCTCCCCGCCATCATCGGCATCGGCGCCGGAGGAGGCGTGCTGCTCATCGCCATCATCGCCGTGCTCATCGCATACAAGAGGAAGACCCGCGACGCCGACCGGACGCTCAAACGCCTCCAGCTGCAGATGGACAACCTGGAGAGCCGGGTGGCGCTGGAGTGCAAGGAGGGTGGGTCCTTCCTTCCTTCCTTCCTTCCTTCCTTCCTTCCTTCCTTCCTTCCTTCCTTCCTTCCTTCCTTCCTTCCTTCCTTCCTTCCTTCCTTCCTTCCTTCCTTCCTTCCTTCCTTCCTTCCTTCCTTCCTTCCTTCCTTCAACCACAGCTTCCTACCTACATTACTTCTTTCATTCCTGTTGCCCTCCCTCCCTCCCTCCCTCTCTCCCTCACTTCCTGCCCCCCCCTCACCCCCCCACCACCATTCTTCACTGATCATGTCTTCCTCCTCTGAACCCCTGCAGCCTTTGCGGAGCTACAGACAGACATCCAGGAGCTGACCAACGACATGGATGGAGTAAAGATTCCCTTCTTGGAATATCGGACCTACACCATGAGAGTGATGTTTCCTGGAATTGAGGAGCATCCAGTCCTGAAAGAGCTCGACGTACGTACAGAACAAACATGGGGACATGTGAGCACAGAGACACCACAGAAGACGACAGGCGACACTGTCACTTGTAGAAGTTAACACCTTCTATTGCAGTCCATACGTTTTGTAGAAACGTCCACAATATCGTCTGATCAACATGGGTCTTAGTGCCAGTCAGATTCAACCTCACAAGAACCATAGAATATCACTGTTTTCACTCTGTTTTTAGTTAAAAATCAAACTAAGAACATAAGAAGCTCATGTGGAGATACTAAGAATTCCCATGAGTCATCAGTTCGTAGATGCTCCTTTAGCAGCGGTAACCCTCAGCAGATGTTTCCTTCAGTAGATGTTTCCTTCAGTAGATGTTTCCTCCAGTAGAGTTTTCCTCCAGTAGGTGTTTCCTTCAGTAGATGTTTCCTCCAGTAGATGTTTCCTCCAGTAGATGTTTCCTCCAGTAGGTGTTTCCTCCAGTAGATGTTTCCTCCAGTAGGTGTTTCCTCCAGTAGGTGTTTCCTTCAGTAGATGTTTCCTCCAGTAGATGTTTCCTCCAGTAGATGTTTCCTCCAGTAGGTGTTTCCTTCAGTAGGTGTTTCCTTCAGTAGATGTTTCCTCCAGTAGGTGTTTCCTTCAGTAGATGTTTCCTCCAGTAGGTGTTTCCTTCAGTAGATGTTTCCTCCAGTAGGTGTTTCCTCCAGTAGGTGTTTCCTCCAGTAGGTGTTTCCTCCAGTAGGTGTTTCCTCCAGTAGATGTTTCCTCCAGTAGATGTTTCCTCCAGTAGATGTTTCCTCCAGTAGGTGTTTCCTTCAGTAGATGTTTCCTCCAGTAGGTGTTTCCTCCAGTAGGTGTTTCCTCCAGTAGGTGTTTCCTCCAGTAGATGTTTCCTCCAGTAGATGTTTCCTCCAGTAGATGTTTCCTCCAGTAGGTGTTTCCTCCACTAGGTGTTTCCTTCAGTAGGTGTTTCCTTCAGTAGGTGTTTCCTCCAGTAGGTGTTTCCTCCAGTAGATGTTTCCTTCAGTAGGTGTTTCCTCCAGTAGGTGTTTCCTCCACTAGGTGTTTCCTTCAGTAGGTGTTTCCTCCAGTAGGTGTTTCCTCCAGTAGATGTTTCCTTCAGTAGATGTTTCCTCCAGTAGATGTTTCCTCCAGTAGGTGTTTCCTCCAGTAGGTGTTTCCTTCAGTAGATGTTTCCTCCAGTAGATGTTTCCTCCAGTAGATGTTTCCTCCACTAGGTGTTTCCTTCAGTAGGTGTTTCCTCCAGTAGGTGTTTCCTCCAGTAGGTGTTTCCTCCAGTAGGTGTTTCCTCCAGTAGATGTTTCCTCCAGTAGGTGTTTCCTCCAGTAGATGTTTCCTTCAGTAGGTGTTTCCTCCAGTAGATGTTTCCTTCAGTATGTGTTTCCTCCAGTAGGTGTTTCCTCCAGTAGGTGTTTCCTCCAGTAGGTGTTTCCTCCAGTAGATTTTTCCTTCAGTAGATGTTTCCTCCAGTAGGTGTTTCCTCCAGTAGGTGTTTCCTTCAGTAGGTGTTTCCTCCAGTAGGTGTTTCCTCCAGTAGGTGTTTCCTCCAGTAGATGTTTCCTTCAGTATGTGTTTCCTCCAGTAGATGTTTCCTCCACTAGGTGTTTCCTTCAGTAGGTGTTTCCTCCAGTAGATGTTTCCTTCAGTAGGTGTTTCCTCCAGTAGGTGTTTCCTCCAGTAGGTGTTTCCTCCAGTAGATTTTTCCTTCAGTAGATGTTTCCTCCAGTAGGTGTTTCCTCCAGTAGATGTTTCCTCCAGTAGATGTTTCCTCCAGTAGGTGTTTCCTCCAGTAGGTGTTTCCTTCAGTAGGTGTTTCCTCCAGTAGGTGTTTCCTCCAGTAGGTGTTTCCTCCAGTAGATGTTTCCTCCACTAGGTGTTTCCTTCAGTAGGTGTTTCCTCCAGTAGATGTTTCCTTCAGTAGGTGTTTCCTCCAGTAGGTGTTTCCTCCACTAGGTGTTTCCTTCAGTAGGTGTTTCCTCCAGTAGATGTTTCCTTCAGTAGATGTTTCCTCCAGTAGGTGTTTCCTCCAGTAGGTGTTTCCTCCAGTAGATGTTTCCTTCAGTAGGTGTTTCCTCCAGTAGATGTTTCCTTCAGTATGTGTTTCCTCCAGTAGGTGTTTCCTCCAGTAGGTGTTTCCTCCAGTAGGTGTTTCCTCCAGTAGATTTTTCCTTCAGTAGATGTTTCCTCCAGTAGGTGTTTCCTCCAGTAGGTGTTTCCAGATGTGTCTGGTTGGTTGTGGCCCTGTCGTGTAACCTTGAGAGACTTTGTCCTCCAGTGCGGACGCTGACCTCTCCTCTGTCCCTTCAGTCTCCAGCCAACGTTGAGAAGGCTCTGCGTCTCTTCAGCCAGCTGCTCAACAACAAGATGTTCCTCCTTACCTTCATCCACACGCTCGAGGCCCAGAGGTCTTTCTCCATGAGGGACCGCGGGAATGTCGCCTCGCTGCTGATGGCCGCTCTGCAGGTAACCGTGGCAACGCTCCAGCCCTCTAATAGTGCAGATTCAGACATTAAGGTTGATGCCTGAGTAGGATAATAAAAGCAGCTGGTTTCTAACTGTAGAGAATATTAACTGACATTTAACATCCATGACAAACGTACGGGAAAATATTTTGTGCTTCATCAGTTAAAGTTATGTTAAGCCACAGAGGTTTGCATATTTAGGGGGGGTGTGGTATTTTGAACTTCTGACCTGTGAATAAAAACTAAACAGAGCTAGTTATTCTGATTTAAAAGCCGTTAACTGCACTAAGGGACTGCTGCAATCGGTTCTGGGTTGGTCTGGCAGGTTCGCAGCCTGAAGCACCTATAACTGGCCCTGGTTCCTGGCAGCACTTTTTAAATCTCATTTGGTAGCGACTTTTAAAATGAGGATGTTTGGACGGAATTGATTAGAATAAAATGTACGGCGACTTTAATTAGCATCATAAGTTAGTAGAAGCTAAGGCAGCCAAGCTGAAATGACTAACTTCCAGTAGCTGAGCTAAGGAGAGGTGTTCCAGCCAGCTTTAAGACCTGCTCGCTCAGGCCATATGAAAACTTTTGGATTAACGTTTAATGGTTTAGCAGTTTCCGTTCTTCCCAACACAGTACCACGCATTAAAATACGCTTTGAAAGACACTTCAAAGGCACTCTTCAGAACACAGAGGTAGTATGACTGTACACTGGACAAAACTCACGTAGGTCAACAGTATAAACTCTGAACAGCAGAGGACCCGGTGTAGAACCCTGAGGGACTCCAACACTAGTGTCAACCATGCTTGTTCTGTCGTTTGGCAGTCAGAAACTTAGATGGTAGAGACATGTGATGACCTCTCCGTGATGACTGGGTGTTTTTCCTTCAGGGTCGGATGGAGTACGCCACAGTGGTCCTGAAGCAGCTGCTGGCCGACCTGATAGAGAAGAACCTGGAGAACAGAAACCATCCCAAGCTGCTTCTGAGGAGGTGGGTGCTTCACCTTTTACCATTTTGAGTGTAAGTGGATGGCGTCCACTGGCTGGTCCACCAACCAGAGCGCTCTGGTTAAAGCCATGTCTGGTTCAGGAACCTCACAAACCTCCAGAGGTGCACTTTTATTCTGTCCCATCAAAATAAAAGTCCCTTTAAATGCAGGTGTAAGAGCCTCCCTCCTGTCCTCTCCTTTCTTCTGCCCTTCCATGTTCCTTTCCTCATTTATGCCTTCATCTCCTTCTAATTAACCTCATTAGGTTCTTCCTGTCCGGTCGGTTGAACCGTAGTAGATGTGTTCACAGATGACCATTGATGTGTGTGTGTGTGTGTGTTTAGGACGGAGTCTGTTGCTGAGAAGATGCTGACAAACTGGTTCACCTTCCTGCTGCATCGATTCCTCAAGGTACTCCTGCCCCTCCCCACTCCTTCCTTCCTTGCTTCCGTCCGTCCTCGTCTCCTAAGTGTCCATGTTCGGTTCTCCAGTCTGACTGTGACCAGTCGCGTCAGCGCTGCAGTAAATGTATTCCTAGGAAACCATGGCAGGATTAAATTGGTAACCAGCGTGTCCCCCCCTTCCCCCGCCAGGAGTGTGCCGGTGAACCTCTCTTCATGCTGTACTGTGCCATAAAGCAGCAGATGGAGAAAGGGCCGATCGACGCCATCACGGGAGAGGCTCGCTACTCTCTGAGCGAAGACAAACTCATCCGACAGCAGATCGACTACAAGCAGCTGGTAACCCGCCATGCATGTCACATAGCACTCCCAACCGGGTGGAATGGTGTATCCATCCGCCCCGCTGGTACTTAAGCAGGAATAGTTCCACTTCAGGCCGCGGCCGCTAGTTTCAGGTCAAGCACAAGCAGGTCAGAGAGGTTTCTAGAACCACGCTAGCAATTCCCTTCCGCTTCCAGTCTTTATGCTAAGCTAACAAGGTCTGTAGCCGGGTCTCTGCGCTGGGGCCAGTTTCTGACAGCCGGTCAAAACCTGCCTGACATCACAACGTTGATGACGTCTCATTCCTCTAAAATGTCCAGTTGTTTCCTCTTTCCAGCGTTTTACTGGTACCTGATTGGTGAAATAACAACAGCTCTGAGCTACATCATGGAGCGACAGATGAGTCCTTTAACTGGCTCAGAAGCTGTGGTGATTGTTGATCAGTATCCATAGCAACAGGTATCACAGGAACACAGAAGCCTGTTTCCCGTTAGGATGAAGCGTCAGCGCTTGTCTGCTGATCACGAGGAGCTCATGATTAAAAACATTGTCTGGCATGATGCAGATATGAAAGGATAAAAGCATCGTTAGGATCGTGGGGTTTCTGAGTGACAGCTGCACTGCAGACTCAGATGTTAACGGTTAGCCATGATTAGTTTATCTCTTCTGCTCTTGGCTGTGAATTAAGAGCCTAGAGAGTATAATTACCCCTCTTTTAAAGATAACATGCCTTGCTGTGATGTTAGTTGAACCAACAGGCCGCCGCAACCATTTCTGGGTTCCCATGATCCTTAGCAGCCGATCAGACTTTACTGATCTTTGGCATTTTGGCTATTCTGCTGAACACTTTACATCGTCTAAAATCATGATAAAGCAGTGAGGCGTCCCCTTCCTTCCCATCTCTGCGGAGAACTGCATGCGTACAAAAGCGTTCAGCCGCTTACGTCACCATGCTGGTTTGTCAACAGAGTGAGGCATCTTCTCCCTTCCTATCTCTGCTGAGAGTTGCACATTTGCAGTAAAGTACAACAACAGGTAAACGATATGGCGGCGGCCGATGTTTCACCACGGCAACTGGCAGTGGAAAGATGAATTTTTGTGTTTATTGTTCATGTCTTTAATTCATAATTAGCGCATGATTTAAACAACCTCATGCAACATTTAAGAGCCAAGAGCCAAATTAAAGCCATTTAATAATTATAAGATCATAATTAGTCATGATAGCGTAGTGGCTAGTTGCAGCCCTCATGATGACGCCTCCCTTCCTCTTGCAGACGCTGATGTGCATCCCCCCGGAGGGCGAGGCGGGCACCGAGGTGCCGGTGAAGGTCCTGAACTGCGACACGGTGACCCAGGTCAAGGACAAACTGCTGGACGCCGTGTACAAAGGAATCCCGTTCTCACAAAGACCGCAGGCCGATGACATGGACCTCGGTACGTGCTGACATCACCGACGCTGGTCTAGCCAGCCGTCCAACGAGTCGTTGCACTGAGCCCGCCCCTGCTTTGCTGTGATTGGTGTTGGTGGAAACGGCAGTGCAGGAGAGGGTGGCAGGACCAGGGCTGGCTGGCCAGGCCCTCGTCTCACAGCTCCTGAACCCTGTTGTGTGTGTTTTGTTGATCAGGCTCAGAATGAGTCCGTGTGAGTGCTCAGTAGGGCTGTTCGATTTTGCCCAAAAATAAAATCTCGATTTTTTTCTCTCAAAATCCGATTTTCGATTACGATTACGATTATTTTGTGAATTGACAAAAGGCAAAGAAATGATTTCAAATATGCAGTTTTTTTATTGAACATTTGCCCCAAAATGAATGAATAAAGTGCAAAACTGCAAAAAATATAATAAAATATAAAGTTTTATCTCTGAAAAAAAAATCAGCAAATCAGCACTTGCAAACATACAGTAAGTTATATTTCCAATTTAAAAAAAAAAAAAAAAAAAAAAAAAAAAATTAAATAAAAAAAAAAAGTGAAAAATCGATTTTACGAATTTCACGTTTTAACATCGTTCTGATTACATAATCGCGATTACGATTTAAAATCGATTAATCGAACAGCCCTAGTGTTCAGGTTATTCTTGTATGTGTTCATCAGTAAAGCAGCAGATAGCAGTAATAAGAGAGAGATGCTGACACCTGCAGGCGTGACGGGAACCGTCACATGGCCACCGAGACCAGATGTGGCTTCTAAAGTCCTGACCCACCAGATCACTTTGGGCTTCTTCTCACTGAAGATTCAAATTCAAGGATTTGCTCGACGCTTCAGTCAGATTCTGTGCGAAACACTGGGAACGCTGCGTTTCCTGGCGGTTCCTGTGGCCTCGCAGCTCTGTCAGAGGTTTTCTGTGTAACGTGCACGTGGGTGAGCCGCTCTGTTAACTCTGCGTGTCCTCTTGCCAGAGTGGCGCCAGGGCCGCCTGACCAGGATCATCCTGCAGGACGAGGACGTGACCACGAAGATCGAGAGCGACTGGAAGAGGCTGAACACGCTGGCCCACTACCAGGTACGCCCGCTTTCCCTCCTGTTCCAGGTCTGCATCTATCAGGTCCCGGTGGACCAGTTCGGCCGTCGGACCTGCAGGAGTACGAGGTGGACCTGCCTTCAACGTCCTGCAGACGCTTACATGGAAGGACTTGTTTTTATTACCTGTTTATTAACCAGTCAACCGTTAGATGAGCGTCTAACCCCCCCATC